>NW_003852401.1:20370540-20373506 GCF_000181295.1 Otolemur garnettii | reverse complement strand
AAAAAAAAAAAAAAACTAGGTGGCTTATAAACAACAGCTCTAGTGGCTGAGTTGCCCAAGATCAAGGTGCTGGCAGATTCAGGGTCTGCTGAGGACCTGATTCCTGGTGCTCAAATGGCTGTCTTCTCACCATGTCCTCACATGGTAGAAAAGGCAGGGGAGCCTCCTGGGTCTCCACATTAATTGGCTCTGCTTTAATTAAAGGAATTCAGTCTTCTGTTTCATGGAGAGAAACCTACATGACTTGAGTAGAAAGCCACAGAACAAACCTCACATTTTTGGATTCTAACCTTTTCCTTGAATTGCTGAAATCCCTCTCAGAAAAAAAATCCTCCTGCAGTGAATATGTAGTCAAGAAATGACTAGAGAAAGAATAAACACCTTCTGTGTACATGACGTAGAAATGCACTGGATCAGGAGACAGGGAAGAAAGGCCCAACAGCAACGATCAGGCTGAGACATCAGGCATTTGCAGAACATTCAGGATCAGGCCTGAAAATGACATTTTATTCTCCCACATGGTCATTATAGAACCATGGAGTTGTATTTTAGTTTTTTTTTTTTAGAGACAGAATCTCACTTTACCGCCCTCGATAGAGTGCTGTGGCATCATAGCTCACAGCAGCCTACAACTCCTGGGCTTAGGCAATTCTCTTGCCTCAGCCTCCCGAGTAGCTGGGATTATAGGCACCCACCACAATGCCTGGCTGTTTTTTGTTGCAGTTTGGCTGGGGCCAGGTTCGAACCCGCCACCCTCGGTATATGGGACGGTGCCCTACCCACTGAGCCACGGGTGCTGCCCCAGAGTTGTATTTTATGTCCGCCTAATGCTACATGCTATTCTATCCTATGGAGCTTCAACTGGGAGCCTTTGGGAGCCTTCCTTCCTCACTTTATTTTCAGGACTGGGGTGCTAAAGACCGAGGTGAGTTGCAGCTAACACAGCATTTATAAGGAAGTTTATCATTTTTTTTTTTTTTTTTTTTGAGACAGAGCCTCAAGCTGTCCCCCTGGGTAGAGTGCCATGGCATTACAGCTCATAGCAACCTCCAACTCCTGGGCTCAAGCGAGTCTCTTGCCTCCGCCTCCCAAGTAGCTGGGACCACAGGCGCCCGCCACAACGCCCGGCTATTTTTTGGTTGCAGCCGTCATTGTTGTTTGGCGGGTCCGGGCTGGGGATTCGAACCCGCCACCTTAGGTGTACATGGCTGGCGCCTTAGCCGGTTGAGCTATAGGAGCCGAGCCAAGGAAGTTTATCATTGTAAATGGCTACATTAACAAAGACGGAAGATGTGAAAACAACCTATTCTTGGCCGGGCACAGTGGCTCACGCCTGTAATCCTAGCACTCTGGGAGGCTGAGGCAGGTGGATTGCTTGTAATCACAAGTTCAAGACCAGCCTGAGCAAAAAGCAAGACCCCCATCTCTACTAAAAATAAAAAACTGAGGCAAGAGAATTGCTTGAGCCCAAGAGTTAAAAGTTGCTGTGAGCTATGGCACCACTGCACACTACCCAGGGGGACAGCTTGAGACTCTATCTCAACAAAAAACAAAAAGAACCTATTCTTCTACCTTAAAACACAGGGGGAAAAACGTAAGCAAATTAATCCCAAAGCAAGCAAAAGGAAGGAAAGAATAATCGATAACATAGACAGAGAGTGGGGCAGGAGAGGAGGGGAATCTTAAGAAAATAAAATAAGATTAATAAAAACTAAGCACACACTCAAGACCTGAGTAGTGTATAGTTGTGTGTGTGTAAGTGTGTGCAGAGGCACAGATGGAAAAGGGCATATGAAAAGATGGGAACTCATGGGTGTTACAAAGTGGTAAACTATCAGGTCATTTTTTAACTTTTTGTCCTCCCCTTTTAAAAATTACTTAACTTTTTTTGTGTGTGTGTGTTTTTTTATTAAATCATAGCTGTATACGTTAATGCAGTCATGAGGTATTTAAATTTTTAAAAGCCATTTTTACACATTATTTATTCAATCAAGAAAAGGCTATTTTTACTGGGGGAAAAGGAGGAAGAACATGCATATTGGGAAACAATTAAATGCTCAGTACGGACTCAGTGCCCATAGCATAGTGGTTACAGCACCAGCCACATGCACCAAGGGTGGCGGGTTCAAACCTGGCCCGCCAGCTAAGCAACAATGACAACTGCAACAAAAAAATAGCCGGGCATTGTGGCAGGTGCCTGTGGTCCCAGCTACTTGGGAGGCTGAGGCAAGAGAATCACTTAAGCCCAAGAGTTTGAGGTTGCTGTGAGCTGTGACACCATGGCACTCTACCAAGGGTGACATAGTGAGACTCTGTCTCAAAAAATAAATAAATAAATAAAAAGCGGTACAGTGCCTACAGGCTCATTTCCACCTAGTTCTTCTTTTCACCATTGGTTATTTATGAGTATGTTATTTGGTTTTGTAGACATTTCCTCATTATCCTGTTAATAATTTCTAATTTCACTAAATGCAACCAATAAAGTAAAATATTAGCCCCCAGATGACTGAATGGACCTCCTCTTGGCCAAGGGCACCCCAGAAATACCCTAAAGCTGAGTTGTTGGCCAATAGAAGAAAGAAGGTTTGAAAAGCCTCAACATAGCCCCCCTCCCTTCATGGAGGCCTTCTCCTCATCCTACCTGCCTCTCGGTCCACTTCTCCATTCAGGCCATGGTCTTCTCCCTAAAATGCATTGGCATCTCTGCTCTTTCCTTAGCCTGCTTATAGTACTTTATATCTATTTGCAAAAGGCTATGACTCCCAGAAATAAGCTATAGCAAAAAGGACTACTATCCTATGCATAACTGTTTATTTCATTCTGAAGCTCACTTGCAGCTTCTGTGGAAGTTTTGATATGAAATAGAAATCCAAGGCAGGAGGACTGTTTGAGCTCTGGAGTTCAAGACCAGTCTGAGCAAGGGCAAGACCACATCTCTACTAAAAATTAAAAAAAAAAAAAAAAAA
>NW_003852401.1:20363761-20370376 GCF_000181295.1 Otolemur garnettii | reverse complement strand
GAGGGTGACAGGTTCGAACCCGGCCTTGGCCAGACTGCAACAAAAAATAACTGGGTGTTGTAGTGGGTGCATGTAGTCCCAGCTACTTGGGAGGCTAAGGCAAGAGAATCACCTAGGCCTAAGACTTGGAGGTTGCTATGAGCTGTGATGCCACGGCACTCTAGCAAGGGCAATAAAGTGAGACTCTGTCTCTAAAAAAAAAAAAAAAAAGCCAGGCATCATGGCAGGCACCTATAGTCCCAGCTACTAGGGTGGCTGAGGTAGGAGGATCGCTTGAAATAGGAATTTGAGGTTGCTATAAGCAAAACTGAATCATGGCACTCCAGCCTGGGCAACAGAGTAAGATGAGACTCTGTCTCAAACAATAAAAACAAAACAAAAAAACCTTGTACACACACACAACAACAAAAAGAATGACAGCATCTTAATTCAAGTATCCGTGTCTCCCCACTGAGTGTGTCCTCTACCTAGCATGTTCTTGGCAGGAGAGACAGCCCACAAATACCCAGACAGAACTACAGGGGAGTTATGACACCCAGAAGTCCTCAACTAGTGAAGGGCAGATGTGGATAAATACTCCAGCTTCTCACCCCTCACTGGGACAATGACAGAGCAGTTGGTAAATACTCCAGCTTCCTCACCTCTTCTTTGGGAGAATTGAAGCTCCTTCCATTCAGTCTCCTATGGTGCCTCCTTGAGCTCAAGAACCCAGTAGTGATAGTGCACACTGGTTCATTAAAGTAAACTTTCCTGTAGTTCACTTTTTCTGCACTTCTTTACTATGCTTTCTAAATCAGCAACCAGATAAACTAATTCTACTTATGTCCCTGTCAGACTCTTTTTGGGGAAACCCAAAATAAAACACAAGCATACCAGAAGAAATAATGGTATCTGATAGATAATTACCAGCATTGAAGGCCACCTAGCTGTGAGTTAACAAAAAAGAAGCTAATGGAATGGGAGGAAATGTTTGTAAATTATATATCTGATAAGGAATTAATAACCAGAAACATGAAGAACTTCTAAGACTCAACAATAGACCCCCCCCCAAATAACCCAGTTAAAAAATGGGCATAGGAGTTGAATAAACATTTCTCCAAAGACAATATACAAATGCACAAGCATATGAGATGTTCAACCTCACTAATCTGGGTGAAATGCAAACCAAAACCACACTGAGAAACTAAATCACATCTGTCAGAACAGCTATTTTTAAAAGGAATAGAAAATAACAAATGTTGGGGAGATGTGGGGAAATTAGAACCTTTGTACATTACTGGTATTAAACGGTACAGCCAGCTCAGCACCCATAGATCAGTGAGTAGGGTGCTGGCCATATACACTGAAGCTGGTGGGTTCTAGCCCGGCCCAGGCCTGCTAAACAACAATGACAACTGCAACAAAAAAATAGCCAAGCATTGTAGCAGGTGTCTGTAGTCCCAGCTACTTGGTAGGCTGAGACAAGAGAATCGCTTAAGCCCAAGAGTTTGAGGTTGCTGTGAGCTGTGACATTACAGCACTCTACTGAGAGTGACATAGTGAGACTCTGTCTCAAAAAAAAAAAAAGGTACAGCTATGGTGGAAAATAGTATGAAGGTTCCTCAAAAAATTAAACGTAGAATTATCATATATCAAACAATTCCATTTCTGTATATATACTGCCCCAAAGAAATGAAAGCAAGGACTCAAATAGATGTTTATACAACAAAATTTGTAGCAGCATTATTCTCAATAGCCAAAAGGTTAGAAAACCCAGAAGTCCACTGATGGATAAATAAACAAATGTAGTATATACATACAACATTGATGAACCTTGAAAACATTATGCTAAGGGAAATAAACCAGACTCAAAAGGAAAAATATTATATGGTTCTACTTATATGAAGTTCATAAACTAGTATTTTTATGCACAGAGACAGAAAATAGAATAGTGGCTGCAAAAAAGACGCAAGTGAGGAGTTACTATTTAATGGGTCCTGAGCTTCGTTTCTGGAAGATAAAAAAGTTCTGTAGGTAAATAGTGATGATAGTTGTACAACAATATGAAAGTACTTAATGCTTCTAAACTCTATCCTTAAAAATGATTAAAATGGGCTGGGTGCAGTGGTTCATGCCTGTAATCTTAGCACTCTGGAGGCTGAGGCAGGAGGATCACATGAGGCCAGGAGACCAGCCTGAGCAAAATCAAGACCCTCATCTCTACAAAAAATAGAAAAAATGAGCCAAGCATGGTGGCATGTACCTCTAGCCAATGGGTCAGAGCAAGACTATGTCTTCCTTCCCCTACAAAAAAGGTTAAAATGCTAAATTTTATATTATATATGTTTTACCACAATAAAAAATATTTTAGAGTTACAAAATACTTCCTAAAAATTATGTCAAATTTATATAATAACAGAAAAAGAAATAAAACACATTCAAACTTTTTGTGACTAGACTATAAAACTCTATAAACACACTGACTAACTCCAAGTAGTTAGATATAAATGAAAATACGAGGAAATGTTCCCTGGATGATAACTGTGGCTCTCCTCTCTACTTTATGAGGTACACATGTCAGTGACTGACACGGGACACTAAGTTTTTTCTCTGGGCAGAATAGACAAGAAACATGCCTTTCACAATAGCCAGCAATAAGTCATCATAAATTAATTAACCAGTATATAAATATCCCTGAAGTAAACACAAAATCATAAGATCGGGAATTTACCATCCACTTGCGCCAAGATTAGCACAAATAAACCAAAATAGGGTTATAATGAGGTTAAAGGAAAAAATGTGGTGCATCCCTTCTTTTCCCCAAAGCAATTCCCCAAATCCAATTGCTTTACTCACTAAAAGCATAGCCCTGGTACTTTCTCAGCAAAGAATAAGGCATTTCCCCATCTGTCACAGCAGCTTCTGCCCCAGACCAGAAATATCCCTCTCCTAGCCTACATATTTGCATCACTCCTGCCACGCTCAGATCAGCCCTTGGAAATGAATGCTACATCTGGGACTCTTGGGAGCTGAAGACATCTCTGTCAGCAATTACATCTGGGTAAAGATCTCTTACCCTCTGCAAGATGGGGAGGGGTGGTGAGTCTCACTGTGAATCACAGGAATGAGAAAATTAGGACAAAGAAAGAGAGTCAAGTATACAGAAAAAACAACAGAGAAACTTCTAAGACAGAGGTGCTCAATCTTGTCTGCAAGGTGGCATCACCTGGGGAGCTTTAAAAATAAATACTCATCCTTTACCCCAGCTGTTTGATTAAGCTTATGATTAAGATTAAGATTCAAGGCTTAGCACCTGGGGCTCAAGTGGGTAAGGCGCCAGCCACATACACCTGAGCTGGTGGGTTTGAATTCAGCCTGGGCCTGCCAAACAACAATGACGGCTGCAACCAGAAAATAGCCGGGTGTTGTGGCGGGTGCCTGTAGTCCCAGCTACTTGGGAGGCTGAGGCAAGAGAATTGCTTAAGCCCGGGAGTTGGAAGTTGCTGTGAACTGTGACACCACAGCACTCTACTGAGGGCAACAGCTTGAGGCTCAGTCTCAAAAAAAAAAAAAGATTAAGATTCAATTGGCAATTGTGATCTGGACGTCAGGAATTAAAAAGTCACTATGTGATACTAATTTCCCAGCAAGGTTGGGACCCACTGCTTTAAGAAAAGACAAAATGTTTCATTTTTAGGTAGGTCTTCAGAGACCCTGGCTGGAATCACAAATTATTAAAAGTGCTAATGAGACTTAAAAAAAAAAACTTGAAAAAAATTACTATCCAGTATGCAACTGAACATGTCACCATATTCCATCACTAGAGGGCGAAGTTTCTTCATTTTCAGCGTTCAACACGTGTATTTTTACCTCAGGTTAAGAATTCACTCAAGTTTCACCCTTATATAATAAAAAACTAAATAATGAAGGTTGTGTTTGTTTTTGGTTTTGTCCTTTTGAGGCAGAGTCTCAATCTGTTGCCTGGGCTAGAGTGCAGTGCTATCATCGTAGCTCACTGCAGACTCAAATTCCTAGCTGGAACTAATGATGTGTACCACCACACCTAGCTAATTTTTAAATTTTTTTGTAGATACAGGATCTTGCTACATTGCTCAGGATGGTCTCTAACTCCTGACCTCAAGTGCTCCTCCCAGCTCAGCCTCCCAAAGTGTTAGGACTACAAGTGTGAGCCACTGCACCCGCTCTGAATAATGAGGTTTTACTCAAAGTATACTAATGCTTAACTTTCATATCAGTTCCTTTCTATTTATGAAATGAGAATTTTAGACATGATTATTGAAGCTACTATTAAGAGCACTGTGTCCTTTCATTTGCAATATCCCCTCTTCCTAAAGGGTTTGTATTTTATAGGGTATTTTATTTTTGCAATTCATAGCTTGGCTGTGTAATTCATGTTACCAAACAGAAAGTAAGATTAGGTTATTTTTATTTTATTTTATTTTATTTTTTTGAGACAGAGTCTCAAGCTGTTGCACAGGTAGAGTGCTGTGGCATCACAGCTCACAGTAATCTCAAACTCTTAGGTTTAAGTGATTCTCTTGCCTCAGCCTCCCAAGTACAGCTGGGAGTACAGGCACTCACCACAATGCCTGGCTATTTTTTGTTGCAGTTGTCCTTGTTCTAGCTGGCTCCGGCCAGGTTTGAACCTGCTAGCCTCGGTGTATGTGACCAGTTCCCTACCCCCTGAGCTATGGGTGCTGCCAGGATTTGGTTTTTTTTTTTTTTTTTTATTTGGTTATTTTCAATTAAGATCTGATTGCTTTCTGTTTTAGAAAATGAGACAATAAACATCTCAGTTTAAAAATAACTTGATTTCTATATGTATCTTGAAATAGAAAGTCTGCCTTACTAACCAGCTCCCAGACGATGCCAGTGCTGACACTGCATGGGGAGAACCCCATGCTGAGTGGTAGAAGGTGGAGAAGAGGGAGCAGACACCAGGCCTCATCTTCTGAAGACGTCATCCCAAGACGTTAACTCACACACTGATAACATGTCTGCCTGCCTATCCATCTCTCTCTCTCTCTTTCATCTACCACCATGCAAGGAGAGAGATCACAAACCCAGTGGATTCCAAATTGGGTGCATCTCAGAATCACATGGTTGCTTTTTTTTTGAGACAGTGTTTTTACTATGTCACCCTCGGTAGAGTGCTGTGGTGTCAAAGGTCACAGCAACCTCAAACTCTTGGGCCTAAGTGATTCTCTTGCCTAAGCCTCCAGAGTAGCTGGGACTACAGGTGCCTGCCACAACACCCAGCTATTTTTTTGTTGCAGTTGTCCTTGTTGTTTTGCAGGCCCAGGCCAGGCTAGAACATGCCAGCTTTGGTGTATGGGCCAGCACCCTACCCACTGAGCTACAGACACCGCCCACATGGTTGCTTCTTAAAACTAAAGATTCTTAGCCTTAACGCCTGGAGATGATGATCAGCAGGTGTAGGATGAGAGCTCAGGAATTTGTATTCCTTAACAAGTGCCCAGGAGATCTTTCTGAAGCCTCCTTCTACTTTTGAAAATCACTGTTCTTTTTTGGAGTTTTTACTTTACAGACAAGGAGACTAAGGCTGGAAGTGACCTTTCAAAGTTAGTCACAGAATCAAAGGAGGAGCCAGGTTCTCATGACCACAGTAGATTGAGACACTGCTGCTTGTTCAGAATTAGCTCACGTGTTCCACCCTTACTCCTGGCTGTGTCATTGACAGAGTGTCTACCTAGTTTACAAAGATGGCCCACAACGAACCGCATCTCCCAACATTCACACTGCATATTTGACCCTTCTCACATTCAATCAGAGCTGACCCTGTGACTTACTCTGACAGAATGAGATCGCCTTGTACCTTCTAACCATGTCACCCTAGTGAAGCAGAACCATCCAGTCAACTCACAGAATAATACAAAATAATTAATCATTATTCTAAGCCTCTAAGTTTTGGCATTGGTGTTACACACAATAGATAGCTGAAACAAAAGGACAAGCAACGCACTTACCTGTTTGGCTGGAAAGAGATCTGGTCATACCCTGTGAGTTCACACAAATCCTTCTCAAGCTCTTGGAAAAGCTGCTGATATCCTTGCGCTTGGTCCAGAGGCACAAAGGGGTGGATGTTTGCAAATTCCTTCCATGTGATAGGCTGAAAAGCAAGAAAGGAGGAAAAATACATATGTACATATTGTGATAACAGTAACAATAATAATTTTAATACTGATGAATAAGGATGATACCAAGAGCCAAGATAAAGAGTACCCACCATGTGTTAGACACTGTTACAAGCTCTTTAAACATATTAATTCATTTAAGTCTCATCATAATTCTTATCTTCATTTTACAGGTGGGACATAGAGGCCCCGAAATGGATTCTAAAAATACAGTAGACCCTCTGTAAGTTGGCCACCCAAGGACTGTAACAAACTGGTCAACATACACAAGTACGGAGGCAGAGGTCAACATAAGGAACTAGGCCTACTGTAGTGATACGTACATGTGGTGCATGTCCACTCTATAAAAATTTAGGTCAACATAAGGAAGTGGTTAATGTAGGGAGGTGGGCTCGGCGCCTGTGGCTTAAGTGGCTAAGGCGCCAGCCACATACACCTAAGGTGGCAGGTTCGAATCCAG
>NW_003852401.1:20358247-20363622 GCF_000181295.1 Otolemur garnettii | reverse complement strand
CCACAGCACTCTACCCAGGGCAACAGCTTGAGGCTCTGTCTCAAAAAAAAAAAAAAAATGTAGGGAGGTGGTTGACTATGCAGGTTCTATTAAATAATCTTTTCCTACCTTTTCAGGGAAAAAAGGCCCCAAAGTTAGCTTGTTTTCATGAAATACAATGAGTTGCTTCATGTATGGTTTGATGAAAGTATCATATAGCACATATGTTATTCTTTTTCTTCATTAAGCAGAACAAGAAACCAATATAACAGTGAATAGGGAAAACCCTACTTATCAAAATACAAAATATTTTCTTTTCCCTGACATGATTTGTCATATAAGAATAGACTTAACAGGCCTTCGGATCAGTGGTGAATGAAAACAACATTTTTTGAAAAGGAATAAACCTAAGAAATAAAAGGCAAGGAGAAATTTTCCTAAAATAGATCCTGGCCTAGAAGAGATACTTGCCAACCACAGCAGCAAGTTACACAAATCTTGTATTGACTCGAGGAATAAATTTAAATTTCAAATCCCTACACTTCTGTAAATGGATTTCTAGAAAGAAGGCTTAAGGTTCTTAATTCTACTTGAGGTAACAAACTACAAACTGCTATAATTTATTTATGTATGTATTTTCAAATTTTTTTTTTTTTTAATTTTTGAGACAGGATCTTGCTTTGTTACCCGGGCTGATGTGCAGTGGCATGACCACAGCTCACTGCAATGTCAAACTCCTGGATTCAACCTCCCAAGTAACTAGGACTAGAGGCACTTACCACCATGCCCAGCTAATTTTTCTTTTTTCTTTTTCTTTTTTTTTTTTAGCCGCTTGAGCCACAGGCACCGAGCCAATTTTTCTATTTTTTTAAGAGATGGGGGTCTTACAATGTTGCTCAGGTTGGTCTTAAACTCCTGGCCTCAAGCTATCCTCCCACCTAAGCCTTCCAAGGTTCATACCCAAAGAGTAGAGGTGTGAACAATTGCGCCTGGCCTAATGAAGCTTTTAACATGACAGGTTTAAAATGGGGGAGGGGAGAAGGATGGAAAGGCATAAATATAATATATATTATAAATATAATATATATTTATAGGCATAAATATAATATAATATATATAATATATTTAATTAGGCTCGGTGCCTGTGGCTCAAGTGGCTAAGGCGCCAGCCACATACACCTAAGGTGGCGGGTTCAAATCCAGTCCTGGCCTGCCAAACAACAATGATGGCTGCAACCAAAAAATAAATAGCCAAGCATTGTGGCGGGTGCCTGTGGTCCCAGCTACTTGGGAGGCAGAGGCAGGAGACTCGCTTGAGCCCAGGAGTTGGAGGTTGCTGTGAGCTGTGATGCCATGGCACTCTACCCAGGGGGACAGCTTGAGGCTCTGTTTCAAAAAAAAAGAAAAAATATATATATATTTAATTAATGTTTTAAAAAATAATTTTACCTATAAATGTAAATGATCAAGTGAGAAATATAGGGTTTCCTCCAAGACTGGTGAATAACAAGGCAAAGGATTATTGAAGTAGTTGTTAAATCACAGTCCCAGTGGATTTAACCAGTTACAGGCTTAAGCAGAGGCTAGAACACTGCCCCTATTAAAGTACCCTCTTAATAGAAGTGACCTACTTACTGTGAGTTCAGATGAACTATTGAGCTTCATGGTGCATGATCCCTTTAAGAAGCAAATCCAAAATGAACCATATTAGTGATTTCCTATATAGTCCATGGATCAATCCTTGTATTTCCCCACAGGGCCAGCCCTTTGCCCCCCATTGCACATTACACAACCCAAAGAGTGGGATTGGGGGAAGGGCTGAAACAAAAAAAAAGCTGCAAATAACTACCAGTGGAATCATGCTATGGACAAGGGAAATGTCTTTGTTTTCCAGTTTCTTCATATACCGAACAATATTTGTTTCTGAGTGATAGCTGTGAACAGAAACCATGTAATTAGGACCAATAAAATTAGATAAGAGTCCATAAACATCCTCTTGATAAGACACACTGACATCTTCCTTCAAAATACAGATAAATTTTGGCCATGGGCCACCTGTCAACTAGATATCAGAGAGACAAGTGCAGAACCTCCTGGAACCTTAGAGGATGCCCTAAGACAAGAAGCTGACTGTGGGCATGAGAGGAAGGTTGGGAAAGAGAGGACACAGGGCTCCCGGGGATGAACTTCACCCTGGCAACTCGACATCCAAACTCCCCTCTTCCTGACAGTGCTGAGGGACCATTGAGATTCCTTGTGGAATCTCAATGTCAGGAGTGGGCCCCTTACTGTGACAAACCATCAGTGAGCCAGGGCCGAGCCACAATAACCTAGGCCATATGACAGTCGGAGCTCCTGACTGCAGCCCCTACCTTATTGCCACAGCACAAGAAGCAGAAGTCACACAAGACCCACAAACCTGTTAAAGACTTGGTGTGTGAGGAACGGGCTGGACCTCTTGAGTGTAGATCCTGGAATACCCCTTTGCTCCTCTCCCATGCTTTCAGCAACCAGCTCCTACGGAGAGACACAGCAACTAAAGGGTGGGAGCCATATCTGGAGCCACAAGTGGACAACCAGGGTTCTGAACTGGTGGGCCATGAACACTCAAAATGGATCAAAGACGTAAATATAAAAGCTAAAACTAGGCTCGGCGCCTGTAGCTAAAGCGGCTAAGGCGCCAGCCACATACACCAGACAGAGCTGGCGGGTTCAAATCCAGCCCAGGCCTGCCAAACAGCAATGACAACTATAACCAAAAAATACACAGGCATTGTGGTGGGAGCCTGTAGTCCCAGCTACATGGGAGGCTGAGGCAAGAGAATCGCTTAAGCCCAGGAGTCGGAGGTTGCTGTGAGTTGTGAGGCCACGGCACTCCACCCAGGGTGACAGCTTGAGGCTCTGTGTCAAAAATAAATAAATACCAGCTAAAACAACTGAGTCTGGGTCTGTTGGCTCACACCTGTAATCCTAGCACTCTGGGAGACTGAGGCAGGTGGGTTGCTTGAGCTCAGGAATTCAAGACCAGCCTGAGTTAGAGCAAGACCCTATCTCTACTAAAAGTAGAAAAAAACAAAAAGGCCAGGCGCAATAGCTCACACCTGTAATCCCAGCACTTGGGAGGCAGAGGTGGGTAGATTGCCTGAGCTTAAGAGTTGGAGACCAGACTGAGCCAGAGTGAGACCTTATCTCCAAAAATAGCCAGGCATTGTGGCAGGCACCTGTAGTTTCAGCTACTTGGGGGGCTGAGGCAAGAGAATTGCTTCAGCCCAAGAGTTTGAGGTTGCTGTCAGCTAAGACACCACAGCATTCTACCAAGGGAAACCAAGTAAAACTTTGTCTCCAAAAAAAAAATTAGACAGGCATTATGTCAGGTACCTGTAGACCCAGTTACTTAGGAGGCTGAGGCAACAGGATCACGTGAGTCCAAGAGTTTGAGGTTGCTGTGAGCTATGATATCATAGCACTCTACACAGTCTGACAGAGTGAAATTCTGTCCCCCCCAAAAGCTAAAACTACTGAAATTGTATAAGAAAACCTACAGGCAAATCTGCATGGCCTTGAATTTGGTGATGGAGTCTCACAAGACACTAAACGCATGATCAATAAACAAAAAAGGGCTAGGTGCGATGGTTCATGCCTGTAATCCCAGCACTCTGAGAGGCCAAGGTGGGTGGAATGCCTGAGCTCATGAGTTGGAGACCAGCCTGAGCAAAAGCAAAATCCCGTCTCTACTAAAAATAGAAAAACGGAGGCAACAAGATTGCTTGAGCCTAAGAATTGGAGGTTGCTGTGAGTTATGATGCCACTGCTTTCTACCCAGGATAACAGCTTGAGACTTTGTCTCAAAAAATAATAATAACATAAAAAATAAACAAAAAAGGATAGATAAACTGGATTTCATGAAATTTACAGTGTCTAGGGTGGTGCCTGTGGCTCAGTGAGTAGGGCACCGGCCCCGTATACCAAGGGGGGCTGGTTCGAACCCAGCCCTGGCCAAACTGCAACAAAAAAATAGGCAGGTGTTGTGGCAGGCGCCTGTAGTCCCATCTACTCGGGAGGCTGAGGCAAGAGAATCACCTAAGCCCAAGAGCTGAAGGTTGCTGTGAACTGTGATACCACATCACTCTACCTCGGGCAACAAAGTGAGATTCTGTCTCTAAAAAAAAAAGAAAGAAAGAAAGAAAGAAATTTAAAGTGTCTGCATCAAAGGACATTATTAAGAGTGTGCAGAGATAACCCACAGAACAGCAGAAAATATGTACAAATATATTTGTGCAGGGTGGGGATTTTATCTATCCAGAACACATAATTAAATCCGTGGCTTACTCCTCTTGCCCAAGCTGTTGCTATGGCCACCTTGACCCCTCAGTGGGTGTTCCAGAAATGTTGCTCAAATACATGGAACAAATATCTGACTAAAGTTAGAGAAGTTCAGGAAGGAAGGAGTTTAGTCAGCTGTGTTTATTAATTAAAGATTAAAAGAGAACATTGTGATTCTTCTTTGATAAATTACCCTTGTTATCTGGCTCAATCCCTTGAAGTTCTCTTTCAAGGAAAGCATGGACAACCAAGACAGCTCTGCTCAACATTCCAGAAGGTATTCCTGCTTCTATAATAAATGCTTCTTTTCACTGATTCCTTCAACAATACAGGCAGTCCCCGAGCTGCAAACAATTTGACTTACATACAACTCACACAGGGAGGCTATTACAGTAAGTCCCCACGTTACAAACATATGACTGATGTACAACTCACACTTACGAAGGGAGGCTATTACAGATACTATGTAAATGTACCTGTTCCAATGTACATACAAATTCTACTTACGAACAAACCCACAGAACCCATCTTATCTATAACCGGGGACTACCTCTATTTCCTGAGTGACCACTGCACAACAGGTAGTGTAGGGTGCTGTGACTGACACCTGGCCGCAGATCTGGGCAGCTGCTGACTGTTCTCTTTCACTCTACCCACGGAATGGAAACTCTTTCTTGCTTGTAGTTCTTGCTTCATTCTTTTAGAAAGCAATTCAGTTGCACTGAACTGCCTATAACGCTCCTGTGCTCTCTCTCCTGCCTTTGTGGCTGCCTTTCCCAGTGCCTGGAACATCCCAACCCCATCGTCCTTTCTCCCCATTGTTCCATCTTGGTGTAGATAATACCTGCTCATTTTAGGACAATTTTACTTCCAAGTCTTGGTGGGGAGCATGTCCTCTGTGCTCACAGAGCAGCTTTGCACATTGCCCATCATAACATATCACTTGAGTTGTATTTGCTTTTCTGGATCCTCATTGGACTATAAAGGGGGCAGGAAGAATGTCTACCTTCCCACCATGTTTTCTTTTTCTTTTCTTTTTTTTTTTTTTTGAGACAGAGCCTCAAGCTGTCCCC
>NW_003852401.1:20351551-20358066 GCF_000181295.1 Otolemur garnettii | reverse complement strand
GCTGGATTCGACCCCGCCAGCTCAGGTGTATGTGGCTGGCGCCTTAGCTGCTTGAGCCACAGGTGCTGAGCCTCCCACCATGTTTTCAAGGCCTAGCATGGTATCTGGAACATATTAGGTCCTCCATATTTATTCAATGATTGAATATCATAACTACTCCAGAGTTGGACCTATCTAAGATGCCAATGTTGTGAGTCATTATTTTAGAGATCGTTCCAATGAAACACCATTCATGGTTCTTCCGACTAGCCTGGCTGCACAGTTCTGCCTGGGGACCTCCAGCTGTCAGCAGTCACAATAGCAAGGTGATTAATTTTAACAGCAAGCTCCAAATATCTTACCTAGGTCCCTTCTCCCCCACAGTCCGATCCCCAGTAGGGTAAGGAATCCATCACCCCCACCTCTAATAGTCATTGTGAGGAATGCCTGCTTTTATTTTACTTACTGCAGATGATTCACAGCCAAAGATCCACAACAAGTCATCCAGATCTTTTTCATTGACTGTTTCATCAAGAGAAATACCAAGCTACAGAAACAAAAACAAAATAGAAAACATAGCTTTACACTCCACAAGCTGTGAAGGAACCCCAAGAAAGGTCAAAGAGGAGAGGGTACTGAACAAACTACCCAGCCAGCCAATATCATGGTGCCATTATATTCAAGTTGACCCTTAGGGGAAGGCAAATAGACCAGACCCAGACTTCCTAAGGTTTAGAGTTTTACTGGCTACCTCTGGACTTTTTTTTGAGATAAGTTTTCCTGTTGGCTCAGTGCCTTGTAGCTCAGCAACTAGGGTGCCAGCCACATACACCAGAGATGGCGGGTCCGAACCCAGCCCAGGCCTGCCAAATAACAATGACAATTACAACAAAAAAATAGCTGGGCGTTGTGGCAGGCACCCGTAATCCCAGCTACTTGGGAGGTTGAGGCAAGAGAATGGCTGTAGATCTGGGCAGCTGCTGACCAATCTCTTTCACTCTAACCACTCTCTTTCACTCACAGCAACCTCAAACCTGCCCAAGAGTTTGAGGTTACTGTAAGCTGTGATGCCACAGCACTCTCCCTAGGGCGACATAGTGAGACTGTCTCAAAAAAAAAAAAAAAGTTTTACTGTGTCATCCTCAGTAGAGCACTGTGGCATCACAGCTCACAGTAACCTGAAACTCTTGGGCTCAAGTGATCCTCTTGCCTCAGCCTATAAAATAGCTGGGATAACGGGATTCTGCCACAACCCACAGCTATTTTTAGAGACAAGGTCTCCCTCTGGCTCAGGCTGGTCTTAAACTTCTGAGCTCAAGCAATCTACCCGCATCGGCCTCCCAGAATGCTAGGATTACAGGTGTGAGCCACCATGCCCAGCCTCCACCTCTGGACTTCTAACAATCCAGTGGCCACAAGACATTCTTAACTGGAACTAGAAAGGCTTACTTCTTGCTTCCCTTAACTTACCACATTATATTACTTTATCAGAGCCTTTATCTGAAAAAAAATTTATGTTCTGAATAGAGGTGTATTATGAGGAAAATACTATGTATGTGCCTCTGAGTCCCACATAAGAAAATACAAATCTTAAGGAAAGTAGAAGAGGAATTATCCTTTCTTTCTTTTTTTTTTTTTTTTGAGTCTCACTCTGTTGCCCAGGCTAAAGTGCCATGGCATCATAACAACTTCAAACTCCTGGGTTCAAGTGATCCTCCTGCCTCAGTCTCCCAAATATCTGGGACTACAGGTGCCCACCACGTCTGGCTAATTTTTCTGTTTTTAGTAGAGGCGAGGTCTTGCTCCTGCGCAGGCTGGTTTTGAACTCCTGAGCTCAAGCAATTCACCCACTTTGCCCTCCCAGAACGAAACTTCTCTTCAAAAAAAAAAAAAAAAAAAAAGAGCTCAGGGCTCATAGCTCAGTGAGTAGGGTGCCAGCCACATCACAGAGGCTGCACCATGGCACTCTATCCAGGGCAACATAGTGAGACTCTGTCTCTAAAAAAAAGACTGTGCCTAAATTTCTTTTTTTTTTTTTAAGTTTTTTTTTTTGAGACAGAGTTTCACTTATTAACCGTCGGTGGAGTGCCATGAAGTCACAGCTCATAGCAACCTCCAACTCTTGGGCTTAGGTGATTCTCCTGCCTCAGCCTTCCAGTAGCTGGGACTACAGGCGCCTGCTACAACGCCCGGCTATTTTTTTGTTGCAGTTAGGCCGAGAGCTGGGTTTGAACCCATCACCCTCGGCATATGGGGCTGGTGCCCTACTCACTGAGCCACAGGCACCGCCCCATGCCTAAATTTCTAATGCAGACTTTTAAAAAAATAAATAGGATACCTTTTAATGGGAAATTCATGAGAGAACTGGTAAAAATTTGACTTACTGTGCCATCCTTATAAAGCCGAAAATTGATTTGCCGCTGAGCAGCCCTGTCCAAGACCTCCTTCACTGAGCAGCCACACTGAACCTTCAAGGTGTCAAAGAATAAGTTGTGCTGGAGTTGATGCCCTGCTCGCTTGAGACCTAGAAAGATGGGAGAGAGTCACCAATGTCCGACACAGAAGCCTGCTTCTGCCATTGATATTTCACAGAGAAATAAAGAGGTGAATTTCACTGTAGTTCCTGGTCCTACCCAGTATTTTGGTATGTGCATTGAAAAAAATGAAACATTTTTATTACTATGCTATGGAAAATTATGACCACTGTGTGTGTGTGTGCACATGTCTGTGTGTTATATCAAATGTATATATTTCATTACTTTCCTTAATAAACTATACCATGAGCATCTTTGCTTTCCTAAGATCCATAGCTACATATCCATCTATCTATATGTGTGTGTATATATATATTGGGGGGGGGCAGGGTGCAATGGCATCATCACAGCTCACTGTAACCTCAAACTCCTGGGTTTAAATGATCCTCCTACCTCAGCCTCCCAAGTAGCTGGAACTACAGGCATGTGCTAAAAGACCCTAATTTTTCTAACCCTATTTTCTAACCCTATTTTCTAACCCTAATTTTCTAACCCTATTAGTAGAGATGGAGTATCACTTTTGGTCAATCTGGTCTCCTGAGCTCAAGCAATCCTTTCACCTCGGCCTCCCTGACTGCTATGATTATAGGCATGAGCCACTATTCCTGGCAATATCTGTATTATTTTTAATGGCTATATAAGAGTCAAATATATAGATATACAATAATTTAATCACTATTATTTATGCTGTTTCAATGATTGAGCTTTTATAAACAATGTTTCAAGGCATATTCTTTACAATTTTATCTGATTATTTACTTTAGATAAATTCTAGCAGTAAAATTTCTGGAAGTTTTTGTTGTTTTCTTTATCAGCCTAGGTAAGGTTGGAACCTGCGACCCCTAGTGTGTGGTGCCTGTGCACTAACCACTGCCCTGCAGTAGCCAACTCTCAGTAGAATTTCTGGACCATATTATAAGGACTTTTTTTTTAAAGCTTTGGATACTGCTATTTGAGTGCCAACTATAAAAGTCATATTCATACTTTTGTTTGTATCAGCATTGTTCTTAATTTTTGCCAATGTAATAAAAAAAAAATACTATTTTAAGCGGGTTTATGCCTGTAATCCTAGCACTCTAGGAGTTCAAGGCAGGTGGATTGCCTGAGGTCACAGGTTCGAGACCAGCCTGGGCCAGAGTGAGACCCCCTCTCTAAAAATAGCTGAGCATTGTGGTAGGTGCCTATAGTCCCAGCTACTTGGGGGGCTAAGACAAGAGAATCACTTAAGCCCAAAAGTTTGAAGTTGCTTTGAGCTATGATGCCACAGCACTCTACCAAGGGTGACAAAGTGAGCCCAAACCCAAACTCAAACTTAGGCTTGAGCAATCCTCTTGCCTCAGCCTCCAAAGTATCTGGGACTACAGGTGCCTGCCACTACTCCTGGCTAGTTTTTCTATTTTTAGTAGAGATGGAATCTCTGTCTTGCTCCGGGTGGTTTCTAACTTCTGAGCTCAGGCAATCCACCTGCCCCAGCCTCTCAGAGTGTTAAGATTACAGGCGTGAGTCACTGTGCCAATCTATTTTATTGTTTTAATTTTCATTACTTTGATTAATAGTGAGGTTAAAAATTTATGTGTTTGTTGGGCAATTATTTTAATATTTTTAAAATTATATTTAATATATTTTGCCCATTTTTCTTTTCATTTTTGAGACAGAGTCTCACTATGTCACCTTTGGTAGAGTGCTGTGGCATCATAGCTCACAGCAACTTCAAACTCCTGAGCTTATGCGATTCTCTTGCCTCAGCCTCCCAGTAGCTGGGACTACAGGTGCCTGCCACAATGCCCTGCTGTTTTTTGGTGTTGTTTCAGTTGGCCCCAGCCGGATTCAATCCCACCAGCTTTGGTGTATGTGGCTGGCCCCATAACCACTGGGCTACAGGCACTGAACCAATTTTCCCCATTGTTCTATCAGAATATTCATTCCTGGCTTGGTACCTATGGCTCAAGTGGCTAAGGCGCCAGCCACATACACCTAAGGTGGCGGGTTTGAATCCAGACTGGGCCTGCCAAATAACAATGACAGCTACAACCAAAAAATAGCCAGGCGTTGTGGCAGGCGCCTGTGGTCCCAGATACTTGGGAGGCTGAGGCAGGAGACTCGCTTGAGCCCAGGAGTTAGAGGTTGCTGTGAGCTGTGATGCCACAGCACTCTACCCAGGGAGATAGCTTGAGGCTCTGTCTCCAAAAAAAAAAGAATATTCATTCCTCTTGTATTTGGGGGAAAGTGAAGAGTTCTATATACAAAAAAATATTGGCAATCAGTCTATCATAGGTGTTGAAAATATTTTTCCAGTTTCTCCTTTCATTTGTAATTTTGCGTATTGAACACGTAGCAAGTTTTTCTTTCCTTTTTAATTTTTTTTTTTTTTTTGGCCAGGGCTGGGTTTGAACCTGCCACCTCCGATATATGGTGCTGATGCCCTCTCCTCTGAGCCACAGTCGCTGTCCCGTAGCAAGTTTTTCATTTTACTCAAATGAATCGGTCTTGTTATGCCCAAAAAGGTTTTTATTTAGAGACAGAGTCTCACTTTGTCCCCCTTGGTAGAGTGCTCTGGCGTTACAGCTCACAGCAACCTCCAGCTCTTGGGCTTAGGCGATCCTCTTGCCTCAGCCTTCCAAGTAGCTCGGACTACAGGGGCCTGCCACAATGCCCGGCTATTTTTTTGTTGCAGTTTAACTGGACCGGGTTCAAACCCACCACCCTTGGTACATGGGACCAGCGCTACTCACTGAGCCACAGGTGCCACCCATGCCCAAAAAAGTTTTAAAACAGATATCCAACTCACCTTCCGACAAAATCAGAGTGGCATTATGTACCCTCTTAGCAATGTGCTTCAGCCCATGGGAACCATGGTAGATTGCAAACATGGCAGCCATATTTGCCAAGAGAGCCTAAAAGGATAAGAAGATTTAAAGAATCAAGTTCATACACAAATGTGTCATGCCAAAAGAAAAAGAAGAAGAGGAGAAGGAAGAAGAAGAATCAAGTTCAATGATGTCATGAGAGACAATTATTAAGAGGGAGGAATTACTTGACCTGGGATGCCAAAATTAAAAACAGGGACAGAATAAAATGACCACATCTCTTGCATTTTCCACAATAGTCTGGGCCCAGTTATAATCTGGCCAACTATGTGAGGGGAAATAACAGCATCCAAAACACCCCAGACCTACATACTATATAACACCTTCAAATTTTACAGTTATATTGGCTCGCCCTTGTAGCACAGTGATTATGGCGCCACCACATGCACCAAGGCTGACAAGTTCTAGCCCAACCCAGGCCTGCTAAACAACATGACAACTGCAGTAAGAAAATAGCCGGACAGGCAGGCACCTGTAGTCCCAGCTACTTGGGAGGCTAAAGCAAGAGAATCCCTTAAGCCCAGGAGTTGGAGGTTGCTATGAGCTGTGATGCCACAGCACTCTGTGACACGAGGGTGACATAGTGAAACTGTCTCCAAAAACAAAAATGTTTTTTTACAATTATAAAGGGCTGCATCCATGCAGCAGCATCATGTCACCCACCATGAGGAAGATCTGGCTGCCACCAGACATTGAAAAGCAATATTAAATGTTGGAAGGCAAAGGAGCAATAAAGACCTCTGGGAGGGGCGGCACCCGTGGCTCAGTGAGTAGGACGCCAGCCTCTTATACCAAAGGTGGTAGGTTCGAACCCAGACCCAAACAAGCTGCAACAAAAAAATAGCCAGGCATTGTGGCAGGTGCCTGTAGTCCCAGCTACTCGGTAGGCTGAGGTAAGAGAATCGCCTAAGCCCAAGAGCTGGAGGTTGCTGTGAGCTATGATGCCACAGCACTCTACCCAGGGCATCAAAGTAAGACTCTGTCTCTAAAATAAAAAAAAAAAAAACCTCGGGGAGGGGGATAGCAAGATCTGAGGATTTCACACTCAAATAGTCCATCAAAAATAAAAGCAGCAGGCTTGACACCTGCGGCTCAAGTGGCTAAGGCACCAGCCACATACACCTGAGCTGGCGGG
>NW_003852401.1:20344198-20350392 GCF_000181295.1 Otolemur garnettii | reverse complement strand
AATCGCCTAAGCCCAGGAGTTGGAGGTTGCTGTGAGCTGTGTGACGCCATGGCACTCTACCAAGGGCAACAAAGTAAGACTCTTTCTCTACAAAAAAAAAAAAAAAAAAAAAGAATTTGAAGTTGCAATGAGCAATCATCACACTAAAGCACTCTATCCCAGGCAACAGAGTGAGACTCTGTCTCAAAAGAAAAAGAAAAGAGTATAGAGACCAAAGGCGGGGGTCAAAGAACTGTAATGCCAAAGGAACAACTCGATAACTCTATTTCAGTCATCTAACACAAAAAACGATAATTTAGTGCTCACAAAGACAACTGGACTTACCAATAACAACAAACAATTATGAAAAGGAACAAATAAATGAGATAGAAAATGGAGAGTCAGAGGATCACCAAAATGAGAAGATGAAAATCAGACAAGACAGAGCATGCCCACCCATCTCCAGAGAAAACATCATTTTAATAACTGCTAAAAAAAAATACAGGCCTTTTAGTGATGGAATATCAGCTCTGTACATGAACTAGAAGAAATTAAGAAGCAAGAACATAACTTTTTTTTTTTTTTTGGCTACAGAGTCTCACTTTGTCACCCTTGGTAGAGTGCTGTAGTGTCATAGCTCACAGCAACCTCAAACGCTTGGGCTCAATTCTCTTTCCTCAGCCTCCTGAGTAGCTGGGACCACAGGAGCCCACCACAACACCTGGGTATTTTTAGAGATGAGATCTCACTCTTGCTCAGGCTGGTATCCTCCTATGCCTGTGAGCTCAGGCAATCCATTCGCCTCGGCCTCCCAAGTACTAGGATTATAGGCGTGAGCCACCATGCCTAGCAGGAACATAACTTTTGTTCATTGCAGACAGCTCAAGATCACCTGGAAAATGAAACCTGAAGCAGAAAGCTGAGACCCTAAAAGGACTTATGATCAGACAGATTATTCTGGAAGAATATGGGCAAAAGGGACAAGACAAGTCAGCTGTAGAAGATGGAAATCACATGAGCAGAAAATTCAACAAATGGGCGGTAAACTACAGGAACTAGAGGCATCCTATAAAATTGACTTATTCTTCAATAGAAAAATACCCAGTGACAATTGGCTGCTTTGATATAGGAAGTGCTCTAACCTGAAAAAAGGCAACACCTTCCTAAAGAAAAACTGAGAAAGTGCTCCAAAGACCTGCAGCGCAGGACCAACTGTACAAAGAGCTTATTGTCCACTGCCTTCCTGCAGAGGCTTTCTAAAACCCAGCAGTGGTTCCAGGAGCAAACGCCCCCAGAGAGAAGAGCATTACACCTCCGTTGCCCTGTCTGTGAGCTCTCTCTCTCTTTGACCATTACAGAAAGAGACACATCTAGAGTGGACCCTGTGTTCAAGAGTGGTCCTCCACCTGATCCTAGGTGTTGGCTGGGTTTCAAAACCCTCTGAGTTAGGAGGAAGGAATGACAGATTACCTAAGCTGTATAGCGTACACTATTTAGGTGACGGGTACACCAAAAGCCCAGACTTCACCACTATACAATACGCAGGTATACATGTAACAGAATTCAACTTGTACCCCTGAGTATTTTTTTTTTAATTTTAAAGAAGAGGAAAACAAACAAACAAACTCTGTGATGCAAGCCCTGGAGCAACTTCAAGGATGGGCAGAAGCCCAGGAAACCCCTGCTCCTTTAGCTCCTTACCCCATCCATTTCCGGAGTGCCTATCCTGAAAACTCCCAGAAAGAGTGCCCATGACCACCACCTAGTGGCCAATCTAGACAGTCCCCTCAAGCTGTCACCTCAAACGCCCTCAATTTGCTTTCCTCAAGTGTCCTCACCCCTTTGCTAGAGAGCCTCGATCACAGCCCCCAAAGAAGGTGCTCCATCTCCATCCATATGCCCCATGGCCAAGAACACTAGGGACTCTGATCAATCCCCATCTTTTATATACACTACCCATAAAATACACATAAATACAAAATAAAGAACGGCCTTTCGTCCTTTCTTTAAAATCAATCTGTTCAAGATTTAAAAATGTAGGCGGTGCCTGTGTCTCAAAGGAGGAGGGCACCAGCCCCATATGTTGGAGGTGGCAGGTTCAAACCCAGCCCCAGCCAAAAACTATAAAAGAAATTTTTTTAAGTAATTTTAGATAAAATAGAAACTAATAATGTTCTTTTTAAAATATGAAAACACTTATGACGAAGCGAGAACACAGGCAAAGGGTGTGCATTAAGAGAACACCAGTAAAATGCACTGTACACATATTTTGGTTCTGGAAACCATGAGGCTTCTCTGCCAGTAAGACCTCGCCATTTCTGGTGCACCCACTGCTCGTAGGTGGTGAACAAATGAACATAAGTGTGAACAAATGAGTCGCTCATTAATGTAGATGAAGGATTCAGCGGTCAGGCCACATGTGATCTACCTGAGCTGTACAGATGTTGCTGGTAGCCTTATCTCGCCGGATATGCTGCTCCCTGGTTTGAAGAGCAAGACGATACACTTCTTTCCCAGTGACGTCTCTGGACCAATAACAACGCAGTCAGTTAGAACAGACAGCACCAGGAGGCACCATAAACAGATCTACTTCTTTCCATCCCAGCTTGAAGTGAATTCAGCAAATTTACTTGGGCATCAGTTTATTAAAGAAACAATTCCCAATCCATCGACTCCCGTGTGCACATATAGTAGTAAAAGCAACAGAAAGCAAGAAGATGGGAGGGGGAAGAGAGGGAGGGATAAATTCACACCTAAGGAGTACAATGCACACTACCTGGATGAGGGGTACTCTTATAACTGACTCAAATCGTACAAAAGCAATTCATGTAACCAAAACATTTGAACCACTGCAATATTGTGAAATAAAAATAGTGCCGGGTGCGGTGGTTCACACCTGTAATCCTAACACTTTGGGAGGACGAGGCAAGTGGATTGCTTGAGCTCAGATGTTTGAGAACCAGCCTGAGTAAGAATGAGACTCCTGTCTCAAAAAAAAAAAAAAATAGCTGGACATTGTGGCAGGCACCTATAGTCCCAGCTACTTGGGAGGCTGAGGCAAGAGGATTACTTGAGCCCAAAAGTTTGAGGTTGCTGTGAGCCAATGATGCCACAGCCCTCTATGGAGGGGAACAAAGTGAGACTCTGTCTCAAAAATAAATAAATAAATAAATAATAAAAATAAATACTATGTAAAATTAAAAAAAAATAAAGAAACCTTTTCCAAAATTTCCTCTTCTAAACAGGACTAGTGGTTTTTAGTTTATACTTTGAGGCACTGAGGTATATACGACAATGAGAATAAAGCGAGGAGTCTTAAAAACAACTTTTCCAAGAATTCCCTAGCCTAACATAATAATAGTGATTGAGGATTAAATTTCTACTCTGAGCTTCTTTTGTGTGTGTGTGTGTGGTAGAGACAGAGTCTCACTATATTGCTGTTGGTAGAGTGCTGCCATGGCGTCATACCGCTCACAGCAACCTCCAACTCCTGGGCATAGGCTATCCTCTTGCCTCAGCCTCCCGAGTAGCTGGGACTATAGGCACCCGCCACAACGCTTAGCTATTTTTTTGTTGCAGTTTGGCTGGGCCGGGTTTGAACCCGCCTCCCTCGGTACATGGGGCCGGTGCCCTACCCACTGAGCCACAGGTGCCACCCTACTCTGAGCTTCTTAATAGATGCATGTAAATGGAAAATATCTGACAAGCTAGAATGTCTATACAGTTGACCTCCCATATCTATGGATTCTACACCCAAGGATTCAACAAAATTTGGACAGAAAACATTTGGGGGAAAAAAATGCCAAAACAATAAAAACAATATATATAACAATAAAAATACAAAACAAATAGAATCTAACTATTTAACATGGCATTTACAATGCATTAGGTATTATAACTAATCTAGGGACAATTTAAAATATTTGGGACAATGTATATAGACTATATGTGAATGCTACATCATTTTATATAAGGAACTTAAGTATCTGTTGATTTTGGTATCTGAGGGAGTTCCTGGAACCAATCTCCCATGTACACTAAGGGACAACTGTATTAGAAACACAACTATATGAGTATTAAGATAAAGAATAAAGGGCGGCACCTATGGCTCAGTGAGTAGGGCGCCGGCCCCATATACTGAGGGTGGTGGGTTCAAACCTAGCCCTGGCCAAACTGCAACAATGACAACAAAAAAATAGCCGGGCATTGTGGTGGGTGCCTGTATTCCCAACTACTCAGGAGGCTGAGGCAAGAGAATTGCCTAAGCCCAAGAGCTAGAGGTTGCTGTGAGCTGTCACACCATTGCACTCTACCAAGGGCGATAAACTGAAACTCTGTCTCTAAAAAAAGAAAGAAAGAAAGAAAGAAAAAGAATGTAGGGGGAATGGGTGGAGGGAGGGGGACTGGAGGGATCATTTCTGTGGTTTATCTTACAAGGGTACAAGTGAATCTTTCTAAGAGTAGAATATGAATGTTTTAACACAATAACTAAGAAAATGACATGAAGGCTATGTTAACCAGTTTGATGAAAGTGTTTTGGATTGTGTGTGAAAACACCACACTGTACCCCAGAAGTGCATTAATGTACATAGTTACCATTTGATAAAAAAAAAAAAAAGAAGAAAGAAAGAAAAAGAATATAGGCTCAGCACCCATTGCACAGTGGTTAGGGCACCAGCCACGTGTACCAGGGCTGGTGGGTTCTAACCTGTCCTAGGCCTGCCAAAACAAAAAATAGCCAGGTGTTGTGGCAGACGCCTGCAGTCCCAGCTACTCGGGAGACTATGGCAATATAATCACTTGAGCTCAAGAGTTTGAGGTTGCTGTAAGCTGTGACATCACAGTCTCTACCAGGGGCAACATAGTGAGACTGTCTCAAAAAAAAGAAAAGAAAAGAAAAGAAAAAGAATGTAATAGTCTTACCACTTGCCCCTAATAAAATTGTTCCTTCCAAAATACAATTTAAAAAAAAAAAAAAAAACCTTAGGGTGCCACCTGTAGCTCAGTGGGTAGGGCACCAGCCACATATACTGAGGGTGGTGGGTTCAAACCTAGCCCCAGCCAAACTGCAACAAAAAATAGCCGGGTGTTGTGGTAGGCACTTGTAGTCTCAACTACTTGGGAGGCTGAGGCAAAAGAATCACCTAAGGCCAAGAGTTGGAGGTTGCTGTGAGCTGTGACACCATAGCACTCTACCGAGGGCTATAAAGTAAGATTCTGTCTCTAAAAAAAAAAAACCCTCAGATAAATACAAGAGTCAGAGGTCTTAGCCTATATTTCATCAACCTCTAGCTTCCCTTTTCAGAAAGACAGAAGTCCATTATAGGGTGGTACCTGTGGTTCAGTGAGTAGGGCGCTGGCCCCATATATGGAAGGTAGTAGGTTCCAACCCAGCCCTGACAAAACTACAGCAACAACAAAAAGTAGCCCGGCGTTGTGGCGGGCGCCTGTAATCCCAGCTACTGGGGAGCTGAAACAAGAGAATTGCCTAAGCCCAAGAGCTGGAGGTTGCTGTGAGCTGTGATGCCACTGCACTCTATCAAGGTGATAAAGTGAACCTCTTGTCTCTAAAAAAATAAAATAAAATAAAATAAAAAGAAGTCCATTATAAAAATCAGCTGACATTTAATGTCACAAACTTTTTGAATTAGAAAGCCTTCTGCCTCATCTTTTCCAGTGAAGGAATGTCACTGATAAAAGCTAGGTTAGAATATTTAAAAAGGCAGCACCCGTAGCTCAGTTGGTAGGGTGCCAGCCACATACACCAAGGCTGGCAGGTTTGAACCCAGCCTGGACCAGCTAAACAACAATGACAACTGCAACAACAACAAAAAATAGCCAGGCATTGTGGCGGGCACCTGTAGTCCCAGGTACTTGGGAGGCTGAGACAAAAGAATAGCTTAAGCTCGAGTTTGAGGTTGCTGTGAGCTGTGATGCCATAGTACTCTACCCAGGGTGACAGCTTGAGACTCTGTCTCAAAAAAAAAAAAAAAAAGAATATTTGAAGAAACTCCATCAGTCCATTAAAATGGAGCAGGCTTTGAACTGTTATGTCACAGAGAGCATTTCAAACCTTCACTCACCATCACATCATTCACTAATTCAGGCTGCTCACTTATGTTAATAACCTGGCTTTTATCAAAGGTCAAAAATAGGAGTTAACGGCTCGGCGCCTATAGCTCAACCGGCTAAGGCGCCAGCCACGTACACCTAAG
>NW_003852401.1:20339609-20343480 GCF_000181295.1 Otolemur garnettii | reverse complement strand
CCGTGGCGTCACAGCTCACAGCAACCTCAAACTCTTGGGCTTAAGCGATTCTCTTGCCTCAGCCTCCCAAGTAGCTGGGACTACAGGCACCCGCCCCAACGCCTGGCTATTTTTTGTTTGTAGTTATTGTTTGGCAGGCCTGGGCTAGATTCTAACCTGCCAGCTCTGGTGTATGTGGCTGGCACCCTAACTACTGAGCTACAGGTGCCGAGCCTGTATATTTTCTTACCTGATCCAATGGCTCAGTTCAATCGAGAGAGAAATCAATATATATCTGTGATCAGGAGGAGGAACAGAGGGGAGCATAACCACAGTAAAAGGGGAGTAACATGAGTTGCTTTACCGTGTTACGCCCACCATTCTTCCAGGCATCATCCTCACCAAGCTCTCTCTGACAGCAAAAAAGGCTGCATGTGGTCCCCCATAGCCCAGGGGCACTCCAAACCTCTGTGAGCTGCCTAGGGCAATGTCTACCCCAAATTCTCCAGGTGGCCTCAAGATGCACAGAGCTAAAAGGTCAGTAGCACAGCACGCAAGGCTCTAGAAAGGAAACAAAGAACAAAGAGACAAGGTGGCTACCTTTCCCAGACAGCAGGGGGAGAGTGGTAAATTATCTCAACCACAGCGAGACCGGCAGAGTGGATTCATAGTCTGCGAACTCCATTTGCTCGTTCATTCATTCATTCAACAAATATTTACTGAATGCCTCCCATGTGCCAGGAATCAGTGAGCAAAACAAACTTGAAGAATGGAGGAAGGAGAGTTTAACCATTCCATGCGATAATCATAAAGAAATAAATAGCAAACCAAAAGACAGGCAGATAGATTAAACAGAGGGGTTTACCTACCCCAGTCTGATGGGCTCTTTCCACGAGTTCTGTAAAGTCTTCTACCTTCCCTTCTGTGTCCGGGTACTGGAACAACACTCCACTGACATCTTTTCCACTAAAATCCATTTCATGGGGTAACTTCAGCTCAATGAGAACTCCAGCATATCTGGAAAGACAGAGGACAAAAACCAATCTTGCTTTCAGTTTACAAGGGAAAATTAATGAACTAAAGTTTCTTTTTTTTGAGATAGAGCCTCAAGCTGTTGCCCTGGGTAGAGTGCCATGGCATCACAGCTCACAGCAACAACTCCTGGGCTCAAGCAAGTCTCCCGCCTCTGCCTCCCAAGTAGCTGGGACTACAGGCATCTGCCACAATGCCAGGCTATTTTTTGGTTGCAGCCGTCATTGTTGTTTGGTGAGCCAGGGCTGGATTCGAACCCACCAACTCAGGTGTATATGGCTGGCACCTTAGCCACTTGAGCCACAGGCGCTGAGCCTGAACTAAAGTTTCTTTTCAGGGAAATAGTCTTCATTTTCTGTGGCCCCCTCTGTGGCCTCCAAGCACACCCCATCCCACCCCTGGACCATCAGGGGCAACAGAGCTTCACAGCAACTTACGTATATTTGACAGCTCGGCTTCTGTTGCTCTCTCCCACCCCTACTACTCTCTGCCCTTCCACCTGTCCTGTCACTCTACTCCTGAAAAAGAAGCAGGGTCATCACTTCCTAGGGCTACAGAACCAATACCTGTCACACCAGAGCCGTCACCACTTTCCCCTTGATTAGTCTTAAGCAACCGGAAAGGCATCAGTGAGACAAGGAAGAATTCCTTAGATTCTTAAAACTATCTAATGCCAGTCACATTATCAGGAAACCCCCTTTGAAGGGATGGTGGTATTGGTGGAGGGAAGAATATCCAATTTTTTTTCTTTCTTTCTCTTTTTTTTTTTTTTTTTTTTTTTTTTTGAGGCAGAATCCTTCTCTGTTACCCAGGCTGGAGTACTATGGCCTAGCTCACTGCAACCTCAAACTCCTGGGCTCAAGCGATCTTTGTGCCTCAACCTCCCAAATAGCTGGGACTATAGGCTCCTGCTATAATGCCTAGCTG
Source organism: Otolemur garnettii (assembly GCF_000181295.1). NCBI lineage: Eukaryota > Metazoa > Chordata > Mammalia > Primates > Galagidae > Otolemur > Otolemur garnettii. Next base: position 20,341,542 of record NW_003852401.1, on the reverse strand, counting down.
TTGCCCTGGTGAGCGTGCCATCGGATCACAGCTCACAGCAACCTCCAACTCCTGAGCTCAAGCGATTCTCCTGTCTTCGCCTCCCAAGTAGCTGGGACTATAGGCGACCACCATGACACCCGGCTATTTTTTCAATGCAGCTGTTATTGTTGTTTGGCAGGCCTGGGCTGGATTCAAACCCATCAGCTCAGGTGTATGTGGCTGGCCCTTTAGCCGCTTGAGCCACAGGCGCCGAGCCTGTTCTATTTTTTAATAAAGGGTTTCACTTTTTTTTTTTTTTTAAGAGATAGGGTCTCACTCTGTTACTCTGGGTAGAGTGCCATTGTCATAGCTCACAGCAACCTCAAACCCCAGGTCTCAAGTGATTCTCTTGCCTCAGCCTCCTGAGTAGCTGGGACTACGGGGGACTCACCACAATGCCTGGCCAATTTTTCTATTTTTAGTAGAGATGGGATCTCATTCTTGCTCAGGCTATTCTTGAACTCATAAATGCAATCAATCTACTTGCCTTGGCCTCTCACAATGCTAGAACTACAGACAGGTGTGAGCCACTACACCTGGTCACTGCCCAACTTTTTTTTTTTTTTGTAGAGACAGAATCTCACTTTATTGCCCTCAGTAAAAGTGTGACCATGGCATCACACAGCTCACAGCAATCTCCATCTCCTGTGCTTAGGCAATTCTCTTGCCTCAGCCTCCCAGTAGCTGGGACTACAAGTGCCTGCTACAATGCCCAGCTATTTTTTTTATTGTTGTTGCAGTTTGGTGAGGGCCAGGTTTGACCCCGCCACCCTCGGTATATGGGGCCTGCGCCCTACTGACTGAGCCACAGGTACCGCCTGCCACTGCCCAACTTATATTAAGAAGAAAGCAAATACTTACAAGTGGTGGTTGTGCTATGTTAGTTTTAACTGATTAATGCACTAAATACAATACACTTTAAACTACATCATACAATACCGAGGTATAGTGTCCATTCCTTACGCAACATTTGCAGGTAACACACACAAAAGCACGACACTTCAATGTGAGTTCCATTTTTGTCCCTATTTTTCAAACTTACCAAATCACCATTGAAATGACTTCATATTTTTAATTTTCATTTTACAAAAGAAAGCAAAAAGTTCATAACTTACTTAAAGCAAAGATAACTATTTTCCCGTCAGTTCTGACACAGTTAACTTACTAGAGAGAGAGAGATCCCTATAATAGTGGAAGGGAAAGCAAAACTCAACAACTCCAATGTAAACCAGGTTTACTTTCAATCAATTTGGAAGTGAAAAAAAGAAAAGAAAAACAGCAGCTATCAGGAACATGATATGACCCCTAAGTTCAAAACACAAATAAAGTCAATTACTTGGCTCGAGTTTGGATGACAGCTATTGTCTGTGGGTGGCAACGAAGATCAACAAAAAATTTCCTCCTCTTGTTGTACCTGTTGAAAAGAAAAAGCACATTCAAACATAAACACTTAAAAAATCACATTAATTTTTTTTAAATTTTTTTAGAGATAAGGGTCTTGCTATATTGCCTAGGCTGGTCTCAAACTCCTGGCCTTAAGCAATCCTCCTGGCTCTACCGCCCAGCCTCCCAAAGTACTAGGATTACAGGTGTGAGCCACCATGTCTAAATGAAAATTAGACTAACTTCTAAAAATGCAAAGCAAACATGTTACTTATGATAAGTCAGAGCATAATATAGAAATGGAGTTGTTAGAGTAACACCTCTGTAGCTCAATGGGTAGAGCACTGGCCATGGAAACCCAGGCTGGTGGTCTCAAACTCAGCCCAGGCCAGGCTCGGCGCCTATAGCTCAACCGGCTAAGGCGCCAGCCACGTACACCTAAGCTGTCGGGTTCGAATCCCCAGCCCGGACCCGCCAAACAACGATGATGGCTGCAACCAAAAAATAGCCGGGCGTTGTGGCGGGCGCC
>NW_003852401.1:20326807-20339080 GCF_000181295.1 Otolemur garnettii | reverse complement strand
GAGTCTCCTGCCTCAGCCTCCCAAGTAGCTGGGACCATAGGCACCCACCACAATGCCTGGCTATTTTTTGCTTGCAGCCGTCATTATTGTTTGATGGGCCCGGGCTGGATTTGAACCCACCACCTTAGGTGTATATGGCTGGTGCCTTAGCTACTTGAGCTAGAGGCACCGAGCCAATACAAGCGAAAATTTAATTGATCTTCTAAATAAAAACATTTTAGAGATTATCTAAATGCACCACAAGAGAAAAAGGATTCAGATAAGCTATGCGGTTTGCAGGGCTACATAGCTATTGAAGGAGAAGAGTTGGGTGGAGGACCCAGATCCTGGGAGTTTCCTAGCAGTCCTTGATTTCAGAAAACAAAACCAGTGGGAATGCTTAATCGTTTATGTATCATGAGCACATCTGCATGAAAGGAGAAGGTGGGGATGGGTCCATACACATGGGTGCAATGAACAGTTGTTCCCACAGGGGACCAAAACTGGGGGAAAATGCTTTACTTTTCATTATATCCCAAAACTGTTTGAATTTGTTTTCACTACATATAGGTATTAATTTTATAATAAATATAAATTTAGCAGAGGAGTAAGGAGAGTTAGAGAGATATAAAAGTGATTAGTTATCCAAAGCACAATGCTATTCACAGTTGGAATGTAAACAAATCTGGAGAAAAGGGCAATCTAAGCCTGAGGGACCTGAATGGGAAGGTCATTTTTAGTTGAAGATAAGCAAGCCCGTACTTAAGGTGTTCAGGCTGTTTTTCCAGGGTAAATCTAAATGCAAGCCTGAAGGAGTAAGAATTAAGAAAGCAAATTGGCTAAACGCCTGTAGTTTAGTGGGTAGGGCGCCGGCCACATAGAGTGGGGCTGGCAGATTCGAACCCGGGCCAGGCCTGCTAAACAATGATGACAACTACAACAAAAATAGCCAAGTGTTGTGGCGGGCACCTGTAGCTCCAACTACTTTCAGGCTGAGGCAAGAGAATTGCTTAAGCCCAAGAGTTAGAGGTTGCTATGAGCTGTGACATCACGACACTCTATCCAGAGCAACATAGCAAGACTCTGTCTCAAAAAAATAAAAATAAAAATAAAAGGAAGCAAATTAAGCCTTTACAGATTGTGATTAACTGCTGGACTCTAAGCAGTTCAGAATAAACCCTGAAGCAACAGGTGAAAGCCCTTGGCTTCGTCAAATGTGAAATGAAGGCTTTTCCTTAGAAAAAGATGGGAGATATCTGACAACTGCTAGCTGCTACTTAAAGTTTAAAAAAAATAATAAAAAACAGTAATAATTTTAAAAGGTGGGAGAGGCAGGTCAGGGTGGCTCACGCCTGTAATCCTAGCATTCTGGGAGGCCGAGGCTGGTGGATCCCTTGAGTTCAGGAGTTTTAGACTAGCCTGAACAAGAACAAGACTGCTCTCTACCAAAAATAGAAAAACTAGCCAGGCGTTGTGGCAGGTCCCTGTGGTCCCAGATACTTGGGAGGCTGAGGCAAGAGGATTACTTGAGCGCAAGAGTTTGAGGTTGCTGTGAGCTATGACACTATGGCATTCCACCATGGGCAACTATATCTCAAAAAAACAAAAATAGAAATGCACATGAAGCATTATTAATACCGGTAAAAGGTGGAACCAAACTAAATATGTAACAACAGAAGCAAGGTGAAATAAGTTATAGATCTTCCATGAAGGTGAGTACTACCATGGAGACAATAACTCATATTCTGTAAAGCTAATTAAAGAAATGTGGAAATATTCACATTATCTTGTAAAATGGAAAAAGAAGACAAGTTATCAAACATTAAATACAACCTACGAACAATGTTCTTCATAGGAGGGTGATACTTATTTACACATAACATGACAGAAGGCCAGTCCTACTCAATATCAATTCTTCTCTTCACCCCAAGTAACAGAACCAGAATATGTAAGGGGCAACACTTACCCCCACGTAAAAAAATTACTGTCCCGGCCGCCTATAAGAAGGGGTTGGCCAATGAAGTATATGTGAAAGCTGTTGAATAGAGACTTACAAAAAATGCTTTAAGGAGGACTCACTTAGCTGAAGTCTTCCTTATCCTTCCCTTTTTCTTGCTGGGTGCAGATAACACAGCTAGAGTTCCTGCAGTGGTCTTCCAACCTTGAGAATTAAAGCCTCTGCACTATGATGGCACAGTCAGGGGAGCGTGGGTCCCTAGTAAAATCTAGACAATAGTGGCTTTTTTTTTAAACAGTCTCTGTCACCCTGGGTAGAGTGCTGAGGTATCACAGCTCATAGTAACCTCAAACTCTTGGGCTCAAGAACTCCTCTTACCTCAGCCTCTGCGTAGCTGGGACCACAGGTGCTTGCCACGATGTCTGGCTAGATTTTCTATTTATATTACAGATGGCATCCTGCTCTTGCTCAGGAACTAAGCTCAAGTGATCCTCCAGTCTCAGCTTCCCAGAGTGCTAGGATTACAGTCACTACACCCAGCCAATAGTGGCTTTTTCAGATCTCTTCCAGCCCTCAGCTAACTCAGCCAGGGCACCCATGGTGCACAGCAGGAGTGTGGAGGTCAGCCCTCCCTAGGAAGCCCCAGGCTGAGCCCTCACCTGCTGCACAGCTGCATCGCCTCCGCGGCTGCAGTCGCCTCATCCAGCAGGGACGCGTTAGCCATGTCCAAGCCTGTGATGTCACACACCATAGTCTGATAGTTGAGCAAACTCTCCAGTCTCCCCTGAGACACTTCTGGCTGGTACGGAGTATACTGGGTGATCCTGTGGGGGAAACAAAACCCACACCCAAGCTTCACTCTGCTGTTCAGAAGCTCAGAGTACCTCCACTTTAGAACTCAGTACCTGAAAATGTTTGCCTCTCTTTTTTTTTTGGAGACGGCGCCTCAAGCTGTCCCCCTGGGTAGAGTGTCGTGGCATCACAGCTCACAGCAACCTCCAACTCCTGGGCTCAAGTGAGTCTCCTACCTCAGCCTCCCAAGTAGCTAGGACCACAGGCGCCCACCACAACACCTGGCTATTTTTGGTTGCAGCCGTCATTGTTATCTGGCAGGCCAGGGCTGGATTCGAACCCACCACCTTAGGTGTATGTGGCTGGCAACTTAGCCATTTGAGCCATAGGCGCCGAGCCTACCTCCCTTGAGAACTTTTGTAAAGAAGCTCAGAATTAAATCACAGAAACATTATCATTCCTGTTTTTTTTTTTTTTTTTTTTTAGAGACAGAGTCTCACTTTATTTCCCTCAGTAGAGCGTGATGGTATCACAGCTCACAGCAACCTCCAACTCCTGGGTTTAGGCAATTCTCTTGCCCAAGTAGCTGGGACTACAGGCACTCACCATAACACCTGGCTATTTTTTTGTTGCAGTTTGGCAGGGGCCGGGTTCGAATCCACCACCCTCAGTATATGAGGCCAGCACCCTACCCACTAAGCCACAGGCACCACCCAAAACATTATTATTCTTTGAGGATAATTAGAACTTATTATTCTATCCCTCTGTTTTTTTTAATCTTACATTGCTATTTTAATGATGGTCCTTAAAACCCACTGGAGACCAGCTATGACATTATAAACAGAAATTTTACTTCCTATTATTTTCCTCTTGATAAAAGAAAACACTCATTTTATAACAGGAAAGCATCCAAGAATCTAATATCTTGACACCTAAAACCCTTCTTTTTTTCTGGATCTGCATTTTTATCCTAATCAGGAGAAGTTCTATGTGCTAAGGATTTAATAGAAGTCCATTTAAGAACTTCTACTATCCCATTACTAAGAGCCTATGGGAAGTTAACTTTCAGGATACAAATGATTAGAAAGCAGGATATAGATTATATGTCCTCCAGTTATTAGCCAAGAATGTGGCTTCGGATATGTGAGTTACCCAACTTAGTTCCTTCACCCTTTTTGAAATTTCTTCATTCATTTACCCATCCTACAAATATTTCTGCCTTATAAATGCCAAGAACTATTATAGGTTTATAAGCAAGATGAATAGTCCCTGTTCTCAACGAGAAGATATTCTAATAGAGGAAAAGACACAATAAATAAATGAAATCATTCAGACTAATACATGTTCTAAAGAAAATAAAATAAGATGATTAAGATAGAGGGGTGACTGAGGGCTTCTGATGGAGCTGCCATGTTTTTACCGAAAATCCACTTACACCAACTACCACCAAAGTGGGTCAGCTCTGAGGGCATGCCCCTGCCTGGGACTGACATTTGTTTACATCTCTAATATCTGCACACTAGTTTAAGGAAAAGGTTTTACATGTTTTATTCTGTTTCATTTTGCTTTTCATTTCTTCAAGCCTTTTCCTTTCTCTCCTGTTATGGTAACCATATTTAGGATATTCTATCCATCTACTTTTCTTTCTCGTTCTTTTTTGAAGGTTTCAAAATTAGTTATCTTTTTTTCTTTGAGGGAAAGTGGGGTAGGGACTTTATCTTTCCAAGGAGTGTAACGTTAAGACTTTGAAATAACTGCTCGAAACTTACTGGTGTAAAGTGTGAGTGTGTGTGTGTACACAGCAGAATGAATTTTTGCTTCAGTTAACTCCTTGAACAGCCTGGCTTAGCAACTGTAAATGAGTTTGCTACATTCCAACTGGGTGGTGAACTGGAATGAATAAGGCACACAATACATAGTGCAGGCCAGTATAACAGGAATCTGAACAAAAACAGGGTTAAAAAAAGGCATAGATAACTGACAGTTGTGATCTCAAATCAGACAAGACCTTCACACATAACTTGCCACGACGGAGAGAGATGCACTATAAGTGGAATGATGAAATAAGTTAGACAACATGCATGTAATACTGTGCACTCATTGAAAATGTGCTTTAAAAGAATATTTCCTAACAGGGAAGATGTTCACTGTAAGTTAATTTAAAAATTAAGATATAGGGTGAGGCCTGTGGCTCAGTAAGTAAGCGGCTGGCCCCATATACCGAGGGTGGCAGATTCAAACCCGGCCCCAGGGAGCTCAGTGGGTACGGCACCAGCCCCTTACACCAAGGGTGGTGGGTTCAAACCTGGTCCCTGTCAAATTGCAACAAAAAAATAGCTGGGCATTGTGGTAGGCACCTGTAGTCCCAGCTACTCAGGAGGCTGAGGCAAGAGAATCACCTAAGCCCAAGAGCTAGAGGTTGCTGTGGGCTGTGATGCCACAGCAGTCTACCTAGGGTGACAAAGTGAGACTCTGTCTCTAAAAAAAGTAAATAAATAGAAACTATTTATGCAAATTAACCACACCCCATGATCTCTTTACATTCCCTACCTTCCTCCAACAAGACTTTCAAATAGTTTCTCTTCCTAAGTATTCTTTTTTTTTTTCTTTGAGACATAGGCATCATAGCTCACAACAACCTCAAACTCCTAGGCCCAAGTTATTCTCTTGTCTCAGCCTTCCGAGTAGCTGGGACTACAGGTGCCCCACCACAACGACTGGCTATTTTTAGAAACCGAGTCTCAGTGTTGCTCAGGCTGGTCTGGAACCCATGAGCTCAGGGCAATCAACCTGCCTCAGCCTTCCAGAGTTCTAAGATTACAGGCGTGAGCCACCACATACAGCCTTCCTGAATATTCTTATTCCTTCCAAGATACCATTATTCTGCCAATTCATGGGGAAGAAATGTCCAAAAAACATTTTAGTCCTAAATAATGACCAACTCTCATCAACCTTCCTTCCAGTGTATATCCATCCCTTCGTTTTTATTGCCTTATTGGTCTAACACCGTGATAAAAATGGGAAATTAAGGGCAGCGCCTGTGGCTCAGTGGGTAGGGCACTGGCCCCATATACCAAGTGTGGTGGTTCAAATCCAGCCCCAGCCAAACTGCAATAAAAATAGGAAATTAATATTTATAGTACAAATGTATATTTGATTCCACTATTCAAATACTCCTCCTAGCACCTTAGGCCTGGAAGAAAAATTCCCAAATTTCTTTTTTTTTTTTTTGAGACAGAGCCTCAAGCTGTCCCCCTGGGTAGAGTGCCGTAGCATTACAGCTCACAGCAACCTCCAACTCCTGGGCTCAAGCGAGTCTCCTGCCTCCGCCTCCCAAGTAGCTGGGACCACAGGCGCCCGCCACAACGCCCGGCTATTTTTTGGTTGCAGCCGTCATTGTTGTTTGGCAGGTCCGGGCTGGGGATTCGAACCCGCCACCTTAGGTGTACGTGGCTGGCACCTTAGCCGGTTGAGCTATAGGTGCTGAGCCCCAAATTTCTTAAACACAACCTTCATAACTGAGACTGTCATATCCCTAACATCACAGACTATGAGATTTAGTATTTTCCTCCTTCCCTGTTCAACATTCCTCTCCTGTTTCAACCCTTTTATAAGCATAAGGTTAAGTGAATGTTAATCACCACTTCCAAAGCCCTTTAAAATTGTTGTCTCCCAAACTGACAAATATATTATCTCCATCCTTTTGGCTGTAAAAGAAGTCTATGGGTTTTTTACACTGGTAAAATAAAACAGGCATTACAAATCTTAACAACAATCTATTAAAGGACAGTGCATGTAACTGCAAATGAAGGAAGGAAGGAAGGTTCTTACTTCGGTTAATCTCAGGATTGGGGATAATCAACAAAGTGTCATTTCAGGAGGAAAAAATGCTATCTAAGGCTCTGCCTGTCATCATGCATACAAGAGTTTGTCCCAATTAGGTAAAACAAAGTGATAGAAAAGCGTCATCTGTAAAGTCTATGTGCCAGCTGACTAATGAACTCAAATTGGTTTGTTTCTAGATATTTTCACTATTTATAAAAGTATCTGTATATCCAAGAAGGCAGTTAGTTCAGTTCAAATAGGAGGCTTGATATATTTGACATGGCATTAACATTTACCCTAAGATAATCTGTATTCTATACCATTTGGGTTGTGATTTTCTTTAGGAATTGGGAAAGAGGGAAGTATGGGACTTTGCAGTGGGACAAACACTCCTCAGACACCCTTGTTTTAATACTGGGGCCAAAATTATACAAAACAGAAAGAGCCACAAAGGAAATGTAAACACTCTGATACTAGTTACTTTTTTATCAGCAACTGAAAATTCAAAACAGTGGACATCATAAAATAACTTGTAGATCTGATGTAAATTTTTAAGAGGCAAAATGTTTGTATTCTTTCAAGCCGATCTTGTCCATTTATTTTCTTCTCACGTCACCGGATTTTGTGGGGTTCCATCTCTATGGAAACCATTCAGCAAGTGATAATGTGAAGTCTACCACCCACGTGTGCACAGGCCTCCCTATCAGGGCTGGCAGAGTACAGTATCATTCTCTGGCTCAGATCAGCTTTCGGAGAATGGAGAACAGAAAGAAACAATATTTAAATGCACCCCCAAAATAGAGTCTGAAAAGCAAAGAACAACATTGTCTTCCCCTCAGAATGCTGGCTGCTCCTAAAGTAAACTAACATACCTACAAATAGCCAGGAAGCAATATGGTGAATATTCTGTACAGCCACCAAGACTAAAGGCTGCTGGCCACTATCCAGATGGCTGGAATGCCACAGCCCATTCATGTACTTTTGAGGCTTTTTTTTTTTTGAAGGGGGAAGAGAGGCCATTTGTTTTTGAAATCAACCTTGGAGATTACCATTCAAACTTGTACCAATGCCACAGTGAAAAAGAAGCACTCAGCAATGCAAACACATTCACATACATACACCAAAAGCAGGAAACTGGGTGTGTGATTTTCGTATTCTCTGTCTCTCACTTTGTTGGAGACAAAATCTCACTGTGTCACCTTTAGAGTGCTGTAGCATCACGGCTCACAGCAATTCAAAGTCTAGGCTTGAGCAATCTTTTTGCCTCCTGAGTACCTGGGACTACATGTATGTGCCACTATGCCTGGCTAGTTTTTCCATTTTTACTAGAGACCGAGTCTTGCTCTTGCTCAGGCTGGTCTTGAACTACTGGAAGGTCAGGCAATCCACCTGCCTCAGCCTCCCAGAGTGGTAGGATTACAGGTATGAACCACTGCACCTAGCCTTTTTAAAGGAGAGTATGTTGAACCTAAAAGCTCTATACAGGGACAGCAATACAGGAATGATTGAGTATGCCAACAGATCTGACTCTATAAGGATATGACTGTACTGTGCCTAGTATAAAGCACACCCAACAGGCAGGACTATGTGTTTATTGAAAAGCAGACAAGAGGCTTGGCGCCCATAGCTCAGTGGTTAGGGCGCCGACCACATAAACAGGGCTGCCAAGTTTGAACCCGGCCCAGGCCTGATAAAATAACAATGACAACTACAACAAAGGAAATAGCTGGGCATTGTGGCAGGTGCCTGTAGTCCCAGCTACTTGGGAGGCTGAGGCAAGAGAATTGCTTAAACTCAAGAGTTTGAGGTTGCTGTGAGCTGTGACGCCACAGCACTCTACCAAAGGCAACACAGTGAGACTCTGTCTCAAAAAAAAAAAAAAAAAAAGAAAGAAAGAAAGAAAAGCAGAGAGACATGAAAAGTTTTGATTGGGGCAGTGCCTGTGGCTCAGTGGGTAGGGTGCCAGCCCCATATGCCAAGGGTGGCAGATTCAAACCCAGCCCTGGCCAAACTACAAACAAAAAAATAGCCAGGCATTGTGACGGGCACCTATAGTCCCAGCTACTCTGGAAGCTGAGACAAGAGAATCTCCTAAGCCCAAGAGTTGGAGGATGCTATGACCTGTGATGCCATGGCACTCTACCAAGGGTGACAAAAGTGAGACTCTGTCTGAAAAAAAAAAAAAAGAAAGAAAGAAAAGTTTTGATCAAATTTTTAAGATTCATTGATTTCGTGCATTACTTGGGTATTTTCTTTTTTGAGACAGAGTCTCACTTTTGAGACACCACCACTTGGGCATTTCTAAAGCTAACTAAAATTAGTTATTTGTTTGTTTGTTTGTTTTTGAGACATAGCCTCAAGCTGTCCCCCTGGGTAGAGTGCCATGGCATCACAGCTCACAGCAACCTCCAACTCCTGGGCTCAAGAGAGTCTCCTGCCTCCGCCTCCCAAGTAGCTGGGACCACAGATGCCTGCCACAATGCCCGGCTATTTTTTGGTTGCAGCCATCATTGTTGTTAGGCAGGCCGGGCTGGATTCAAACCTGCCACCTTAGGTGTATGTGGCTGGAGCCTTAACCACGTGAGCCACAGGCGCCAAGCCTAAAATTAGTTTTTATATAAGTTAACCTGAAAGACAATCTCTACACTGTGCTATAAATACCTTTGAATGACAAAGAATATCACTTACTCTGTTCTCACATCTTAACGGTCCTACTAGAAATTAAAGTTATCTCTTATAAAAACTAAATTTTAAAAATCACCTAGGAATTACCACCACCCTCCTTCATGTTTGGTTTATTTCTTTACTGGAATTGATTAAGAGTGAACACAATTTTCAAATACAATTTCTTCCTTTCAAGATTATGCTGGGTGTGGCTTGGCACCCATAGCTCAGTGAGTAGGGCACTGGCCACACACACCAAGGCTGGTGGGTTCGAGCGTGGCCCAGGCCTGTCAAACAACAATGACAACTGCAACCCAAAATTAGCCAGGCATTGTGGCAGGCACCTATAGTTTCAGCTATTTGGGAGGCTGAGGCAAGAGAATTGCTTAAGCCCAAGAGCTTGAGGTTGCTGTGAGCTGTGACGCCACAGCACTCTACCAAGAGTGACATGGTGAGACTCTATCTCAAAAAAAAAAAAAAAAAAAAGATTAAGTTGGGTATAGTGGCTCACACTTGTAATCCTAGCACTCTGGGTAGCCCAGATAGGTGGATTGCTTGATCTCAGGAGATGGAGACCAGCCTGAGCAAGAACAAGCTCCCTCTCGTCTCTACTAAAAATAGAAAAACTAGCTGGGCTTTGTGCCCAGCACAGATAGTCCCAGCTACTCAGGAGGCTGAGGCAAGAGGATTGCTTTAATCCAAGAGTTTGAGGCTACTGTGTGCTACAATGCTACAGCACTCTACCTAGGGTAGCAGAATGAGATTGTCTCAAAAAAAAAAAAAAAAAGATTAAGGTATCATTTGAAATGAAGCTTCAATTCATAGATTCTGTTGTATTAAATGGCTCCAGTCTCAAAAGGAGGGAATTAAAAGGCCTGGAAGTCCTCCCTTTCCCCCCATCACTTCCCAATGGGCAGAAGATGCAATGCTCAGATCTTCCCTCACTTTTGGAACCATGGCTTCTGCCTGCCAAGGGATGTCCAGGGTGCTTTCTTGTTTAGTATTGGAATATAAACCTCTAATTGGTGTTTTATATCATATAGCAAGAAGCAGTGGAAAACAACAATATAGCATGGACCTACTAGGAATTTGGGGGTTCAATGCAAGTGCTTTCAGTTTTATCCAATCACCAAGGGCCAGAGTGGGCAGGGGACATGGACACAGACGGACATATGTGTGCACACATGCGCGCACGAGAGGGTACACACACACATCTAAAGGAGGAGGAGTGAGTTCCCTAATTGGTGAGGTGAGATCAGGACAAGTAACTGACCATGCACAGCTCAGGCCCTTCTCTGATCTTTCCTATAAGTCTGTCCATGACACACACATGTGTGTTCTCTTTCTCTATAAAGTGCTAGTAATAAAGATGATATTACAGTCTCTGATGCTATGTTTTCTTTTTCAGTTTTTTGTGAATCCAGAACATAGGGGAGAAGGGGACATGATTACCTGTACCCCTTAAAGTCCTAACGGAAGATAGTGGACTGAGATTATCTCCCAGACTCCAACACTGACTTGCTGAGTTAGCTCAAATACAGCCTAAAATCCCAGCGTCTACAAAGAGGAACAAAGCCCTGAATCTTCCCACCTGTAGGTTTCAGAACTTGCTCAAAGCCAGCACAGAAATTTAATCAGAGAGAGGAAGATATTACCAGCATCCACAACTTAGAGTACTAGAAGATTTTATGGGAATAGAAGTGGGAAGAAACTATTTCCTCAACATCTGAGCAAGGAAATTTCCCAAGGCAGAGAAACCTGGCAGGTTTCTAGAGATTAGAAACAGTTCCAGGGGGTATCAGGATGTAGGTTCTGAGATCTCATGGGGAAAAGTGGAGGGTGTGAGAATCCCACAAATCATAGGACTCCTGCTCTTTAGCCAAGAGATACATTACCATCCCGAGTTCTCCAGTAAGTTCCGCAAAATTGTCTGCGGCACTGAGCAGTTATAATAGCCCATGCCAATATACGATCTCCAGATCTGGTTTTTGCTTGAAATGGCATGCAGAGTTGCAAGGATTTCATTTTCACCTGATTGTGGGAAAGAGAGAAATGTTACAAAGAGAAAATGTCTCAGAATGGATCCCTAATTACAATTTGAAATCCTCATTTTAAGATTTAAATGAGAATAGCTACATGAAACTTGTAAGAATCATCCATCCAACCAACACTAAGTAATTAATGTATGTGGAAATCTGAAAAATATCCCTACGCAATTTCTCCTCAAGGTTTGCCCCTCACAACTGTTTCCTTCTTCCTTTTTTGGCTCTGTTTCCAGAACTGCCCAATTTTAACACTTGCCTTCTTGCAAAGTTCTTCTGTTCCCTTTATGTTTCTGTTGTGTTTATTCTAAATAAGAAATTCTATCTTGCTCTCAGTAAAATACAGTGTTTTCCCTTTTAAATTAGCCTTAGACTCTCTGGAAGCAGGTGTGGTTTCAGTTTTAAATCACACCCAACTGGCAAGGTTAGGCAGCTCACACCTGTAACCCTAGCACTCTGGGAGGCTAACGCAGAAGGATCCCTTGAGGTAAGCAGTTCGAGATCCGCCTGATCAAGAGTGAAATCCCGTCTCTATTAAAAATAGAGAAATTAGGCTCAGTGCCTGTAGCTCAGTGAGTAGGGTGTCAGCCACATACACCGAGACTGGTGGGTTCAAGCCTGGCCCAGGCCTGCTAAACAACAATGACAACTGCAATCAAAAAGTAGCCGGGCATTGTGGCAGGCGCCTATAGTCCTAGCTATTCGGGAGGCTGAGGCAAGAAAATGGCTTGAGCCCAAAAGTTTGAGGATGCTGTGAGCTGTGACACCATAGCACTCTACCAAGGGTGACATAGTAAGACTCTGTCACAAAAAAAAAAAGAGAGAGAGAGAAATTAGCTGGTGTCCCAGCTACTCAGGAGGCTGAGACAGGAGGATCATTTGAGCCCAAGGGTTTGAGGTTGCTATGAGGTATGATGCCATGGGACTCTACTGAGGGCAACATAGTGAGATTCTGTCTCAAAACAAACAAAAAAAAAAGACCAGCTCAGTGCCTGTGGCTCAAGTGGCTAAGGC
>NW_003852401.1:20323989-20325664 GCF_000181295.1 Otolemur garnettii | reverse complement strand
AAAAAAAAAAAAAATTTTTAAGGACCACTTAGGCAAATTTCTGGCTTCAAGATCTTAGGGACTCAGTCACTTAAACCTTAGAACTGATTGATTTTATTCTTGCTCTATTATGAGGACTGCTAGACTCTGAATATTATTTTCTTCAGTCTTTATCCTCAAGGAAAACACTTTCACCCTCCTCCTCAGCCCCCACAGACACCCTCTGCTCCCACCCCAGACATGATCACATGAAATGAATTTATCAGAGATACATCACTTTGGCAGAGTAGATGAAGAAAAGACATTCAGCATGGCCCCCTAGAAGGGCTCAACTTTGACTTGAACTTTACCTTAGAATTGAAAACAATGTAACTTAAACATTTGTACCCTCATATTAATTTGAAATTTAAAAAAAAAAGAAAAGACGGTTTTTTGAGAATAAGTTTCATGAGTTATTGTAATCCACTGCCTTATAGAAAATGATCTTGCCTTCTTCCGCTAAAAGTTTAAGAAATAAGTGAAAAGACAGTAAGTCCACAGCTGAGGAGATAAGGACAGCATCCTTAGGAACAACCATGCAAGGAATCTAGTCAGTTCCCATGTGATCTCAGGGCACAATGATTCACAAGCCCAGTAGGAGGGGAAATTAATTAGCTGTGCCTGGCAGGCAAGGCCAGCTTCAATTAAGATCCTCCACCAGAGGGACAGGTCCCTGCCCCACATCATGCCGTCAGGACAAAGGGACCAGCTCTCAATGAGAACAATTTCTGGAGGGCTTTGCCTGTCAAATCAAGAGTTTATCCTTTGGAAGTCATGAGTGTTTCCCAGCTACAGAATAATATGATTCTTCCTACAGTATAGAACACTGGTTCTCAACCTTCCTAATGCCGCAGCCCTTTAATACAGTTCCTGTGGGTCGCAACATGAATTCTACTGGCGATGTGGAGAGGGCAGAGAGGAGACCCTGGGCACAGGAGATATGGTAACAGATTAGCATGACAGTCAAAAAGAGAGATTGGTAAGGGGAGTGTTGTGGGTTAAATTGTGTCTTCTAAAATGATATGTTGAAATGCTAACCCCTGGCTCAGCACCTGTAGCTCAAGTGGGCCAGCCACAACATACACCAGAACTGGCAGAACTGGTTCAAATCCAGCCCAGGCCTACGGAACAACAATGACAACCGCTACCAAAAAATAGTCAGGCATTGTGGCGGGCACCTGTAGTCCCAGCTAGTTGGGAGGCTGAGGCAAGAGAATCGCTTAAGCCCAGGAGCAGGAGGTTGCTGTGAGCCATGATGCCATGGCACTCTACCCAGGTCGACAGCTTAAGGCTCTGTCTCAAAGAAAAGAAAAAGAAATGCTAACCCCGGCACCTAGGACTGTAATCTTATTTGGAAATGGGGTCTTTATTGATGTGATCAAGTTAAAATGAGTATCATGCTGGATTAGGGTCAGCCCTAAAAAAATCTTATAACTGCTGTCCTGTAAGAAGAAAATTTGGGCTCAGCGCCTGTGGCTCAAGTGGCTAAGGCACCAGCCACGTACACCTAAGGTAGTGGGTTCGAATCCAGCCCAGGCCCGCCAAACAACAATGACCGCTGCAACCAAAAAATAGCCAGGTGTTGTGGCGGGAGTCTGTGGTCCCAGCTACTTGGGAGGCTGAGGCAGGAGACTCGCTTGAGCCCAGGAGTTGGAGG
>NW_003852401.1:20318394-20322878 GCF_000181295.1 Otolemur garnettii | reverse complement strand
AAAAAAAAAAAAAAAAAGATTCTACAAGGAGAAGTCATCAACCCCAATAGCATGTACTCTTCACTAAACAGCCTTCTTATCCCCTGGCACAAGAGAATGGGCACGACAGTTCTGGAATGTGTGGGAAGTCTGTGCAGAGAAGTGCAGCAGATTTCCCTGCTGTCCCTCTGTGACCCAGGTCAACCCAGCAGAGCCAATTATCCAGCCCAACGGTCTACACTGGGCTCTGCTGGCTCATTCTCACAGCCTGACCTGGGGAAGGAAAGCAATATAGTCCTGCAGTCCTGTTGTTCCATAATCGGCAGACAACCATCCATTAAGCTGGTTGACATAACCAACTTCATGGCTGATTTTTAACCAGCTCCATGCATGGGGTAAAATAATACTATAGTAGTCAAAATAACTAGAAATAAGTAAATGGAAATTGCTTAGAGATTATTAAAGGATTATTTAAAACAGCGGTCCTCACGGTCTAACTGCCAACATAATTCTTCCAGTGAAGAAATCTCCCCACACCCCTGCTGCAGGAGACATAATAAGATTAGAGAGATAGGAATTTGGCTAGTGTGCCAAGAGCCACAATTATGTCTCTCATTAGGTCAACTTATCTGGAAAGTGCACTTCAAGGACTCAGATTCAGGAGCAAATCACAGAAATGACAAGAGCCCCACATCAGTGCTGGAATCTGAGGAGAATCCTGAACTATTATAAAACCAAACTCCAGATCTCTTTCCCTGGGAACACAAGATGCCACCTCCCGCCTTCTTTCAGCAAAAACCTACTGCTCTCCTGGCACGTGTTGGTGCTCAGATGCATTGTTTTGATTTTGCTTGTGGACTTTTGTTCTCCTAGTAAAGTTCTCCTTCCTATGGCTTTATTTTTGACTCCTGTGGTAGTGGCCCTCCCTAGCCATGTACGCTAATTCCCAGATATGAAAGATAGAGTTAAAGTTTTTACTATGGGTCTGAACCTGAGACTACTCCTGGGACGAGGAACTGGGTGGGGATAAGGGTCCCCTGAGGGAAGGAGGAGGCTAGGACCCTGGGAAGGGAGTGACAAACAGCTCCACAGGCCCAGACTTTCAGTCCAGAAGAGAAACTAAGCCTTGAGTATTGCAAGGTGATTAGTGGTAATCTTTTTTTTTCTCCAGTTGCCAGAAGGAACAGTAGGACCCAGATGACACCTACCATTTAGAAGGGAAAGGAAACTGGGGTATGAGGAAGCTCACAAAATGTTTATGAAATTTTTCCAGCTTGTTAAAATAGGCACTGTAGGATGGACAAGCCTCGCTCCCCACACTTGACTTTTTTCTATTATGATTTCCTTTAGTGAGCATACATTTTTCATTTTTCCCTCTTACAAAGTCATTCTGTGGCAGGTGAGTTAACAGGAACCTCAGAAAAGGGAGCCCAAGGAAAGCCAGCCCAGGGGCATTCAGAGGTGGCCACAGTGGGCCCAGTACTGGCCCTCTGCTCCTAAGAACTGCTTCCTGGGCTCTGTCAGCTAGAAACTTCTGTCTCAAGATTGGCCATTTTGGCTCGGCACCCGTAGCACATTGGTTAAGGTGCCAGCCACATATACCAAGGCTGGTGGGTTTGAACCCTGCCCAGACCAATTAAAAAACGATAACTGCAATAAAAAAATAGCCAGGTATTGTGGCAGGTGCCTGTAGTCCCAGCTACTTGGGAGGCTGAAGCAAAAGAATCACAAGGGTTTGAGGTTGCTGTGACGCCATGGCACTCATAGTGAGACTCTGTCTCAAAAAAAAAGATTAGCCATTTTTACGCTTCTCAGTCTTTATAATTAATTATTTTGGGCTGGGGGCAGTGGCTTATACCTAGAATCCTAGCACTCTGAGAGGCTGATGTATGTGAATGCTTGAGCTTGGGTGTTCAAGACCAGCCTGAGACCGGGCACCTGTGACTCAAGCGGCTAGGGTACCAGCCACATACATCTGAGCTGGTGGGTTCAAATCTAGCCTGGGCCTGCCAAACAACGATGGCTGCAACCAAAAAATAGCCAGGCGTTGTGGCAGGCCCCTGTAGTGCCAGCTACTTGGGAGGCGGAGGCAGGAGACTCGCTTGAACCCAGGAGTTGGAGGTTGGTGTGAGCTGGGATGCCACAGCACTATACCCAGGGTGACAGCTTGAGGCTTTGTCTCAAAAAAAAAAAAAAAAAAAAAAGGCCAGCCTGAGCAAGAGCGAGCAAGACCTTGTCTTTTTTTTGAGTCAGAGTCTCACTATATCACCCTAGGTAGAGTGCTGTGGCATCACAGCTCACAGCAACCTCAAACTCTTGAGCTTAAGTCGTTCTCTTACCTCAGGCTCCCAAGTAACTGGGACTACAGGCACCCACCATAGGGCCTGGCTATTTTTTTGTTGCAGTTGTCATTGTTGTTTAGCAAGCCCAGGCTGGGTTCAAACTCGCCAGCCTGGGTATACATGGAAGGCGCCCTACCCACTGAGCTACAGGTGCTGCCCAAGATCCTGTCTTTACTTAAAAAATAGAAAAATCAGTCGGGTGTTGTTTTGGGTGCCTGTAGACCCAGCTACTCGGAAGGCTAAGGCAAGAGTTTGAGTTTGCGGGTGGCACCTGTGGCTCAAAGGAGTAAGGTGCTGGCCCCATATGCCGGAGGTCGCGGCTTCAAACCCAGTCCCAGCCAAAAACTGCAAAAAAAAGAGTCTGAGTTTGCTGTGAGATATGACGCCATGGCACTCTACCCAGGGCAACAGACTGAGACTCTGTATCAAAAAATAATAATTATTATTATTATAATAAATATTATTATTATTTTGTTCTTCCTTTAGGCCAGTTGTACTTTTTAAAATTTCCAGTGCTGCATTCAACTGTGAAAATCATCGGTACTACTATGGGGGATGCGAACTCCCCTGGAGACCAGGGACTCTCACTTAGAATGGTGGAGAGGTCTGAATTTTTCTTTCACCAGAAAATCCATTGTCTCAGATGTCCCAGAATAGCTGTCCAGAAGGTAATGGGCACAGGCATAAATAAAAGGGCAAAATATTTATAGATAGGACCCAGAAGCATAAATATGGTCTCAAGGTTGGGGAACCTGGGACCTTAAGGAAACATGGGGCATTCCTGGTCTTTCAACTGAAACCACATTTCACATTACAAACAAAGGTGCAGCAGAGAAAGATGGAGCTTTTCGATCTCCTTTGGTACTTAAAAAAGGACAATCTTGAAATCACAAGCTGCAGGTTCCCCCGCCTCTTCTCAAGCACCTGTAAACTCTGCCCCACCCAAGTTGAAGATAACATAAACTTTCCTAATTAGCTCTCATCAAAGCCTGGTCTTTATGCCCAATTTTAAATTCTTTTTTTTTTTTTTTTAAGAGACAAGAGTCTCACTTTGTCACCCTTGGTAGAGTACCGTGGCATCACAACTCACCGCAACCTCCAGCTCTTGGGGCTTAGGCGATTTTCTTGCCTCAGCCTCCCAGGTAACTGGGACTACCACAACGTCTGGCTATTTTTTTATTGCAGGTTGGCTGGGGCTGGGTTTGAACCCACCACCCTCAGTATATGGGGCCAGCGCCCTACTCACTAAGCCACAGGAGCCACCCCAATTTTAACTTCTCGAGAACAAAGTGAGTTAACAGAATGAGCTGTCCCCTGTACACCAAGCTAAGGAACACTCTTGAGCCATCAAGAGTCAGGTAGGTCTCTAGTCATGCTTCTCAAAGTGGATATGGTGTGAGAAGCCTTTCCCGTTCACTCATCCCTTGATCATCAGGACTAAACTTTCTAGCCTAAAACCAAGACTGTCTGTACCTTGATCAACTGAGAGTTAAGCTACTTCTTACTGTGATAAGTATCTAAGACCTCAGGCTTCCCCAGCCTCATAAAATAAAAGGTACTCCTTAAACACACAGATTAGTGATTGTCTGAATTGTTTCAAATGTTTGTTCACTGGTTGCCATTTCTTATACCCACTTGTGAAACTTCCCTTTGGCCAAATGTGCACAAGAACCAACCTACTGTATTCAGAAGTCCAGAGTTTGAGTTGCTTCGAAGCCCAGATAAAGGAGGGGGAGAAAGAGAAAAAAGAGGGAAAAGTGCACAATCAGAGATCTTCCTGCTGAACCTACCTAACTTGGAACTCAGCAGAATCAGGCCTGTAAGCACAAGTTTAGGGGACTGATTGGATCCAAATGAAACCCCAGATCCTAACTAAACATACAATGCCCGCCATTGCACTTTCTTCTCCCCTAGAAAAGAGCTCCCTTTCTAGAGAAAATAGACCTTAAGGCTCGGCCCCTGTGGCTCAAGTGGTTAAGGTGCCAGCTACATACACCTAAGGTGGCGGGTTCGAATCCAGCCCGGGCCCACCAAAAACAACAATGACGGCTGCAACCAAAAAAATAGCCAGGCATTGTGGCAGGCGCCTGTGGTCCCAGCTACTTGGGAGGCTGAGGTGGGAGACTCGCTTGAGCCCAGGAGTTGGAGGTTGCTGTGAGCTGT
>NW_003852401.1:20316657-20317882 GCF_000181295.1 Otolemur garnettii | reverse complement strand
AAAAAAAAAAAAAAAAAAGGAATGAGGAGGAGAGAGAAACCTGATTTTCACCCAGAACACATCTCACAGCAGTGTGCACTCTTCACCCTTCTCCTTCCAACCTGACAAACAGCTTGCTCCTGTGCACAGGCCTAATTCCTATAGCTGTCTTCTGGACAATACAATGAAACTGACCAAGGGGAAAAACCAGACGAATGAGAATCGCTGTGTCCATCAAGAAGCCCTTGGGGACAAGCCGTCATCTTGCAGATCCTTGCCTACTGCTCTGGGGGCAGCTGGGCAGCTGGGCAGCAGGTAGCCAGGCACCATGCACTATTTTTTTTTTTTTTTTGGCCAGGGCCGGATTTGAACCTGCCACCTCCCTGGTATATGGGGCCAGTGCCCTCCTCCTTTAAGCCACAGGCACCACCCCACTGTGAACTGTTTTGCACTCCCAGACATAAAGGAACTCAAGCAATCATCAGAAACCTAAATGGTAAGTTCTTTTCTTGCCTGCTTCTGACCCTGCTTGTTCCTCTGTCTCAGAACATTGCATAATGTACCAAGAACAGAGTTCAGTGGCTTCTTGGCACCACTTTCTAAGAATCCACAGGTGAGGACCTACTCTGACTGCTCCTGCTTCTCGGAATTCAGAATGAGTGCTCCACACAAAAGGAATTCCACAGAAGAGCCTTTTTCACAGCAGCTCCCTGGCCACTGTGCCTAAAACACCAAGAATTTTGCACCAACAACTACACCAAATAAATGCTTTCTAACAGGAGTAAGACAATTTAGCTGTCAAATACTCGGTCAATTTCTATGGCAAGGTTTTAATTTGCTACACAGGCATACAAATACATATACGTTTTGTGCATTTACACAAAAACCAGGAAAATGCCATTGAAATGGACAGGCAGACTATATGACTCAGGATATCTGCCACACTTAAGCACATAAACACATACACCTTGTTTCCCATACACACATTGTTACTCCAAGCACAACTCTTAATACTTGTTTTTTGGTCTCAATTATGTGGAAAAACATATCCATGCTTTGTTTTTGCTTCTTCTACAATCTAAAAATGCGATTCCACATAGTGACATGTTATGTTATTATTCATATTTTCAAAAGTAAAAAGATATATGTGCATGATTATATATTAACAGAACATCTTTGAGATTCATAAGAAATTGATAATAGAAGTGGGAGGTATGGCTCGGCGCCTGTGGCTCAAGCCGCTAAG
>NW_003852401.1:20312692-20316495 GCF_000181295.1 Otolemur garnettii | reverse complement strand
CCCAGGGGTATAGCTTGAGGCTCTGTCTCAAAAAAAAAAAAAAAAAAAAAGAAGTGGGAGGTAGTCTTGCTTTTCCCTGAATATCTTTTTGTGCTTTTGCATTTTGACCAATGTGCCTGTATTATTTATTCAAAAATAAAATTAAAACAGTATGCCTCAAGTGAAACTTTCCTTGTGAAATACATAGGTGAAGACCCCAATGCGGGCAGTCCATCCACAGAGCCTAGTCTGCGCAGCCCAGCCAGAAGAGCCTTGCAGGGAGCAGCCACCAAACAGCATCAAGGCCTCCTCTTACTCCTCATCCCCGATGTGCTTGGCAAGACACTACGAAAAAGTCTCCAAAGAAATCATCAGGACCGAAAACCAACACACTCATATTTGAATTTGCCCAGACAATGTCACTAGTTTAAGAAAGGCCTTTCTCTGCCAGAGGCTGACGGGGAGAGCTGGGGCCAGAATGTGAGGACAGAGACTGCCGGGGCAGATATTTCTTGCCAACAACCAGACCCTTGGCTTCAAAGTTGCACAGGAAACCATGAGGTGGAGCTGGGGTGTCAATTAAGATAAACAGACCATGAACAGCAGCATGTCAGGAGTTTCTGATTTTTTTGAGTGGAAGCCAGAATTTGGATACAAATTCCATCCTCATGCTCTGCCTTTCCCTAACATCACCCAGGCATTTACAGCACTCCTTCCCTGGCCCCATGACCACCTAGCTTTAAGCTTTGACAAATGCAGTATTTGTTAAATTTCCTCCCTGGGCAGAGAAGGGTTTTGTCTAAGTCAGTTGTATCACAGAATTCGTTCATTCTAGGAAGCCAAGCCAATCCACATGCTCAACATCACGCAGAGTGGAAACTCTTTGAAGGACAGAAACGGTGGCTCATGCTTATAATCCTAGCACTCTGGGAGGCTGAGATGGGAGGATCCCTGGAACTCAGGAGTTCAAGACCAGCCTAAGCAAGAGTGACACCCCATACTACTAAAAATAGAAAAATCATCCAGGCAGTATGGCCGGTGCCTGTAGTCCCAGCTACTCAGGAGGCTGAGGCAGGAGGATTGCTTGAACCCAAGAGTTTGAGGTTGCTGTGAGCTAGCTGACATAGTACACTAGTCTGGGACAACATAGTGAGACGTTTTGTTGGCTTTTTTTAGTGAGACTGTCTCAAAATGAAAAAGAAAGAAAAGAAAACCCTTTGAGATCAGCAGGGCAGCACCAAGGGTGAGAACGAGGTCAGGGCACCCTAAACAGACCCTGTGTGGGACTTCAACTGCCCTCACTCTAATCATGCCAGGCTGTTCCCCACTCAGCCAATTAATGCCCCCTCCCCCCACTCAGACCTGCATGGCCCCCAGGCTTGCAGCCTTCCTCAGGACACTGCCACCCAAAAGGAGCTAGAGCATGTCCTGTCTGTGTTTCTGATGGCTCCTTGGTCCCTCGTATCCATGTAAAGGGGTACTCCCGGCAGTGCTTCCTGCTCACCAGAGGTGCACAGCTGCATGGTCCTACCAGCCCTGGGGAAACCAGGATAGCACCTACCATGGGAGGTGGGATGAGGGACACTATGTCTGTTATTCCATTCCTTGGACTTGGACCATTCTCCTTTCTACAGGAGGCCTCTTTTCATTTACCTTCTGAAGGCTTTTTAAAGAAACATACAAAGAGACATTGAAATTCATAATATTTATCTGGCACACAAGTTGACCTATGTAATCAAGCCAGATGGTTAGTTTGAAATGACAATCAGTGGAAGTCCTGGAGTATTTGTTTTTCCTTTTTGCTGCCCTAAGGATACATCATTATGTCCTGCAGAGCAAGAACAAGAAGAGAAGGTTATGTTCTAAGAGTTCCACTCAGTTTATCATGCTTGGGAGAAAGATAATTTTATTTTATTTTATTTTTTTGAGACAGAGCCTCAAGCTATCCCCCTGGGTAGAGTGCTGTGGCATCACAGCTCACAGAAACCTCCAACTCCTGGGCTCAAGTGAATCTCCTGCCTCAGCCTCCCAAGTAGCTGGAACCACAGGCGCCCACCACAATGCACGGCTATTTTTTGGTCGCAGCCGTCATTGTTGTTTTGGCGGGCTCAGGCTGGATTCGAACCTGCCACCTTAGGTGTATGTGGCTGGCACCTTAGCCACTTGAGCCACAGGCTCTGAGCCTATTTTTTTTGTGATAGAGCTTCACTCTCTCATCCCGGCTAGATTGCCTTGTCGTCATCATAGCTCACAGCAACCTCAGACTCCTGGGCTCCAGCAATCCTCTTATCTCAGCCTCCCCAGTAGGTGGGACTACAGGCATGTGTCACCATGCCGAGCTAGTTTCTCTATTTTTAGTAGAGATGGCAGCTCACTCTTGCTCAGGCTGGTCTCGAACTACTGAACTCAAGGGATCCTCCCACCTAAGCTGTCCAGTATGCTAGGATTACAGGTATGAGTCACCATGCCTGGCCAGAAAGATAATTTTTTATAGATCAAAGTCATATGGAGAAATTTGCACTCCAACTCAAGAATCTTTCTTTTTTTTTTTTTTTTTTTTTGAGACATTGTCTCCCTTTGTCATTCTTGGTAGAGTGCCATAGCATCACAGCTCACAGCAACCTCAAACTCCTGGGCTTAAGTGGTTCACTTGCCTCACCCTCCCAAGTAGCTGGGACTATAGGCTCCTGCCACAACCCCCAGCTATTTTTAGAGATGAGGTTTTGCTCTGGCTCAAGCTGGTCTTGAACCTCATCAGCTCAGGCAATCCACCCTCCTCAGCCTCCTTCAACCCAGAATCCTACAAGTAAATTGTAAGCTCTTTGCGGGCAGGGACACAGCAGATTGCTAGGAACACAGTAGGTGCTCAGATATGTAAACCAATGTTCGATGAAAATTCACACTCTTACAAATAGCTAGCACAATATTCCCAGTAATTCACTCATCACAGAATCCGAGATGACAAATCAACGAACAAACTATGTAGGAGACTGAGCATTATGCTTATAGGAGCAGTCACTGGTTCTGGAGTGATACGAGTTCTTGGCTGGCTCCAGTAGCCAGCATGGAGATGTTCTGCAGCCTGGAGACAAGCGCTTGAGCAACTTAGTGCCCTAACGTGGTTGCTCATTTGAAGCAGGTGTTGGACTTTGAACATTTGTGGTGCATGAGGGTGGGAGTTGAGCCAGGGAAAGAGCACATAGCAATCCTTAAGCAAGTAGTCCTTGTACGTGGGACTCCCCACACCTGTGGTGTATAGCGTTTCAATAAACCTTGGGGCTCTCCAGCAGCCACAACGGAGGCTACTTAGAGGCGGGGCTCTCCTGCACCTCTGGAGAGCCCACTTCTTGTGAGCTTGTATTTTCAATCTGCATACCAGCTGTTTCCTGCTTGGGGCACTGGTGACCTGAGCAGCAAGGACAAAACTGTGCTCACATTTAGTTCAACTGCATCCCTAACAGCTCTGTGTGCTTCAGACAAACATTTATAAATGGAAATCTGCAGCTATTAAGGAAGTTCTGGGCAAGGTGGCTCGTGCCTGTAATCATAGCACTCCGGGAGGCTAAGGTGGGAGGATCCCTTGAGCTCAGGAGTTTAGTCTAAGCAAGAATGAGACCCATCTCTACTAAAAATAGAAAAATTAGCCTGGCACCTCAGGAGGCTGAGGCAAGAGGATCTCATGAACCTAGAAGTTTGAGGTTGCTGTGAGCTAGACTAATGCCATAGCACTCTAGCACAGACAACAGAAGCAAGATTCTGTCTCAAAAAAAGAAAAAAAGGGGCTCAGCTCCCGTAGCACAGTGGTTACAGAGTCAGCCACATAC
>NW_003852401.1:20304602-20311880 GCF_000181295.1 Otolemur garnettii | reverse complement strand
CCCAGCCAAACTGCAACAAAAAATAGCCGGGCATTGTGGTGGGTGCCTATAGTCCCAGCTACTTGGGAGGCTGAGGCAAGAGAATCGCCTAAGCCTAAGTTGGAGTTTGCTGTGAGCTGTGCTGGCACAGCACTCTACCAACAGCAACAGAGTAAGACTCTGTCTCTAAAAAAAAGGGAGGGCAGCACCTGTGGCTCAAAGGAGTAGGGCGCCAGCCCCATATGCTGGAGGTAGAGGGTTCAAACCCAAAAACTGCAAAGAAAATAAAAAAGAATGTAAATCAGAACACAGCAAGCAGCTTTCAATCCTGTTGTCTAGCACCCCAGGTTCACGGGTTTGTCAGAGCTTACAGGAAATGTGGATGGGACTACCTCACCTCTTTGCAAACCCAGCTGACCTGAGCTGACTAGTGGACCTTGAAGTCCTCACTTCTGCTGAACTCAGTCACCACGTTTCTCTGTTCTTGTTCCCAGATCACTGAATGGTACTGGAGTGAGGAGGGCCTATAAGACCTTACAAATTCAGTTTCCACGGGCCCTTCACACAGGTTGTTCTAGATAGTCTTCACCACCCAGAGGCACACAATAGCTCTTCTGAAATTCCTGTATCCCTGTTCAGTCTCATCCTTCCAGACTCTCATACAGAGAGATCATCGGACAGGCAGCCCTCAGAGCCTCAGAGGGTCCTTGTGTCTTTGTGTGGACTTTCTTCCCTCTGTGCCTTACGAAAGGCCCAGAATGTGACACAGGGGCCAGAAACACCTGAAAACTTACCATCCTGACTGATGACTTCCCCTCAGGCTGCTCTGCCTCCCTCCTTCCACTATACTATTTCCTACCTTCCTGGTTTTACTTTCTTCCCTACACTCCATCCCTGGGAATTTCATTTATTCCCAGGAATTCATTCAGAAGACTCACTCCATCTTTTACCTCTCTTTTGAGTCCAGTTTCTACTTTCCAACTCCTGCTTCAACTTTTCCAAATGCAGAACCTCAAATCCAATTCTGCTCAAGGAGGACTTTCCCTCTCTGTCAATGACATGGCCATCACCCCAAGACACCCAGTCTAGAAGCAGACTGACAGCCCCACCTGCTGCCCCTCTGGATCAACCACTACATCTGTACCAAAACCACGCTTCTCACAGGTTGCTGCAGCCAATGACTATGCCCAGCAGAACTAACTAGACTGCAGACTCAGTATCTTGAGACTTGAGAGTTCTCCAGTGGGTGGCTATAGTTCAAGCACTCCCTGGTGGCCTGATTAAAACATTCTTACATTTATGCTGCATTGTAAGACTAATTCTACCCAATTTTCCTTCTGTCTCTCTCCCTTTCTGCCAAAGTCAGATCTACTTAGTCTGAAGGTACACCTACCTTCTGTTCCCATTCCCAGTAAATTTCTTCCACATTTAATATCTTGATGTTTGCTTCCTGGTAACCCAGAACTAATGCACATTTAACATCTCACATCTAAACTCTCCAATAATCTCCCAGTTGGTTGCCCTGCCT
This sequence comes from Otolemur garnettii, assembly GCF_000181295.1. Lineage (NCBI taxonomy): Eukaryota > Metazoa > Chordata > Mammalia > Primates > Galagidae > Otolemur > Otolemur garnettii. The sequence goes on along the minus strand of NW_003852401.1, from coordinate 20,310,373 downwards.
CTGATCTCTGAGGCATTCTGCAAAATATATTATGAATTCTGCCACTTCCCTATGTAATAACTTTTATTTTTTACTTCTTTTCCTTTAGTAGAGATGGGGTCTCACTGTGCCGCCCAGGTTGGTCGTGAACTCCTGGGCTCATTCCATTCTCCTGCCTCAGCCTCCCAAATAGCTGGGATTACAGACGCCAGTCACTGCAGCTGACATGTAATAACTTCTAATGTCTCCCCATTACTTAGAGGGAAAAAAAGTCTGCTGTGGCTGATCCATCCATACTGTAGTCTCATACTTTGTTTTCCATGCCTCTCTGCAACCTAATGTTCTACTCATATGGTCTGTTCACCACCCTTCAAATAACCATCTATTTCTACACTTTTACATCTGCTCATGCCATAACCTCAGGCAAAGCATCTGTCCTATTTGCAAACCCATACAACAATTCAATATCTATCTCCCTAACAGATATAACCTGAAGACAGGGATTATATCTTTATCATCTTTTACTTCCTGACTGCTGTACATCCAGAACCTAAAGCAGTATCTTATGTTCCACAAAAGCCTCTCAATAAATGTGGAATAGGACTGGGCACAGTAGCTCATGCCTGTAATCCCAGCACTCTAGGAGGCCAAAGTAGGAAGCTCACTTGAGCTCAGGAGTTTAAGACCAGCCTGAGGCTTGGCGCCTGTGGCTCAAGTGGCTAAGGCGCCAGCCACATACACTGAGCTGGCAGGTTCGAATCCAGCCCAGACCGCCAAACAACAATGACAGCTGCAACCAAAAAAAAAACAGCTGGGCATTGTGGCGGGCACCTGTAGTCCCAGCTACTTGGGAGACAGAGGCAGGAGACTTGATTAAGCCCAGGAGTTAGAGGTTGCTGTGAGCTGTGATGCCATGGCACTCTACCCAGGGCAACAGCTTGAGGCTCTGTGGGGGGTGGGGGTGGGGGGGGAGACCAGCCTGAGCAAGAGTGAGATCCCATCACTACTAATAATAGAAAAACCTAGCCAGGCATTGTGGTGCACAACTATAGTCCCAGCTCCTTGGGAGGCTGAGGCAAGAGTATTGCCTGAGCCCAAGAGTTTGAGGTTGCTGTGAGCTATGATGCCAAGGCACTCTAACCAGGGTGATAGAGTGGGACTTTGTCTAAAAATAATAATAATTAATTAATTAAAATTAAATGTGGAATAGAAGCAGATGGAAGAAGCTATAGGAAGTGATTTGGTAATAGTAGCTCAATAACCTACTGCTAACAAAAGTCAAAGATTAAAACACTGAGTGGCCCAGGGCATCTTAGGTATGGGCAAATGGTCCTTAATAGTCCTCAAGAATAAAATCAAATTTATGATAGAACAATTGGTTTTATTTTGCCTACAATATTTTTTTCAAGTTCTATAAAATTCATTGTCATTTAAGACAGGAAGTGTCAGCCAAGGGCAGTGGCTCATACATCTATAATCCTAGCACTCTGGGAAGCCGAGGTCAATGGATCACTTGAGCTCAGGACTTAAAGACCAGTCTGAGCAAGAGCAAGATTCTGTCTTTATTAAAAACAGAAAAAATTAAGTGGGCATTGTGGTAAAGGCCTGTATCCCAGCTACTCAGGAGGCTGAGGCAAGAGGTTCTCTTGAGCCCAAGAGTTTGAGGTTGCTGTGAACTATCGCACCGTGGCACTTTATAGAGGGTTTTAGAGTGAGACTCCATCTCAAAAAAAAAAAAAAATTGTAGGTGCAAATGTGTTTATACTCCTCCTTTTGAAAGATGAAAATTAATTCTCTTTCCCTTGAATGTAGGCCAGAGATTTAGTGACTGACTCTAATAAATAGAGTGTGGAATAAGTGATGCTATGAGACTTCTCAGGCCAGGTCATAAAAAGCTTCTACCAGGCTTTCTTTCTCTCTTGAATCACTTGAGGCCCAGGAGTTTAAAACCAGCCTGGGGGGAGGGGGGAAGGGGCGGTGCCTATGGCTCAGTGGGTAGGGCTCCTGTCACATATAGAGGGTGGCAGGTTCGAACCTGGCCCCAGCCAGCTAAACAGCAGTGGAAACTGCAACGAAAATAGCTGGGCACCTGTAGTCCCAGCTACTTGGGAGGCTGAGGCAAGAGAATTGCCTAAGCCCAGGAATTGGAGGTTGCTGTAAGCTGTGATGCCACGGCACTCTACCAAGGGTGATAAAGTGAGATTCTGTCCCTTAAAAAAAAAGCTCTCTCTCGCCTCCTTCTGCCTTCCTTCTCTCTCTCCTGTCTTCCCCCTCACTCTTCTCTACTCTCTCTCTCTTCTTTTCCCCACTCTCTCCTTATCTCTCTCCCCTCTCTTCTCTCCTCTTCAGTGCCGTTCTGCAGCCTCCCTCCCCCTACCAATAAAAACTTTTCGTACAAAAAGAAAAAAAAAGCCAGCCTGGGCAACATAGTCAAGACCCCCTCTACAAAAGGTAACAAAATTAGTTATGTGTGGTGGTGTATGCCTATAGTCCCCGTTTCTTGGGAGTCTGGGGCAGAAGGATAGCTTGAACCTACAAGTTTGAGGCATCAGTAAGCTATGATCACACCACTGCATTTCAGCATTTTCTTCTTTCTTAAAAAGAAAAAAAATTATACTTCATACAGACTGAGATTTCTAGTTGATATTCTAGTTTTAAAAAGAAGATGGCTCTGGCTTGGCACCCATAGCACAGTGGTTACAGCACCAGCCACATTCATGGAGGGTGGCAGGTTTGAACCTGGCCCAGGCCAGCTAAACAATAATGACAACTGCAACAAAAAATAGCCAGGCATTGCGGCGCACACCTGTAGTCCCAGCTACTCGGGAGGCTGAGGCCAGGGAATCCCTTCAGCCCAAGAGTTGAGGTTGCTGTGAGCTGTGACACCACAGCACTCTACTGAGGGTGACATAGTGAAACTCTGCCCCCCCTAAAAAAAAAAGAAGCAGAAGAAATACTGGGCCAGGCATGCAATGGCTTATGCCTGTAATCCTAGCCTCTGGGAGGCCAAGGCAGGTGGATTATCTGAGTTCGAGACCAACCTGAGGTAGAGCAAGACCCTGCCTCTAAAAACCACCCAGGCATTGTGGCAGTCACCTGTCGTCCCAGCTACTTGGGAGGCTAAGGCAAGAGAATCACTTGAGCCCAGGAGTCTGAGGTTGCTGTGAGCTATAACACTACAATACTCTACTGGGGGTGACAAAGTAAAAAGTCTGTCTCAAAAAAAAAAGAAGAAGAAGAAGAAACACTGATAATAATTTATTTTAGAATTCATTGCTTTTAAAATAAACATTTTCACCCCTCTACTCAGGATATATTTCTGAATATTCTCTAATGATTGACAGCATAATTGTTGAAAGATGCCATCAAGGATGATACTGCAACAATAAGTACTTCACTAATTTTCTGCCTTCCATAGTCCTTTTTTGCCATTTCCTTTTTCTCAGTGAAGGTACTCCCTTTCCTTGAGTTTTTTCCTTAACAGATTTATAAAAAACATAGTCAATGTTGAAATATCACCTTTGCTCCCAAAAGAAGGTATAGTTCACCTCCTATTTTAGAAATCCTTGTTTTTCTCTCCTATTTCATGACTTTTCTGAACATTCATGACATTTTACCCATAGTTCTCATGACATCTGGATCTTTCTAATCTTCTGACTTAATTTATATTAAGAAGGTGAGATGTAAGCTCCTTGAGGACAGTTACTAAGTTTAGTCAAATGTATGTCCTCACAGGGCCTTGCAATAGTAGATGGTCAATAAACATTTAACAACTGAGGCAACAGGGTGACTCCCCAACCTATCAATTTGGCAGGTATCTGCCTAATAGGAATTAATGACAACATAAGGACAAGACAGAGTCTGTGGTGAGGGACTGAATATACAAATGGACAATGGCCAAACCATATTTAAACACAGAACCTTACTCACACCTATTCAGGAAGCTAATCACCTTGTAACAAACAATCCAGGAAGCCAAGCTGCTACAATTAGACTTTCAGAAAGCCACATTGTTCTCTGTAGGGACAATCCAGGAAATTGAACATTAACTTCTATAACAATTGGCCACAAATGGCCAGAATTTGGTCAACACCTGAAAGCTTCCCTAGTTTTTGTGTGATTTCCAACTGAGGACCAACTAGACAAAAGTTAAACATGTACTCGTAATCACATGGGATGCCCCATTTCCAGTTAACCCTCAGACAGCTTCCCCTTGTCAATAGCCTCCAATCAGGACATACCTGAAGCCTCCCCTTTTTACCCACCATAAAAGGTTCTTCACTTCTGCCAAAATTCTAGTCTGACTTCCTTGCTATAGCCAAGTTCAGAATATATAGCCTTTGCTCTTCTATTTGGCTGACCTTCATTTATCTCCACAGTTGTTTAATGAAAATCTATCATTTTCAATCTAGTTAAAGGTGAAATAATTCACAGGAGCTGGCAATTTCAAGGGAGAGCCGTGTCACAGACTGGGCTACAGGCAGGACTTGCTGACCGGCAACATCCAGCTGGAAGACAACTGACAGCCACAGTGTTGGAACAGCTGCCTGGTTCTCGGTGCCCTTCTGGTCAGTTCAGCACAGGGCCCAACCTGACTGGGGTGACAAAGTCACCACCCACAGCTAAGTTACACAATGCCCCTTCCACTCTGCTCACTGCCCTCCATTAACCCTTCGTTAAACATCACTCTAGAACACTCAGTTTGCACAAGTCCACCAAAAGTCTCATTCTGACAACTCAGCTCTTCAGCTCTAGTTACAGGGTTTAGTCTCTCCTCTCTCTTCCACAGCAATGTGCAACTTCGTGTGAATTCGAATCCCTGTGGCTTCTGTAAGGGGAGTTCCATCTAGTTTGGTCTAGTTACCTTGGATGACATCACTGCAAAGACAGCATAGTGAGGCATACCAGACCTAACAGCGACTGACTTGCTTCATAAAATGCTCTTCATAAAGTGCTCATTTTATACAATGAGTACACAGTATTATAGAGAATCCAAAACATGAAAAGTAATGAAAAGGAATCTAAATTCACTCAGCTAGGCGAAGTGGCTCATGCCTGTAATCCTAGCACTCTGGGATGCCGGGGCGGGTGGATTGCTTGAGTTCACGAGTTTGAGACCAGCCTGAGCAAAAGTGAGACCCTAACTCTACTAAAAATAGAAAAACTGAGGCAAGAGGATCCCTTTAGCCCAAGAGTTGGAGATTGCTGTGAGCTATGACGCCACAGCACTCTACCCAGAGCAACAGCTTGAGACTCTGTCTCAAAAAAAAAAAAGAGGCTTGGTGCCCATAACACAGTGGTTACACCACCAGCCACATACATCGAGGCTGGCGGGATCAAACCTGGCCCGGGCCAGCTAAACAACAATGACAACTGCAACAAAAAATAGATGGGCATTGTGATGGGCACCTGTTGTCCCAGCTACCTCGGTGGCTGAGGCAAGAGAATTGCTTAAGCCCAAGAGTTTGAGGTTGTTGTGAGCTGTGACACCATGGTACTCTACCAAGGGCAACATAGTAAAACTCTGTCTAAAAAAAAGAAGGAAAGAAAAGCAATCTAAATTCACTCATAAAGGCACTATTCATAGAAACCAATATTCCCACTGACATTTATCTTTTTAGTCTTGTGCATGCATGCACATGTGTATTTAAGAGTGTATGTGGCCGGCTCAGCGCCTGTGGCTCAAGTGGCTGTCAGCCACATACACTTAAGGTGGTGGGTTCGAATCCAGCCCGGGCCCGCCAAATAATAATGATGGCTGCAACCCCAAAATAGCCAGGTGTTGTGGCAGG
>NW_003852401.1:20301890-20304448 GCF_000181295.1 Otolemur garnettii | reverse complement strand
AAGGGGGAATTCACTTGAATAGGATGATAGGATGATGAGGTTTTGAACTGAGTTGCTTAGCTTGTTTCTCTGAATAATGACTTAGGAGAAAGCCAATTCATAATCAGGGTAATTTTTTCAAGGTACATTCTGAAGTGTACAAAAGGCAGGGGAACATTCTTAGTAATTGATGAACTACCTGTACACTTCCCTAATTCTGTTGGGCCACTCTGTCCTGTACACACTGGTCCCTCCGGCTGCAGTCCCGTCTTCCCCCTCTACCCCCCATCCTTATCCCGCAGAGCATCACTGCTCATCCTTCAACAGGGAGCCTCAGTACTGCACTTCCACGACCCCTCCCTTGTCCTGGCAGCAGCCTGGGTGTTCTATACCTGTGGGCTCAGCCAGCCACTTTTCCACAGGGGAAGTTGGCATATGGCAGAGTGATTCCATTCTGCCTGGGTTTGCGCACAGCTGGAAAGTGAATACCTCAGGAAAGTCAAGACAGGAGTTCCCTACTCTATACTGCCACCACCTTGCACAGGACATAATGAAGGCAGTACAGAGTGGTGGCTGGAGTTTGGAGAGCTGGACTTCCTGTGTTTAATTCTGCCTCCCCAAAACACTAGCTGTGACCTTGGGCACATTAGATCTACTGTGTATACCATGCTTTTTTCATTTTTAAAACAAAAGTGTTAACACTACTTTCCTCATAGGTTTGTAATAAGGATTAAATAAATTAATGCATGAAAATGCTATAAAGAGTGCCCAGCACGGATCATTAACCTCTCTGGAAAATGCAGCTGGCAAGTTCTCTGAGGTTGTCATTAGGATGTGAGGAGAGCCACACAGACATTGCACAGGCTCCTTACAGGCTGTTTGGCTTACTTTGAGCTGCTGCTCTATTTTCGTGTGGCGGAAAAATTAGATTTCAACGATTCTTTTTTGTCTTTTTTATTTTTTTAACGAGTCTTCTCCTTATCCACGGACAGAGACCAGCTAATTTGGCCATGAGAAGGAAACTGCACAGACACAACTGCCTGCAGAGGAGATGTATGCCTCTTCATTCTCGAGTCCCCTTCCCCTGAGATCTCTCTAGCTAACTTTATGCAGTCTACCAGAAAAAGAAGATGCATGAAGGAAAGATATCCAGCTACTACCCCCAAAAACTTCCTCATGGCAATTGTATGATTGCTTAGAAGTTCTCGGAAAGAAAGGAATTGTTTAAAAGCACCTGGAATGGCTTATTACTTCCAAAAGATTTTCTTTGTCCTGAGTTCTCTTAAGAAGAAAAATAGCACACATTCAAAATGATTCCAGTCTGAAGCGCAGTTATTTGCCTGCAGAACAAAAATATTTCATCTTTTTCTGCACATTATACTTCTTTCATAGGTTAAAAAGAAAAATGCTTTTTAATTTCTTAGAATTATCATAAAAAGTGTAAGAATTCAAAATTTTCTTCCTCTTGTATAATTCTCCCAAAGTATTAACTTGGTATACATTTCAATGTTAAAAAATGCAAAATCTGAAACCAGTTGCATTGACCAGTCATCTTTGCACAGTAGGGAGAAAACAATTGGTTCACTGATTATTTATGTAATGAGACTAAGAAAGAAACCGTTCGTTGTTACCAATTATATATGATAGGCTTTAATGCCTATGATAAAGGGTGATTTTTATTTTATGAGGAATATTCATTTAAAGGTGTAAAAGAAATAAAATTCTTTTTTTGAGAAAAATAAAAAACAAAGAGTGCCCAGCACATATTAAGCATTTAAAAAAGTCTGAGATTATTGAATTATGCATAAAAACCAGGCAAGTATTTTTTTTTTTTTTTTTTTGAGACAGAGCCAAGCTGTCACCCTGGGTAGAGTGTTATAGTATCACAGCTTACAGCAACTTCCCAAGTCCTGGGCTCAAGCAATTCTCCTGCCTCTGCTCCCAAGTAGCTGGGACTACAGGTGCCCGCCACAACGCCCAGCTGTATTTTGGTTGCAGCCATCATTGTTGTTTGGCAGGCCTGGGCTGAATGCCAACCCGCCAGCTCAGGTGTATATGGATGGCGCATTAGCCGCTTGAGCCACAGGTGCCAAGCCGCAAGTATCTCTTAACAACTCTCACAATCTTTACTCAGCATTGACAACAGTTAAGTCTTAGAACTAGGCTAGGCGTGGTGATTCACACCTGTAATACAAGCAATCTGGAATGCTTAGGCAGGAGGACTGCTTAAACTCCGGAATCCGAGACCAGGCACTAGAAGCTGAGGCAAGAGAATCGCTTAAGCCCAAGAGTTTGAGATTGCTGTGAGCTATGACACCACGATATTCTACCAAGGGTGACTAGGTGAGGCTCTGTCAAAGAGTGCAGGAACTGGCTCGGCGCCTGTGGCTCAAGTGGCTAAGGCGCCAGCCACATACACCTAAGGTGGCGGGTTCAAATCCAGCCCGGGCCCACCAAACAACAATGATGACTGCAACCCAAAAATGGCTGGGCATTGTGGCGGGCGCCTGTAGTCCCAGCTACTTGGGAGGCTGAGGCAGGAGACTCGCTTGAGCCCAGGAGTTGGAGGTTGCTGTGAG
>NW_003852401.1:20290627-20301867 GCF_000181295.1 Otolemur garnettii | reverse complement strand
AAAAAAAAAAAAAAAAAAGAGTCCTAGAACTAGCTCTATATTACAATTCTCTGTGTACAGGGCAAACAAATGTTTGGTTCTGATTCCCGTCTGACTACAACAGAACATAGGCATGGGCATGAACCATGCCACTCTGCAAAATTAAATGGACATGCTACCACCAGGTTACATGTACAAATGTGATCGCCCCATGTGGAGAACATACATAACCATGACATGTGCACACCTTAAGAGTCAAATATTCGGGTGGCGCCTGTGGCTCAAAGGAGTAGGGCGCCAGCCCCATATGCCAGAGGTGGTAGGTTCAAACCTAGGCCCAGCCAAAAAACTGCAAAAAAAAAAAAAGTCAAATATTCATGCCTTCTGGATACATCCTCCTCCCCTCTGCACCAGCCCCAGCCCACTATTCCAAAAGTCAGCTTTGTTGGAGAGCATTCCAATTCAGGGCAAGGAGGGAGTAGGAAGGGAACTCCTGACTGTGCAATATTTTCCCTCTGAGTCACCTCAGACTAACCAGATGGAACCAGCCCAAAATGTCACAAAAACTGCCAGGTTTAAAGTTTACACTCAAGTTGCAAATTATACTTTTCAGGAGGCTACATCCAAAGTCAGAAAGGAGAACTGGAATCCTTTAATAGGCCAATAAGTCAGCTGGAAGCAAGTAGCTGAACCAAAAAAGGATAGACAACTTTGACATGTTTCCCAGGTTTTAAGGTGCTTGATTTTTTTTTTTTAATTTTGGAGTACATATATTGTAAAAAGAGCTAACCTAAAAATTCTCTGACTTTGAAAGTCTCAGGAAGGCCCTCATCAAATACTCACCTAAGGCTTGCTTTAAAAATACAACACCCTTCACTCTTCACATATCCAATGAATCAGGACTCTGATTTCCTTAAATTTGGATATACAAGAATTTCATCTATCCCTAGTCCAGTTCAACAAAATGTGCAGATTTCATTCTATGACCAAGTTCTCTGCCATCAAACACAAAACCAACATGGGCAGCAGTCCTCATTATAGCTTGAACTATGGCATTAGCCCACAAACTGGACAGTCTCCACATCTGCAGTCCTCTACTTTAAAACAAAATAAAGCAGTGGCACCTGTGGCTCAAAGGAGTAGGTTGCTAGCCCCATATACAGGAGGTGGTGGGTTCAAACCCAGCCCCGGCCAAAAACTGCAAAAAAAAAAATAAAATAAATAAATAAATAAATAAAATAAATTGAACAAGTTTAAAAAATAAAAAAATAAAAAATAAAGCTTACCATCTGCATGGTATATCCTTTCTATCATGGAAACAAAATAAAACACCTGCAGTCTTAACCTGACTCTAGAAATAAAAGATATTTGTATCTACATGATTAAAAATAAGATATGCAGATGAGTTGTTTTTTTTTTTTTTAATAGAGACAGAGTCTCACTTTATTGTCCTCGATAGAGTGCCGTGGCATCACACAGCTCACAGCAACCTCCAACTCCTGGACTTAGGCAATTCTCTTGCCTCAGGCTCCCGAGTAGCTGGGACTTCAGGCACCGCCCGGCTATTTTTTTGTTGCAGTTTGGCCAGGGCCTGGTTCGAACCCGCCACCCTCGGTATATGGGGCCAGCACCCTACCGACTGAGCCACAGGTGCTGCCCTTTTTAAGAGCGCTTTAGTTCTGCCTGTGTGCTTGACTTGTGGATTCTTTTCTCCATGGAAGTCAAATACTCCCATAAAGGGCGGCGCCTGTGGCTTAGTGAGTAGGGCGCTGGCCCCATATACCGAGGGTGGAGGGTTCAAACCCAGTCCCAGCCAAACTGCAACAACAAAAAAAAGCTAGGCGTTGTGGCAGGCGCTTATAGTCCTAGCTACTTGGGAGGCTGAGGCAAGAGAATTGCCTAAACTCATGAGCTGGAGGTTGCTGTGAGCTGTGACGCCACAGCACTCTACCAAGGGTGACAAAGTGAGACTCTGTCTCTTAAAAAAAGAGAAAAAATACTCACATAAAGGCACTGAAAGGTAATCTTTGGATCTTTAAAAACATTTTAAATTCAAAATAAAATTCTAAGAAAGTATCAATAAACTGATTTCTTAACCAAACATAAATCTTTTCTAGAATAATCGGATCTGAAAAGTACTACTGCCTTTCAGTTGATAAGTAATAAAAACGTGGACATTAGATACGAAAGTAACCTGAAGCTAATATGACATAAACAACCTTGGGCTAGGGAGGCCAGAAGCATGGGTCTCCTCCCATTTGGGTCACTTTTCAATTTCTTTTTCCTTTCTGAAAGGACCCTGATGACACCTCTCCAACCAAAGGATTAGAGAGCCTCGCCCAGGTTAAAGGGTGCCTGGGGAGTGAGACCACCTCCACAAAACCTGGGAGAAGTTGGCAGGGGCCTTAAGATAATTACCAAAGAGGCCACTACGTGTCACCTCCCTCCTAAGGGATGAAAACAAATAACCCACCCTGTCCCTGCCAGAAGGTACCTACTGCTGTTTTATTTTTATCCACATGTTGCCAGTCCTGAGCAATCAATCCTACCCCAGAGCTGGAACTTCAGAGACCACAAAAGGCAAATAGGCCAGAACAAGCCGAGTGTAAGGGAGCCCTCCCGGCCACTTACAAACAGGGTCTTCCATTTTCAAGGGCCTTTTCAAACGGATGCTGGCAGGGACCGTCTTCTCGATCAGTTCATCAAGGCTCTAAAATTAAAATACAAGGCAGAGGAAAGTGCCGCTAAGCGTCTCTTCTGTGTGTTGCATCTACAAAGGCTTGTGGGAACATCGTTTAAATCGCCTAATTAGCGTTTCTTTTTAAAGAGAAAAGGATTCAGAGACCGGAGAGAGAGACACAGAGAGAGATGGAAAACTTTAAGCAAACAAGAAATCACTAGGAGGAAAGACAATCATGAAGGGAGGTGGGGATTCGGCCACTCCAGTTGGACTTCAGTCGACAACCAAAGACAACCGGATAAGCCCAGGGGGTCTTCCTCCTCCTTTAGCAGAGTTGGGGCTCATCCGCAGGCCCACTGGGGTTGAAGGTGGTTTTTAAATGCACGGTCTGAGGCACGAAGATTGAATACAGGAGAAAGTAAAAGGGAGGGAGAAAGCGATGGGACCAAGAGCGCGAGGGGGCTCCCACACCAGGGCCCGGGACCGGGCTGCGGGTCCCACGCGGGCACAGAGCTCAGGGCGGGTGCTCGGAGGCCGCGCCTGGAGAAGTCCTGCGGGGCGGAGGGAAGGCCGCGGAGGGCCAGATGAGGGTCCTTACCTCCAACCCCAGAGCCTGTAGCATCTCCCTCTGGTCTTTGTCCCCAGGGCCGATGTGCCTCCGAGCGAAGTCGTCGTGCCTGGGCAGGAGACGCTCGAGGACGCGCGAGGCCCCTGCCGCGCCGTTGTCCCCGCCACCGCTACTGCTGTCCCGGACCAGCGGCGCCCAGCGCAGCCCCGTGCTCCCAGCCAGGCCGCCGCCACCCCCAGCTCCGCGACCTAGGCGCAGCCCCCAAGCCCTGGCACACGACTGCATGGCCCCGGCCACCCTTCTTTGCCCCAGCCCGCGAGAATCAGCCGCGCACTGGGCCCCCCTTCTGGCCTCGGTCCCCCTGGTGGCAGCTCTGTCCCGCCTGGAACCCCTTTCCGGAGGACCGGCGGCCGAGCAGATGAACGGACACTTGCGGGCAATGAATGGGCGCCGCGCTCAATCTGGACAGTTGCGCAAAAGTTGTGGCTCCACCCAAGGCACCTGCTCCGCACACTTTAAGCGTCGCTCTGGAGGTGGGAGGTGGGATGGGGCCAGAAAGCCCTTGGCCAATGAAAGTGGACGGAGAGGAGGGGGCGGGGCCGTCTTCGCCCCCACCCCCTCTCCATACCCCTTTCTCTAAAGCCCCTTAGGGAATTCGCTTCTCCCAGCCTGCGGCTAGCTATCCTGCGTTAAGGCTTCATCTACGGCTGATGCCCGGGGCCTGGACGCTCTGTACGGATCTGGCTCGAAATCAGGTCGGACAGCCCTAAGGCCCCGAGCGAAGTTCCTGCAGGGATTCAGATGAGACAGAAGATGATTCCCACGGGGAGGCCATTCTCAGAGTTGGTTAGTCTCCGTTTGTTAATTTTAGGGTATCTTTCCTCGTCATATCTCACGGAGACTAATATGAGTAGATGAGGAGTTTCTAATAGTTGTGGGATCTTTAGCCAGTCACTCAACCTTTCTGAGCTTCAGGTTTTCTAATCCCATAGAGTTAGATGGGATTTTAAAAAGAGATTGTAGTACGTGGAATGCACTGGCCTAACAACCGACTTGGAACTTTCTCCATCAATGGATCGATAGATGTACTGTACCCACATTTTACACATACATGTATATGTGTGCGTCAAAATGCGAAAGATAGGCCTGGCCTGGCAGCTCACACCTGTAACCCTAGTGCTCTGGGAGGCTTAGGTGGGAAAACTCTGAGCTCAAGAGTTTCAGACCAGCCTGAGCTAGAGTGAGACCCCTCACTCTACTAAAAATAGGAAAATTAGCGGCCATTGTGGCTGACACCTGTAGTCCCAGTTACTGGGAGACTGAGGCAAAAGGATCTCTTGAGCTCAGGAATCTGAGGTTGCTGTGACCTAGGCTGAAGCCAAGGCACTCTATCCTGAAGCAATAGAGCAAGGTTCTGTCTCAAAATAAATAAATAAATAAGATAATAAGATATCATACATTTTGTGTTATCATCTTAGAAAGTTAACTATCTAAACCTGGAATTTTTGTAAATTTAAGAGTGCTAGCTATTTCAGGGGAGTTTTAGCAAGAGAATGGACTTTCAGAATTACAATTCTCTTTCTAATATGGGGAAGAGAAGGAAAGAACATTACTAATACTTAACACCAGGGTGTCCTCTCTCTTCCTTTCTTCTCCTTTGCCCACTTTGGGTTCTGTCACTAACAGACACAAGACTATCCAGAGAGGCAGAAAAGTTGAAATAGAAAAGAGTGCAGGAAAGCATACAATAAAGAACAGTAGGCAAAATGTCTACGTGTCAGGGAGAGGCAGGTAGCCAGCTAGGAGGACTGGGTTGAATGTTTCTGAAAAGTTTTTCATCTATTTGGAATTGAAATTACAGCCTCAAAGAAGTTAGGAGAGGCTGGGTACCATGGCTAACACCTGTAATCCTAACACTCTGGTAGCCCAAGGTGGTGGATTGCTTGAGCTCAGGATTTCAAGACCAGCCTGAACAAGAGCCAGACCCTGTCTCTACTGAAAAATAGAAAAACTTAGCTAGACTTTGTGGAACATGCCTGTAGTCTCAGCTGTTGGAGAAGCTGAAGGAGGAGGATCACTGAGGAGTTTGAGAGTGCCATGGGGTAGGTGGACACAGGGGCACTCTAACCTGGGCAACTCAGATCTCAAATAACAATAACAATAAATCTCTTGACGGGGTAGTGCCTGTGTCTCAAGGAGCAGGACTCCAGCCCCACAAACTGGAGGTGGCAGATTCAAACCTGACCCCAACCAGAAAAATCTGCAACAACAAAAAAGATCTCTTGACCTCTTTTGCTGCAAAAGAAGTGTATTTACAAATTACACCCATTGTGTGGTCCTGTGGATTGTTAAATTTGCACAGTTGAATTTGCAGCCTTATTCCATCACTGTATGTGAAAATTTAGGCAGACTTGGAATGGAGACCGTAATATTGTGAAATATATGACCAGTTTTTATCCATTTCCTACCCTACAACGCATAAAACCTTTAGATTCTCCAGCCTTGGCTCGGCACCTGTGGCTCAAGTGGCTAAGGTGCCAGCCACATACACCTAAGGTGGCGGGTTCGAATCCAGCCTAGGCCACCAAACAACGACGGCTGCAACCAAAAAAAAAAAAAAAAATAGCTAGGCGTTGTGGCGGGCGCCTGTGTCCTAGCTACTTGGGAGGCTGAAACCTTCTTTTTTTTCCAAAAAAAAGAAGCTGGGGTTCCCACAACCCCCTCTTTGAGTTTGATTAATTTGATGGAGCACCTAACAGAGAAAGACATATGTTTACCAGTTTATTATAAAGTATATTATAAAGCGTATAAATGAAGAGGATAAGGTGACGTATGTAGGATAAGGACACAGAGATTCTAAGCCCTTGTAGGCACACCACCCTCTGGGAACCTTGGTATGTTCACTTATCCAGAAGCTCTCAGAATCCCATTCTCTTAGGTTTTTATGGGGGTTTCATTACTGACGGATGATTGATTAAACCACTGGTCACTGGTAATCAACTTGACCTTCAGTCCCTCTCCCCTCTTGGAAGGTTGGTAGGTGAGGTCAAAGATCCCAACACTATTCACACCTTTTCTCTCTGGTCACTGGCCCTAGCCTAAAGCTATCAGCCATCATTAGCAAACAAAAAGACTGGAGAATTTTTTTTTTTTGAGACAGAGCCTCAATCTGTCCCCCTGGGTAGAGTGCTGTCGCTTCACAGCTCACAGCAACCTCCAACTCCTGGGCTCAAGCGAGTCTCCTGCCTCCACCTCCCAAGTAGCTAGGACCACAGGTGCCCACCACAATGCCTGGCTATTTTTTTTGGTTGCAGCCATCATTGTTGTTTAGTGGGCCCAGGCTGGATTCGAACCTGCCACCTCAGGTGTATGTGGCTGGTGCCTTAGCTACTTGAGCCACAGGCACTGAGCTGGGAACCCCAACTTGAAGCCAGTTGGTCAGAAATTCCAGAGGCCCACTGATGTCAGCAGGAGGTGGGGAGAGGAGTGAAGGGACAGTCTTGGGGTCTGAGCCCCCAACTTGTGAGATCTGACACTTTTTCCAGGCAGATAGTATAACTAAATTGGAGAACACCCAGTTGGTGTCTTTTTATTTTGAGACAGAGTCTCACTTTGTTGCCCCCAGTAGAGTGCAATGGAGTCACAGCTTATAACAACCTTAAACTCTTGGGCTCAAGCGATTCTCTTGTCTCAACTTCCCAAGTATCTGGGACAATAGGAGCCTACCACAACGCCTGGCTATTTTGAGAGACAGGGTCTTGCTCTTGCTCAGGCTGGTCTTGAACTCCTGATCTCAAGTGACCCACTCTCCTTGGCCGCCCAGAGTGCTAGTATTACAGGCTTGAGCCACCATGCCTGGCCCCAGGCATGAATTGATGGCAGAATTGATGGCTCATGTGGTGGTAGGGAACCCCCAGCCCTACATTTGGTCAGAGAAGTCTTCTGTGTTGATTATTGTTGTGTTGGTGTGAGAGAAGAGGAGGAACACAGTTTGAGTATTTTTCCAAAACTGGACATTTTGACAGTATGCAATGAATTTTATTTTATTTTTTTCTTTCCCAAACTATTGAAAAGTGATATCTGGTCAACCCCAAACAGCAAACACCTTCTTGTTCACCCTCATGTGCCCCACATGATCTAGGTCCAAAAAGTATAAACATATCTTAAAGAGCTATAACAAAAATCATCCTATAAATTAGGCATTCTTGACTTTGCACGTTGGAACCAAGATTTAAAAAACCTGTTTTCAATCCGATATGACAACTAAATAATCATACTATGCAACTAAATGATACCTGGGAGCAGCACTGCGCACTTACATTGAAAGTCAGTCTTTGGGCAACTGTTATGTACAACCAGAGTTTTGAGGCCAGTTACAGATGAACCAATTTGAACCACACTACTCACCTTTTTTTTTTTTTTTTTTTTTTGAGACAGAGCCTCAAGCTGTCCCCCTGGGTAGAGTGCCATGGCTTCACTGCTCACAGCAACCTCCAACTCCTGTATACAATGATCATGCAACATAGATTTTGATAATAATGTATTATAATATATAATATATGTATATGTCCTGTATAAAGTATTATATAACATACAGCACTTTATATAAATTTTTATACATGTATATATCTGTACATATATGTATATATCTCACTTGAAATTGAAAGAATCATGGCTATAATCATCCCCTACACCTCCTTGGCTCTCACCACATACTTAGTGTCAACATTCTCCTATTGATGGCAAAAATTGAGGTCTTCTACCTAAAACAGTGTTCTTTTTTTTTGAGACAGAGCCTCAAGCTGTCCCCCTGGGTAAAGTGCTGTGGTATCACAGCTCACAGCAACCTCCAACTCCTGGGCTCAAGGGAGTCTCCTGCCTTGGCCTCCCAAATAGCTGGGACCATAGGCACCCACCACAACGCCCAGCTATTTTTTGGTTGCAGGCGTCATTGTTTGGCAGGCCAGGCTGGATTGGAACCTGCCACCTTAGGTGTATGTGGCTGGTGCCTTAGCCACTCGAGCCACAGGCGCCAAGCCTAAAACAGTGTTCTTACAAAAAATCTCATATATCTTTGCATACCAAAATATCACACTGTACCCCACAAATAAGTATAACAATTATGTGTCAATTAACCTTTTTTAATTTTATTTATTTATTTTTTCTGGAGACGGAGTCTGACTTTGTCACCCCTGGTAGGGTGCTGTGGCATCATAGCTCACAGAAACCTCAAACTCCAGGTTGCACCTGTGGGTCAGTGTGTAGGGTGCCAGTCCCATATACCCAGGGTAGTAGATTCAAACCCAGCCCCAGCCAAACCGTGACAACAACAACAAAAAAATAGCCAGGCATTGTGGCAGGCTCCTGTGGTCTCAGCTACTCGGGAGGCTGAGGCAAGAGGATCGCCTAAGCCCAAGAGCTGGCAGTTGCTGTGAGCTGTGATGTCACTGCACTCTACCAAGGGCGACAATGTGAGACTCTGTCTCTAAAAAAAAGAAACCTCAAACTTCTGGGCTCAAATGATTCTTCTCTGGTCTCAGCCTCCCAAGTAGCTGGGACTACAGGCGCCCACCACAATGCCTGGCTATTTTTAGAGATGGAGTCTCACTCTTGCTCAGGTTGATCTTCAAACTCCTGAGCTCAAACAATCTGCCTGACTCGCTTCCCAAAGTGCTAGGATTACAGACATGAGCCACTGTGCCTGGCCTAAACATTTTTTTAGATTCTATGTTTTTGTTTTGAGACAGTCTCACTTTGTTGCCCTCAGTAGAGTGTGGCTGCGAAGAGCAGACAGAAACCTCAGACTCTTGGTCTCAAGTGATTCTCTTGCCTCAGCCTCCCGAGTAGCTGGGACTACAGGTGCCCGCCACAACCCCTGGCTGTTTTTTAATTTGTTGTTCTTGTTGCAGTTTGGCCAGAGCCAGGTTCCAACCCACCACCCTCAGTATATGGGGCTGGCATCCTATGCACTGAGCCACAGGCGCCGCCCAACAGAGAAAGACGCTTAATCAAATCTCCCTTTCTTGAGCTGAGCACGTGTTCCCTTCTGATTCCTATTATAGGCAGAAAGAAACTGACATTTATAGAGGGCCTACTATCTGCCTTGTGCTATTACGCATATTAAGGAATCCCAGAGAAGCAGAGTGTTTAGCTCAAGTTCACAAAGCTGGGAAGTAGGAGTGGGAACGAAGCTTTAGCATCTAAATCCCAGGCCCTACAATCTCTGCCAAATACTCTTTTTTTCTTCAAATGAATGTGAGATACTAGGAGCGAGGAAGACTCTGAGTGAATGCCAACATATTATTACACATGGTTTAATGCCATGCAGTGAACCCTTATATCTTGTTTCCTGAAGGTGAGATTATGACGTACATAGATTGTGAATTCCCAGTAAAGAGCCAGCAAGAATGGCTGTCTCGAGAGAATAGGGTGGCGCCCATAGTTCAGTGAATAGGGCACTGGCCACATACACCCAGACTGGCGTGTTTGAACCTGACCCGGGCCAGCTAAACAACAATAACAACTGCAACAACAACAACAACAAAATAGTTGTGTGTTTGGCAGCACCTGTAGTCCCAGCTACTTGGGAAGCAGAGCAAGAGAATCGCTTAAGCCCAAGAGTTTGAGGTTGCTGTTAGCTGTGACACCAAGGCACTCTACCCAGGGCAAAGCTTGAGACTCTGTCTCCGAAAAAAAAAGAGAGAGAAGCCAAATAGCAGAGAAATTTAAATGCAAGGCTGCTCCCTGAATTTTTTTTTTCCTGGGTGGGATTGAAGAGCAGGGAACAGAGGGATACCAGTGTAGCCCCCTCCAAAAACATAGTTTCCCACCATATACCAGTGAGAGATATATTTGTGTTAAATAGTTTCTCCTTTAAAAGCAGTTATTATCCTGTCAAGCCTCATTAACAAATCAATTTGACTTCCTTTAAACAAAGGATCCATTTAGCTCTTAACTAAGGCTCTGTAAGGGTCCAGCTACAGACCCCAGATTTCACTTAGAGCAAATTTATGAAGCAAATACATGTCTTCATTTATTAAAATTAAAGAAGGGGGTGGATTCATTTTTCTTTTTTTTTTTTTTTTTGAGACAGCATCTCAAGCTGTTGCCCTGGGTAGGGACATCACAGCTCACAGCAACCTCCAGCTCTTGGGCTAAAGCAACTCTCTTGCCTCAGCCTCCCAAGTAGCTGGAACTACAGGCACCCACCACAACACTGGGCTATTTTTCGGTTGCAGTTGTCATTGTTGCTCAGCAGACCCGGTCCAGGTTGGAACCCAACACTCTAGGTATATGTGGCCGGCGCCATTGCTGATTGAGTTACAGGTGCCACCCAAGGAGGTGGATTCAAAAAGATGATTGTGGCCATAGGTAGTAGAGAAAAATGCATTGTAGGAGGATCAGGCTTCAAGTCTCTGATTGGCCAGCAGAGATTCAAAGCTCAGAAGCCAGCAAGCTACTGTTAAGGACACGCAATGTGCATATAGCATTTGCTTCCAGTCCTGGGGTATTAGTGTATAGATAACAGGACTTTAATGCAGGGCTGGCTCGCAGCTCAACCCAACCCCTTGGCTCTGAACTGCAGGACTGTAAATTTCATTGCATAAATAGAAAATGTGCTCTTTCTATAGATCCTATAGAAAATAAATAACAATAAATAATCTGTTCTAGTTCTTCTCCTTGACATTTTATTTATTTATTTATTTATTTATTTTAAGAGACAGAGTCTCACTTTATTACCCTCAATAGAGTGCTGTGACATCATAGCTCACAGCAACCTCCGACTCCTGGGCTTAGGTGATTCTCTTGCCTCAGCCTCCTGAGTAGCTGGGACTACAGGCGCCCACCACAACACCCGGCTATTTTTGTTGTTTTTGTTGCAGTTTGGCAGGGGCTGGGTTTGAACCTGCCACCCTTGGTATATGGGACCTGCACCCTACCCACTGAGCCACAGGCATGCCCTATTTATTTATTTATTATTTTTTTTTTTTTTTTTTGAGACAGAGCCTCAAG
>NW_003852401.1:20277255-20290222 GCF_000181295.1 Otolemur garnettii | reverse complement strand
CCACAACGCCTGGCTATTTTTTGATTGCAGCCATCATTGTTGTTTGGCGGGCCTGGGTTGGATTCAAACCCACCACCTTAGGTGTATGTGGCTGGCACCTTAGCCGCCTGAGCCACAGGTGCCGAGCCTATTTTATATTATTTAAAAATAAATTTTTTTGCAATTAGTTCTCACTATGTTATACAGTTTGGTTTCCATCTCCTGGCCTCAGGGGATCCTTCTGCTTCTGCCTTCCCAGTAGCTGAGGCTATAGGTGCACACCCTTATGCCCAGCTTTAAAGTTGTTTTGTTTGTTAGTTTTTGGAGACAGAATCTCACTTTGTCGCCCTTGGTAGAGTGTGGTGGCATTGTAGCTCACGGCAATCTCCTGGGCTCAAGCGATTCTGTTGCCTCCTAAATAGCTGGGACTACAGATGCCTGCCACAACACCTGGCTATTTTTTAGAGACGAAGTCTTGCTCTGGCTTAGGCAGGTCTCAAAATTGTAAGCTCAGGCAATTCACTCACCTCAACCTCTCAGAGTAGTAGGTAAAGTTTTTTTTGTCTTATTTTTTTAATTTTGCTTTCAATTTTAGCTGGCTTTCACTCATCTTAGTTTGAAGTTTGTGTTTTTTAATTTTTTTTTCTTTCTTCCTTTAGCAATTCTCTTGCCCTTTGCCTCCCAAGTAGCTGGAATCACAGGCGCCTGCCACAAGGCCCTGCTTTTTTTTTTGTTGTTGTTGTTGTTGTTGTTTTTGGTAGAGATAGGGTCTCACTCTGGCTCACTCTGGTTCATGCTGGTCTCAAACCTCTGAGCTCAGCGATTCACCTGCCTCAGCTTCCCACAGCACTGGGACTATAGGCATGAGCCACCATGCCTGGCCTGGTAAAGTTTGAACTAAAAAAAGAAAAAAGAAAGAAAGAAAAAGAAAAATGGGCTGGGCATGTTGGCTCATTTCTGTAAACCTAGCATTCTGGGAGGCCAAGCCTGGTGGAATGCTTGAGCTCAGGAGTTCGAAACCAGCCTGAGAAAGAGTGAGACCCCCGTCTCTAAAAAATAGCCAGGTGTTGTGGCGAGTGCCTGTAGTCCCAGATACTTATGAGGCTGAGGGAGCCCAAGAGTTTTAGGTTTCTGAACTATGATGCCAGGGCACTCAACCCCAGGGTGACTGTGAGACTTTGTCTCAAAAAAAAAAAAAAAAAAAATAGAAAGAAAGAAAAGAAAAGAACTCACAGTTTTTTCCAGAAAAAACAAAAAAAATTTCAATTCTATAAAGAGGGGGATCAATAGATTAAAATAGGAAGGATCCCCAGTAGGCCGCCAGCGGTATCATGGCCACCCGGAATCCTCCTCCCCAAGACTATGAAAGTGATTGATGACCACTCTTACAAAGTGTTGGATTTAACCAAGTGTGCAAGAAGACACCACTGTGGAATCGAGTGGCAATTTCTACTGGTAGAAAAATACTCAGTAGCTACCCAAATTGTATTGGGTGGCGTGGCTGGCTGGTGTGCAGGTTTCTTGTTCCAGAAGATTGGAAAACTTGCAGCAACTGCAGTAGGTGGTGGTTTTCTTCTCCTTCAGATTGCCAGTCACAGTGGCTATGTTCAGATTGACTGGAAAAGAGTTGAAAAAGATGTAAACAAAGCAAAAAGACAGATTAAGAAACAAGCTAATAAAGCAACACCTGAAATCAACAATATAATTGAAGAAGCCACAGAATTTATTAAACGGAACATCGTGATATCCAGTGGATTTGTGGGAGGCTTTTTGCTAGGCCTTGCATCTTAAGGCCATGAATGTTCTACTGCCTTGGATTTGGTAATGAAAAGAGAAGTGGTGGCAACAAGGTGGTCTCTCAACAGTATGTGCTGCCCGAAGTCTGCAGGGCAAGGAGGAACCGACTAGCTGGACAATACCAAACTTACAACTTAGCATTTTGCCATCTGAAGCTTGGCAAACTTGTACCTGCTGTTAAACAACCTGTATGTTATGTGAAAATAGTATTCGTGAGTAAAACATAGCTTTCATCACTTTTTAAAAATTTGTTTAGAAATTAACCTATAAGATATCACCATTGGGTATAGATATGAAGAGAAAAAAGTCTGTTGATTCTTTTTATTTAAATAACATGTTCTTTATTGTGGTTTATGGTAGAGTGCTGACTTTTTGTTTTAGAAGATATGTTTGTAATAAAACATAGAGCTATAATGCCCTTTTGTGGAAAGCTTTAGAAATATTATAATCATTAAAAAATTAAACAGAGTCTACTGATGTAAAAAAATAAAAATAAAATATGAAGGATCCCTCTGTCAGTTAAACTTTTAGGCAAGATGGCAAGTTCTTTGACTATGAAGTCATTGATTTCCTTATCAAAAGAACTCGATTTAACATGACATCAGGGGTGGCGCCTCAGTGGGTAGGGCGCTGGCCCCATATACCAATGGTGGCAGTTTCAAACCCAACCCCGGCCAGACTGCAACAAAAAAAAAGAGCTGGGCATTGTAGTGGGCGCCTATAGTCCCAGCTACTCAGGAAACTGAGGCAAGAGAATCACCTAAGCCCAGGAGTTGGAGGTTGCTGTGAGCTGTGACGCCACAGCATTCTACCAAGGGCAATAAAGTGAGACTCTGTCTCTTAAAAAAAAAAATGACATCAGAAGTATAGGCAACAAATTAAAAAAATAAAAAGCAATGTGTTTTATATAATGGCAAAAAAAAATTAAAAAATCATAAAGAAGATGTTGGTGGCTTGGTGCCTGTGGCTCCAGCGGCTAAGAGGCCATCCACATACACCTGAGCTGGCAGGTTCGAATCCAGCCCAGGCCCGCCAAACAACAATGATGGCGGCAACCAAAAAATAGCCAGGCATTGTGGTGGGTGCTGGTAGTCCCAGCTATTTGGGAGGCAGAGGCAGGAGACTCGCTTGAGCCCATGAGTTGGAGGTTACTGTGAGCTGTGATGCCATAGCACTCTACCCAGGGTGACAGCTTGAGGCTCTGTCTCAAAAAAAAAGAAAAAAAGATGCTTGTGTTCTGGTCAAGCAAGGGGCTACCCTAGGAAAATGACTATTTGTAGTAAGAGAGAAGCTGGAATTCAGCTCTGTGACCGAGACCCTGGTCTGATCAGAGAGTGGCTGATCCCCTCCTTGCCTTACCACTTACTGGAAGTGTATGTTGTAGCAGATCTTTTCACCTTTCTCTGCCTCTGTTTCTTACTTGTAAAATGCAATCATAGTAAGTTATGAATAAATCTTCATTTTTCCTTCCCTTCTTTCTTTTCTTTTTTAAGACAGAGTCTCACTTTGTCTGTCATCTTTGGTAGAGTACCATGGAGTCATAGCTCACAGCAACCTCAAATTCTTGGGCTGGTACTATAGGCGCCTGCCACAATGCCTGGCTATTTTTAGAAATGGGGTCTCCCTCTGGCTCAGGCTGGTCTTGAACTTGTGAGCTAGAGCAATCTACCCGCCTCAGCCTCCCAGAGTTCTAGGATTACAGGCGTGAACCAGCCACCTCACCGGGCCTTTCTTCCCTTCTTTTAATAGCAAAGTGTTAGTCTTCACAAACTCAAATATTTAGAGGCTGCTATTTTTATTTGCTTTCATCACAATGTCCTAACTTGGGTAAATCAACATGATGCAATAGGAACAAGACCTCTTTGGTCATTTACTGGGCTGAATGTTTGCCATAAATACCTACAAGTTCCAAAATGGCCAAAGCTATTCAAAAGATCTGAGAGCATAATAAATTCAGAGTAATGTTAGGTACAGTATAATAGATGTCAAGGAGACCTTGTAGGAGATTTGGGTACTTTACCTACCACCTAAGGCTTCATACATGTTTTTATTTTATTTGTTTGTTTGTTTGTTTAATTTTGATACAGAGTCTCACTCTGTCACCCTTGAGTAGAGTGTCATGGGGGTATCCTAGCTCACAGCAACCTCAAACTCTTCACTTTAAGCTATCCTCTTGCCTCAGCCTCCTGAGTAGCTGGGACTACAGACTCATGCTACCATGCTCTGCTAGTTTTTTTTTCTATTTTTAGTAGAGATGGGTCTTGCTCTTGCTCAGGCTGATTTAGAACTCCTGAGCTCAAGTGATTCAACCAACTTGGCTTCTCAGAGTGCTAGGATTACAGATGTGAGCCCCAGTGCCCAGACACATGTCTTTATATATACATATTTTTTGAGACAGAGTCTTACTTAGTCGCCCTGGGGTTGAATGCCCTGACCTTATATTTCCCCCAACCTCAAAATGATCTTCTTGCCTCAGCCTCCTGAGTAGCTGGGTCTCCAGGCATCCTCCATAATGCCTGACTATTTTTCGAGACAGGGTCTCGCTCTTACTCAGGCTGGTCTGGAGGGTCATGTCTCTATGTTATTAATAAATATTACAGATGGACAGCCTGAAAGCTAACTACATGCTGAATCACTTAGGTTTTGAATAGGAGGCAAAACCTCCTAAAAATCCTCCTGCAAGGTCCAGATCTGTGGTGGGCCAGTCCAGGTCTAGCCTGTGCACTAATCCTCAGGTACTGAACCATCAGGAAGAAGCCACCACCAGGGCGCATTTTCACTCAGGTTTCCATATAGAACCACTTACACACCTGCCAAAACCCACCTTGTTCTACTCCTCAAGGGAAAATTAAAAGAACAACAAATAGCATTCCCTGAAAACACCAACATAGCTCTCATTAAATAAATGTTTATATCAACAGAAACTCCAAAGTTTTGCTTAAACCTGGTGTCTCATGACTCCAGCTGTCCCTGCCACTTGCCCAAAGCTTGGACTGATGACCTGAGGTGGAACCTTCAGCTACAGGGTGACTGGACCCTGCTGTAGGGAAAAGAGGCTCACGGGTTTTAGGTCAGTAAGGAGCTTCTTTTCAGCATGGAGGGATATGTTTGCAGTAAGTCTTTGGTGAAAGGAGGTGATCTAGGAAGCTGAGGAACATGGTAAAAATCTTTACCATGATTTAATGGGTCAGGGCTCCAGAGAATGTCTTGATGATGTGAATAAAAGGAAAGTGATCGTGGAAGTGATTTTTCTGGATGATTTGTTGAATCTCTTTCTCAGAATTACATAATCCAAGCTCAGCACCATAGCTCAGTGGTTAGGGCACCAGCCACATACAGCAGGGCTGTCAGGTTTGAACTGGTCCAGGACTGCTAAACAACAATGACAACTGCACCAAAAAAAATAGCCAGGTGTTGTGGCAGGTGCCTGTAGTCCCAGCTACTTGGGAGGCTGAGGCAAGAGAATCACTTAAGCCCAAGAGTTTGAGGTTGCTATTGGCTGTGATGCCATAGCACTCTACCAAAGGCTACAAAGTGAGACTCTGTCTCAAAAAAAAAAAAAAAAAAAGAAAGAAAGAAAGAAAGAATTACATAATCCAGAACATTATTTGGAAATTAAAATTGGTTATTTCGAGTAATATTCTATTTATTTATTTTTATTTTTTATTTTTTATTTGAACCCGCCAGCCTCAGTGTGTGTATAGGCCAGGTCCCTACACACTGAGCTGTGGGCACCACCCTATTTTTTTTTTAGACAGAGTCTTAGTCTGTTGATAAAGTGCTATCATGTCATAGCTCACAGCAACCTCAAACTTCTGGGCTCAGGCAATCCTCTTGACTAAGTCTCCCCTGTAGCTGGGACTACGGGTGCTTGGAATGACACCTGGCTAGTTTTTCTATTTTTAGTAGAGACAGGTCTTGCTGTTGCTTAGAATGGTCTCAAACACCTAAGCTCAAACAATCCTGCCTCAGCCTTCCACAGTGCTAGGATTAAAGGCACAAGCCACCATACCCAGCTATTTCTAGTAATTTTTAAAAGGTATATATCAATGATTTCTTATGTTGTATTAAGTAACCGATTTCTTTATTTATGTGTATTTTGTGTCTCCCTTCATAACAATGGAATTTTGTTTTTTTTACATCCTTTTCCTAAATCACTCAGGCTGCTTTCCTCTCTTTCTTTTTTTTTTTTTTTTTGAGACAGAGTCTCAAGCTGTTGCCCTGAGTAGAGGAATGTGGCATCACAGCTTACAGCTCTGGGGCTTAGGTGATTCTCTTGCTTCAGCCTCCCAAGTAGCTGGGACTATAGACGCCACAACTCCTGGCTTTTTTTTTGGTTGTAGTTGTTATTGTTGTTTGGCAGTCCCGGGCTAGATTTGAACCTCCCAGCTCCAGCGTATGTAGCTGGCACCTTAGCTGCTTAAGCTACAGACATCGAGCCTGCTTTCCTCTTTTCTTTTCTTTTTTTTCCCTTTGAGACAGAGTCTCACTTTGTCGCCCTTGGTAGAGTGCTGTGCTGTCATAGCTCACAGCAACCTCCAGCTCCTGGGCTAGGGTGATTCTCTTGCCTCAGCCTCCCGAGTTGCTGGGAATACAGGCATCTGCCACAACGCCCAGCTATTTTTGTTGCAATTGCCACTGCTGTTTTAGCTGGCGGGGATAGCATGGCACCATCACCCTTGGTATATGGGGCTGGCGCCCTACCCACTGAGCCACAGGCGCCACCCTGCTTTCCTCTTTTCATGGGTCTGACCCAACACCAGTTCATTTTAGGCACACTCAATATCTCTGAATAAAACATGACAGAAGAGAAAGAAAAAGGGTGCAGAAGTCTGGTCCTCCCCAGTGCATGCTGCTGGTGCCGTTTTCCATACCTTTTCTTCCTGGGAACAGAGAGAGATGCAGGATGATATTTCTGCTGGTGACAACTCTTTTTCTAAAAAAATTGAGATGCATGAGATTTACATAACATAAACTAACCATTTTAAATGAACAGTTCAGCAACACTGTCTAGTATATTTACAACGTTGTGCATCCACCACTTCTGTCTAGCGTCAAAACATTTTTTGCCACTCTCAGAGGGAAATCCATACACATTTAGCAGTTACACCTCTCCCCCCTCCTGCAGCCCTGGTAACTACCAATATACTTTTTGTGCCCAGGAGACTCTTGCTTGGTTACATCCCCCTACAAAATCCACAGAGTTTTGCAGGCTGTGAAAGGGTCTCTCTGGCCTCAAGCGTGACACCAGGCGATATAAAGGATATTCAAAACCAGGGAGGGCAGGAGGGTGGATGTGAGATAAAAACTTACATATTCTGTATAATGAACACTATTCTGGTGCTGGGTGCACCAAAAGCCATGACTTGAGCATTATACAAGATATCCATGTTGGGTGGTGTCTGTGGCTCAGTGGGCAGGGCGCCGGCCCCATCTATCAAGGGTGATGGGTTCAAACCCCATACTGGCCAGACTGCAACAAAAAAATAGCCGGGCGTGGTGGCAGGCGCCTGTAGTCCCAGATATTTGGAAGGCTGAGGCCAGAGAATCGCTGAAGCCCGGGAGTTGCTGTGAGTTGTGTGACACCATGGCACTCTACCATGGGCGACAAAGTGAAACTCTGTCTCTACAAAAAAAAAAGAAAGAAAGAAAGAAAAAGATATCCACGTACTACAAACACTTATACACCCTTAATAGTTTGAAATTAAATAAATAAGGAGAGACGAGGATGTAGACAATGCTGAGAACTTCTCACAGTGTGGACCTTACTACGGAAAATAATTTTGTTTCATTTTCATTTAATTTTTTTTTTTTTGAGGCAGAGTCTCAAGCTGTCTCTCGGGGTCAAGTGCAGTGGTATCACAGCTCACAGCAACCTCCAATTCTTGGGCTTAAGCAATTCTCTTGCCTCAGCCTCCCAAGTAGCTGGGACTATAGGTGCCCGCCACAATCCCTGGCTTATTTTTTGGTTGTAGTTGTCTTTGCTGTTTTAGCTGGCCCAGGCCAGGTTGGAACCCACCACCCTCGGTGTATGTGGCCAGCACCCTACCAATTCAGCTGTGGGTACCACCCATTCTGTTTCTTTAATAAGAAAATATGGGTGACGGGAACAATGTCTGGCACTCTGGAAGGCTGAAGCGGGTGGACTGCCTGAGCTCACCATTTTCAGACCAGCCTGAGCCACAGCGAGACCTCCTCTCTAAAAATAGCCAGGTGGTTGGTGTCTGTGGCTCAGCGTTTAGGGCGCCAGCCCCATATACTGAGAGTGGTGGGTTCAAACCCAGCCCCGGCCAAACTGCAGCAAGAAACAATAGCTGGGCATTGTAGTGGGCGCCTGTGGTCCCAGCTACCCGTCTCTAAAAATAGCTGGGCATTGTGGTGGGTACCTGTAGTTAGTCCTAGCTACTTGGGAGGCTGAGGCAAAAGAATGGCTTAAGCCCAAAAGTTTGAGGTTGCTATGAGCTATGATGCCATCGCACTCTACTGAGGATGACAAAGTGAGACTCTGTCTCACAAAAAAAAAGAGAACTTAAAAATAGCCCAGCATTGTGGCAGGCCCCTGTAGTCCCAGGTACTCAGGAGGCTAAAATAAGAGAATGACTTGAGCCCAAGAGTTTGAAGTTGCTGTGAGCTATGATGTCATAGGACTCTACTGGGGGCAACAAAGTGAGACTCTGTCTCAAAAAAAAATACTACTTGATATTAGTAAGATAAAATGAAGACACAAGAGAAAGGGAATAATCAAAGATCACGCCTGAGTTTTGACTCTAGATAATGGGAGGCTTTGTGTGACCATTATGGAAACAGGGTTTAGGTGGTTCAGAGTGTAGTAAGTTGACGTTGGGGGCAGAAAGGTGAATTTGAGAAGAAGAGAGACTCAAAGGGTGGGACAGAGTAGGCCAGTCAGTGTCACTGCGGAGTGAAAGCCATAGGTCCCTAGACTGATCTGGACCTGAGAACTATCAGGTTGAGAGGTGGCATGAGGGGCCTTTGCTTACAGTGTCCAGGTAAGGTCTCTGGAGAAGGATTCAACTGAACAGATGCAGCCAAACCTTAAGAGTAGCCTATATTGGAGGACAGAGAGCAAAGCCCTTGAAGGCAGCCAAGAGAAGTCTTGAGAGAGAGCAGAGAGTCCTGTAACCAGAGAGAGGAAAATGTCGCAAATAGGTGGGGGCACTGTGGCCCAATGCCCCAGTGAGGTTAGAGGGAAGGGAAACAGGAAAGGTCTGTGCAGGGTGAAAGAGTGAGTGATGACGAGAGGTGCAGATTCCCACCACCTGCTTACTGCGGCTGGGATTAAGAAGGGAGGAAAATCCCAGGATCACTCAAGGAAATGGCGCAAGAGAGTTTCAAAACAGCCAGCCCCTGACCCTGGTGGTACTGGGTCTCAAGTTCTGAGGCTTTCCACATGGGGTTTCCTGGGTGGTGCTGGCCATGGGGTTGTAATCCAGCAGTCCCTGGTCAGAGCTTTACAGCAGCAGAGTCAATTCCAAAGTCCACTCAGTGGCCAGCTTGTGAAAAGAGCAAATAAGCCGTGAGTGTTTTCTCTCAAATCCCATTATCTCTACAAAAATGACCTCTGGAATAGCACATAGAACCTCCTCTACATGTTTTGGAAAGTGCGTGCATAGGCTGTAAAGACACTGCAAGAAAATCGACAGTTCGTTCATACTTTTCAAAAAGCTGGAGCCCAAACACAGTCTTTGCAAAAAACAAAGAGGAAAGAAACTTAGTAGAGTGGAGACAAACACATGTAGGGGAGGAAAACATTGTTTCCTCTATTCATCTTAGGTTCTCCAGCGGCCGGTTCCAAGTGCAGTGGTGTTTACAACTAATTGATCCCAATCAGTTACAGATTCATTTTTTCCTTCTCCATTCACATTGCTTCACCTGACCAGCCTTATGGAAAAAAAAAATTAGCAAGAGAAAAACAGATCTATTAACATGCTCATCTTGCACGTATACATAGCAACACCTAGATAACTAGCCTAAAGTTTTGATTAAAACTTGGGCTGGTGAGGAGCAGCGCCTATGGCTCAAAGGAGTAGGGCGCGGCCCCATATGCAAAAAAAAAAAAAAACTTGGGCTGGTGAAATAGCCAAGCATTGTGGCAGGCACCTGCAGTCCCAGCTGCTCGGGAGGCTGAGGCAAGAGAATCGTGTGAGCCCAAGAGTTTGAGGTTGCTGTGAGCTGTAACAAACGCCGTGGCACTCTACCCAGGGCGATAGCTTGAAACTCTGTCTCAAATAAAAAAAAAATAGTTAAGATAAAAAACAAACAAACAAAAAACTTTGTGGGCTGGCCTACTTGTTGGCTCAACCCTGTAATCCTAGTATTTTAGGGAGGTGGGAGGATTGCTTGAGGCCTGAAGTTTGAGACCAGCCTGAGCAAGAACAAGACCAGTTTCTACACAAACAAACAAAAAACTAAACAAACAAACAAAAAGTGGGCGGACTAAACAAAAAAAAAAAAAAAAGGAGTTTTGGGGCCTCTGAGAAAGGGAGGCAAGTAATGGGCAGGCGGGGAAATAAAGTAAACAAAGGTTGTTTAGTAATAATTGTTTTGCAGATTTAAGTACCTTTCCCATTGATAGCTGTTAGAGTCCTCCTCTTCCTATAGGAAGAATTTCCTTTACAAAAGGAAAGCTTGTGCCCTGTCTGCTTTTCTTGCATTTGCTGATTCTCAATGGCCTTTAGTTCAAAATAATGCACATGCCAAAGAGGCATATTTTGGGGTGGCATATTCTGGTGCCCCTCACACACACAAGATAAAAACATCCAACTTTGTTAAGCTGGGACTGGCTGCTGGTGGGGCTTCCTGTACAGGGGCCTGGAGAGATGGGGAGGGTCATAGGGCCAGTTCAGGAGGTGACATAAGCATGTAAATGGGGTCCTTCAAGAGCTTGAAATCTCCTTCAGCTGTTAGTGACAGCTATCATTAGCAGCCAGAGCAGAGGTTCTAGCAAGCAATAACTCTAAAGGAAGATGGAGGCACTTGTGGCTCAGTGAGTAGGGCGCCGGCCCCATATACCTAAGGGAGGCAGGTTCAAACCCAGCTCATGGCCAAACTGCAAGAACAAAAAAATAGCCAGGCATTGGGGCGGCCGCCTGTAGTTCCAGCTACTTAGGAAGCTGAGGCAAGAGAATCACCTATGAGGGGCCCTCAAGCTTTTTAAACAGGGGCCCAGTTCACTATCCCTCAGTCCGTTGGAGGGCCAGACTGCTGGCCCCGGGACGAGGTGGCTGCTAAGCAGGACAGGCAGCGACGGCAAAAACACCAGCGGGCCAGATAAATGTCCTAGGCGGGCTGCAGTTTGAGGACGCCTGGCTTAAGCCCAAGAACTGGAGGTTGCTGTGAGCCTTGACTGCACAGCACTCTACTAAGGGCAACAAAGTGAGATTCTGTGTCTAAAAAAAAAGAACCAGGCAGCTCCTGTGGCCCAGTGGGTAGGGCATCAGCCCCATATACTGAGGGTGGTGGGTTCAAACCCGGCCAAACTGCAACAACTAAAAAAAATAGCCAGACATTGTGGCAGGAGCCTGTGGTCCCCGCTACTTGGGAGGTTGAGGCAGGAAAATCGCCTAAGCCCAGTAGGAGGTTGCTGTGAGCAGTGTGACATCATGGCACTCTACTGAGGTTGATAAAGTGAGACTCTGAATCTACCAAAAAACAACAACAATTAAACTCTAAAGGAAGGTTTAGACACTTGAGGGAATAAGGCCCTGAAGACAGAGTTGGAGGCCAGGTGCAGTGGTTAATGTCTGTAATCCTAGCACTCAGGGAGGCTGAGGTGGACGGACTGTTTGGCCTGGGTTTGAACCTGCCACCTCCAGCATATGGGGCCTGTGCCCTACTCCTTTGAGCCACAGGCACCGCCCAAGGGCAAGATCCTATCTCTACTAAAGTTAGAAAAATTGAGGCAAGGGAATCACTTGAGCCCAAGAGTTTGAGGTTGCTGTGAACTAAGACGATGTCAGGGCACTCTACCCAGGGTGACAGAGTGTCCGAGCTGCAGATCATTTGGGTGGCAGGATCTTTGAATGATATAGCACGCTCATTACTAAAACCAAGGTACAAGGCTGGATCATTATTCCAGGCAAAATCTCAGATATTGGAACCAAAGAATAAGGTCCAAGTGGATCACACCCACTCCCAACCCCACCCCAGTTAAGTAGGAAAACTAAGCTCCTAAGTTATTTCCCCTGCTTAGAGGCCAGATTAATGGATTAACCTCAGAATCTGGTGTGGGTCAAGACCTACATACAGATGGGGACAAAGTATTTGGGACCACAACCAGGTCAGTCATTGCCAAAACTACACGTCTAGCTCAGCCCTGGGCATTCACATCCCACTTGGAATCTGAGTGAGCCAAGCCATTGTGGCATTCCATATCCTTGACACTGAATCAAAAATTCTTAGATTCCTTGGTCTGACCTTATGCCAGGAGTAGGATTTTCCTACAGTTCTAGGCAATTGGCTCCCAGGGCAGAAGCAGGGTTGGAGAAGAACTCAGCCTAGCCTGGGATCTCTCCCTCTCAGCTCAGAGGGGGGACCAATTCAGTCTCCAAAGGGTGCTCTCCCCATCCCCACACTCTTCCCTCTGCAGAAACATAGTGTTAGCCCCTGACCTGAGGGCAAGAAAGATCAGAAGCCCGCACACTGGTTCATATTTTCCCTTTTTAATTAGAAATTCCACCTCAGTGTGGCCAGGTTTCATTCTCTCCCTGCAGTCTCCGGCTCTAGTAAAATTTTACTTGCCAATTAAGTCAGTACTCCCTTATCTGGGGCATGCAAATCTTCCTACAAACCATTGACACCCTTCAGTCACCTCTTTGTTAATCAACTCAGCAGGAAAGCAGACTGTTAGAGGGTCAGAGACGCTCAAGGGCATAACGGGTTAGACACTCATTAGAGGCTAAAGACAATCCTTCCAGGCACATTAGCAGAGACCGTGGGATTGTAAGGGCTTTAGCAGCATGAGGCTGAGCCCACATATTTACTACTAAGTGCAAAATTACACTGAGACCGGAAAAACCCATCAGGACAGTGTCGCTGTCAGCCTAAAAACTTGTTTCTTCAAAACCTGGGCTCTGGCTTGGCGCCTATAGCTCAACCGGCTAAGGCACCAGCCACATACACCTAAGGTGGCGGGTTCGAATCCCCAGCCCGGACCCGCCAAACAACAATGACG
>NW_003852401.1:20275264-20277102 GCF_000181295.1 Otolemur garnettii | reverse complement strand
AAAAAAAAAAAAAAAAACCTGGGCTCTACCACTGGGATTTTCACTGTTCTCTTACTCCACTTCATGCTTTAACTCTTACGTATATTCAACAAAATACAAAGGGAGTGACCAGCATGTCCGCTAGGATCCTCCAGGAACTGCCAGTTTGACAAGGATTTGGAGAGAAGGACCCCGAGGCAGGAACCAAATAAAACCTGCAATTTGCACACACCTCACTGGACAGTGCTTGGTGTATCTTTGGCTCCAGAATAAAAAATTGAATGAGTAAGTTAAAACTATTCAGGTATAGGGGAGGAGGAACTGAATGTCCACCCCCTCTGTGAGCTTGTGGATAAGATCAGCATGCAGGAGGCAACAGAACCAGAACAAGGTGCTGTGTCAAATGAAAAACTCTTCTAAATGATTTGTGGTAGCCCCCACTTGTCTACAAGGGATATGTTGAAGACCCTCAGTGGATGGCTAAAATTGCAGATAGTAGTTGGGTGGTGCCTGTGGCTCAGTAGGTAGGCGTCGGCCCCATATACAGAGGGTGGCGGGTTCAAACGAAGCCCTGGCCAAACTGCAACAACAACAACACAAAAAGAATAAAATTGCAGATAGTACTAAACTCTTTACACCAAACACTATAATGGCTTCTGATTTCATGCAGATTAAAAGCCAAAACCTTTATAAAGACCTTCAAGGCCTGGAATGATCTGATTTCCATCAGTCATGGTTCTAGCAGGAAACAGCTGGCACACAGTGAAATGTGAATAATTCTTTTTTTGTTTTTTGTTTTTTGAGACAGAGTATGACGCTGTTGCCCTGGGTAGAGTGCTGTGGCATGATAGCTCACAGTAACCTCCAACTCTTGGGCTCCAGCAATTCTCTTGCCTCAGTTTTTCTATTTTTAGTAGAGACAGGGTCTGGATTTTTGCTTAGGCTGGTCTCAAACCTGTGAGCTCAACCAATCTACCCGCCTCAGCCTCCCACAGTGCTAGGATTACAGGCGTGAGCCAAACTTTTTCATCTATGACACACATGAAATTATAGTTAAATTTCCACGGCACACTTAAATCGTATTGATCAAAGAAAGAAAGAAAGAAAGAAAGAAAAGAAAAGAAAAGAAAAGAAAAGAAAAGAAAAGAAAAGAAAAGGAAAGGAAAGGAAAGGAAAGGAAAAGAAAAGAGAAAAGAAAAGAAAAGTTAAGTTTGGGTGGCTCCTGTGGCTCAAAGGAGTAGGGGGCCAGCCTGCCCCATATGCCGGAGGGGGCGGGTTCAGACCCACCCCTGGCCAAAAACTGCAAAAAAAAAAAAAAAAAAGTTAAAAAAACAATACAAGGCTGGATAAGGCGGCTCATGCCTCACCTGTAATCCTAGCACTGTGGGAGGCTGAAGCAGTGGATTGCTTCAGTTTTGGAGTTCAAGGCCAGCCTAAGTGAGAGTGAGCAACACTCCATCTCTACTAAAGATAGGAAAACTAGCCAGGAGTTGTGGCATATGCCTGTAAGTAGCCTCCCCAGCTACTTGGGAGGCTGAGGCAAGAAGATTGAAAGAATTTGAAGTTGCTGTGAGCTATGATGGAACAGCACTCTACCCAGGGTGACAGAGTGAGACTGTATCTTGGGGGGAAATAAAGAATATACTTATGGTACTTCATTAACTAGTTATTAATAACTACCTAATGTAATGGAGATGAAATAAATGAAATGCTGGATATATATTGCTTAGCAGAGTACTGTGGTATAGTAAGCTGTCAATAAATGTTAATTCTCTTTCTCTCCTTCTCTCTGCTTGCCCCAATATAAAATGACTTACACTTCCTTTACCATCCAATAAGCTTCTTCTTTTTTTTGAGAC
>NW_003852401.1:20271272-20274892 GCF_000181295.1 Otolemur garnettii | reverse complement strand
TCCAACTCCTGGGCTCAAGCAAGTTTCCTGCCTCCGCCTCCCAAGTAGCTGGGACTACAGGTGCCCGCCACAATGTCCAGCTAATTTTTGGTTGTAGCCGTCATTGTTGTTTGGCGGGCCAGGCTGGATTCACCAGCTCAGGTGTATGTGGATGGTGCCTTAGCCACTTGAGCTACAGGCGCCGAGCCCTCACATTCCATCTTAATCCTATAGTATTAATGTATGCTTGTCCTCTTTCTCTTTCAGTTTGTAGTGTTTTTAAGGGTTAGAGACTTGAACTTTCAGGAAGCCAGAAAAGTTTACCCTAAATATGCTTCTTTGGCATAAAGATTATTTCAAGCTCGTATTTAAGAAATGGGAGACCCAAGAGAAATGCTGAAACAGAGTTAAAGTTGCTCTTTTGGCAGGGCTTAGTGGCTCACTCCTGTAATCAAAGCACTGTGGGAGGCCAAGGCGGTTGGATTGCTTGAGCTCATGATTTCAAGACCCGCCTGAGCAAAAGTGAGACCCTGTCTCTACTAAAAACAGAAAAATTGGGGCAGCACCTGTGACTCAGTGAGTAGGGTGCCATCCCCATATACCAAGGGTAACGTATTCAAACCCGGCCCGACCAAACTACAACAAAAAATAGCTGGGCGTTGTGGCAGGCGCCTGTGGTCCCAGCTACTCAGGAGGCTAAGGCAAGAGAATTGCCTAAGCCCAGGAGTTGGAGGTCACTGTGAGCTGTGATGCCATGGCACTCTACCAAGGGCAATAAAGTGAGACTCTGTCTCTGAAAAAAAAAAAAGGCAATCCTGAGTAACATGGTGATAACTTGGCTCTGCAAAAATTTTTTTTAAAAATTATCTGGGCACAGTAGCATTGAATATAGTAGGTTGTGGACATTCAGTTCCTCTCCCCTACCCCTGAGTGAGGCAGGTACATTGCTTGAGCCCAGGAATTTGATGTTGCAATGAGCTATGATGACAACACTGCACACTAGCCCAGGCAACAGAGTGAGGCCCTGTCTCAAAATAAAGAACGAAAGGAAGGGAGGGAGGGAAAACACTTAAATCTTCACAGTAAATTTTTTTTTTTGTGAGACAGAGCCTCAAGCTATCCCCCTGGGTAGAGTGCCATGCCTTCACTGCTCACAGCAACCTCCAACTCCTGGGCTCAAGCGAGTCTCCTGTCTCAGCCTCCCAAGTAGCTGGGACCACAGGCGCCTGCCACAACGCCCGGCTATTTTTTTGGTTGCAGCCCTTATTGTTGTTTGGCAGGCCCAGGCTGGATTCGAACCTGCCACCTTAGGTGTATGTGGCTGGCGCCTTAGCTGCTTGAGCCACAGGCACCGAGCCTTTCATGGTAAATTTTACCTTTAAGATGCTTTTCCTGGTTACTTCTCATTACTAGACTTCCTCACATCCTTCTCTTTTTTCAGGGAAGCATGATATTTAAGCATGAATTGAAAGCCACCTCTGAGATTTACTCATTTCTCTGGGTAGCTCCCATTTACAGTTTAGGTATAGATGTTATTAAACTTCTGCTTGTCTCTCATTAATCTGCCTTTTTTACAGGGGTCTGTCCCAACTAAAAACTATGAAAGGTAGAAAGAAAATTATTTTTCTTTCCCTACAAACATATATGAATAATTTTACCTGCCCACCGTTGGCCCCAATCTGCCACACTTAAGAAGTACTTGTGGAAAGCATGAACGAAAGTAACAGAAGGAAGGGAGAAAAATAAGGCAACCTCAAACACCTGTGTTCAAGTGAGCCTCCTGCGTTAGCCTCCCAAGTAATTTTTCTACTTTTAGTATGAGACAGGTCTGACTTTTGCTCAGGCTACACTCAAACTCCTGAACTCAAATGATCCTCCCACCTCCGCCTCCCAGAGTGCTCAGATTATAAGCATGAGCCACAGCACCCGACCCCTCAATTGCTGTTTCAACTGAGGCAATCTACAGAATCGCCTGTTTTTTTTGTTTTTTGTTTTGAGACAGAGTCTCACTCTGTCACAGTCAGTAGAGTGCCATGGCTTCACATCTCACAGCAACCTCCAATTCTTGGGCTTACGTGATACTCTTGCCTCAGCATCCCAAGTACCTGGGACTACAGGCACCTACCTATTTTCTTGTCATATTTGTTTAGCTGGTCCGGGCTGGGTTCGAACCTGCCAGCCTTGGTGTAAGTGGCTGGCGCCATAATCACTGGGCTACCACTGCCGAGCCAGAGCCGCCTGTCTTCTGTTTTTTAAAAGGAGGATGGGGCAGCGCCTGTAGCTCAGTGGGTAGGGTGCCAGCCCCATATACTGAGGGTGGTGGGTTTGAAACAGGCTCCGGCCAAACTGCAACAAAAAATAGCCGGGCGGGAGGCTGAGGTAAGAGCCCAGGAGTTGGAGGTTGCTGTGAGCTGTGACGCCACAACATCTTACAAGGGCAATAAAGTGAGACTGTCTCTAAAAATAAATAAATAAATAAATAAGTAAATGAGGGATGGGGTGAGGTGAGACCATTTAGTCTGGTGTGGAGAATCCTACCTGAATGCTGCCATCTAGTGCTCACTTCTAAGAATTACATGCATCGTAATTTGAAGTCTGACCCAGTGCTTCTGCATTGTGGCCTGGCTAGAGGGTGTAGTGTCATCAGCGCTCACAGGAGCCTCAAACTCCTGGAATTGGATGATCCTCTTTCCTCAGTCTCCCCAGTGCAGCTCCTACAGGTGCTGCCACAAAACCTGGCTAATTTATCCTGTAGTTTTTTTTATAATCCTCTTCCTTAAATAACTATGCACTTGACCTTTGAAGAAACTATGTCCCTCTTTAAGGACAAGTGATCTTGGTGAGTGAGAGACAGATTTGAGGCAGCTTTTCCCATTCTCCCAACACGATGTCATATTAAAAATTTTCTTTCTTTTTTGGGCTCAGCACCTGTAGTTGAAGTGGCTAAGGCACCAGCCACATACACCTGAGCTGGCGGGTTTGAATCCAGCCCACGCCTGTCAAACAACAATGATGGCCGCAACCAAAACATAGCTGGGTGTTGCAGTGGGTGCCTGTAATCCCAGCTACTTGGGAGGCAGAGGCAGGAGAATCGCTTGAGCCCAGGAGTTGGAGGCTGCTGTGAGTTGTGATGCCATGGCACTCTACCCAGGGCAACAGCTTGAGGCTCTGTCTCAAAAAAAATGGCTCGGTGCTTGTGGTTCAAGTGGCTAAGGCGCCAGCCACATACACCTAAGGTGGCGGTTTCGAATCCAGTCCAGACCCACCAAAACAATAATGATGGCTGCAACCAAAAAATAGCCGGGCATTGTGGCGGGCACCTGTGGTCCCAGCTACTTGGGAGGCTGAGGCAGGAGACTTGCTTGAGTCCAGGAGTTGGAGGTTGCTGTGAACTGTGATGCCATGGCAATCTACCCAGGGGGATAGCTTGAGGCTCTGTCTCAAAAAAAAAAAAAGTCTTTCTCTTTTGGCTAACCTCATTGTCTTAATAATTAGATATTTGTGGTATAAGTAACAATATCTAGACCAAGGGTGTCCAACCTGCAGCCCTAGGGGTGTCCAGCAATCAGCCCATGCTGATTTTTCTGAGGACGTTTTTTGCTTATTTGTGTTGGATATCATGGACTTTTTTTTTTTTTTTT
>NW_003852401.1:20266503-20270549 GCF_000181295.1 Otolemur garnettii | reverse complement strand
CCGCCACAACGCCCGGCTATTTTTTGGTTGCAGCCGTCATTGTTGTTTGGCGGGTCCGGGCTGGGGATTCGAACCCGCCACCTTAGGTGTACGTGTTGAGCTATAGGCGCCGAGCCTATGATAACTTTAAAATCCCAATAGCTTGTAAACAAAATACAAATTTCATTACTTCCGAGTTACCAAGTTACTTGCAAGTTACCAAGTTACTTGATATATTTGTCTCAATGTTATCTTCAATGATTATGTCAATGTTCTGCCTATAGTTGATGTTCTGTAAATATTCATGGAATAAAGGAGCCTGAAATAAAAATAATACGTATTTAACAATCACTACTATATATGAGATGTAACAATTAAGTTCAGAAACTCACTCTAGAAAAAGTGTTACATACCTCACTGCTGAATACCACTGCAGTTGCTCTCAAAGCACTCCACGTAGGAAGCTATGCCCCAAAGCCAATGCCTGGTCCACCCTTCAAAGCAATTTTGGAACTGTTTTTCTGGAATGAACCTCAGAGCTGTCATAATAGGACACGCAAAAAAAAAAAATAGCCGGGCTACCTGTAGACCCAGCTACTTGGGAAGTGGAGGGAGGCAGAGGCAGGAGAATCACTTGTGCCCAGGCATTGGAGGTTGCTGTGAGCTGTGATGCCATGGTATTCTACCCAGGGTGAAAGCTTGAGGCTCTAAAAATAAAGAAAAGAAAAGGCAAAGAGGCCTCAAGTATATAATATATATATTGTTTGAGACAGAGTCTCACTCTTGCCCTAGGTAGAGTGCCTGGTGTCATAACTCATAGTAACCTCAAACTCTTGGGCTCAAGCAATCCTCTTGCCTCAGTTTCCCAAGTAGCTAGGACTACAGGTGCCTGCCTCAATGTGCTTTCCTATGCTAGTTTTTCTTTTTTCTTTAGTAGAGATGAGGTCTTGCTATTGCTGAGGCTGGTCTCAAACTCCTGAGCTCAAGCAATCCACCTGCTTGGGCCTCCCAGAGTGTTAGAATTACAGGCATGAACCACCACACCCCACCTGCCTCAAATATTTTTGATCCATACTTGGTTGAATCCAAGGATAAGGAACCCACATATATGGTGGGTTGACTGTACTGTTTTTTTTGTGTGTGTGTGTGTGTGACAGAGTCTTACTTTGTCACCCTTGGTAGGGTGCCATGATGTCACAGCTCACAGCAACTTCAAACTCCTGGGCTCAAGCGATTCTCTTGCCTCAGCCTCCTGAATAGTTGGGACTACAGGTGCCCACCACTACACCCAGCTATTTTTAGAGATGGAGATCTCAATCTTGCTCAAGCTGGTCTAGAACCTATGAGCTCAGGCAATCCACCTGCCTCAGCCTCCCAGAGCACTGGGATTATAGGTGTCAGCCACCACTCTCAGCCCTTGTACTGTTTTCTAATTGGAAAGAGTGAGGAGAACACACCTGTTTTTCTTTTCTTTTCTATTTTTTTTTTGAGACAGTGTCTCACAGTGCCGCCATTGGTAGAGTGCCATGGTGTCACAGCTCACAGCAACCTCAAATGCTTGGGCTTAAGCGATTCTCTTGCCTCAGCCTCCCAAGTAGCTGGGACTACAGCCACAACGCTGGCCATTTTTGTCATTGTTGTTGTAGTTGTCGTTGTTTAACAGGCCTGGGCTAGGGTCCAACCCACCAGCTCAGGTGTATGTGGCCGGCAACCTAACCACTGAGCTATGGGCGCTGAGCCAGCACACCTGTTTATTCGAGCATCTTTCATTCACCAGGTTGTACTTGAGCCTACTCTAATTCAGATGTTCCTACAACCCTTGGAGTTAATATTATTCACTCCATTTTAAAGATAAGCAAATAAGTCTTGCCACCTGTAGTTCAGTGGTTAGGGAGCCAACCACATACATCGAGGATGGTGGGTTTGAACCGACCCAGGCCAGCTAAACAACAATGACAACTGCAGCACAAAAATAGCTGGGCGTTGTGGTAGGCGCCTGTAGTCCCAGCTACTTGGGAGGCTGAGGCAAGAGAATCACTTAAGCGCAAGAGTTGGAGGTTGCTGTGAGCTGTGTCGTCGCCAAGGCACTCTACCAAGGGTGACAAAGTGATACTCTGTCTCAAAAAAAAAGAAAAAACCCTCACAGATTTCTAAGGTGTCCTTTGAGAATCAGAGCTCTAAAGAAACATGAAAGCTTTTATATATTAATTGAAATAAATTGTACCACTGAGACTTAAACAAAGACTTTTAAATATCTAACTTGGAAATAGTAGATGCTAAGTACAAATCAACTTGATTCAATTTTGTTGATTCAACTTTGTGAGAATTGAACCAGATATTAGTGATTTAAAGGGAAAGCAATCAATACATAATATTATAAAATAGTAACTCTCCCTAAAGTACCCTACATCCTTATCTTTGTGAGAACTAAAACCAAATAATGGGCTGTCATGTTGTATGTTGAACATCATAGAAATTAAAATTTAATTTAATTAATTTATTTCTTGAGACAGAGTTTCACCTTGTCACTCTCAGTAGAGTGCCCTGGCATCATAGCTTACAGCAACCTCCAACTTGTGGGCTCAAGTGAGTCTCTTGCCTCAGCCTCCAAAGTAGCTGGGACTACAGGCACCTGCCACAATGCCTGGCTATTTTTAGAAACAGGGTCTTGCTCTAGCTCAGTGGTTCTCAACTTGTGGCTCGAGACCCCTTTGGGGGTCGAACAACCATTTCACAGTGGTTGCCGAAATACATCCTGCATATCAGATACTTACATTACGATTGATAACAGTGGCAAAATTACAGTTATGAAGTAGCAATGAAAATAATTTTATGGTTGGGGGTCACCATAACATGAGGAACTGTATTAAAGGGTCATGGCATTAGGAAGGTTGAGAAGCACTGCGTCTAGCTCAAGCTGGTCTGGAACCTGTGAGCTCAGGCAATCCACCCACCTTGGTTTCCCAGAGTGCTAGGATTTCAGGCATGAGCCACCACGCCCGGCCAAGGCAAAAGTGTTTTATGATTGCTGTTCAAAGAGTTCCTATGCAGCTCTGCCTTGGACTCCACTTCCCTCCAACTATTGTGGGGCTGGATATGAGTCCTTCTAGAAGTTGACTCAGATCCAAAAACTTGCTCATCCCACAACCTGTGTGATCCTTACTAACTCTGTAAGCTCTTTAGTCTCTGACCTGGTAACAGGGATCACAAAGACTTTGCATACTGCAGATCATAGTTTTAATTAGTTTTATTTTTTCTTGAGACAGAGTCTCACTTTGTTGCCCCTGGTAGAGTGCCGTAGCATCACGGCTCACAGCAACCTCAGACTCTTGGGCTCAAGTGATTCTCTTGCCTCAGCCTCCTGAGTAACTGGGACTATAGGCACCTACCACAATGCCGGGCTATTTTTAGAGACAGGGTCTCTCTCTTGCTCAGGCTGGTCTTGAAACTGTAAGCTTAGGCAATCCTCCCACCTCAGCCTCCCAGAGTGCTGGGATTACAGGCATGAGCCACCGTGCCTGGCCTAAAGTACACATTTTTAACAACTATACTAACGTAGTCTCTGCCGTTAAGGAGCTGAAAACTTAATATGAGTTTTGAAAACAGAACCCAAACAAGATACAAATGTACATAAGGCAAAAATTGATTTGATTCATCTTGTTCTCCCAACTTATAGCTTAATGTGTACCACATAGGAAGAGCTCAATAAGTGTGAGATGAAAGTATTTGCTGAAATGAGAGGAGCTATGTGTGAGACACCTATCCAGGGCTTATAGTGTTTGTCTCTGAGCTCTGTGGGGTATATTCAAAAGTCAGGAGTTAGCACAGTGGTTCTCAACCTTCCTAATGCCGCAATGTATTTTCGTTGTTAAAAAGGGGTTGTGGGTGGCACCTGTGGCTCAAAGGAATAGGGCGCCAACCCCACATGCTGGAGGTGGTGGGTTCAAACCTGGCCCCAGCCAAAAACTGCAAAAAAAAAAAAAAAAAAGGGAGGGGGTTGCAAGGTTGCTGTGAGCTATGTGACACCACAGCACTCTACCGACGGTGAAAAAGTGAGACTTTGTCTC
>NW_003852401.1:20262969-20266483 GCF_000181295.1 Otolemur garnettii | reverse complement strand
AAAAAAAAAAAGGGTTGCGACCCACAGGTTGACTGTTAGCAGGAAAGCACAGTATAGTCACCCAGCTAGGGTGACCTTCCTTACTGAGGTCAAGTGGCAACACCTCAAAATTTAACTCAAGTATATTAACAGAAGTTTGTTCTCTCCTTGCAGATTTCAATGACTTCTCTTTTATTTACCTCAGTAAATGCAATGCCAGGTCTAGGAATGTAGCGACTAGCCTCCTTCCCCCTTCCTCACTGCAATCAGACCGCATGCCAGTCATTCCTGCCCACATTTTGCCCTCCCCATGCATTTTGCAGTGCTGTGCCTAACCCCTGGCATTACTGGCATAACCCCTTCTGTTACAGTTTATCAAATTTTGCATCATACAACAAACACTTCTCTTATATAATATATATATATGTATATATACATATACCTTAAAAAAAAATAAAGGGTCAGTGCTTGTGGCTCTGTGGGTAGGGCGCCGGCCCCGTATACCGAGGGTGACAGATTCGGGCCCGGCTCCGGCCAAACTGCAACGAAAAATAGCCAGGGATGGCGCCTGTGGCTCAAGGAGTAGGGTGCCGGCCCCATATGCCAGAGGTGGTGGGTTCAAACATAGCCCTGGCCAAAAAAAAAAAAAAAAAAAAAAAGTCAGGTGTTGTGGCAGGCACCTGTGGTCCCAGCTACTCCG
This sequence comes from Otolemur garnettii, assembly GCF_000181295.1. Classification (NCBI taxonomy): domain Eukaryota; kingdom Metazoa; phylum Chordata; class Mammalia; order Primates; family Galagidae; genus Otolemur; species Otolemur garnettii. The sequence goes on along the minus strand of NW_003852401.1, from coordinate 20,265,804 downwards.
GAAGCTGAGGCAGGAGAATTGCCTAAGCCCAGGAGTTGAAGGTTGTTGTGAGCTGTGTGACGCTATGGCACTCTACCGAGGGTGATAAAGTGAGACTCTGTCTCTACAAAAAACAAAAAACAGGGCAGTGCCTGTGGCTCAGTGGGTAGGATGCTGGCTTCATATACCGAGGGTGGCGAGTTTGAACCCAGCCCTGGCCAAACTGCAATAAAAAATAGCTGGGCATTGTGGCGGGCACCTGTAGTCCCAGCTACTCGGGAGGCTGAGACAAGAGAATCGCCTAAGCCCAGGAGTTCAAGGTTGCTATAAGCTGTGACTCCACGGCACTCTACCAAGGGTGACAAAGTAAGACTCTGTCAAAAAATAATAATAATAATAAAAACAAATAGGACAGGTGAAGTGACTCACGCCTATAATCCTATCACTCTTGGAGGCCGAGGTGGGTAGATCACTTAAACTTAGGAGTTCATGACCAGCCAAGCAAGAGCAAGACCCAGTCTCTAAAAAATAGCCAGGTGTTGTGGTGGGCACCAGTTGTCCCACTACTTGGGAGGCTGACACAAGAGAATCACTTGAGCCCAAGAGTTTAAGGTTACTGTGAGCTATGATGCCACGAACTCTATTGATGGCAACAAAGTGAGATTGTCTCCAATAAATAAACAAATAAATAAATAAGGAACAAAGAACACAAACATCTCACTCACAGTGCCTTCTTAGTGGGCAATTAAACCTAGTTTCAATTCTTGATCTTGGGCCAGGGCTCACGCCTGTAATCCTAGGACTCTGGGAGGCCGAGGTGGGTCGATTACTTGAGCTCACGAGTTTGAGACCAGACTAAGCAAAAGCAAGATCCCATCTCCACTAAAAATAGAAAAACTGGGGCAAGAGGATGGCTTGATCCCAAGAGTCTGAAGTTGCTGTGAACTATGATGCCTCAGCCCTCTACCAGGGTGACAGCTTGAGACTCTGTCTCTAAAAAAAAAAAAAGCAAAGAGAGAAAAAGACTTGCTGATATGACTGATGATATAATGAGGCTTTGGAATTGATTCAGAAAAATTCCCTTTCCATGTTCACCACTATAAAGATGAAATCTATTTATTATTTTAAAAGGAAAATAAGATATAATAGAGAGACTTGATGATTAGATTTTTTATTTTGTTTGTTTCTGTTTTTTATTTCATTTTCCCTACTCAGAAGCCTCTACAGATGCTTTATTTTCTAATTTATTACCTGGTAACTTTAATATGGCAACTGCTACCCTGACACAGGCCAATGGTAGGGTCCCTGGGAAGCAGGGTCCTCTGTGGAAGAAAGGTTCTACATACAGAAAGAATTCGGCTTGCGTTTTGTCAAGAGGGAAAAATGGGCCAGTGACTCAAAAAATCTTGTCTAAAAGAGCCATCTAGTGTTCTTTTCTGAGAAAATGTCCTACCACACTAAATCTCAGCTTTTTATCCCAAGCACTGTTTCTATTTATGTTTTATTGTTACGCAACACATTTTAAGACAATTTGATTACCAACCCCCCCAATTTTATAAAAGAATTATGTTTTGAATTTTGTTTTAACCACATACATATAATACTGCCTAAACAGGACTTGGATCCTCCAGCCAATATTTCTAAAAAAAAATGATCCTGGCTGGGTTCAGTGGCTCACACCTATAATCCTAGCACTTTGGGAGGCCAAGGCAGGTGGATTGCTTGAGCTCATGACTTTGAGACCAGCCTGAGCAAAAGCAAGACCCTGTCTCTACTAAAAATAGAAAAACTGAGGCAAGAGGATCATTGAGCCTGAGTTGGAGGTTGTTGTGATCTATGACACCACAGCACTCTACCCAGGGCAATAGCTTGAGACTCTGTCTCAGAAAAAAAAACAAAAACAAAAACAAAATAAACAGATAGATACAATAACAATTAAATATTACTGTAGTTTTTGTTAGAGAAAGAGTAAAATATAGAAACATCATTTATTCTATACCTTCAATGTCTGGTCTCTTTATTATCTAATTTAAGCCTTATCATAAAACATTGAGTATTTCTTTTCTTTTCTTTTCTTTTTTTTCTGAGACAAAGTCTCACTGTGTTGTCCAGGCTAGAGTGCCATGGCATCAGTCTGGCTCACAGTAACCTCAAAGTCCTGGGTTTAAGTGATCCACTTGCCCCCATCTCCTGAGTAACTGGGACCAGAGGCACATCCGGCAATGTCTGGCTAATTTTTTCTATTTTTTGTAGAGATAGGATCTTGCTTTTGCTTAGGCTGGTCTTGAACTCCTGAGCTCAGGGGATCCACCAGATCTTGGCCTTCCAGAATGCTAGGATTACAGGCATGAGCCACCTGGCCCATCCTCCATTTCTCTTTTTTTAGTGATAAGGTCTATGTTTTCCAGGCTAGAGTGCATATACCCGGGAGTGCTCAGTGATGAGTAACTCAAAGGAGTGGTTAGAATTTGGGACTTAATGAAAGACACAAGGATGCATCCTAGCTAAGCTTCTCTCTGGCCCCCAAGGAGTACTGGTTATTTCTGCTGAAGGCTGGTGAGTTGCAGCTTCCCTTTGTGTCACTGTTTACAGGATCTCTATTTTTCTAGCATATTGCTTCCCTGAGATTCCAGGAAATATGAAGTCTCATATTTACTACTTGGAGACACAAGCAGCATCGTAATAATACATGACAGTAACAGTCATAGGTAGAGGTGGGGAAGCATCTGTGTTTGTTCTCTTTGCTTTTATAGAAAAACTTTCACTTGGAAATACTATGACTTGGCTCAGCGCCTGTGGCTCAAGTGGCTAAGGCGCCAGCCACATACACCTAAGGTGGTGGGTTTGAATCCAGCC
>NW_003852401.1:20247088-20262541 GCF_000181295.1 Otolemur garnettii | reverse complement strand
CAGTTCTTTAAGGAAATATCCTCACTGCTCTGCAGAATTGCTGGCATTTCTGTAAATAAAGTGAAACTGTTGCTCTCTCTTCTACATCTCCTTTATATATATATATATATATATATATATATATATATAGCTTTTAATTCAACAAACTATAATAAATTTGTAGCATTCTAAGCTCTTTTGAGAGAGGAAAATTATTTTATCTGCAAAACAGAGACTACTCTCCACATTGAAACACAGCTGCCTTCAGTTACACATTGCTCTGGTTTGGATGCTTATGTCCCCTGCAGAATTCATAGGTTAAATCCTAGTCCCCAACACATCAATGCTGGGAGGTGGGCCCGTTGGGGTGTTAGGTCATAAGGATTTTGCCTTTATGAATAGATTTATGCCATTATAAAGTGCTTGGGGGGGGGAATCAGCTCTCTCTTCACTTTCTTTGCCCGTCCATGTCTTCCATAATGATGGCGGCCACTGTTACCCTAAATAACCATTACATGCATGGTGTTGCTGGACAGGCCCTGGCAGGTCCGGATGAGCCCATGTGTCACCATCTGGAGTTGTTTATTCACTTGCAATGCCTTCTGTCACAAATAAAACTAAGAAACAGAATGCTCTAAGGACCATGGTGCCAGTCAAGGATCCAGTACATTTTGTGCACTTACAAGTAGTGACAACCTATGGAGTTTGCCTAGAGCAGGCATGCTTTGAAGCTAACCACTTTAAGATAACCTATGAGGGGAAATACATTTAATGTATAGTATGATGATTAATAACATTGCTGAGCTTTACCTAACAAATACAATCAATATATCCTGGTTTCTTTTTTTTTTGGCCAGGGCCGGGTTTGAACCCACCACCTCCCGTATATGGGGCTGGTGCCCTACTCCTTTGAGCCACAGGCGCCACCCTGTATCCTGGTTTCTTGCACCCTCAATGAATCCCCAACAATTATTAATATCGTTATTACTTTTTTTTGAGACAGAGCCTCAAGCTATCTCTCTGGGTAGAGTACTGTAGCATCAGTACTCTAACTCCATCAGTACTCAACCTCTAACTCCTTGCCCAAGCAATTCTCCTGCCTCCGCCTTCCAAGTAGCTGGGACTACAGGCGCCCGCCACAATGTCCAGCAATTTTTTTTTTTTTTTTTGGTTGCAGCTGTCATTGTTTGGTGGGCCCAGGCTGGATTCAAACCCGCTAGCTCAGGTGTATGTGGCTGGCACCTTAGCCGCTTGAGCCATAGGCACCAAGCCAAATCCCCAACAATTCAAACAAAAAATAACATTGCTGATGCTTGCCTGTAGCTCAGTGAGCAGGGTGTCAGACACATACACCAAGGCTGGCAGGTTTGAGTCCAGCCCAGGCCTGCTAGACAACAATGACAACTCAACCAAAAATAGCCAGGCATTGTGGCAGGCATCTGTAGTCCCAGTCACTCAGGAGGCTGAGGCAAGAGAATCGCGTAAGCCCAAGAGTTTGAGGTTGTTGTGAGCTGTGACACCACGGCACTATACCAAGGGCAACATAGTGAGACTCTGTCTCAAAAAAAAAAGTAACAAGGGAAATAGGAGAGCAGAACCGTTCTTTCTTTTTTTTTTTTTTTTGAGACAGAGCCTCAAGCTGTCCCCCTGGGTAGAGTGCCGTGGCATTATAGCTCACAGCAACCTCCAACTCCTGGGCTCAAGCGAGTCTCCTGCCTCCGCCTCCCAAGTAGCTGGGACCACAGGCACCCGCCACAGCACCCGGCTATTTTTTGGTTGCAGCCGTCATTGTTGTTTGGCGGGTCCGGGCTGGGGATTCGAACCCGCCACCTTAGGTGTACGTGGCTGGCGCCTTAGCCGGTTGAGCTATAGGCGCCGAGCCAGAACAGTTCTTTCTTTCTTTCTTTTTTTTTGAGACAGAGTCTCACTATGTCACCCTCCGTATAGTGCTATGGCACAGCTCATAGCAAACTCAAACTCTTGGGCTTAAGCAATTCTCTTGCCTCAGCCTCCCAAGTAGCTGGGACTACAGGTGCCTGCCACAATGCCCAGCTATTCTTGTTGTTGTTGCAGTTGTCATCATTGCTTTAGTTGGCTCTGGCCAGGTTCGAACCCACCAGCCTCGGTGTATATGGCTGGCACCCTACCCAGAGCTTTCGGCACTGCCAGCAGAACAGTTCTTTAAGGAAATATCCTCACTGCTCTGCAGAATTGCTGGCATTTCTGTAAATAAAGTGAAACTGTTGCTCTCTCTTCTACATCTCCTTTAATTGATTTGGGTTACGGGTGGACCAACACCTTAGTCCAACAATAGGAAGATGTGTTCGTGAGTCCTAGAAGACACAGCCTTCAATTCACCGTGTTGGAATCAGAACCACCGAACCTACCTGTGTCTTGATATTGTATGTCTCAGCCTCCAGAGACACAATTTATTGCGTGCCAATAAATTTCTGTTTATACCAGTCTGTGGTATTCTGGTATAGCAGCACTAAAAGGTTAAGACACAGTTACATTTTAGGATTTACTCAATGATTCCTGCTAGACTAAGATTCTTTCTCCTTTTTTTTGGAGATAGAGTCTCACTCTGTTGCCCCTGTTAGAAGTGCTGAGGCATTAGCCTAGTTCACAAGAACCTCAAACTCAGGGGCTGAAGTAGTCCTCCTTCCTGCCTCAATCTCCCAAGTAGCTAGGACTACAGGCACCTGCCACAACATCCACCCAACTAAGGATTCATTATTTCAAATTCAAATAAATTCTGTACTCCCTAACCTTAACTTTAGGCTTTCTTTGAATATAGTGTAATTACCCTATTTTTAAGTATTTCTAATTACTAAAAAGTTCATTAACAGACACCTGGGGAACAGTTTTAGATCACTTAATATAAATGAGATGGCTTCTACCATAATACAAATCTTTTGGTGAGTAGCTGGGTGCTCCAAATGTGACCTTCCTTTGGTGTGTTCTGAATGCTACGAGACTTTGGTGATAATGCATCACATAATTAAGCATAGTTTGAAGCAAATTAGTAGGAGATTCTTGCCATCCACTACTGCCTGGCACCACCAGAGGAAGGAAATCTGGAGGCTTATGGATCAATACATAGATGGTTTTAAGTTGATAGTACATACGGGGATTATTGGGGGCTACTGGGCTTTTGTTTTTCAAATGGCCATGTTTTCTATTGTGCTTATATTTGTACTATATGGACCAGTGGAAAGATGTAGCCTATGCTTGGGGCTAGATACCTGGCAAGGTAGTATTTACTCTAAGAGCTGGTAAGAGAGCCTTGAGCTTGTGTGGCACCTGTGGCTCAAAGGAGTAGGGTGCTGGCTCCATATACGAGAGGTGGTTGGGTTCAAACCCGACTCCAGCCAAAAAAGAGAATGAGAGTCTTGAGCTTTAGTGGCCCTTCCACGGTGCGAATATGTTAAAAAACAAAATTTTTAACAAGTTTAAACATTGAATTGACTTCAAATGGAGATTTATTAATTAGGAAGCATCTCATTTAAAGATTTATTTTTTGACAGTTTCACTTTGTCGCCCTCAGTAGAGTGCCATGGTATCACAGCAACCTCCAGTCCCTGGGCTTAGGCGATTCTCTTGTCTCAGCCTAACTTCTTTTATTTTATTTTTTTGAGACAGAGCCTACTGACTCACCTTGGGTAGAGTGAGTGCTGCAGTTTGCTGAGGCACTTCCTAGAGTTAAGTCAGGGTCCCTCCTTTGGTTCTCATCTGTCCTAGAACTCCTGGTCACAGCACCAATGGAATAGAGTGGTAACTGTCAGTATCATCTTTCCTTACCATGCTAGGAGTTTCCAGATAGATTCATTTCTCCAGTCACAGCACATCCTATACTTAGGGAGTGGTCCAGGGCAGGGCAGCTTCAAATTATGTCAAAAGACTGCTTCCCAATCTATCATACATCCTGGCACCCACAGAAAGATGGCAACTTTTATGACACACACTGGAGCAGAGAGGAGGCTACTTCTGGCCTGAAGCACCTGGAAGGGTTGAGGGTAACAATATCATGGCCCATCTGTACCGTGACATAGGCATTTGGAAGATCAAGTCTAATTCTTTTCCTCTCCTTCCCCTAACACCTTCAGGGAAGTTGCTGGTAGCCTGGAATGAAGTGGCCTCCCAAGTCCTGCTCTTTTAGGATATGTCTGTGGCAGCCTGCAATTTCTGTCATTGTCCTGTGTACTTTAAGCTCATGAGTGAGCAGGAGCACACCTACTTTGGGAACATGGGGCCCCAATGTGTCACCACTTACGCCCAAGAAGCCAGTTGCCTTGGATCCCCACCCGACCTGTACTCACTTGGGGCTGGACCTCCTCCTGTCCTCTGCTTTGTGTGCCTCTAGCTGACTGAAGTCTAAAAATAAAACAGCAAACGGCAGCACTTTTAGCCCTTTATTGGACAGAGAACAGACAACTGCACTATACCCAACTCCCTCCTACAAGTGGCAGATGCATGAGAAAACCAGATCACTTGCTGGCCTGACCATTCCATTTTATTGACAGGGAAACTGAGACCTAGAAAGAAGGAAATGCCCAAACACTATGCATGAGTTGCACAAAAAGCTGGGACACTCAGTCGACTTCTTAGAATTGGCTTTTCCCAATGAGTCAACAAAAACCCAGAGACTGACTCTTCACTGGTAGACTGGACATGTGGACCCTGGCTAGCACTTGAAGCCAGGAGAGAGTCAGCCCTAACCAAACTGCCTGGAGAGAAGTGGTTCCCCAAAACTGAGGAGGTATTTTCCAGAAGGGGGAATAGATGTCTTCATCAATCTATTATCCTCTTTCCTGCACACAGCATCGATTTTTTTTTTTGGAGAAAGAGTCACTTTGTCACCCTGGGTAAAGTGCTGTGGCATCACAGCTCACAACCACCTCAAACTCTTTGGGCTTAAGCAACTAGTACTACAGGCACCCATCACAACACCTGGCTGTTTTAGGGGGCCAGTTCACTGTCCCTCAGACTGTTGGAGGGTCAGACTATGGGTCCCAGGACGAGTTGGCTGCTAAGCAGGACAGGCAGCAGCAGCAAAAACACCTGGCGGGCCGGATAAATGTCCTAGGCGGGCTGCATGTGGCCCGCGGACTGTAGTTTGAGGACATCTGTATAGAACAAGACTCACCAGCCCTGTTTTCCAAAGTGATAGAAGAGGCTTGGCTATAGCAAGTGCCATAACCAGAACCAACCTTTCTAAGTCATAGTACTCAGGAAATATGTGCATAGCATAGTTGGACTAATGACACTGTTTGCCTAGGAAGCCATATTCCCTGAGACTTCTGTGATCACCATGTCTTGCCTGGCAACTCTGAGAGATGAGGGCTCTATTTCTTTCCACCCTGTAACCCATTTGTGACAATTGTGGAACATATTCATTGGGAAGCTGTAGTTTAAGACTAAACAATCTGGCTCGGCGCCTGTGGCTCAAGTGGCTAAGGCACCAGCCACATACACCTCAGGTGGTGGGTTTGAATCCAGCCCGGGCCCGCCAAAGCAACAATGATGACTGCAACTAAAAAATAGTCAGGCATTGTGGCGGGCACCTGTGGTCCCAGCTACTTGGGAGGCTGAGGCTGGAGACTCGCTTGAGCCCAGGAGTTGGAAGTTGCTGTGAACTGTGATGCCATGGCACTCTACCCAGGGGGATAGCTTGAGGCTCTGTCTCAAAAAAAAAAGACTAAACAATCCATCTCCCTTGCTGATCTAATCTCAGCTGTGCAGAGAACCCCTACAGCCAAGCAGAGCTCTTTATGGTAAGTACCACTCCTCCTTCTTCCCCTCTCCCTAGGAGTTATATGATCAGGCTGTAGGCAGCTGGCAAACCAACTTTTTTTTTTTTTTTGAGACAGAGTCTCAAGCCATCACCCTGGGTAGAGTGCTGTGGCATCACAGCTCACAGCAACCTCCAACTCCTGGGCTTAAGCAAGTCTCCTGCCTCAGCCTCCCACATAGCTAGGACTACAGGCGTCCGCCACAGGGCCCAGCTATTTTATTTTTTGGCTGCAGCCATCATTGTTGTTTGGGCGGCCCGGGATGGATTCGAACCCACCAGCTCAGGTGTATGTGGCTGGTGCCTTAGCCACTTGAGCCACAGGGGCCGAGCCATGGCAAACCAACTATTGAGATAGCTTTTCTAACGCAACCTGATGGAGCAAATGTCCATTCCACATGGTACCCTGAAACAAAGACGCAGACTTTATGCATAAATATATTTCTCATCAAGGACACAAAGAGTTTAAAAATCACAACTTCCTGGGCGGCGCCTGTGGCTCAAAAGGGTAGGGCGCCAGCCCCATATGCCAGAGGTGGTGGGTTCAAACCCAACCCTGGCCCAAAAAAAAAAAAAAAAAAAATCACAACTTCCTGAGGCAGCTGATTCCCATGTACTTGTGACAGGAAAGTATGTCACAGGATTAAGGCATAATTAAGCTTCACCAACAAGAAGGACCTAGGCAGGAAGAGAGAGGACAGAGGAGGAAGAGAAAAAGGAAGAAAAAGGAAAAAGGGGGAGAGGACAAAGAGCCCTGGATACAGCACTGGCAGCACTGGCAGCTCAGGAGGAGAGCTGGCCTCAGATCATGTGCAGAGGTGACCATGCTGGACATCTCAGGGCCTCATTGGTTCAGCTGGATCCTTTCCAGAGGAAGAAGTTGCAGCGAGAGGAGAGGTCAGTGGGTGGACCCTGAGGTCTGGCACAAATGTAGAAGCAGCGGCCCAGGTTGGGTCCTGGCTTCTTCACAGTACGCATCACACATGGCTCCCTGTGGCCACCACAGAGGGGTGTGGGCATGGGGCCCCCCAGCACAGATTTCCAGAATGAAGTTCGTACCTCCTTCTCATCTTTGGCCTCTGAAGCCTTGGCCTGTTCCTCTACCACTTTGGTTGTTGCCTCCTCTTCCGAATTCTTTGGGGTAATAAGAGCACCCATGAGTGGCAGGCTAGGCAACTCTAAGTCAGGAGAGGCTTTGGGACGGCAGGAGGAAGGTTGGAAGTAGCTCTTCAGACTTTTCTGGCCTCTGTTGGAGCCAGTCTGACTGGGCCGAGACCTGGTTGAGCGTAGGTAGCCTTTGTTTTGGCACTTCTGCACCAAGGTTTGATCACTGAGCTGCAGTGCTGACTGCTCCAAAACAGGATCTTGTTCAAGAGGAACTAGGAAGCGAAGGATCTTGAGCTGGGTGCCTGCAAACTCAGGGAGGAAGCGAGTGCACAGAGGTGGGCACTGTTTTGCAGGCACAGGGGACACATTTAAGACTGCACCCACGGGGCAGTGATCAGAGCCCATGACGTCAGGCAGCAGAAAGGAGGCCTGGAAAGTGTCTATGACCAGCGTCCTGTCACCCAGCACATAATCAATTCGGGAGCCATAGTTGAGATGGCGGGCACCAGTGACCACTGACCAGCAGGTGAAGGCCCCTTTCTGCTTTGGTTGGAAGTAGCGGTAGCTATCAATGAAGGGTCCTACATGGGAGCCAGACTGGCAGCCCAGGTTACTGAGCAAGCCATCCATCCATTTCCGTCCTGGGTCCTCTTCAAAACTTTCCAAGTTGACTGCGTCCCAGTGGTCAATGGGGCGGTGGGCTGTGTTCAGGTCACCCAGAATAATCACATGGCTGCCAGCTGCCAGGAGGGCTTCTGCTCGGATCTGCAGCAAGCGATAGAAGCGCATCTTAAAGGCCAACCGCTCAGGCTTCCCAGGGTCCACACGAGGGCAATACACGTTGATTAGCGTCAAGGTCCTCTCCTTCCCTTCCTCTGTGTGGATCTTGTGCTGTGTGAGGAGGGCACGGCCCTCACTATCCAGACCCCGGAGCTCCTCTTGGGTGAATTCATCCATATTTCCATAACAGCCCACGTCCCCTTTCTGAGTGGCAAGCAGGCCACTCAAGCCTTCTTCAGCCGCCACCGGAGTAGCGCAGTTCTTACAGAAGGTGGCTACACCGGAATAGCCACTACGATTGCGGCTGAAGCTGAAATAGGAGTTATAGCCCTCAACGATAGCCAAAGGCTCTGTCAGTACATCCCTGGTCACTTTGGTTTCCTGGAGACAGATAATATCAGCATTCAGCTCGCTCAAAATGCGCCCGATGGCCACGGGGGCACACTTACTGGGTTCCCGGTGTACCTCACCTTGCAGGGGCCTCCGAATTCCATTGATGTTCCAGCTCACGACGCGCAACATCCTCGCAAACGATAACACCTACCAGCCCGCGCCAACTGAGGTCCAAACCAGCAAACAGCCTACCTCTCCGAAGGGCGCCATGTCCCACCTCCCGCGCGCGTTTACGCAGGCGTTCCCGAGCGCCCTACGAAACTCACGCAGGGCGGGGCTTCGAGCTTCTCAACTCTCATTGGCGGGATGGACGCTGTAAGGGCGCGGGCGTCTGGAAGGAATCAATGGCGACTGGAAGGTCTTCGCTTGGGCTCTTGCTCTTCTGGTCACACATTAGCTGACACAGCTGAGACCGCGTTTTTCCTCTTCCCAAAAGTTCTCTTGGTGCTTCCACCTACTTACAAGCGGCATTATGTGACTTTTTAAAGTGCGGAACCCTGAGCGGAACAGCGGGGCGCCCGAAGCCCCGCCCACAGCGTGACGGACTGCTCTCCCCTGCACTGGTTGGACTTAGCTGAAATGATGGTAGTGTGCCGGAGAGTCTCTAGCATAACTGCTCAACTTTGTTGTTGTAGCCCCCAAACAACCATAAGTAACACAGAAATGAACAGGAATGCCTATATTCCAGGGAACGTTTATTTCCAAACATTGACAGACCAGGTTTGGCCTGACGCTGTAGTTTACTGATTCCTGGTTTAAATCATTACTGTCAACAGAAGTCAAATAATGCGAAAATATTAATTGTAACAACGTAATTAGTATTTTTCTGAAATGAGGGCAAACAAGGAAATAAAAAATTAACTTACGAATTATGTGTCTTAATTTCATTAGTCTTCCAAACATCAGCAGTGCATAAATAGAATGCTTGACCAGGTTTGCAATATTTAATTTTCCTTGATAACTTTCTAAGAAAAACAGTAGTTTTTTTGTTTGTTTTTTGAGACAGTCTCACTTGGTCATCCTTGGTAGAGTGCCTTGGTGTCTTAGCTCACAGCAACTTCAAACTCCAGGGCTCAAAAGAATCTCTTGCCTCAGTCTCCCAAGTACCTGGAACTACAGGCCTCAATCACAACGCCCGATTTTTCTTTTTCTTTTTTTTTTTTTTTGAGACGGAGCCTCAAGCTATCCTCCTGGGTAGAGTGCTATGGCATCACAGCTCACAGCAACCTCCAACTCCTGGCCTCAAGCGAGTCTCCTGTCTCAGTCTCCCAAGTAGCTGGGACCACAGGTGCCTGCCACAATGCCCGGCTATTTTTTGGTTGCAGCTGTCATTGTTTGGTGGGCCGGGCTGGATTCAAACCTGCCACCTGAGGTGTATGTGGCTGGCACCTTAGCCACTTGAGCCACAGGCACCGAGCCTATTTTTTGTTTTTTTAAGAGACTGGAGCTGAGGCGTGTCTGGCTCTTGCTTAGGCTAGTCTCAAACTGGTGAGCTCAGGCAATCCACCTGCCTCACCCTCCCAGGGGCTGGGTGCTGGGATTATAGGCGTGAGCCACCGCTCCCAGCAACAATAACTTTTTACATATCTTTTAGGTTTTTAAGTATGAAGTTAAACTAAAACACATTATGGGGCGGTGCCTATGGCCAGCCCCATATACCAAGGGTGGCAGGTTGGAACCCGGCCCCGGCCAAACTGCAACAAAAAATAGCTGGGCGTTATGACGGGCACCTGCAGTCCTAGCTACTTGGGAGGCTGAGACAAGAGAATTAGCTAAGCCCAAGAGCTGGAGGTTGCTGTGAGCTGTGACGCCACAGCACTGTACCAAGGGTGACAAAGTGAGACTTTGTCTCAAAAAAAAAAAAAAAAGAGAAACTGGAATATATATAGACTATACAGTAGATAAACTTGGAATAAAAATTGTAGATTAATTCCGGATGCAATGGCTCACGCCTGTAATCCTAGCACTCTGGGAAGCTGAGGTGGGTGGATTGCTCTGAGCTCACAGGTTCGAGATCAGCCTGAACAAGAGCGAGACCCCCCCGTCTCTAAAAGTAGCTGGGGCTCGGCGCCTATAGCTCAAATGGCTAAGGCGCCAGCCACATACACCTGAGCTGTCGGATTCTAATCCCGCCTGAGCCCGCCAAAAAACAATGACAGCTGCAACCAAAAAATAGCCAGGTGTGGTGGTGGCGCTTGTCGTTCCAGCTACTCATGAGGCAAGAGAATTGCCTAAGCCCAAGAGCTGGAGCCTAAGCCCAACAAAAAACCACATTATGGATTGGCCCCTGTAGCTCAGCGGCTAGGGTGTCAGCCACTTACACCGGAGCTGGTAAATTCAAATCTAGCCCAGGGCCTGTGAAATAACAATGACAACTACAACCAAAAAATAGCTGGGTGTTGTGGTAGGCACCTGTTGTCCCAGCTACTTGGGAGGCTGAGGCAAGAGAATCACTTGAGCCCAGGAATTTGAGGTTGCTGTGAGCGATGACATCACTGGAAATATACTGAGGGCAACAAAGTGAAACTGTCTTAAAAAAATGCATTATATCATATTTAGTTTATTCATTTTTTTTTTTAAGAGACAGAGTCTCACTCAGTCTCCCTTGGTAGAGTGCCTTGGCGTCACAGCTCACAGCAACCTCCAGCTCTTTGGGCTTAGGCGATTCTCTTGCCTCAGCCTCCCAGCCTGGGCCTACCAAACAATAATAACAACCGCAATCAAAAAATAGCCGCGTGTGTGATGGGCACGTATAATCCCAGCTACTTGGGAGGCTGAGGCAAGAGAATTGCTTTAGCCCAAGAGTTTGAGATTGCTGTGAGCTATGACGCCATGACACTCAACCAAGGGTGACATAGTAAGACTCTGTCTCAAAAAAAAAGGACCGTGGATGATTTACAATCAACCAAACAGAAGTGTGACTCCCAACCCAAAATTAGAGTGATGCCCAGGTAACCTCTGGAAAAAAATTCAGACTCTAAAATTTAAAGGGCTCATATAGGAAAGCTGAAAGGTGGGTAAGGTTAAAACAGAGCCCAGACAGGCACACAGGCTTTATTTCTGATTTCCACCTAAATCAACAAAATTATCCTGAACCAAAACCAATTCAAGAACTGAGACTGAGAAGCTGGGCGTGGTGGCTCAGTTTGAGCTTGCTTTGAGCTGAGGCCAGGGCACTTTACTGAGGGCAACAGAGTAAAACTGTCTCAAAAAAAAAAAAAAAAAAGAACTGAGATTAACTGCGGCATCCTGAGCAGCGGAGTTGAAGAACATCATAAGTCTTACTAAGGGTGTACACTCTCTTCATCCTGTTTCAACTCTGCTGTTTTCAAGGTCTACTGTTCCCAACCCCGCTATTCCCAGAGCTTTTCCAGATTTGGCCAACACTAGCACTTACACTAGCACCTCATTTTCATAGATTGCTCTGAAAACTTGTTATCACTATTACCTTGTTGGAATTGTGTCATTTACCTTTGGAGTCTGAGAATCTTCCTTTCAATAAAGGACAGAATAGATCAAGTGACTGAACACATCACTAATAAGAGAAAAGTCCATTAAAAATAACTCAAAAAGTGTGAAAAAGTAGCATATTCTATCTGTAAAATAGGATAATGATAGTTCCTCCCTCATTCATGTAAAGTTGTCCATGTAAAGCACTGGGAATAGAACTCGGTAAAAACTGAAGGATCATTAATTCAACAAGCAGATGATGTGATCAAGGCATGTAGAATATATCAATCTACTCAGCTGACAAAAATTCCTTCAATGTGGAGTCAAATCTCAGTGGAGGGATGGATAATACAAACATCATGCAAAATAAATAAATAAAGAATAGAGTATGGGGCAGCACCTGTGGCTTAGTAGGTAAGTGCCAGGCCCATATACCGATGGTGGTGGGTTTGAGCCCGGCCCTGGCCAAACTGCAACAAAGAAAAAACATGGCCAGGCGTTGTGGCGGGCACCTGTGGTCCCAGCTGCTCAGGAGGCTGAGGCAGAAGAATCGCCTGGGCCCAGGAGTTGGAGGTTGCTGTGAGCTGTGCGATGCCATGGCACTCTACTAAGGGCAATGGGGTGAGACTCTGTCTCTAAAAAAAAACAAAAAAAAAGAATAGAGCACGTAGGAAATGGTAAGTCCTACAGAAAAAAGGAAAAGTAAGAGGTCAGGAGTGCTGGGTGGTGGGTGGCAATGCTAAACAGGTTTAGCAGGTGATCCTGCTAAACAGAGGATCATAGTCCTCTTTGAGACGATGATGAGACATGAACAAACACCAAGGGAGATGAAAAAATTAGTCCAAAAACTCTGTGACAAAGAATGTTCCAGACAGAGGGAGAAGCATTGGGATCTTAGAGGTGACAAGTCCAGTGTAGTGTGAAGGAGTGAATGGGAGGAAAGGGGTAGGCTGAGCTCATGAGGCTGTGCTGGGTGTCTCATGTGTGGCCCTCTGGACCATGTTCACCTTCCTCCCACCGGTTCTATGCCCAAGAAGGTGCCTTCTGTTGACTACACCTTTGCCATCTGGCTTCCCATGGAACCTCCTGATCAGGTACCTACAGAAGGGAGTGAGAGCAAAGAGAGTGAGGTCTGGGTATTCATTGCTCCCTTTTAGGCAAGATTCTCACAGGCTGGCTGCATTCCTTTCCTTCAGCAGAAGGGTCTATTTCCATACAGGGGCTGCCTTCACAATCCTCTCTGTTTCCAAGTTCTGGGACTCACTCACTGCCTTGTCCCTTCAGTCCTAGGGATAGTATCAGAGTCCTCCTGTTACTGGAGCTCACATCCTTTGAGATTTCCTTTCGTCTCCTCACACCTTTGAAAAATAGCTCTTTTTTTTTTTTTTTTGAGACAGAGTCTCACTTTGTTGCCCTCAGTAGAGTGCTGTTGTGTTACAACTCACAGCAACCTCAAACGCCTGGGCTCAAGCAATTCTGTTGCCTCAGCCTCCCAAGCAGCTAGGACTACAGGTGCCTGTCATATGCCCAGCTATTTTTATTTTGAGACAGAGCCTCAAGCTGTTGCCATTGGTAGAGAGCTGTGGCGTCACAGCTCACAGCAACCTCCAACTCCTGGGCTTAAGCAATTCTCTTGCCTCAGTCTCCTAAGTAGCTGGGACCACAGGCGCCTGCCACAACACCTGGCTGTTTTTTGGTAGTTGTCACTGTTGTTTGGCAGGCCTGGGCTGGATTCGAACCCACCAGCTCTGTTGTATGTGGCTAGCACCTGAGCCGCTTGAGCTACTGGAGCCGAACACCCAGCTATTTTTAGAGATGAGGTCTCCCTCTGGCTTAGGCTGGTCTCCAACTTGAGAGCTCAGGTAATCCACTGCCTCGGCTTCCCAGAGTGCTAGGATTACAGGTGTGAGCCAGTGCGCCTGGACCCCAAAATAGCTCCTCTCTTAAATTTTCCTCAAACTATTCACATTTGAAGCTGGTTGAGGTGGCTCAGGCCTGTAATCCTAGAACTCTGGGAGGCTGAGGTGGATGGATTGCTTGAGCTCACAAGTTCGAGGCCAGCCTGAGCAAAACGTGAGTGCCTGTCTCTACTAAAAATAGAAAAACGGAGGCAAGAGGATCATTTGAGCCCAAGAGTTGGAGCTTGCTGTGAGCTATGACCCCACAGCACTCTCCCCAGGGCAACAGCTTGAGACTCTGTCTCAAAAAACAAAAGAACAAAATTGGGCAGTGCCTGTGGCTCTGTGGGTAGGGTGCCAGGCCCATATACTGAGGGTGGTGGGTTCAAACCCTGCCCCGGCCAAACTGCAACAAAAAAAATAGGCAGGCACATGTAGTCCCAGCTACTTGGGAGGCTGAGGCAAGATAATTGCCTAAGCCCAGGAGTTGGAGGTTGCTGTGAGCTGTGTGACGCCATGGCACTCTGCTGAGGGTGATAAAGTGAGACTCTGTCTCTACAAAAACAAACAAACAACAATAAAAAAAACAAAATTACTCACATTTGAATGTATGCCAGCTGTTTTCTGCTAGAACCATGACTGATGGAAATCAGATCATTCCAGGCCTGGAATGTCTTTATAAAGGTTTTGGTTTTTAATCTGCATGAAATCAGAAGCCATTATAGTGTTTGGTGCAGAGTGATACGATCTGATTTAGCCTTTAAAATAATCGCTCTGGCTGCTGTGTTGAGACTAAGGGGTAGGTGAGGAGGAGGAAGGGTAGAAACAGAGGCATCTGTTAGGGGCTCCTAATGTAATAATCCATCTAAAGTGTTAGCTGTAAATGTGGTTGAGAAAAGTTCAAATTTGGAACATATTTTAAAGGTCGAACCAACATGATGTCTTAATGACTGAATGTTGGATTAGAGAAAGCAAGCAGGTTTTGGCCTAAACAACTAGCAGGATGGAATTGCTATCCTTTGTGATGTGGAAGGTCAGGGTAGAGCAGGCTTAGGGAAGAAGATCATGAGTTCAGTATTAAAACATTAATTTTCAGACGTTTGTTGAGCATATGTGTGGCAATGTCAGCATAAAAGTATGAAATTGGAGAGGTGCACAGCAGGTATAGGAAATTTAGGCTTGGCGCCTGTGGCTCAAGTGGCTAGGGCGCCAGCCACATACACCTAAGGTGGTGGGTTTGAATCCAGCCTTGGCCTGCCAAGCAACAATGACGGCTGCAACCAAGAAATAGCCAGGTGTTGTGGCGGGCGCCTGTGGTCCCAGCTACTTGGGAGGCAGAGGCAGGAGACTCGCTTGAGCCCAGGAGTTGAAGGTTACTGTGAGCTGTGTGATGCCATGGCACTCTACCCAGGGGTACAGATTGAGGCCCTGTCTCAAAAAAAAAAAAAAAAGGAAATTTAAAGCCATGAGACTTGCTGAAATCACCAGGAAAGTGAGGATTACATATACAGAATAGAACCACGAACTAAGCTCCTGGACACTCAACATTAAAGAACTAAGACAGCAGTTCTCAACCTATGGGTCGCGACTCACAGGAACTGTATTAACTATTAAAGGGCTGTGGCATTAGGAAGGTTGAGAACCACTGAACTAAGAGAAGAGAGAGAATTAGCAAAAAATACTGACAAGGAGCATCAGGGGCAGTAGGAGAAAACCAAGGAAATGGCTGTACTGGAAGTCAAGTAAAGAAAGCATGCCTGGGCAGGCATGGTGGCTCTCACCTGTAATCCTAGCACTCTGGGAGGCTGAGATGGACAGATTGCTTAAGGTCAAGAGTCTGAGCTTGGCACCTGTGACTCAAGTGGCTAAGGCGCCAGCCACATACACCTAAGGTGGCGGGTTCGAATCCAGCCTGGGTCCGCCAAACAACAATGACGGCTGCAACCAAAAAATAGCCAGGTGTTGTGGTGGGCACCTGTGGTCCCAGCTACTTGGGAGGCTGAGGCAGGAGACTCGTTTGAGCCCAGGAGTTGGAGGTTGCTGTGAGCTGTGATG
>NW_003852401.1:20240466-20246273 GCF_000181295.1 Otolemur garnettii | reverse complement strand
CAGGAGTTGGAGGTTGCTATGAGCTGTGATGCCATGGCACTCTACCCAGGGGGACAGCTTGAGGCTCTGTCTCAAAAGAAAGAAAGAAAGAAAGAAAGAAATCCTCCTGCATTGGCCTCCCAAAGTGTTGGAATTACAAGTGTAAACCACTGGGCCCAGCCTCCACACCATTGTTGTCATTACTTGGTACCACGTCTGCTATGTAAAATTGGAAGCCTGATATTGTATACCTTATTAGGAATGTACCCAAATGTATGCTAGTGTAGGTACAATTTTGACTTATTTATTTATTTATTTATTTTTGGGGAGACAGAGTCTCACTTTGGACAGAGTACAGTGGCGTCATAGCTCACAGCACCCTCGAACTCTTTAGCTCAAGTGATCCTCTTGCCTCAGTGTCCCAAGCAGCTGGGACTATAGGTGCCAGCCATAAGGCCAGGGTATTTTTTTTTTTTTTCAGTTTTTGGCTGGAGCTGGGTTTGAACCCGTCACTTCTGGTATATGGGGCCGGTGCCCTACTCCTTTGAGCCATAGGCGCTGCCCAGGCCAGGGTACTTTTTTAAGAGACTGGGTCTGGCTCTTGCTCAGGTTGGTCTCCAATTCTAGAGCTCAGGTGATCCATCCATCTTGGCCTCCCAGAGTGCTAGGATTACAGGTGTGAGCTACTGTGCCTAGACAAGGTAGTGTAGGGGCAATTTCAAAAGTTTTGTGTGTAGGGTGGCGCCTGTGGCTCAGAGGAGTAGGGCCTTGGCCCCATATACTGGGGGTGGTGGGTTCAAACCCAGCCCCGGCCAAAAACTGCCAAAAAAAAAAAAAGAGTTTTGTGTGTATGGCCCAGCTCCTGTAACTCAAGTGACTCAGGTGCCAGTCACATATACCAGAGCTGGTGGGTTCGAATCCAACCCAGGCCTGCCAAACAACATGAGAACTGCAACAGAAAAATAGCCAGGTGTTGTAGTAGGCACCTGTAGTCTCAGCTACTTGGGAGGCTGAGGCAAGAGAATCGCTTAAGCCCAGGAGTGGGAGGTTGATATGAGCTGTGATGTCACAGCACTCTACCCAGGGTGACAGGTTGAGGCTCTGTCTCAAAAAAAAAAAAAAAAAGTTTTGTGTGTGGAGTAAGCGTTTTTTGCCTTACCACCATGCATATCATGTTCCCTTTATCCTCACTGTGTGCCTCAAAACCAAGAAAACATCTGGGACTAGAGACCACAGACTTTCAAATAAACTGAAATTAGAGTTTTGTAGCATTGAAACAGAGTCTTTATACCAACCAAAGTATAATATAACTTGAAATAGGAAACTCAGCAATTAGACTCTGCCCAAATCCTCTTGAGTAGTCATTTTCTGAGTTGGGGACGCTATGGAAGAAAGCCCCACAGAGGTCTGTCTAGCAGTTGAGATGCCTAAGGCAGTTAAAAAATTTCATTTTATCTTTGCTGAACTTTTGGTACATTTGCCCATCTGCCTCTGGCAGCACAAAAGACCTAAATTTTACACTCTGAAGAGGTAACTTCAAAGGGCAAAAGCAAAGGTTGGAACAGTCTGATACACAGAATGAAGCCAGGGTGCACCTGTACTTGTAATTTTCTCAGTGTCAGCCCAAAGCAGGCCAGTTGGAGCGTTCTTTAGAAACTTCCTGCTCAGGTTGCCCAAGTGAGGCTCACACCTGCAGGGGCAAAACATCCTCCACACAGGTGCCTCTAACACGACCATTGTTTAAGCAACCCCTTTGTCCACCGAGGACACCTAAGGCCACCTAGGACATTCCCACATCGCAGAGGCCGCTGAGGCCTAGGGCCTGAGGGAGACCCACCACACAAGGGGATCTCTCCGATCCAGGCCAGCGCAGAAGCCGATGAAAACTGCACAAGCCTCTCCTAGGCCTCACCTCTTAAGTCACTGCACCAGAAGGTGCCTAGGCAGGCGTAGAAGCCCATTATCAAGTGGATACCGACAGGCCCTACCCTAAAGGAACCCGACGGGTGCCTGGGCATCGGTTCCTTCCTGCTCTTCCTCCACCAGGGGTGCGTGTGTCGGGGGAGTGGTGGGGATGGGGGCTTGATGGGCGAGCCAGGCTGCAGATTCAGCTCAGGTGCTGCGCGGAGACGTTGGGCGCTACTTGACCACGCTCACGTAAGTGGGTGGGATACCGGGTCTGCAGCAGTAGGCGGCGCCACATCTAGGTCTCTCTGCGCGCGCGCAATGCACTGTAGCTTGTGCCCTCTGCCTTCCGCCTAGGAAATCCCAACACGTGAGTAGGCCCTTTCCTGTATCTAGTGGTGGGGGAGAGCATGTGACCAGGCGGCCAAAAGACACAGGGACAGACTACCGGGACAGGGAGTCTTCTCTCCAGTAGGCAGCGCCATGCCCATAGTGGCGTCGAGCCCCGCGGGCTCTGCGGGGGGTTTGATCCCCAAGCACGCCCCATCGTAGAGGACTGGAGTTGGTGGTCTCGCCCAAAGGAGCGCTGGTGTGTGCAAATGTCACTAGGTGCCAGACCCAGCCCTGTCCCTCACCTCTCGGGGTCCTTTTCTTTAGTCACCACCCCCGGAATGTCAATTTTCTTAAAATAGTTGTCTATTTTACATTGCACACGAACTTCGTGGGCACCCTATATATTGCACAGACCCTGTGGTCTGCTTGTCCATTTTTCCTTCCTGGGGCCAATACTTTCTATAGTGTCTACAGCCAAAATACCTCATCCCCCGGAAGACCCTTATAAACCATTAGGACTGTTCCTCAACTGTGAAATTCCATGGGCATGAACTTCTGGTAGGCCATCCTTCAGGCCTAAGACAGTACATGTTTCCCACTCATAAAAATGGATGGTCCAATTGGCCATTAAAATCATATGTATACAGGCACGGCGCCTGTAGTTCAGTGGCTAGGGTGCCTGCCACATACACCCGAGCTGGTGGATTTGAATTCAGCCTGGCCCTCCAAACAACGACTACAACCAAAAAATAGCCTGGTGTTGTGGTGGCCACTTGTAGTCCCAGCTACTTGGGAGGCTGAGGCAAGAGAATCTCTTAAGCCCAAGAGTTTGAGGTTGCTGTTAGCTGTGATGCCACTAGCACTCTACAGAGGGCGACAAAGTGAGACTCTGACTCAAAAAAATAAAATAAAAAGCATATGCATACAATGGCTTGGCTACTGTATCTCAGCAGCAATGCCCTACTCACTGAGCCACAGGTGCCACCCTAAGTGTACTTATTTAATCAATTATTACTATCACTTGATCGCATTACTAAGTTTTGGTTTATTCAAATTATTCTAAATATCCACAGGGTAGCAGTTATTTCTGAGCATTTACTCCTGGAAATACACAGGGATGATATTCATATTTTGCATCCAGTGTTCTTATTGAAAACCATAGCAAAAATAAAATAATATAAAAATAAATTAGGTCTTGCTATGATTTGATAAAAAAAAAATTAGGTCTTGGGCAGCACCTGTGGCTCAGTGAGGGGCACTGGCCCCATATACTGAGGGTGGCGGGTTCAAACCCAGCCCCGGCCAAACTGCAACAAAAATAGCCGGGCATTGTAGCGGGTGCCTCTAGTCTCAGCTACTTGGGAGGCTGAGGCAAGAGAATTGCCCAAGCCCAAGGTGCTGGAGGTTGCTGTGAGCTGTGACTTAACGGCACTCTACTGAGGGTTAATAAGTGAAACTCTGTTTCAATAAATAAATAAATAAATAAATTAGGCCTTTCAGCGGTGCCTGTTGCTCAGTGAGTAGGGCACCTCATAGAAGCTGGTGGGTTCCAGCCGGGCCCAGGCCTGGTAAACAACAATGACAACTGCAACCAATAAATAAATAAATAAATAAATAAAATAGGCATTGTGGCAGGTCTTGTAGGCCCAGCTACTTGGGGGGCTAAGGCAAGAAAATCTCTTGAGCCCAAGAGTTTGAGGTTGCTGTGAGCTGCGAAGGCATGGTACGGTTGGTACCTATGGTGACATAGTGAGACTCTATCTCAAAAAATAAATAAAAATAAATAAATAAATAAAGGCTTTGAAATGATGCTTTAATTCTTTTTTTAAATTCTAATTCTTTTGTTTAATTCCCTATTTTGAAGGGAATTGTGTTGAATTTGTATATCACTTTGGGCACTGTGGACATTTTAACAATATTGATTCTTCCTATCTATGAGCATGGAACATTTTTTTATTTGTGTTATCTATGATTTATTTCCTTAGTATTTTATAGTTCTCCTTGAAGAGATCTTTCTTTTTTTATTTCTATTTTTACTTCTTTCATTTATATTATAAAATACAAAAATATAAAATATATTACACATATTTTACTACAAGTTAGTATTTTAGATGTAGGGAAGAGATCTTTCACCATCTTGGTTAGGTATGTTCCTGGGTATTTTCTTTTTTTTTTTTTTTGAGACAGAATTAAAAAAAAGAATCCTAGATTTCTTTCTTTCTTTCTTTTTTTCCTGAGACAGAGCCTCAAGCTGTCGCCCTGGGTAGAGTGCCTTGGTGTCACAGCTGACAGCAACCTCCAACTCCTGGACTTAAGCTATTCTCTTGCCTCAGCCTCCCAAGTAGCTGGGACTACAGGCACCCGCCACAACACTTGGCTATTTTTTGGTTGTAGTTTTCATTGTTGTTTGCCAGGTCCCAGCTGGATGCCAACCTGTCAGCTCTGGTGTATGGTGCCTTAGCCACTTGAGCTATAGGCACGGAGCCAAAAAAATCCTAGATTTCATATGGAATGAAAAAAAAAGCCCGAAGGCCAGGCATGGTGGCTCACACCTGTAATTCTAGCACTCTGCCAAGTCAACAGAGGAGTGCTTGCTTGAGGTCAGGAGTCTGAGACAAGCCTCAGCAAGAACAAGATTTTGTCTCTACAAAAAAACAAAAATCAGTGGCGTGTGGTGAAACATGCCTGCAGTTCCAGCTTCTAGGGTGACTGAGGCAGGAGGATTGCTTGAGCCTACATGTCTTAAGTTGGAATGAGCTACAACCCTGCTACTGCACTCTATGCAGGGGGACAAAGCAAGACTTTGTTTCTTTTTTTTTTTGAGACAGAGCCTCAAGCTGTCGCCCTGGGTAGAGTGCCATGGCATAGCTCACAGCAACCTCCAACTCCTGGGCTCAAGCGAGTCTCCTGTCTCTGCCTCCCAAGTAGCTGGGACCACAGGCGCCCACCACAACGCCTGGCTATTTTTTTTTTTTTTGGTTGCAGCCCTCATTGTTGTTTGGCAGGCCCAGGGCTGGATTCGAACCTGCCACCTTAGGTATATGTGGCTGGTGCCTTAGCCACTTGAGCCACAGGTGCCGAACCAAAGACTTTGTTTCAAGAAAAAAAATAATAACTGAAAAGATTCTGAATAGCCAAGCAATCCTAAGCAAAAAGAAGAAATCTTGCAGTGCCCGTGGCTCAGTGAGTAGGACGCAGGCCCCATATACCAAGGGTGGTGGGTTCAAACCCTGCCCCCGCCAAACTGCAACAAAACATGGCTAGTGTTGTGGCAGACAGAGTCTGGCCTGTAGTCCCAACCACTTAGGAGGCTGAGGCCAGAGAATCACCTAAGCCCAAGAGCTGGAGGTTGCTGTGAGCTGTGACATCACAGCACTCTACGGAGTGTGACAAAGGGAGACTCCCAAAGAAGTAGGGTGCAGACACCATATGCCGGAGGTGGTGGGTTCAAACCTAGCCCGGCTTAAAAAAAAAAAAAAAAAGAAGCAAGAGGAAGAAATCTGGAGGCATTAGATTACCTGACTTTAGGCTCGGCGCCTATGGCTCAAGCGGCTAAGGCGCCAGCCACATACACCTAAGGTGGCGGGTTC
>NW_003852401.1:20235863-20240268 GCF_000181295.1 Otolemur garnettii | reverse complement strand
AAAAAAAAAAAAAAAAAAAAAGATTACCTGACTTTAAATCATACTACAAGGCTTAGCTTCCCAAACTCCATCTTGCAGGCCACTTTTCCGGCTTCAGTTACACACAGAGCACTGTTGGACAGGCCCTGGCACGGTGGAATGAGCTGACCTCTGGAGATTGTTTATTCACTTCCAAGGCCTACTTTAGTGGATAAGTTGGGGAACTGGACTTCGTGGCACTGGTCAAGGACTGAGGGCACTCTGTGTACAGTGAAGTGTTGACTAACTATAAATTTCGTCTAGAGTAAAAATGCTTTGAAGATATAATCACTTTAAGACAGGAAGATATTGTGTAACCTTGCGATCTATGAGGAGGAATCTGTTTAATGTATACTGCGATGATTAATAACGTTGTTGATGCTTACTCTTACTGTGAGCGTATAAAAATAACAAAAAGAAAGTAGAGAACAGAACAGCTCCTTAAGGAGACACCCTCGCTGTTCTCTGGAATTGCTATCTTTTCTGTAAATAAGAGTGAAACTGTTGATCTCTCATCTGCTTCTCTGTTGATTGACTTGGATGACAGGCAGACTGACGTCTTGGTCCAGCATCGAAAGCTTTTCCACTTAAGGGAGAAGACCTAAACCCGATAGGCGGAGCAGGACTCCTGGAGGCCCTGATACCCCCGCGGCTCCGCCCACCGTACCGCCACTGACGTCACCGCCCCGCGGCACTCCCACAGCCAGGCGAGCCCTAAGACTCAGGTTGGTGCACCCCAGGGCTGGCGCGCCCCGCACCTCCCTGGCTTCCGTTCCTCCAGTCTGCTGGAGCTCTTTACCCGCTTGGGAGGGCCAGGACTTCCCTGGCCTCAGGGAGCCCTGGGAAGATTGCCTGGGTGACCAGACAGGATGGAGTTGTGTCCGCTCAGCCCAAAAGTTGATAGTCCTGTGACATAGCTTTAGGTACCCCGCCCCCGCAGAGAATCACGTGACGCACAGAGGACACCTGTACCCCCTCCCCCCAGACCGTTTGGGTAACTGAAAGTGAGAGGAGTTTGGCGGTTTACACGTGTACTCCTTGCCTGTACACTACTGATGGCCCATGCACTTTTTAGCTGCGGTCTCAGAAAATCGCCTTTAGAGTAGGGCAGATGGGGTGGAGGAATAGGGAAGGCCTCAGCACAGTTTCTGAACACCTCTCATCGGATTCTGAAGGCACCAACAGCTAGGGAAGCAGGGGCCGGTAGGGCAGTTTTTGCCAGTGTCCCTCATTCCTGTTCCAACTGTGTGTATGGTGGAGTGAGCTGCTGGCTGACCTTTATTCTCCTGCTAGACTCCTTCTTGCAGTACTTCCTGGCAGGTGATCTTACTACCGTACTTTGGTCAGTTTGGACCCCCTTCTTGGCTGTGAGCACTAAACTACAAAGGCCGAACTCCTTCCACTCCCTTTTCTAGGCACCCTTCAGGCTGTTAAATAATATTTAGGTCCTTAAACTTGGGTGGAAAAGCTGAGTTGAAAATCAAATCTGGGGCTCGGCGCCTGTGGCTCGGGCGGCTAGGGCGCCAGCCACGTACACCTAAGGTGGCGGGTTCGAATCCCCCGCGCGGGCCCGCCAAACAACAATGATGGCTGCAACCAAAAAATGGCCGGGCGTTGTGGCGGGCGCCTGTAGTCCCAGCTACTTGGGAGGCAGAGGCAGGAGACTCGCTTGACCCCAGGAGTTGGAGGTTGCTGTGAGCATGATGCCATGGCACTCTACCCAGGGGGGATAGCTTGAGGCTCCGTCTCAAAAAAAAAAAAAAAAAATCAAATCTGGAACACATAAAATGGATTCAAAAATATTCTGGCAATGCTGACACTTATGTTGTGAGTTATGTTGGTAAGATACATCTTGATATCCTATACAAACAAATGTCTGAAAATGTGCCAGTGATTTTTGACAACTGTGTAGTCACAGTTATGATTGATGAGAGCTATACCTTCTTGCCCTTTCAATCCTGCAGGGCAAGAAGATTATGATAGAAACCTTCGAGGTATCCACAAACAGATGTATTTTTAGTTTACTCTTTTTTTGTTTTGTTTTGTAGTTTTTGGCTGGGGCTGGGTTTGAACCTGCCACCTCTGGCATATGGGCCTGGCGCCCTACCCTTTTGAGCCACAGGCGCCGCCCTTTAGTTTACTTTTTAGTGGTCTTCTGTCCTCATTTGAAAATGTAAAAGAGGGCAGTGCCTGTGGCTCTGTGGGTATGGCGCTGGCCACATATACAGAGGGTGGTGGGTTCAAACCCGGCCCCTGCCAAATTGCAACAAAAAAATATCCGGGCGTTGTGGTGGGCACCTGTTAGGGGGGCTGAGGCAAGAAGAATCGTCTAAGCCCAGGAGTTGGAGGTTGCTGTGAGCTGTGTGATGCCACAGCATTCTAATGAGGGTGATACAGTGAGACTCTGTCTCTACAAAAATAATAATAATAAAAATGTAAAAGAAAAGTGGGTACTGGCTGGGCGCAGTGATTCATACCTGTATTCCTAGCATTCTGGGAGGCAGAAGCAGGTAGACTGCTTGAGCTCACAAGTTTGAGACCAGCCTGAGCAAGAGTGAGAACCTCATCTCCACTAAAAATGAAAAACTGAGGCAAGAGGATCGCTTGAGCCCAAGAGTTTGTGGTTGCTGTGAGCTAGAACACCATGGCATTCTACCAAGGGCAACAAAGTGAGACTCTGTCTAAAACAAAAAAAGAAAAGAAAATGAAATGATTCACTGTTGTTGAAGACTCCTTATTTGTTGGAACCAACCAAAATTGATCTCAGAAGTGTGATCCTGTACTATTAAGACCCCTGCCAAAGACAGGCTTTTCACCCCACAGATTGCTGAAATTCAGCTCACAATCTGTGGGCTGAAGGCTTTCCAATAGTAGGAGTGTTTCGTATTCACATAGAAAAGGCTAAAGAATGTATCTGATGAAGCACTATTGGGCTGCCCTGGAGCTGCAGGTGAGTGCGGCTCTGAACATAACTCTAGGGCACTTTTTGCAAAGTTGGTGGTACCATCACACTAAAAGCAACGTTTAAATCAAGTTTAAAAATGGAATTCGAACAGTGGTTCTCAACCTTCCTAATGCCATGACCCTTTAATACAGTTCCTCATGTTGTGGTGACCCCCAACCATAAAGTTATTATTATTTTCATTGCTACTTCAGGTGTTGCTACTTTATAACTGAAATATGTGTTTTCTGATAGTCTTTAGGTGACCCCTGTGAAAGGGTCATTTGACCCCCAAAGGGGTGGCGACCCACAGGTTGAGAACCTCTGGCCTATAATGTTGTTACTGGCCAACTCTGTAGCCTTACTTGTTAATTTTGGCACCCATCTTGGGCCTGGTAAGGTCTTGAAGCCTTTTTGGAAGAGAGACACATGGTGAAGGAAGAGCATGGTGAAGGAAAAAGAGGAGTACGTTTCCTCCAATGTCTTACCAATTAATAGACTATGTGGGCTGGGTTAGGTGAGATGAGAAGATTCCCTGGCATGCTAGTGCATGCTGCTCATCAGCAAATATTTGGAGGTTTAGAGAGATAGGATTGCTGCTTTAATGATGTTTTAGTTGAGGGCGGCTCCTGTGGCTCAAAAGAGTAGGGTGCCAGCCCCATATACCAGAGGTGATGGGTTCAAACCAAGCCCCAGCCAAAAACTGCAAAAAAATAAAAAATAAAAAAATAATGTTTTAGTTGTAAAAGTTGAGCATAAGGCCACCTAAATCTGAGAGTAAGTCCACGCCTATGCTTGCTGTTTCCCTCCAGATCTCTTCCTCTCTTTTAACCTGACCTCTGCTCCTTTAAGAAAGGGAACTTCACTACTCCGGTCAGCTCTCCTGCTGGACTCTGGTGCACTGCCTTGCACTCCCCAAAGAAGGGACTTAAGGACTTGGTCTCTGGGTGGTGGTTGTAATCCCTGAAGTGCCTGTGTCTCATTGGGTATCTTTCCCTACCAAGTGTCTGAATTCACCTAATAGAATTTAGACCAAGCTTACAGTAAGTAGAAAAAAGGCTAATGAGTGAATATTCTGAGCCAATTCAATGTACCATGGTGAAAATGTAGAATTTAAATGATCTCATACTTTCTTGCACAATTAATACTTAGTGTTAGAGAAAATTCCCTAAATGTCCAAAGTTTTCTTTCTTCTCCCCCCCCCCCTTTTTTTTAGAGACAGAGTCTCACTTTGTTGCCCTTGGTAGAGTGCTGTGACATCACAGCTCACAGCAACCTCCAACTCCTAGGCTCAAGCAATTCTCCTGCCTCTGCCTCCCAAGTAGCTGGGACTACAGTTGCCCACCACAACGCCTGGCTATTTTTTGGTTGTAGTTGTCATTGTTGTTTGGCAGGCCTGGGCTGGATTCGAACCCGCCAGCTCTTGTGTATGTGGCTGGCGCCTTA
>NW_003852401.1:20233134-20234844 GCF_000181295.1 Otolemur garnettii | reverse complement strand
GAGGCAGGAGACTCGCTTGAGCCCAGGAATTGGAGGTTGCTGTGAGCTGTAATGCCACGGCACTCTACCCAGGCGGACAGCTTGAGGCTCTGTCTCAAAAAAAAAAAAAAAATTGGTGTCAGAAGTGGGATGTAGCTCGGCGCCTGTGGCTAAAGCAGCTAAGACGCCAGCCATATATACCTGAGCTGGTGGGTTCAAATCCAGCCCAGGCCACCAAACAACTATGATGGCTGCAACCAAAAAATAGCCAGGCGTTGTGGCAGACACCTGTAGTCCCAGCTACTTGGGAGGTGGAGGCAGGAGACTTGCTTGAGCCCAGGAGTTGGAGGTTGCTGTGGGCTGCGATGCCATAGCACTCTACACAGGGTGACAGCTTGAGGCTCTGTCTCAAAAAAAAAAGAAATGGAATTTGTCAGGCGGCACCTGTGGCTCAAAGGAGTAGGGCACTGGCCCCATATGCTGGAGGTGGTGGGTTCAAACCCAGCCCCAGCCAAAACAAAAACTACAGAAAAAAAATAAAAAGGAAGAAGTGGGCTTTGTCACCCCAACAGTGCCTGACTAAAATATGGCAAACATTGTTTAGGAAAAATAAGGACAAAGTGATGGGAGATGACAAACTTTTGGTGCTTAGCTGGCTATGGAGTCATCCATGGTATGAAAAGCAGTCTTTGTGAGAGGTAAAATTTTCCTATCAAATTTGAAAACAATAGATTCAACTCTGAAGAATTAGTTTGCTAGATCTAATTAGTTGGCTGTTTTGGGTTGTGATAGCTAAAGTGATGGGGGAAGAATGCAGCCTAGTGATGCTTTTTGGTTCTTTTTTTTTTGAGACAGAGCCTCAAGCTGTCGACCTGGTTAGAGTGCTGTGGCATCACAGCTCACAACAACCTCCAGCTCCTGGATTTAAGTGATTCTCTTGCCTTGGCCTCACAAGTAGGTGGGACTATAGGTGCCTGCCACAATGCCTGGCTATTTTTTCTATTTTTTGGTTATAGAGTTGTTGTTTGGCAGGCCCGGGCAGGATTCGAATCCACCAGCTCTGGTGTATGTGGCTGGCACCTTAGCTGTTTTAGCTACAGGTGTCAAACCTGCCTTTCGGTTTTTGTGTAATTTGGGAAAGGAGAAAAGGCCCCCAAATTGCCCAAAGTGAGCTTAGATGGACCAAAAATATTAAAAGTTTGTATGGCTCTTTCCTCCAAGTGGGAGGAGAGAATGTTAAAACTATCCCCAGGGCTGGAGTAAAACAAACAGGGTGTGTGTAGGGGGGTGGGGAGGAAGAAATCACTACAGTCACTTCTTCAGCATAGCTGCTGCCACTGCTGCAGTAGCCCTGCCCCACCATGCTGTTTTCCAGCTGGGATCTCTAGTGGCTATACTGTTAACCTTGCAAATGTTAAATTTACTGCTAGAGGGTTAAATTTCCATTCAAAAGGGAGAGATTTTTTAAAAATAGCCTTGTGTTTTACATCTGTTGCATCTGGATGTAAAGTGAAAATTGATGTAAAATGTCATATGCTTATAATTTCATAAATGCTAAAGAATCATCCTAATTGTGGAAAGCTGCAAGGACAAAATGTTAGTGGGACACACAAATGATTGCTTTTTGCCACTAGTGTGTAGATTAAAATTTAAATTTTTTGAGAATTAAAAACAAAATATATCTCCACAACTGATGATTTTTGCTATTTTTTTTTTTTTTTTTTTTTTTTT
>NW_003852401.1:20231089-20233101 GCF_000181295.1 Otolemur garnettii | reverse complement strand
GGGGTGGGGGGGGGGAAGGAAAGAGTATGAACAGGAAGGCACTCTGCAGATGGAAATACATTTTTGGAGTTTTACAAAGCAGATTTTCGTTGCTAATGAGCTCTTGTAAAATCAGCTGTCTGACCCATAAAGGCTGATGATTTTCCACCCAGATGTGCATATTTTTGATTGGGTCAATTTAGACTCTTAATACGGACGAGATAAAAAAGGCTTAATGAAGCTTTGCTTGTCAGCTGGACTTAGAACATGGCTGTCTGGCCTTGCAGCATTTTGGCTTTGTTACTGCAAAGAAAAGCCACTGACTATTTTGGAATCCTGATCCCAGTTGCCCGGATCTGACTCCAAGCTGAATCTTGATACTTTCTGGTATTGGTTGCTTCAGCCTGAATGCTGGCTGTGCCAAACTAAATCTAAAAAAGTTGTCCTGCTTAAAAAAGGAAACATAGGCTCAGCGCCTGTGGCTCAAGCAGCTAAAGCTCCAGCCATATACACCTGAGCTGGCGGGTTAGAATCCAGCCTGGGCCCGCCAAACAACAATGATGGCTGCAATAACAACAAAAATAGCTGGGCGTTGTGGAAGGCGCCTGTAGTCCCATCTACTTGGGAGGTAGAGGCAGGAGAATCACTTGAGCCTGAGAGTTGGAGGTTGCTGTCAGCTGTGATGCCACTGCACTCTACCCAGAGTGACAGCTTGAGGCTCTGTCTCAAAACAAAAACAAAAACAAAAAACTAAAAATGAAACATACGGCTCGGCATCTGTGGCTCAAATGGCTAAGGTGCCAGCCCCGTACACCTAAGGTGGAGGGTTTGAATCCAGCCCAGGCCTGCCAAACAATAATGCTGGCTGCAACCAAAAAAAAATAGCCAGGCGTTGTGGCGGGCACCTATAGTCCCAGCTACTTGGGAGGCGGAGGCAGGAGACTCACTTGAGCCCAGGAATTAAATTAAAAGTTGCTGTGAGCTGAGCTGTGATGTCACAGTACTCTACCCAGTGGGACAGTTTGAGACTCTGTCTCAAAAAAAAAAATAAAAATGAAACATAGCCTGTGGGACAGTTGCTCTTTTAGGACACTCCTCTGTGGGCTAAACTGTAACAATATCATGAATTCTAGCTGGATCTTCTAGGTCACAAACAAGCACCTACAGAAAAGGGGGGCATCTGAAATCTGGATGCTCATTGATTGGCTCTGTTTCTGATACAGAGACTGTGCATTCCCAACTTATGATCCTTGCAAAAGCTGCAAGGTACAGGAGGGGATAGGAAGTGTGATGCCTTCACCCACTAGTGGCAGATGAGACACTGGACCCTTTCTCAGGACCACCTCATTGCTGTCAGTTAACAGTTTATTGAGCTGGGCGAGGTGGCTCCTGCCTGTAATCCTAGCACTCTGAGAGGCTGAGGCCGGTGGGTTGCTTGAACTCAGGAGTTTAAGACCAGCTTGAGCAAGAGTGAGACCTCATCTCTACTAAAAATAGAAAAAGTAGGGCAGTGCCTGTGGCTCAGTGGGTGGAGCACTGGCTGCATATACTGAGTATGGCGGGTTCAAACCAAGCCCCAGACAAACAGCAACAACAACAAAAAAAGCCGGGCATTGTGGTGGGCACCTATAGTCCCACCTACTTGGGAGGCTTAGGCAAAAGAATCACCTAAGCCCAGGAGTTGGAGGTTGCTGTGAGCTGTGATGCCACAGCACTCTACCGAGGGCAATAAAGTGAGACTCTGTCTCTTAAAACAAAAAATAGAAAAACTAGCTGGGCCTTGTGTATTCCCAGCTATTCAGGAGGCTGAGGGAAGAGGATCACGTGAGCCCAGGAGTTTGAGGTTGATGTGAGGTATGACACTGCAGCACTGTAGCCAAGACTACAGAGTGAGACTCTGTCTTAAAAAAAAAAAAAGAAAGAGGGCGGTGCCTGTGGCTCAAGGAGTAGGGTGCCAGCCCCATATACCAGAGGTGGTGGGTTCAAACCTGGCCCTGGCCAAAAACTGCAAAAAAAAAAAAAAGAAAAGAAAA
>NW_003852401.1:20228196-20230441 GCF_000181295.1 Otolemur garnettii | reverse complement strand
CAGGCACCTGCCACAACACCTGGCTATTTTTTTGTTGCAGTTTGGCTGGGGCTGGGTTCGAACCTACCACCTTCAGTGTATGGGGCCAGTGCCCTACTCACTGAGCCACAGGCACCACCCAACCCATTTTTTTTAATGTTTTAAAATTTAATATTTTGTCCTGAATAATTCTAAACATGATATGTATTTCTGTTTAAACTATATAAAAATGGGGCAGCACCTGTGGCTCAGTGAGTAGGGGGCCAGCCCCATATACCAAGGGTGGCAAGTTTGAACCCAGCCCCGGCCAAACTGCAACAACAACAACAAAAAATAGCTGGGCATTGTGGCTGGTGCCTGTAATGGGAGGCTGAGGCAAGAGAATCACTTAAGCCTAAGAGTTTGAGGTTGCTGTGAGCTGTGATGCTACAGCACTCTACTGAGGGCAACAAAGTGAGACTCTGTCTCTAAAAAAAAAATAAAACATAAAAAAAAGTTTTCCTATGAAAATATTTTTGTGCTTTTGCATACAACCCTTCTAGATGAGAGATCTAGATAAGAATAGGGGATGTTAAGTTATGACTGCTGAACAGGGCACAACTGATTTTTAACAATGAGGGGAATAAATAAAACCCCAGCATCTGGGGAGGAAGGATGGAGAAAAGCATTAATGATCTTTGTTTTTCAGAATGGTTCCTGGAAGTCTTCCAGAAGAAAACTCTCTAAGGTGCCTTTTCAAGCCGCTGTGAGCACTTTGAATTCAAATTAATTCCTGAGCCATGCTCAAACCTGACCACAGTTGACTATGAGGATATGGGTGACCCAGCATCCACAGTTTTCCTGAAGAATGCCTACATATGTTGTCCATACTCATGAAACTGATTAGCTATTGTCATAGACAAATACAACTGTAACTGATTGTCCCAGGCAGGGCCTCTGAAACCAAGGACTGAACTGCATTGTTTGATTGGATTGAGAATCCAGGGTGGGATTGCTACAGGTTGATTGCTGTTTTAACCTGTACTGCCTGACTAATATGTGTCTTGCATGGTATGCCCCAACAATTGTAAACACTTTGCTTCCACTGGAACCGTGGATGCCCTCTGGGATTGTGCTTTTTGTGTGTATGCCCTGACAATCCTGACCCTGGAAGGCTTTCGGGTCAGATTCAGTTTACTGGCCAGAATTGTGCTGCACCTGGATTGATACCTTGGGCCAGGTGAAGATTAATATAAAAACTTTAAGCCACCTGGATTTCTCAGATCTATTTGTCTGGTTAATGGGATTTGTTTGAACTGGCTAAATAAAGGATC
This sequence comes from Otolemur garnettii, assembly GCF_000181295.1. Classification (NCBI taxonomy): domain Eukaryota; kingdom Metazoa; phylum Chordata; class Mammalia; order Primates; family Galagidae; genus Otolemur; species Otolemur garnettii. The sequence continues at coordinate 20,229,149 of NW_003852401.1, read as the reverse complement.
TCTAAGAGGCAAAACTGAGATCAGCTGTGCAGGTTGGACTGAGCATGAGTGAGATCCTGTCTCTACAAAAAATAAAAAAATTATCTGGGCATGGTGGCACACACCTATAGTTCCAGCTACTCCAGAGGTTAAGGTAGGAGGATCGCCTGAGCCCAGGAGTTTGAAGTTGCAGTTGCAGTGAATTGTGATGACATCACTGTACTCCAGCCTAGGCAATAAGGCAAGACTCTGTCTCAAAAAGAAAAATAGTAATGCAGGTTGCTCTCACCCTACTGCATGGGGTTCTACTGATAATGCTTTTGTTGTAAAGATGCCTTGGCTAAGAGGATGGACTATGCAGAAAAAGAGTTAACATGGCAGGTCTGAACCTGCTTGTCCTTAGAAAGTCCTGCTCATAGACTGGGCTCTGGGCTGGTATCTGGGAACTAGAATTTAGAGAGAGTTCCTGCCCTTCCCAGAACTGATAAGAGTGGATTATTGTGCCTAAACTGTTTGTATAACCAATGTGGTTTATGTTGAATACCTGCTTTCCTTCTGGGAGTCTGGAATTTTGGCATGTTCAAGGCAGAAGGTGGTTAGCCAGAGCCAAATAAAAATACTAAGTTCTCTCATGAGCTTCCCTGGTAGAGAGCATTTCACACATTGTCATAACTTGTTGGTGGGAGATTTAAGTATGTCCTGTGTGACTCCACTGAAGAAGTCTTACAACCTCATGGCTGATGTCCTCCACACTTTGCCCATGTGCCTTTTCCCTTTGCTGGCTTTGTTTTGTATCCTTTCACTGTAATAAATCTTAGCTGTGACTATGATTATGTGCTGAGTTGTTTTTTTTTGGAGAGCCTCAAGCTGTCTCGTGGGTAGAATGCCATGGCCTCACAGCTCACAGCAACCTCCAACTCCTGAGCTCAAGCGAGTCTCCTGCCTCAGCCTCCTAAGTAGCTGGGACTACAGGC
>NW_003852401.1:20222213-20227436 GCF_000181295.1 Otolemur garnettii | reverse complement strand
ACCCCGGGGGACAGCTTGAGGCTCTGTCTCAAAAAAAAAAAAAAAATAGCTGGGCATTGTGGTGGCTACCTGTAGTTCTAGCTACTTGGGAGGCTGAGGCAAGGGAATTGCTTGAGTGAGCTATGATGCTACAGCACTCTACTGAGGGTGACAAAGTGTAACTCTGTTTCAGAAAAAAAAGGTGGTACCCATAGCTCAGTAGCTAGGGTGCTGGCCACATACACCAGGGCTGGAGGATTCGAACCCAGCCTGGGTCAGCTAAAGACAATGACAACTGCAACAACAACAAAAAATAGCCCGGCAAGGGCGGCGCCTGTGGCTCAGTGAGTAGGGCTCCAGCCCTATATAGTGAGGGTGGCAGGTTCAAGCCCGGCCCTGGCCAAACTGCAACAAAAAAATAGCTGGGCATTGTGGTGGGCACCTGTAGTCCCACTATTTGGGAGGCTGAGGCAACAGAATCACCTAAGCCCAAGAGCTGGGGGTTGCTGTGAGCTGTGATGCCACAGTACTCTACCCAGGGCGACACAGCTTGAGACTCTGTCTTTAAAAAAAAAAAACGAAAAAGAAAAAAGAAAAGAAAAATTGGATGATCAAGTCAAGTCTCAGGCTTTGTGGGGATGAACATCTTGGGAACAGATTGCTCAAGACCCAGGCCTTCTGTTTATGATCTGTATGGATGCCTACGAAAAAGGACCCCTTGAGAAGGAAAATCAATGGAACAACAGACTGATTTGACCTGAGCTTCACAGGGATGGACCATAGCCATATGGGTACACTATTGCACGGGGGATGGCAATCTGTCTACAAGAAGGACTGTGTCCACATTTTCACTCCAGCAATTCCAGCACATGAGGCCAGGGAACCTTGACACATGTGGCTAAATTGCTAGTTACACAGTTGAATAGCAAAGGGAACTCAGTCTAGGGCTGGTCTTGGCAAATCACCTGTGTAATTAACCCTTCTCACTCTTCCCCCCTTCCCAAATCTATTCCCTGGAAAAGTGGACTACTAGAATTTGTGAGCACCAAAGAAGATCCAGAGGAAGGCAGACTCTAACCTGGAGTTTCTTTTGGCTCCCAGCTAAGATCACTGGATGGACAGTTATGGATAATGATCATGGATATGAGTGACAAATATAAAGTGCTCTTGGTTGGGCCAGGTGCAGTGGCTCACACCTGTAATCCTAGCACTCTGGGAGGCTGAGGTGAGTGGATTGCCCTGAGCTCACAGGTTTGAGACCAGCCTGAGCAAGATTTGTCTCTAAAAATATCTGGACGTTATGGCGGGCACCTGTAGTTCCAGCTACTTGGGCGGCTGAGGCAAGAGAATCACTTGAGACTAAGAGTTTGAGGTTGAAAAAAATAATAAAATAAAAAGTAAATAAAAGTACTCTTAGTGTGGCCTATAAGTTGGGGGTTTGATGTATATAAGGAAGAAACCACTGAGTCATCTAGGAGCAGGTCTGGGCATGTCAACAAGACATGTGGAGGACTGGTGAACTGGTGACATGATTGTCAGAGGGACTGGTCATACCAGGTATATAGCTGTGGCACTACAGCAACAATTTTGGCTGCTGGTTAAGAAGCTATTAGGGACCCTTAATCTCCCAGCTCTTGTCTGTAGTGCTTCCCATCAATCTATTGCAGACTGTTACACTTAATCTAAGAATTCTCCCAGTGGCTGCTGGCTCCAGGAGTTAACGTCCTCCACACAGAATAAAATCTGCTTTCTGGAAACTGATCTGATTTCCTTTAGCTTCATCTGAGTCACAGACTATAATAAGTGTTTTATATTTAACCCATTGTTGGATCTATGGATTATGTGTATGGGCCTTGGACACATACAAAGGAATTGTTTAAGTAATTAGGATATGTGATGAGGTGGCTTATTATTATTATTATTATTTTTTTGCCAGGGGCTGGGTTTGAACCCGCCCCCTCCAATTTATAGGGCCTGCGCCCCACCCTTTTGAGCCACAGACACCGCCCTACTTTTTTTTTTAAGGTTTTTTTTTTGACCAGGCACGGTGGCTCACGTCTGTAATCCTAGTACTTGGGAGGCCAAGGCCAGTGGGACTGCCTGAGCTCATGGGTTTGAGACAAGCCTGAGCCAGAGTGAGACCCCCGTCTGTAAAAATAGCCGGGTGTTGTGGTGGGCGCCTGTACTTCCGGCTACCTGGGAGGCTGTGGCAAGAGAATCTCTTGAGCCCAAGGGTTGAAGGTTACTGTGAGCTATGATGCCATGGCACTTTACTGAGGGCAACAAAGAGATTCTGTCTCCAAAAAAGAGAGAGAGAGAGTTCAGAGGGTGGAGTTGTAGGGAAATTGCTCTATGAGGTGTGTCCTAATGACCTTGCACATGTCCATGTGGGCCTATTGATAAGGCTTAACTTAGGCTGATATAAGTCTTGGTAAAATGCCTCACAGTCTTCCCAAAACAGAATGGGAGGCTAGTGTGGAGCAGCTGCAAGGTCATTCCTCCTCCATCTCCTTACCTTCCCCCAGGGCTGTGGTGAGATGTTCAGGTTTCTGCCTCTGATCCTCCCCACCCCAACATACTTTAGGGTACAGCTGTGTGCTATGAAACTATTCAGAGAAAAAAAAAACAGAAATTATTCAGAGGAATCACTCCAACTGCTTCGTGAGACATTGGCTCCTCAGGAACTGCTCCCACCACCCATGTTGCACTGTTACTTGGCCTCTTTGTTTTGGTTTTGTCTGGCGGGACAAGGGACACAGGGAAATGCCACTTTTGCTAATCTTGCTAATTGCTGTCTCTGTAGGTAATAAACTGCCTGAATCTCAAAAGTGCTCATCATGTCTTTACCAGCTGACTCAGCCCTGCTTAACCACAGGAGTGACAAATGCTCTGTGCCTACCCACATGCATGAGCATGAGACAAGGCCCCTGGCCTTGAAGGGGGGCCTGCTTCGTTTAAAATCAGTTAAATACTATTTAAATTTGAGTCACAAATGTGATCAGAACTAATTTTGGTGGTTTTTAATTATTGTTTCACAATTTTTTTTGTTGTTTAAAAAGTAAGGCATGCAGGCTGGGAGCCTGTGGCTCAAGCAGCTAAGGCGCCAGCCACATACACCAGAGCTGGCGGGTTCGAATCCAGCCCGGGCCTGCCAAACAACAATGACAATTGCAACCAAAAAATGGCCAGGCGTTGTGGCGGGCCCCTGTAGTCTCTGCTACTTGGGAGGCTGAGGCAAGAGAATCGCTTAAGCGCAGGAGTTGGAGGTTGCTGTGAGCTGTGATGCCACAGCACTCTTACCTCTTGCAGGAAGACAAGGCCCAACGGAGAGAAAGTGCACTCAAACACCACGTTTATAAGAGGAAGGGCTTAATTTATTGGCTGGGAGCTTACAGCATAGATTTCCAAATGGCTGTGCTCCCCTATTGGCTTGGTCTTTCCCTTTTTATTGATAGTTAAAAAGTTCCACCCCACAGATACCCTTCTCATTTGGCTAGTTGGAATCAAGTGGGAGATACTATTCCAGCCCCTATAGAATTACAGGATTTCACAGAACTTGGAAATTTCTAAGTTCCAGGAAGTTAAGTTTACAAATTCCCAAGAGCTGAGTCACCATGGAGAGGACCCCAAAGGTGTCTCCTTGAGAAGACCTGTTTTCCTAGACCTCACCCTTCTCAGGTATCCTCTCTCATACCCAGAGCATGAGGCTCTGTCTCAAAAAAAAAAAAAAAAAAAAGTAAGGCATGCTTGTGTTTACTTCCTAATGAACTAATTCCAGGCTTGCATTGTTGAAGCTGCTGCTCCCTGGTTGCTCTCTGAAGAGTAATCTGGGACATTTTAGTGTTTATTTTTCTTTTCCAGTGATGTGTGTGAGGTTGTTTTCTTTCTTTTTTTTTTTTTTTTTTGAGACAGAGTCTCACTCTGGGCTCTGGGTGGAGTCCTATGGTGTCATAGCTCATAGCAACCTCAAACTCCTGGGCTCAAGTCATCCTTTGGCTTCAAGCCTCCCAAGGATCTAGGATTATAAACCCCCACACAATGGCCAGCTAGTTTTTCTATTTTTAGTAGTGAGGGGTCTCACCTTGGCCAGACACTGTGCTAGGATTACAGGCATGCACCACTGTGCCCAGTCAGTTTTCTATTTTTATTAATTATTATTATTTTTTTGAGACAGAGTCTCACTTTGTCACCCTTAGTAGAGTGCAATGGCGTCACAGCTCACAGCAACCTCCAGCTCTTGGGCTTAGATGATTCTTTTGCCTTAGCCTCCTAAGTAGCTGGGACTATAGGCGCCCACCACAATGCCTGGCTATTTTTTTGTTGCTGTTTGGCAGGGGCCGGGTTTGAACTCACCACCCTCGGTATATGGGGCCAGTGCCTTACTCTTTGAGCTGCAGGAGCCATCCAGTTTTTCTATTTTTATTTGAAAGAAGGTCTTGCTCTTGCCCAGGTTGGTCTTGGACTCCCAAAGTGCTGGGATTATAGCTGTGAGCTACTGTACCCAGTCAGTGTGAAGTTGTGTTCAATCTTATTATTTTTTTCTTTTTTTGAGACAGAGTCTCACTATGTTGCCCTTGGTAGAGTGCTATGGTGTCACAGCTCACAGCAACCTCCAAGTCTTGAGCTTAAGCGATTCTCTTGCCTCAGCTTCCCAAGTAGCTAGGACTACAGGCACTCTCCACAAAGCTGAGTTATTTTTTTGTTGCAGTTCTCATTGTTAATTTTATCTGGCCTGGCTGGGTTTGAACCTGGTAGCTCTGGTGTATGTGGCTGATGGCCCTATCCACTGAGCTATGGGTGCCGCCATAATCCTATTTTTTCCTTTTTTTTTAAATTAAAACTTTATTTCTATTATTCTTGCTTGCTACATTTCATTTACTCAACCAATTAAGTATGTATTGCTAGTTCACTGCTATTTTTTCATTTTTAAAGAACAGACTTTGATAGAGGGAGGACAGATGAATTCCTAGATCTAATGTAGAATATGTCTTCGGGATGGCACCCATAGCTCGGTGAGTAGGGCCCTGGCCAAATATACCAAGGTTGGCAAGTTGGAGCCCGGGCCGGGCCAGTTAAACAACAATGACAACTGCAACCAAAAATAGCCAGGTGTGGTGGCGGGTGCCTGTAGTCCCAGCTACTCAGGAAGCTGAGTGAGGCAAAAGAATCACTTAAGCCCAAGAGTTGGAGGTTGCTGTGAGCTGTGAGCACTCTACTGAGGGCGACATACTGAGACTCTGTCTC
>NW_003852401.1:20218736-20221984 GCF_000181295.1 Otolemur garnettii | reverse complement strand
GCCACGGCACTCTACCCAGGGGGACAGCTTGAGGCTCTGTCTCAAAAAAAAAAAAAAAAAAAGAATATGTATTCTGCACCTGGTACTTTTAGGAGGAAGTACTGTAAATGCCTCACTTAGTAACATGTACTCTTTTTTTTCTTTTGGAAACAAAGAGTCTCACTTTGTTACCCTGTGGTATCACAGCTCACAGCAACCTCAAACCCTTGGGCTCAAGTGACCTTCTTGCCTCAGCCTCCCAACTGGCTGGGACTACAGGCACCTGCCACAATGCCCAGGTAGTTTTTCCATTTTTATTATTTATTTATTTTTGAGGCAGAGGTTCACTATGTTGCCTTCGGTAGAGTACTGTGGTGTTACAGCTCACAGCAACCTCAAGCTCTTGAAGAGATTCTCTTGCCTCAGCCTCCCAAGTAGGACTACAGGTGCCCACCACAATGCCCAGCTATCTTTTTATTGCAGTTGTTTAGTTGGCCTGGGCTGGGTTTGAACCCACCACCCGTGCTATTGGCTCAGAGCCAGGTTTTCAATTTTTAGTAGACAGTCTCTTTTAGTCTGGTCTCCATCTCCTGAGCTTAAGCAATCCACATGCCCAGGCTTCCCAGAGTGCTAGGATTACAGGCTTAAGTCACCTTGCCTGGCTGAGTTTGTGATTTTTAAAAGATGCAATAAATCACTTTTTAAAAAAATTTTTTGGAGATAGAGTCTCAACTCTGTTGCCCTAGGTAGAGTGCCATGGCTTCATAGCTCACAGCAACCTCAAACTCCTTGGTTCTAGCCATCCTCTTACCTCAGCCTCCCGAATAGCCAAGTAGCTGGGAGTACAGACACCTGCCATAATCCCTTGGGGTTGTGGTTAGCTTTTCTGTTTTTTTTTTTTTTTTTCAGTAGAGACAGTAGTCTCACTCTTGCTGAAGCTGGTCTCCAACTCCTAAGCTTAGACTATCCACCTGACTTTGCCTCCCAAAGTGCTAGGACTGAACCACTTTGCTGGCCCACTTCTGGACATTTCAATCCTGTGATTATTACTTATGGAAACTAAATTGGAAATTTTTAGTTATCAAACCAAATTATTAAAGTAGCATTAAATTTGATTCCTCAGGCTCTGCGCCTGTGGCTCAAGCGGCTAAGGCGCCAGCCACATACGCTTGAGCTGGCGAGTTCAAATCCAGCCCAGGCCTGCCAAACAATAATGATGGCTGCAACCAAAAAATAGCTAGATGTTGTGGATGCCTATAGTCCAAGCTACTTGGGAGGTGGAGGCAGGAGACTTGCTTGAGCCCAGGAGTTGGAGGTTGCTGTGAGCCGTGATGCCACAGCACTCTATCCAGGACGACAGCTTGAGATTCTGTCTCAAAAAAAAAATTTTTTTTTTGGTTCCTCAGACTATAGCATGAGTATGGTTTGAAGCCACATTTTTTGTTTTTTTAAGCCAGGGCTGGATTTGAACCTGCCACCTCTGGCATATGGGGCCAGCACCCTACCCTTTTGAGCCACAGGAGCTGCCTCAAAGCCAGATGTTTGAAACCAGCATAAACAACATAGCAACATCCATCTCTACAAAAAATTAAAAATAAAAATTTAGTCAGGTGTGGGCTCACATCTGTAGTCCCAGCTACTCAGGAGGCTGAGGAAGGAGGACTGCTTAAGCCTAAGAGTTTTTCAGTTTGCAGTGTGCTCTAATTGTACCACTACACTCTAGCCTGGGTGACAGCAAGACTCTCTCAAAAATAAGTAAATAGAGCCAGGCGTGGTGGCGCTCGCCTGTAATCCCAGCACTCTGGGAGGCCGAGGTGGGTGGATTGCCTGAGCTCAGCAGTTTCAGACCAACCTGAGCCAGAGCAAGACCTCCTCTCTAAAAATAGCCAGGAGTTGTGGTGAGGGCCTGTAGTCCCAGCTACTTGGGAGGCTAAGGCAAGAGAATTGGTTAAGTCTAAGAGTTTGAGGTTGCTGTGAGCTGTGATGCCACAGGACCCTACTGTGGGTGAGAAAGTGAGACTCTGTCTTAAAAAAAAAAAAGACACACACAAAAAAAGTAAACAAATTACTATAAATAAAATTTGTTGGTCATTTGGTTTTAATCATAGTTGTAGATAAATAGTTGTATGTATATGGATTTATTGATACATAATATAGACAGAACTTTGATCAGCATGATATTGTGGGGTTAAAAGCCTTTTGGCATGGCCTGGCATGGTGGCTCACACTTGTAATCCTAGCACTCTGGGAGGCCCAGGCAGGTAGATAGATTGAGCTCACGGGTTCAAGACCAGCCTGAGCAAAAAGTGAGACCCTGTCTGTACTAAAAATAGAAAAACTGAGGCAAGAGGATCAACTGAGCCCGAGTTGGAGGCTGCTATGAGCTATGATAACATGGCACTCTACCTAGGTCAACAGCTTAAGACTCTGTCTCACAAAACAAAACAAAACCTTTTAGCAAAGTAAAATATGTTTCAGAATGAATTGATATAATTGTGAATAAGATAAAAGAAGAAAATATATATATATATATATATATATATATATTTGCAGTTTTTTGACTGGGGCTGTGTTTGAACCCAACACCCTTGGCATATGGGGCCAGCACCGTACTCCTTGAGCCACAGGTGCTGCCCTCAGTAGAGTGGGGTGGTGTCATAGCTCCAGCAACCTCCAACTCCTGGGCTTAGGCGATTCTCTTGCCTCAGTCTCCCAAGCAGCTGGGACTACAGGTGCCTGCCACAATGCCTGGCTATTTTTTGGTTGTAGTTGTCATTGTTTGGCAGGCTTGGGCTGGATTTGAACCCACCAGCTCTGGTGTATGTGGCTGGTGCCTTAGCTGCTTGAGCTACAGATGCCAAGTTCAGACAGACATTTTGGCAGGTGCCTCTAGTCCCCACTGCTTGGGAGACTGAGGCAGGAATATCCCTTGAGCCCAGGAATTTGAGGTTACTGTGAGCTTGGTTGACACCACAGCACTCTACCCTGGTCAATGGCTGTGAGCTTGACACCATAGCACTCTACCAAGGGTGACAAAGTGAGATTTTGTCTGGGGCGGGGAAGGCCTTTTCTCCAGAGTCAAGATGATACACGTGCTAGGCCATGTTATAGTAAAATTTCATTATTTTTAGTTATAGATGGGTACCCATACTGAGGCCAACCAGACAGAATACACCCCAATGGGCTATCATTTGAGATTGAGGCCTGAGCTCCCATAATACAGACTAAATACAGAAACACTAGATTTTTCTTTTTCTTTTTTTTTTTTT
>NW_003852401.1:20207099-20218590 GCF_000181295.1 Otolemur garnettii | reverse complement strand
CACAACGCCTGGCTATTTTTTGGTTGCAGCCATCCTTGATTGTTGTTTGGCGGGCCTGGGCTGGATTCGAACCCGCCACCTTAGGTATATGTGGCTGGCGCCTTAGCCACTTGAGCCACAGGCGCTGAGCCGACTAGATTTTTTAAGAACAAAACTAGAACGAATGAGAACTAAAGTTCTCAGGGCACAACCAGGTGGACTAAAGCAGGTGGACTTTAGTGGTGATGGTGACCGCAGGTGAGTGAGAGCAGAGCCCAAAGAGTCCCAGGAGAAATTTCCTGGTAGTGCTGGTAGGAGCATTTGACACACTGCACTCCAGGCTTGCCTGTCTAGGTAACTGCTAGGTTTCCCTGGCAGCACTTACTGGAGCAGTCTAGAGGTCCCTTCATGGCCACCAGAAGTGTTACTGGACGAAGAAGGTCTGGCTGCCTGTCACTGTTCGCCGTTATGCAGAGACAGGGATAAATTCACCAAAGTTCGTCAGAAGGCTGTGATTCTAGAGAACAGTGAGAATAGCTTCTCCAAACTGTTCTTTTCTTTTTCCAAGACAGAGTCTCACTATGTCACTCTTGGTAGAGTGCTGTGCCATCACAGCTCACAGCAATCTCAAACTCTTGGGCTGAAGCGATTCTCTTGCCTCAGCCTCCTAAGTCGCGTGGACTACAGGTGCCTGCCATGATGCCCAGATATTTTTTTTGTTGAAGTTTGGCTGGGGCTGGGTTTGAACCCGCCACCCTTGGTATATGGGGCTGGCGCCCTACTCACTGAGCCACAGGTGCTGCCCCTCACAGTTTTATAAGTAAAAGTTTGAAGTAAAAGTCATGTTAATCTGTCTCACTATGTCACCCTCACTAGAGTGCTATAACATCACAGCTCACAGTAAGCTCATTTCTTGGGTTTAAGCAATTCTTTTGCCTTGGCCTCCCATGTAGCTGGGACTATAGGTGCCCACCACAAAGCCCAGCTATTTTTAGAGACAGGGTCTTGCTCTTGCTGAGATTGGTCTCAAACCTGTGAGCTCAGGAAATCCACCTGCCTTGGCCTCCCAACTGCTAGGATTACAGGCAAGAGCCACCACGCCTGGCCTGTTAATCTTTATTTTAAGCAACAATTGTTATAACCAATGACCCAAAACAACATTCCAATTCAAAAGTTAATCTCCTAAATCAATTGCCCAAAACTACTCAAGATAAACACTTAAGTTAAAGCTGAATTTACAAAACAGCAAGAGTGTGAAGCATGAGGTGAAGGTCACTTAGGACCTAAAACCACCAGACCAGAAGTGTTATCTCAGCTGTAGCCTGCATGACTCCATCTTATTCTCACTACATGTTCTTTCAAGCCTAGCTCATAGCAACCTCAGCCTCAAGTGGTCTTCCTACCTCTGGTTCTTGAGTAGCTGGGATTACAGTCACCTGCCACAATGTCAGACTAATTTTTTCTACTTTTAGTAGCGATGGGTCTTATTTTGTTCAGCCTGGTGTCGGACTTCTGAGCTCAAGGGATCCTCCCAGCTTGGCCTCCTAGAGTGCTAGGATTACAGGGTTGAACCACCTTTCCTAGCTTCCAGTTAATTTTCTCTCTCTCTCTCTTTTTTTTTTGTGACAGAGTCTCACTTTGTCACCCTTGGTATAGTGCCATGGCATCATAGCTCACAGTAACCTCAAACTCTCGGGCTTACGCAATTCTCTTGCCTCAACCTCCCAAGTAGCTGGGACTACAGGTGCCCCCTGCACAATGTCCAGCTATTTTTTTGGTTGTAGTTGTCATTGTTTGGTAGGCCCAGGCTGGGTTCCAACCTGCCAGCTCCTATGTATGTAGCTGGTGCCCTAGCCGCTAAGGTACAGGCGCCAGGCCCCTGGCTATTTTTTGGTTGTAGTTGTCATTGTTGTTTGGCAGGCCCAGGCGGGGTTTGAACCTGCCAGCTTCGGTGTATGTGGCTGGTGACCTAACTGCTCAGCTACAGGTGCTGAGCCATGGCTATTTTTAGAGATGAAGTCTCATTCTGGCTCAGGCTGGTCTGGAACTCAGAGTTCAGGCATTCCACCCGCCTTGGCCTCCCAGAGTGCTAGATTATAGGCATGAGCCACCATGCTTGGCACCTCTAGTTAATTTCTTACAAAAAATTTTCTAAAGGACAATTTCTAGCTAATATGAAGCCAGTAGAAAATCTATTTTTTTTTTTTTTTTTGAGACAGAGTCTCACTATGTCGTCCTCAATAGAATGCCTGGCATCACAGCTCATAGCAGCCTCCAAGTCTTGGGCTGAAGCAATTCCCTGGCCTTAGCCTCCCAGGTAGCTGGGATTACAGGTGCCCACCACAATGCCCAGCTATTTTTTGTTGCCATTTGGCCGGGGCCAGGTTTGAACGTACCACCCTCGGTATATGGGGCTGGTGCCCTACTCACTGAGCACAGGTGCCACCCTATATTCCAGTTTCTTTAAATGTCCTAATAATGTTCTTTGTAGCATTTCAACTTTATCATCCAAGATCACATATTGTATTTAGTTGTCTTATAATGGTCGTAACTCTTAATCTGCCTTTGTTTTGAGACACTTTTCCAGGGTTTTCTTCTTCTTCTTCTTCTTTTTTTTTTTTTTACTAAAATAACCCCATTAACATAACATTAGCTTTTTTTCAGAATCCAGAGCAGTGGTTTTATAGACTGTCCCTAACTTTGGGTTTTTGTGATATTCTTCCATAGCTTAAATGCTAGGGTTAGGTCTAAAAAAGAAAAATAAATACTAATATGAAGCCAGTGGATGAACTTGTATATGCCCAGCCCACAGAAGAGAAAGACTCAATTCAAGTTGGGAGGAGAGGGAAGGAGGAATGGAGAGGAGGGAGTGGAGAGGAAGGGGGAGATTGTTATGCTTCCACCTAATGGCCCCAATGTAAGGGTATATGGCACACCTCCTGGGTGTGGGACACAACCACGACCCCTCTTGTGTCCTACAACCTTAGCTAACAAACACAAACCTTGTAACCTAATCATTAGTACCCTCCTATCAATTTGAAAAAAGAAGTTCCTTGCCACCATCCCCCCCAAAAGAAAAATGAAGCTAAAATAGTAGCAAGCATAGATGTGGCTTTCAAGAAACATTCTTTTTTTTTTTTTGAGACAGAGCCTCAAGCTGTCACCCTGGGTAGAGTGCTATGGCATCACAGCTCACAGCAACTTCCAACTCCTGGGCTTAAGGGATGCTCTGTAGCTGGGACTACAGGTGCCTGCCACAATGCCCGGCTATTTTTTGGTTGTAGTTGTCATTTTTGTTTGGTGGGCCTGGGATGGATTCGAACGTGCCGTCTCTGGTATATGTGGCTGGCGCCTTAGCTGCTTGAGCTACAGGCGCTGAGCCTCAAGAAATATTCTTCAGGGGCTAGGCATGGTGGCTCATGCCTGTAATCCTAGCACTCTGGGAGGTCAAGGCAGGTGGATTGCCTGAGCTCACAGGTTTGAGACCAGCCTGAGCTAGAGAGAAATCTTGTCTCTAAAAAATAGCTGGTGTTGTGGCAGGTTCCTGAAGTTGTAGCTACTCAAGAGGCTGAGGAAAGAGAATTGCTTGAGTCCAAGAGTTGGAGGTTGCTGTGAGCTTTGATGCCAGAGCACCCTACCCAGGGCAACAGAGTGAGACTTTGTCTCAAACAAATCAAAACAAAGAAACTCATTGGCTCAGCACCCATCGCACAGTGGTTACGGCACCAGCCACATACACTGAGGCTGAGGGGTTCCAATCTGGCCAGGGCCAACTGCAACAAAAAAATAGCCAGGCGTTGTGGTGGTTGCCTGTAGTCCCAGCCACTGCGAGGCTGAGGCAAGAGAATCGCCTAAGCCCAGGAGTTGTAGGTTGTTGTGAGCCGTGTGACGCCACAGCACTCTACTGAGGCGATATGGTGAGGCTCTATCTCAAAAAAACCAAACAAACAACAACAACAAAAAACCACAAAGAAACTTTCTTGAAGGAAAAAAGGATCCTGAGAAAGGATTATCTAATATGAAAATAGCCATGGACCAAGCAGACTAAACAACACAGCTGCTGGATAATTAATTAATCCTCTTAAGTATAGTTAATAAAATTAGGTCGTCAGAAATGGTTTTGTCAGTGGTGGGGGGAGGGCTTCACCCTTTTCAACGGCATCATTGAGGCACTTTGTGCAAGCAATACCACATTTACTTTGTACACAACTGTCACCGGCACCTCGCATAGTTCAGGGCATGGGTTAGCCACTCAGTGAATATTGTTTACTGACTTAAAGAGCAATAAGGGTTAGGAGGGTGTACATCTTTAGTTTCAGGGTGATTTATTTATTTATTTTTGACACAGAGTTTCACTTTGTCGCCCTTGGTGGAGTGCTATAGCGTCACAGCTCACAGCAACCTCAGACTCTTTGGGCTCAAGCAATTCTCTTGCCTCAGCGTCCCAAGTAGCTGAAACTACAGGCACCTGCCACAACGCCTGGCTACTTTATTTTTTTTGTAGTTTTTGGCTGGGTCTGGGTTTGAACCTGCCACCTCTGACATATGGGGCCAGTGCCCTACTCCTTTGAGCCACAGGTGCTGCCTGCCTGGCTATTTTTTTGTTTAGCAGGCCTGGGCTGTGTTCGAACCCACCAGCCCTAGAGCATGTGGCCAGCACCCTAGCCACTAAGCAACCAGTGCTCAGCCCTCTCAGGGTTATCTCATGTTTGTGTTTTTTTTTCAGTTTGGCCTGGGCCAGGTTTGAACCCGCCACCCTTAGCATATGGGGCCAGTGCCCTACTCACTGAGCCACAGGTGCCGCCCCTCATGTTTCTGTTGTTAAATAACAGTAAGCTGTAACAAAGAATAAGACGTTATTTTCTTTATTTTTCCTTCTTTTCTCTCTCTCTCTTTCTTTCTTTTTTTGACAGAGCCTCAAGCTGTTGCCCTGGGTAGAGTGCTATGGCACCATAGCTCGCAGCAACCTCCAACTCCTGGGCTCAAGCGATTCTCTTGCTTTAGCCTCCCAAGTAGCTGGGACTGCAGGAGCCCACCACAACGCCTAGCCATTTTTTGGTTGTAGTTGTCACTGTTGTTTGGCAGGCCTGGGCTGGGTTTGAATCTGCCAGCTCTGGTGTATATGGCTGCCACCTTAGCCACTTGAGCTACAGGTGCAGAGCCATGTATTTTCTGCTTTCTTTTTTGTTTTTTTGTTTTTGGCCGGGGCTGGTACAAAAGAATTCGCCACCTCTGGCATATGGGGCCAGTGCCCTACTCCTTTGAGCCATAGGCGCTGCCCCATATTTTCTGCTTTCTCTATGGAATCTGCAGCTAGTCAAGTTCACTTGAATTGTGGAGATGGACCTTGCAGCTAATTGATTCAATAACATGAAATCCTCTCCAAGTGTGACATGTTTAAAAAAAAAAAAAGGCTTCATCCAGATAACATTCTGTCTCCACTAGGGGATTTGGGGGTGGAGAGACAGGCTGCCTTCTAGAGCCTCAATAACTACGGTCTATCTGAGTGCTGTGGCTCACCCCAGTAGGATGGGGCATTGGATTGCTTGAGCTCAGGAGTTTGAGCAAGAGCGAGACTCATCTCTTCTAAAAACAGACAAACTAGCTGGGTGGTCCTAGCTACTAGGAGGCTAAGAGAAGAGGATCTCTTAAGCCCAAGAGTTTGAGGTTGCTGTGAGCTATGATGCCAAGGCACTCTATGCATGGCATAGAATAAGACTCGGTCTCAAAGAACAAAATAAACAAAAAAATCCTGAGAAACAAACAAGCAAACACCCCCAAACCTTAGTAATGTAGAAGGTTTTTTTTTTTTTTTTTGATACAGAGCCTCAAACTGTCACCCTGGGTAGAGTGCCGTGGCTTCACAGCTCACAGCAACCTCCACAGCACCTTAGCCGTTTGAGCCACAGGCGCCGAGCCAATGTAGAAAGATTTTAAGGAAAAGCTGAAATTCATACACAAATGCCCCCTTTTGGTGATATATGTGACTGAATTAGTGGCTGCAAACAACCCTGATGCACTTTCTCCCAATACTAAACTTTTTGGGAACCTATGTGCAGATGAAAAAATCCGTGAAGATATTCCTCCAGGTGGTAAGAAAGTATAATGACAAATGCCACCTGTTGGATGAGATTTTAATACTTGATGAAATTAGCCTCTAGTAGGAGTTAATGCCCTCAAGAACCTCTATAGTCTGAGGAGACAGGAGCCAAAATGTGGTCTCTCTGAGGGTCAAGCTAGGAGATTTCCACTAAGGAGGCTGGCTGCACGCCCAAGGGGAATTTTAACCACACAGTGTGATAGTGCTCTGCATGCAACGCACCATATGTGTTAAATGGTCTATTTCAATCTTATTCACTGTGTAAGTTGTAATTGCTCAGATTTTGAGGGTTTTTAAAGACTGCATATTTGGAGTTATTGCAGAAATGCCAAGTAGAAAGGCAATCTCCTGGTTTCTATTCTACTAAAAAGAGCATTGTGTTTCAGTGGAAGGGGCAGCAAAAGAGTCCTCCAGAACCTGGAGGGGCTGCCAGGTTGAAGGAAAGTGGGGATGCTCCAGCCCCTGGACTTAGGCAATTCTCTTGCCTCAGCCTTCCAAGTAGCTGGGACCACAGGTGCCTGCCACAATGCCCAGCTATTTTTTTGTTGTTGTTGTTAAGTTTGGCTGGGGCCGGGTTCAAACCTGCTATCCTTGGTATATGGGGCCAGTGCCCTACTCACTGAGCCACAGGTGCCGCCCCTCTGTTAGTATCTTGAGAACAGTTTTTTTGGCAGTTTTGGCTGAGGCCGGGCTTGAACCTACCAACCCTGGTATATAGGGCTGGCGCCCTACTCCTTGAGCTACAGGTGCCACCCTTGAGAACAGTTTTAACCCTGCCAATTTCTGTAACAAACTTCGAAAACCACTGCTCCAGAAAATCACTGCCTGTTCAACTTGCAGCAGGGCCTTCCCTGCCTGAGCAAACTAGACAGTGGCCCACTCTGACTGCCCTGGATTTACAGGGAATAAATGCTCTGGGATTTTACCCTTATCAGTGGCATTTGCCCTGTAGTCTGCGGAGGATTCCTTTCCAAAAAAGTAAAAAATCCCAGAAATTTTTAAAAAGGTGTCAGGATATCAACAGAAGCTTCACAAGCTAAAAACTCATTTGAAGAGAACAGTCCCCAAAATAGGAATGTATCTCTCTGATGAAGAGGCTGGGTAAAAATCAGGAAACATTAGGAAAATACTGTAAAACCAGTGGAAAATATACTTGCTATGGTATAAACTAAGGAGAGATTTGTAGAGATAAGAAAGAAATTTGTAGATAAAAGACTTGTTTTGGCTCTGCGCCCCCAGTACAGTGGTTACATGGAGGCTGGCCAGTTCAAATTCGGCCCCAGGCTAGCTAAATAACAATGACAACTGCAACAAAAATTAGCTGGGCATTGTGGTGGGCACCTGTATTGCCAGCTACTAGAAGACTGAGGCAAGAGAATCACTTAAGCCCCCAAATTTGAGGTTGCTGTGAGCTGTGATGTTGTGGCACTCTACCGAGGGTGACATAGTAAGACTCTGTCTCAAAAAAATAAAAGATAGGGGCGGTGCCTGTAGCTCAAAGGAGTAAGGTACCAGCCCCATATGGCAGAGGTGGCGGGTTCAAACCCAGCCCCAGCCAAAAACTGGAAAAAAATAAAAATAAAAAAGATTTGTTTTATTTACGTATTTATTTATTTATATTTTCTTCCAGAGATAGAGGTTCAGTCTATTGTTCAAGTTGGATGGAGTACAGTGGCGCCATCATGGCTCACTGCAGCCTTAAACTCTTGGGCTCGGCTCGGCGCCTATGGCTTAAGCGGCTAAGGCGCCAGCCACATACACCTAAGGTGGCGGGTTTGAATCCCCAGCTCGGGCCCGCCAAACAACAATAATGGCTGCAACCAAAAAAAAGCCGGGCGTTGTGGCGGGCGCCTGTAGTCCCAGCTACTTGGGAGGCTGAGGCAGGAGACTCACTTGAGCCCAGGAGTTGGAGGTTGCTGTGAGCTGTGATGCCATAGCACTCTACCCAGGGGGATAGCTTGAGGCTCTGTCTCCAAAAAAAAACAAAAAACTCCTGGGCTCAAGTGATGCCTTTACCTCAGCCTGTGGAAGAGTTAGGACTACAGACACGTCCCATTATGCCAGGCTGCCTTTAAAATTTTCAATATAGTTACAGTGTGAAACTGAAGGTAAAATAAAATAAAAATTTCAAAGCTAGGCGCAGTGGCTCACGCTTCCAATCCCAGCACTTTGGGAGGCTAAGGTGGGCGGATTGTCAGAACTCGGGAGTTCCAGACCAGGCTGAGCTAGAGGGAGACCCCATGTCTAAAAATGGGTGGGCATTGTGGCAGGCACCTGTAGACCCAGCTACTCAGGAGGCTGATGCAAGAGAATCGCTTGAGCCCAAAAGTTTGAGGTTGCTGTGAGCTATGATGCTACAGCACTCTACTGGGGGCAACAAAGTGAGACTTTGTCTCAAAAAAAAAAAAAAAGAAAGAAAAAGAAATATATTCTTTGCCTATGACTAAAAAGGACTTGAAAATCAATATGTATATAATATAGTTGGGAAGGCTAAATAAACCTCCCATTTATGCTAATGAACTAGTGTAAGTGAATATTACATTTTATTCTAAGTTACTGACAATTCTGGTAAAAATGAAAATATCCAAAAAAAGAAAAAAAGTCATTAAAGAGCAAAAATACTTTCAGTTGCTGAAAATCCTAAGGGTCAGTAGGTCCCAAAGGAAAAAGAAGCTCAGTTTCCTTTCCATCTGTTTTTGTCTTCAAGCTTCCCCCCCTTTCTAAAGCAACAAGTTTTGTGGAAAAGCAAAGGGAAGTTTCATAAGTTTTATTCTTCTATTTATTAAGTTAAACAAACCTGTGCTTCACCTGTTCCTCTGGCATTCTACTTCCCAAACACACAGGCATACAAAATTAGGACAGTCGCTCTGTGCAACATGATTTAAAGGTTTTTAAAGCTTTAGTTTTATTTCTGTCTTGTATGAGATTCCCAAGCTGTGTCAGAAGAAAAAAATAAAAGAAAAAAAATCTTCAATTTTATTCAAATATTTCAGTGGGAAATGGAATAATTTAACCGGTAGGTAATTTAGGTATTCTTATACTAAAACAAACACAGATATGTTGTTATCCAAACTGATTGATTTTTTTTGGCTTACATAGGAGGCTGAGTCACTGCAAAGTCCGTGGCCACACCTTTGGCCACTCTTCTATTTTTTTTTTTTTGAAACAGAGTCTCACTTTCTTACCCTTGGCACGTGGTGTCCTCCAACTCCTGGGCTTAGGCGATTCTCTTGCCTCAGCCTCCCGAGCAGCTGGGACTACCACTGCAAAGCGCGGCTATTTTTTTGTTGAGGTTTTGGCTGGTGCAGGGTTTGAACCTGCCACCCTCAGTATATGGGGCCGGTGCCCTACTCAACTGAGCCACAGCGCTGCCCTATTTCTTTTTTTTTCTTTTGAGACAAGGGTCTAACTATGTCACCCTGGGTACAGTTCTGTGGCGTCATAGCTCACAGCAACCTCAAACTCTTGGATTAAGTGAGTCTCTTGCCTCGGCCTTCCAAGTAGCTGGGACTACAGTCGCCCGCTAAGAGGCCTGGGTATTTTTTGGACTGTAGTTGTCATTGTTGTTTGGCAGGCCTGGGCCAGGTTTGAATCTGCCAGCCTCGGTGTATGCGGCCGGCACCATAACCACTGTACTATGGGTGCCCAGCCAGGCTACCCTACTCTTGCAGGCTTTTGTGACTCCTTTGGTGGGAAAGCCTGAACAGTGGTGATAATAATGGGGAATTCAAATGAAGTGTTTCAATTAGGTGGCATCATGCAGTACAGAAAATCCATTGGAGGGGATGGGTGAGGAAACCATGGAAAATAGGGAGCCAAGTTTAAATTTCAGTAGGTACTCAAAATATCCACTTGTGATCTTTTTTTTTTTTTAGACAGAGCATCAAGCTGTCACCCTGCGTAGAGTACTGTGGCATCACAGCTCACAGCAACCTTGAATTCCTTAAGCGATTCTCCTGCCTCTGCCTCCCAAGTAGCTGGGACTACAGGCACCTGCCATAATCCTGGCTACTTTTTGGTTGCAGCCGTCATTGTTGTTTGGCAGGCCTGGGCTGGATTCTAACCTGCCAGCTCTGGTGTATGTGGCTGGCGCCTTAGCCGCTTGAGCTACAGGAGCCAAGCCACTTGTGATCTTTTAATATCTTCTAAATATCTAGTTATTAGTCTGTTTTTTTCTATATAAATAACATAGATACGATAAAAATAAAAACACTATTACTATACTATTATAGTATAGTAATAAAAATATACTATACTTTACTATACTATACTATACTATACTATAATATACTATACTATACTAATAAAAATACTATTACTATAATTCATTTTTTATATTTGCAAAAGTGTAAGGGACTTTCGTACATCAAGAGTAGACCATATTATGTAGTAGTGTATCAATTTCCTGCATTATACACAGTTTAAGAAATTTACAAGAATTGGCATGGTGCCCATATCACAATGGTCATGGCGCTGGTTACGGCACCAGCCACTGCACCGAGGCTGGCGGGTTTGAGCCTGGTCCAGGGCAGCTAAACAACAATGACTCCACGGCACTATACTGAGGGTAACATAGTGAGACTCTGTCTCAAAAAAAAGAAAAAGAAAAAGAAAAAGAAATTTACAAGAATTGTCTCTGAGATGGTCTGGACAGTAGTTCATATTATATACAAACTTAAAGAGGAATCTTCACCTTATATATTAATAAATTAAGATAGTCTATGGCTAATGTTAATTTACTGTAATTCATAACATGGAGTGTTTTCTTTTTTTTTCTTTTCTTTCTTTTTTTTTTTAAAGACAGAGCCTCAAGCTGTCGCCCTGGTGGCATCACAGCTCAGGGCAACTTCCAACTCATGGGCTGAAGCGATTCTCCTGCCTCTGCCTCTCAAGTAGCTGGGACCACAGGTGCCCACCACAATGCCCGGCTATTTTTTTGTTGTTGTTGCTGTTTGGCTGGGGCGGGTTTGAACCCACCACCCTCGGTATACGGGCCGGCTCCCTACTCACTGTACCACATGCGCCGCCCTTTTTTTTTTTTAAGAGACAAGAGTCTGACTTTATCACCCGTAGAGTGCCATGGCGTCCTAGCTCACAGAAACTTCCAACTCCTGGGCTTAGGAGATTCTCTTGCTTCAGTTTCCCAAGTAGCTGGGACTGCAGGCAACCGCCCCAAGCCGGATTAGTTTTTGGTTGCAGCTGTCATTGTTGTTATCAGGTCGGGCTGGATTCAAACCCACCAGCTCAGCTGTATGCGGATGGCGCCTTAGCCGCTTTAGCCACAGGCGCTGAGACAATTTTTTTTTCTTTTTAAGAGACAGAGTTTCACTTTGTCGCCCTTGGTAGAGTGCTGTAGCATCACAGCTCACAGCAACCTCCAGCTCTTGGGCTTAGGCGATTCTCTTGCCTCAG
>NW_003852401.1:20197483-20206363 GCF_000181295.1 Otolemur garnettii | reverse complement strand
GAACCCGCCACCTTAGGTGTACGTGGCTGGCGCCTTAGCCAGTTGAGCTATAGGCGCTGAGCCAGTGTTTTGTTATTTTACGTTATCTTCCTTGATATTCAAAAATGCTCACTGAAATCAGCTCTGTTGGTATATGTAAACAAATGATATATGTGCAACATTATGCATCTGCAAATTGTGAAGGGAATAGATCTCTGGTTTCCAGTCTTCCTACTCTGGTACATCAGGTTCCTAGTCTAATACAGCATATAGCTTCCAAAAGACCCTACTTGTTTGCAGGCATATTTCATTTTTCTTTTTTTTTTGAGAGTCTCACTCTTTTGCACCAGGCTAGAGGGGCCTGGCATTAACCTAACTCATAGCAAGCTCAAACTCCTGGGCTCAGTAGATCTGACAGTCCTGCCCAACCCTTCTGAGTAGGTGGGACAACAGGCCTGCCAGACAGTGCCAATTAATTTTTCTATTTTTAGTAGAGACAGGGGTCACTCTTGCTCAGGTTGTTCTTGAACTCCTGACCTCAAGGAGTTCTGCCTTCTTCTCCTAGAGTGGTAGGGTTACAGGTGTGAGCCACCCTAAAACTGGCCTGTAGGCATAGTTTTTAATCTCTTTGCCTTGGTTTTCACATTTGTAACAAGGACATATTAACACCCTAAGACTTGCCTATGGGAATATTTCTTAATTTCTTTGCCTTGGTTTTCACATCTGTAAGAAGGACATATTACTAATTCTTATTCATATAATTATTTTAAGCATTCACTTAATGCATATGAAGTTCTTGTGTAGCTCACAGTAAACCCTAAAAAAATACGCTATATATTGTTTTAGCACATCAGTTGACTCCTAAGGAGTACTGGGATCCTCACAGCAGGTACACACATTTGGAAAATTCCCAGTTGAGTACATATGTTAGGCAAGTTCAGAAGCCTTAGCCCAATAATCCCCTTAGCCTTCGCTTAATTAAGCAAATTCCATCTGTCCTCACAATGCCCATCCCAGTAAGAAAAGGGTCCAAGGGTGTGGTAAGTGGTGTTAAGATTTTTGTTTTTGAGACAGAGTCCCACTATGTCACCGTCTGTGTGTGCCACAGGCGCGGAGCCGTGTTAAGATATTTTTAAAAAGCGAAATCTTGGGCTGCGCCTGTGGCTCAGTGTGTAGGGCGCCGGCCCCATATACCGAGGGTGGCAGGTTGGAACCTGGCCCGGCCCAACAGCCAACAAACAGCCTGGTGTTGTGGCTGGCGCCTGTAGTCCCAGTTACTTGGGAGGCTGAGGCGATCGCCTAAGACCAGGAGTTGGAGCTTGCTGTGAGCTGTGTGACGCCATGGCACTCTACCGTGGTCGATAAAGTGAGACTCTGCTTCTACAAAAAAAAGTTAAAGCTTTTTAACAGAAAACTGAGCATGTTAGGCAGCCCAGGTTTGCTCACTGGCATAAAGATTCCTGCCCATCTTAACGGAGAACACTTTAGGGGAAATGCCACAAGGGACCCAGCTGGGAACTCTGCAGGAAGTTAAAAAAAAATCGTTCAGTTTTGCAAAACATCTGATGCTCAGCCATCTGTCTTTGGCAGCACAAGGACTTACAGGTCTGTGTTGTTCCTTGTGACCTTGGAAGGCGGAGTTACAGAGCAGAAGCAAGTTGTAGCAAGTTTAACTTCCCCAAGTTTTCAGGGCCCCGGAGGCACCTGCGCTTCAAATTATTTACTACCAATTCAGGTCACTGTCATCTACTTTTCCTGAGGAACCCCAGCCGGTGCTACCCTTATGCCTCTCCATCTTCTTAGGCGTACACCTGCGCGGGGCGGGAAGCGCCCTTCGTTGGTGACTAGAGTCACCAACTGTTCAGTTTCACTTCTAGAGGCTAACGACACGGCCTACTACTCTAGAGTTTTCCTAAAGGGTCGGGATATGGGGACACTCTGCACCCACTCGGTATCTCCCGTTGTGGGAAGACGGCGTTCGGGCCGAAGGGCGGAGGGAAAGCGGGTACAGAACGCTGTCATCGCTGGCCAGCAGCAACCCCCGACTTCCTCGCCAGGCTCTTCGGGGCATTCGCAGGCCCCACCCCTGGCAACGCCACTCTGACGTCCGCGCGTCGGAGGCCACCATAGGCCCGCGTCGGAGCACAGGAGGACGTGTGGCGCGTGGGCTACATCAGGTCCAACCCTTCGGGAACCCAGTAGGCGCTTCCGGGCAAGGTTCTGTGCACCTGTTCCCTCCTTCTGCTCACTCGTGTACCCGCTCTGGGGAAGAAGGGACATTCCCATCTCCAGAGAACAAAAAGATGCACAACAAGTCTAAATTAAGCACAGAGCACAAGATTGTGGCCCAAAGCAAGAAGGTGCTGGGCACCTTTAAGCTGTTTAGAAGTTCACGTGACTCACCAATTGCCGGGCCCCAGCGGTCACGTGACGGCACGCGCGCCCTCGCGTGTAGAGAGCCGGCCCTCCCAGTGCGCGCGCCTTCGCTGCTGCCTCCCACCTACCCCTCGACGGGAGGGTGAGGAGCCGCGGAGCGATCGGCGTCTGGGGCCCTGTGCGCGTGCGCAGCGAACAGCTGTCACCTAGTGCGGAACAAGTCTCCTGAATTTCCCAAATCTCCCTGGGCCAGAGGCCACAGTCTTCCTTTTCATCCTCCTCCTCTGGATCGTGTCTTCGCTCCCACCCCCGCGCCAGGTAACCGCTTTTTCGGACTCCGGGGAATGGGGGTAGCGGGGGAGGGGCCGGGGCTGGCTTCCCGGCACTGTCCCCCTCCGCTCGGCGCAGCTGGGGGCGCGGGCGTCCGTGCGAGCGGAGGCTTTGGGGCACAGACGCTCAGTCCGCGACGGCCGCGACTGTCATGTTGGAGAGGGAGCGGCCGGCTATGGTCTCTGGGGAGGGCGGAGGGGAGTCGGTCACAGTCTGCTCCGGCCCTTACGTGGGTTTGCGGGTTCGGTCCCCGGGCGTCCCATTCTCCCGGGAGCCGGAGTCGGGGTCGCGCTCCTTGGGACAGAGGAGCGCGCGGGTCGTTTGGACTCCTCTCCTTTTCGCTTCTAGCGGAGTCCGCTGCGGACTCCAGAAAGGCCGGGCCTGGTGCACCCCTCGGGGGCCTCCCTTCCCTGGGATTATCACGACCTGCAGGGTGAGAGAGATAGCTTCTCTCGAGACCACCCGTCGCAGGCGGACAGTACCTCATTTGGGTTTGTCTTTAGCAATCGCGGCTGTCCTTTGGTGTTTCTTTCCTCTCATGGGGCCATTTCTTTCTGCAATGCCTGGAGGAGTCACGATGTGTAGACAGTGAGTGCTTAATAAATGCAAGTTGGCTTAGGACGGATGGGCTAGCAGGCACAGAATGAGGTGGAGATGTGGAGGAGGAAGCCAGGGAGGCCAGGGCTCCGGACTGGAGCTGGTTATTCATACAGTGAAACCAAGGGCTCAATTCAGATGCTTTCGGCGTGGACGCCAGTCTTACCCCTTAGCGGTGCGGTGCAAGCCTAAGCTGTCTGGCTTTGGTTGTGGGCAGTACCTGGGAGGGGTTTCGTCAGATTCCACCGTCTGTGAAAGACGGGGCTAACTTCTTTTATAGTTGATAAACTACTCTGCATAAGTGATTTATGAAGCACTGTTTTGGAAGTGTATGTAGGTTAGAATTACAGTCAGTTCACCCTTATCCCGGTGAAAGTTTCTGGGAGTCACCGTTCACTTAGGTTGACGTTCACACCAAACTTTGCCCTATTTCACCAATTTTAGTTTATAGTATTTTTGTATTTTTAATTCCGGGTAACTTGGCTTCACAGTTTCTATGGCAACAGTTACGGATATATATTAATTCTGAAGCATTGTGGTTGAAAGTTAGTGGTTTTAATTTTTAAAGGTCTATTTTTACTCTGCCCTTTGCGATCACCACTCAAGTTTCCTTTCCCCCCCCCTTGTTATGTTTTTACCAAAGCTTAAAAAAAAAGACGACTAATATGGATAAATAAAAGTAAAAAATAATTTCTAAGAAAAAACAAAACAGATCACACCAAGTCTTATAGACAGTAGAAATAGAAATACTTCAAAATCATTCTACTTAATAATATACATTATTATAAAGGGGAAATTACACATATCTCACTGATGAATAAGGATGCAATATGATAAACAACATATTGACATGTTGGATTGAACATTGATGTTTAAGTAATATACATTAATCAAAATTAAATCCAATTTGTGTGAGAATTAGACATTATTATTTTTATATATATATTTTTTCCCCACACCCTCTCCTTCTCAGTCTGATCTCCCCTTCCCCTATGCCCTACCATGTCATTAATTGTCATTAATTGTCTTCATATCAAAGTTGATCAAGTTTTCTTATATTCAACTCCCCATGCTTTGTTTTGGAATGTGTTACAGATGTAATATGGTTCTGGGATTTTCTAAAGCTTTTTTTTCTCTCAGTTTTTCTTCCAATGGTATGAAAAGTTTGTACATAATCTTTACAACAACCACAGCTTGGAAGTACAATAAAATTTAAATCAGAGATTTGTTTCATTTTATGAACAGACTTTTTAAATATGGCAAGTGCTGGCTGGGCGTGGTGGCTCACGCCTATAATCCTAGCACTCTGGGTGGTCCAGCCTCTTGGGTTGCTTGCGCTCAGGAGTTCTAGACCTGCCTGAGCAAGAGTGAGACTGTGTCTCTGCTAAAAATAGAAAAACTAGCCAGGTGCTGTGGCAGGCACCTGCAGTCCTAGCTAGTGGCAGGGAGGCTAAGGCAAGAGGATCGCTTCAGCCCAAGAGTATGAGATTGCTGTGAGCTATGACACCACCACAGGGACAGAGTGAGACTCTGTGTCCAAAAAAAAAAAAAAAAATTACAAGGGCATAAACGCCTTTTAAAACATTTTTATTTTATTATATTATTGTTTTTTGCAGTTTTTGGCTGGGTCCGGGTTTTAACCCGCCACCTCTGGTATATGGGCTCAAGGAATAGGGCTTGAGCCCTGCTTGAGCACCACCATGATCCCTTTTTATCGTGAGGAGCCGCCCGACATTTTTTTTTTTTTGTAAAGACAAGAGTTTCATTTTGTCGCCCTCAGTCGAGTGCCATGTCGTCACACTGCTCACAGGAACCTCCAAGTCTAGGGCTTAAGCGATTGTCCTGCCTCAGCCTCCCAAGTCGCTGGGACTACAGGCACCTGCCACAATGCCCAGCTATTTTTTCCTTGCAGTTTGGCCAGGGCCTGTTTCAAACCCACCACCCTCAGTATATGGGCCCGGCACCCTACCCTCTGAGCCACAGGCGCTGCCCGAGGATACTCTATTAAACGCTTGGTGGGGCCTGTTGACATTTTCCTCACTACCAAGTCCACTTCTCTAGAGACTCGAATTCTCTGTGGGGCTTTGTCTTAGGGCTAGTTTGCATTTTTCTTTTCTGGATGTCCTATCTTTTCTGGAACATCCTTTTCTCAGCCAGGTGCTCACGGCTGTAATCCTAGCACTCTGGAGGGCTTAGGTGGGAGGATTGCAACCAGCCTGAGCAAGATTGAGACCCTATCTGTACTAAAAATAGAAAATGAGCGGGTGCCTGTAGTGGGGGGGAGGGAGGGGGCAGAGGCAATAGGATCACCTGAATACAAGAGTTTGGGGTTGCTGTCTTTTTTGTTCCTCCCACATTAAAAAATCCATATATCCTTATCTCTCTGCCTTTGGGAGTTATACTGCTACAGAAGATGCTGATCTTCTTCTCTTTTTTTGAGACAGAGTTTCACTATGTCACCCTCGATAGAGCGCGGTGGCATCACAGCTCACAGCAACCTCAAACTCTTGGGCTTAAGCGATTCTCTTGCCTCCCACAACGCCCAGCTATTTTTTGTTGCAGCTATTCTTGTTTAGTTGGCCTGGGCGGGGTTTGAACCCACCACCCTCGGTGTATGTGGCTGGCCCCATAATCACTGTGCTAGGGGCGCCAAGCCAAGATGCTGATTTTCTAAATCCATACTGGGCCTAATCCATTTCCTACACAAGTGATAAGAATGATTCTTTTAAGGAGCCTATTTCCCTTGTCCCTCCTTCAAGGCCTCTTATTCTGGGGAACAAGTCTTGACTCTTAGCATTGTGTCTAAGGCTTTTCTCAGCCAATCTCCTCCTCCTTGCCAAATTCAACTTTGTCCTCAGTTTCCTGGATGGGCCATTACCTTCGTCACACTTGTGTTCCCTCTGCCTTGTCTGGTATTTGACCTGCACTTCTCCGTCTGGTTAATTCCATTTCATCCTTCAGAAAGCTCTACTTAGTTGTCACTTCAAGTTAAGTCTTTCCTCAGTTCTGTACACTTGCCGTAGTAGCATTCTGTAATCTCCTTTGTAGTCTCAAACTATCATGCAATTAGTTGTATATCACTCTTCCCTCCTCACTCTCATGAATGCACAGAGATAGGTTCACATAAAAATATTGGCAGCAGTTAGTTACTCCTAGGTGATGGAATTGGGGTGATTTGTTCCTTTAATATTATGTGCATTTTCTGCATTTCCTCCTGTGAATCAGTATTACTATTGTGAACAGGGAAAAAGTAAATAAAAATCCATGTTTTAAGACTATTTCGACAACAAGAGGAGATAGAGGAAAATGAAAAATCATCAGTTATTGTCATTTTCATTTTAGTGAATTTCTAACAGTTTTTGTTTTGTTTAATAACATATGTAAGATTTTTAGTATAGGCTTGGTACCTATGGCTCAGCGGCTAGGGTGCCAGCCACATACACCAAACCTGGCAGGTTCGAATCCAGCCTGGGTCTGCCAAACAACCATGATGACTACAACAAAAAAATAGCTGGGCGTTGTGGCAGGTGCCTGTAGTCCCAGCTACTTGGAAGGCTGAAGCAAGAGAATTGCCTAAGCCTAGGAGTTGGAGGTTGCTGTTAGCTGTGATGCCACAGCACTCTACTGAGGGCAATAAGGTGAGATTTCTGTCTCTTAAAAAAAAATGACTTTTACATATATGAAAAAATTGAATAAATTGTAAAACCAGGACACATAGCAGGAAACACATATTACTCATCAAGGCCTAAAATACATACATGCATACATATATAAAATTAAGATGAAAATTTCACAAAACAGTACTTTACCACCTGGGATGTACTTTGGTACTTTTTATTTTG
This sequence comes from Otolemur garnettii, assembly GCF_000181295.1. Classification (NCBI taxonomy): domain Eukaryota; kingdom Metazoa; phylum Chordata; class Mammalia; order Primates; family Galagidae; genus Otolemur; species Otolemur garnettii. The sequence continues at coordinate 20,199,239 of NW_003852401.1, read as the reverse complement.
TTCTCTATCACAATTAGAAAAATACTAATATAATCTAAATTCAGTAGAATGGCAGTTTGAATAGCACAGCTGGAAGGCAATGAAGGAAAACTCCTCTTTGATACACAATTGCTATTTCTCATTCTTGTCTGGTGGAAAGTACTAATATAGCTTTAAACAGTCACTTTACACCCTGCCCCTTATGAAAAGAAATGACTTTTTTTTGTAGAGACAAGTCTTGCTTTATCGCCCTCCGTAGAGTACTGTGGTGTCACACAGCTCACAGCAACCTCCAACTCCTTAGGCAATTCTCCTGCCTCACCCTCCGGAGTAGCTGAGACCACAGGCGCCTGCCGCAATGCTCAGCTATTCTTTGTTGCAGTTAGCGGCAGCCGGGTTTGAACTCGCCACCCTTGATATATGGGGCCCGTGCCCTACTCACTGAACCACAGGTGCCTCCCCCGGCTATTTTTTTGTTGCAGTTGTCATTGTTGTTTAGCTGGCCCAGGCCAGGTTGGAACCTGCCAGCCTTGGTGCATGTGGCCATCTCCATGACCACTGTGCTGTGGGCGCCGAGCCTAGATCATCTAATTCACACCCACATAGGAGTAAAACTCATTTCAATCCAAGCTGGGGGTAGGGAGGATAAGGAGGGGCTTGGGGTGCTTCCACTGAATAGGCACAATGTAGGGGTGCATGAGATAACTACTAGAGGGACTCTAGCTAACAAATTTAAATTTTGTGACTTGGTTGTTTGTACCCTACCATTAACCTGAAATTAAAAAAAAAAAGTACAATTGCTAGCTTAAAGGCAATGCCTATTTTTTTTTTTTGAGACAGAGTGAACGCCCCACTGTTTTTCTTTTCTTTTCTTTTTTTTGAGACAGAGCCTCAAGCTGTCCCCCTGGGTTGAGTACCGTGGCATAGCTCACAGCAACCTCCAACTCCTGGGCTTAGGTGATTTTCTTGCCTCAGCCTCCCTGGTAGCTGAGGGAATAGCCTGCCACAATGCCCAGCTATTTTTTGTTGCAGTTTGGCTGGCGCCGGGTTTGATTTTCTTGCCTCATCCTCCCAAGTAGCTGTGGCAATAGCCTGCCGCAATGCCCAGTTATTTTTTGTTGAAGTTTGGCCAGCGCTGGATTTGCACCTGCCTCTCTTGCTATATGGGGCTGGTGCCCTACCCACTGAGCCACAGGCACCGCTCACACATTTTCTATATGTTTCCTACTACAAGTGTATTTTTGTTTCTTTTCTTTCTTTCTTTCTTTTTTTTTTTTTTTTTTGAAACAGTCTCACTATATCACCCTCAGTAGAGTGCTGTGGCATCACAACTCACAGCGACCTCAAACTCTTGGACTTAAGCGATTTTCTTGCCTCAGCCTCCCAAGTAGCCTGCCACATGTGGGCTGTTTTTTGGTTGTAGTTGTCATTGTTGTTTGGTAGGCCCGGGCCCCGCCAGCTTTGGTGTATGTGGCTGATGCCTTATGGCGCCAAGCCACAGCCCACCTTTTTAATGACTCTGTTTTGGGAACTGACCCTTGCCAGATGTGATATATGTTTGAGCACTATAATATCTTATCCTGTGAGCCACGTTTCTGCTTCTAGCCTTTATTTTTGCCTTTCTGAAGATATTAGAGCTTAAACAGCCTTGTTTTTTTATCTTTTTCCTGAAATACAGTTGTAGTTCCCCCCTGCTCTGCTCAAGCATGTTGATAAATAATGGGTGTTATTACATCTACAGCACGATGATTTGGAAAGCCTGTGTGTTTTTTTTTTT
>NW_003852401.1:20193169-20197205 GCF_000181295.1 Otolemur garnettii | reverse complement strand
CACTTTGTCCCCCTCGGGAGAGTGCTGTGATATCATAGCTCACAGCAACCTCCAGCTCTTGGGCTAAGGTGATTCTCTTGCCTCTGCCTCCCAAGAAGCTGGGACTATAGGCACCCACCACAATGTCCAGCTATTTTTTTGTTGCAGTTTGACTGGGGCCTGGTTTGAACCCTCCACCCTCAGTATATAGGACTGACGCCTGGCACCCTACTCACTGAGAGCCATAGGCACTGCCCTTTATTTATTTATTTTTGGGGACAAAGTCTTCCTATGTCACCCTTGATAGAGTGCCGTGGTATAACAGATCCCAGCAACCTCAAACTTTTGGGCCTAAGTGATTCTGTTGCCTCATTTTCCTGAGTAGCTGGGACTACAGGTGCCCACCACAGTGCCTGGCTATTTTTGTTGTTACAGTTATCATTGTTGTTTAGCTGGCCCTGCCTGGGTTCAAACCCCCCAGCCTCAGTGTATGTGCCTGGCACCTAGTGTGCTGTGGGCGCTGAGCCAAGAAAAGTCTATTTTTTAATTTTTTCAATTCAGATCTAGGCCAGGTGTGGTGGTTCAAGCCTGTAATCCCAGCACTTGGGAGGCTGAGGTGGGTGGATTGCCTGAGCTCAGGTTCGAGATCAGCCTGAGCCAGAGCGAGACCCCCATCTCTAAAATATAGTTGAGCCTTGTGGAGGTCCCCTGTAGTCCTAGCTACTTGGGAGGCTGAGGCAAGAGAATCACTTGAATCCAAGAATTTGAGGTTGGTGTGAGCTAACTCACCTTGGCACTCTACCAAGGGTAACCAACTGAGACTCTTGTCTCAAAAAAAAAAAAAAATTCAGATAAGCCTTCCTGAATCATAGAGAGTTATAATATCCCTTATGTAGGTGATACCTTCTTTTTGTTAATTTTGGAAAATGTGGCTAGGTATAGTTGTTCATGCTTTTAATCCTAGCTGTTTGGGAGGCTGAGGTGGGAGGATTGTTTGAGCCCAGAAGTTTGAGACCAGTATAATCAAGAGTAAGTTGTCATTTCTACAAAAATTAGAAAAATTAGTTGGGTGTTGTGGTGAACACCTGTAGGCCCGGCTACTTGGGAGGCTGAGTCAGGAGGATTGCTTTAGCCCAGGAGTTAGTGCTATGATGAAGCCACTGCACTCTAGTACTGATGACCTTATCTTAAAAAAAAAAATTAGAAAAGGTTTACCTAGGTAGTGGTGAAGAAGATATATAGTGATATATTAAAAAGTGTAATTATCAGTCAGTTTTCCCAAACTCGTATTTGTGCTTTTCTTTCTTTCTTTTTTTTTTTTTCCTAGGCATTCCAGAGTGGTAGGATTACAGGCTTAAGCCACCATGGCTGGCCACGTTTTTCCAAATTTATATTTGAAATTCTTTAATTCTTTAACACTCAAGTGTTAGTAGATTAAATTCTGCAGTGCTCCAATTAGCATTTACTTTGAGTGTCTTTTTTTTTTTTTGTGAAAGTGCTATATTTTATTTTAATTTTACATATACATGTGTTTATTAGGTTTCCACATTTTGCCTTCACAAAATTAAAAAGGCTTAAAATTTAATAACAATAACAATGTTTAAAATAAGGACTAGAAACAAAAACCTCATAAAGAACAAACGAAGATAAATACATTCAGAAAAGAAATCAGATGATTGCTGCATCGAAATATTAAGCAATAGTAATAATGCAAAGAAAGTAACATTCATATTGTCAAATAAGAGTATGTCTATTATAGAATGCTTTGACTCTGAGGTTCAGTATGGAGTTTTCACACTATGTTGCCCTTGGTAGAGTGTAGTGGTATCTCGGCTCACACAAACTCAAACTTCTGGGCTTCAGTGATTCTCTTGCCTCAGCCTCCCAAGTAGCTGGGACTACAGGCGCCTACCACAACCCCTGACTGTGTTATAGTTTGTTGTAGTTGTTGTTGTTGTTTGGCAGGCCTGGGCTGGATTTGAACCCACCACCTCTGGTGTATATGGCTGGCGCCCTAGCTGCTTAAGCTACAGGCTCCGAGCCTCAGTGCATATTTTTTACACACTTTCCTGCCATTTCCATTAAAATCAGGGAATTAGCATTGATACATTACTCCTCACTTAATATTTTGTATTTCTCCATTTGTCATAGTAACTACATAACGTTCTTTGTAGCAAGAGTGTCTGGTGTAGAATAATGCAATCCTATTATTATTATTATTATTATTTTTGACACACAGTCTCACTTTGTTGCCCAGGAGAGAGTGTGCCATAGCATCAGCCTATTTTATAGCAACAACAAATCCTGGATTCAAGGGATCCTTCTGCTTCGGCCTACGGAGTAGCTAGGACATAGGCACCCAACACAGTGCCCCACTAATGTTGTTTTCTATTTTTGGTAGTAGTGTCTCACTGCTGCTCCAGCTGGTCTCCAACTCCTGAGCTCAAGGGATCCTCCGTCCTTGGCCTCTCACAGTGCTAAGATAATAGGTATGAGCCACATGGACCCAGCTTGCATCTTTTTCTTTTTTGTTTTCAGTCTTTTATTTATTTATTTTTTTGGAGACAGAGTCTTATATATGTCACCCTCGATAGAGTCCTGTGGAATCACAGCTCACAATAACCCCAAACTCTTAGGCTTTTTTTTTTTTTTGCAGTTTTTTGGCCAGGACTGGGTTTGAACCCACCACCTCCGTATATGGGGCTATCACCCTACTCCTTGAGTCACAGGCACTGCCCAAACTCAGGCTTAAGTGATTCTCTTGCCTCAGCCTCCCAAGTAACTGAGACTATAGGCACCTGCCACAACGCCTGGCTATTTTTTTTGTTGCAATTGTTGTTGATTTTGCTGGCCCGGGCAGGGTTCCAACCGGACAACCTAGGTATTTGTGACCGATGCCCTACCCATTGAGCTAGGGCGCTGCCACAGGCCTTTTTTTTTTTTTTTTTGAGACAGAGTCTCAAGCTGTCATCCTGGGTAGAGTGTGCTGGCATCACAGCTCACAGCAACTTCCAACTCCTGGACTCAAGCGATTTTCCTGCCTCTGTCTCCCAAGTAGCTGGGACTACAGGCGCCACAATGCCTGCCTGGCTATTATTTGGTTGCAGCTGTTGTTGTTTGGCGGGCTAGGGCTGAATTTGAACCCGCCAGCTCAGGTATATGTGGTCTGGCACCTTAGCTGCTTGAGCCACAGGCGCTGAGCCTCCAGGCCATTTTTTCATAAACTTATCTCTTAATTTTGATTTGTCTGATTTTTTTTTATGATTGGATTCTTGGGGTGTCTTTGGCAGGAATATTATAGAAGTGATGCTCTTTTCTTTTCACTATATCTTACCAAGTGGCACACAGTTTCTTTTCTTTTTTTACTGATTGCTTAAGATGTCTTCTATGCTTCTCTGCTGTAAAGTTACTTTTTTTTTTTCACTTTGTCACTCTGAGGCATCATAGTTCACAGCAACCTCAAACTCTTGGGATTGAGCAAACCTCTTGCCTCAGCCTCCCAAGTAGCTAGGACTACAAGTGTGTGCCACTACACCAGCTAATTTTTCAATTTTTTTTTTTTTTTGAGACATAGTCTAACTATTTCACCCTGGGTAGAGTGCTGTGGCACCATAGCTCACAGCAACCTCAAACTCCTAGGCTTAAGCAATTCTCTTGCCTCAGCCTCCCAAATAGTTGGGCCTATAGGTACGCACCACAACGCCTGGCTATTTTTTGTTGTAGTTTGGCAGGGGCCCGGTTGAACCCGCCCTCAGTATATAGGGCCAGTGCCCTACCCCCTGAGCCACAGGCTCCACCTGCACAACTTGTAAAATTTTTAAAGGTAACTCTGGCTGGGTGCCTGTGGCTCAAGTGACTAAGGCGCCAGTCACATACACCTAAGGTGGCGGGTTTGAATGCACCCCGGACCTGCCAAACAACAGTGACGGCTGCAAGCAAAAAATAACCAGGTGTTGTGGCGGGTGCCTGTAATCCCAGCTACTTGGGAGGCTGAGGCAGGAGACTCACTTGAGCCCAGGAGTTGGAGGTTGCTGTGAGCTGTGATGCCACAGCACTC
>NW_003852401.1:20176066-20191914 GCF_000181295.1 Otolemur garnettii | reverse complement strand
TTGAGCTATAGGCGCCAAGCCAGAAGAATGTATTTCAACCCCATCCAGGTATATGTAAAAGATGTAACGTCTCTGTCTTTTTTAATGGCTGAATAATATTCCATGGGGTGTGTGTGTGTGTGTGTATGTGTATATATATATCTCACAGTTTGTTGATCCCTTTATGGGTTGATGGGTACTTAGGTTGCTTCCGTGACTTGGCGATTACAAACTGAGCCACAGTAAATATTCTAGTGGAAATATCTTTGTGGTAAAATGATTTTTGCTCTTCTGGGTAGATGCCTAATAATGGGATTGCAAGTTATGTGCTAATATTCTTTTTTTTTAAAACCAAGTGGGATTTTATTTTATTTATTCATTTATTCATTTTTTGAGACAGAGTCTCAAGCTGTTCCCTTGGGTAGAGTGCAGAGGTGTCATAGCTCATAGCAACTTCCAGCTCCTGGGCTCAAGTGATCTTCTTGCCTCAGTTCTTCTATTTTTAGTAGAGGCAGGGTCTCTCTTTTGCTCAAGCTAGTCTCATCTCCTGAGCTCAAGCAGTCTGCCCACCTCGGCCTCCCAGAGTGCTAGGATTACAGGCTTGAGCCACTGTGCCTGGCATCCTACATGTTGATATTCTTACAACTGTATACATATACTCAATTTTACTATACATTAAAAAAACCCCTATTTTTGTTAATGTTTAAGAAAAAGACAAAAGTGACCCAGAAGCCATTCCCACTATAAACACTAATTATTATTATTTTTTTTGGCTGGGGCTGGGTTTGAACCTGCCACCTCTGGTATATGGGGCCGGTGCCCTACTCCTTTGAGCCACAGGTGCCGCCCAAACACAAATTTTTTTTCAAGACACCCTATATAATATCCTGAAAGAAAGGATCTGGGAAAAAAAAAAAAGAAAGGATCTGGAGATTACCTGCTTTCAGTTTGTTGAAGGTGCAAACCTCAGGTTATGTCTACAAGATGGAGCTACTAGTTACTATATGATAAACTGAGGAATAAATGAGATAAACTGTGGTAGTACCTATATAGCACTTAATATATGCTTACTATACAGATAGTATCAAGACAAACACCCCTGTTCACCCACTAAGAAATGCTCTATTCTCATGTATTTACACCCAGTATAAAACCATGTAAATCCTAAGGATTCCTTGAGAAAAATTTTCAAACATGAGAACTTTAATACCAGTTATATTACATTATATTATGATTTTAAATCTTTAATCAAATTTCAAAGGTTATCATCCATGTTACCACGATTAGCTTTCTATAGACAAGTTTGCTTACTGTACACAGATCAGTTACAATGAAATAAAAACTAAAACTATGTACTAGGAAAAGAACTTTATTTTTATTAACCTTTCTCCCCAGTTTTATGCCCAGGTTTCTCGAGCTTAATTAGCTGGGAAGAATGAATTACATATAAGCTGAAACTGAAAAGAGCTGCAGTGTCCAAGGGGCTTGGGCTTAAAAATATTAGAGATCTAGATTTTTATCAGATCTATAAACAAAGCAATTTTAAAAAGTAGTCATGTAGCAGCTCCTAATAACAGCTTCAAGTTTTATCTTGAGAATTTGTTTCAGTTTACTTTGCTTCATTCTTGAAACCCTTATCAAAATTCTCCACAAGATCTGGAACTTCATCATGATTATTCTCTTCTGTAGCAAGTGGTGCTTTTCCATCCACAGATGGTTTAGGCAGAGCTTCAGCCAGTTTCCTTAAATTAGGCTGTCTGCACCAAGCTGGTCTACGGTGCTGGGTAGATTATACTGTCAGCTGCTTTGTCTCCGCATGGCCTGTAATGGCGAAAGTGTTTGCTGCCAGAGATGCCTGAACTTGGAATTGTTAAAGTGGATCACTGTTCCTTGGTTTGTAGACAACTCACCCTTTTAATACTAGAGATGATGGGCTTGGCGCCCATAGCTCAGTGATTAGGGCGCCGGCCACATATACTGGGTTTGAACCTGGCTCCAGCCTGCTAAACAACAATGACAACTACAACAAAAACAACAAAATAGCTGGGCGTTGTGGTGGGTGCCTGTAGTCCCAGTTACTTGGGAAGCTGAGGTAAGAGAATAGTTTAAGCCCAAGAGTTTGAGGTTGCTGTGAGTGGTGATGTCACAGCACTCTACCCAGGGCAACAAAGTAAGATACTGTCTTAAAAAAAAAAAAAAAAAGTAAAAAGAACAAATCTCCTGGGGGGTGTGTGTGTGTGTGTGAGAAAAAAAGAACAAATCTGCACCAAACCAGACAGTTTCATAGGGGAATTCTGCACAATTTTTAAGAAATATAATCCAATGTTATTTAACCTGTCCTAGATCAAGGAGAGGGTGGGGAATAGCAAGCTTAGAAATCCTTTCTTGGCTCGGCGCCTATAGCTCAACTGGCTAAGGCGCCAGCCACGTACACCTAAGGTGGCAGGTTCGAATCCCCAGCCCGGACCCGCCAAACAACAATGACGGCTGCAACCAAAAAATAGCCAGGCGTTGTGGCGGGCGCCTGTGGTCCCCAGCTACTTGGGAGGCAGAGGCAGGAGACTCGCTTGAGCCCAGGAATTGGAGGTTGCTGTGAGCTGTAATGCCACGGCACTCTACCCAGGTGGACAGCTTGAGGCTCTGTCTCAAAAAAAAAAAAAAAAAGAAATCCTTTCTTAAGAAGAATGCCCCCCCACCCCCCCGCATTTTTTAGAGATGAGGTCTCACTCTTGCTCAGGTTAGCCTTGAATTCCTCAGCTCAAGTGATCCACCTGCCTCAGCCTTCCAGAGTGCTGCTAGGATTACATGCTTGGGCCATCATGCCCAGCCCAGCAGATTTGTTCTCTATCTAGTGGGCTTTGGTGGGAGTCCATTCCCCCACTCTCCTAGCTAGAGAGCCTAGCAAAGAGGTCTGGGGGATACGGAAGGAAGTTGCAGTTTGTTTATTGCACTTACTTGCTGTTTGACTTTCGGAAAGTTATATCCATTTCTGAGTTTTAGTTTCATTATCATTCAGATGGGAGCAATCACAGTCTGCTAACCTCACAGAGACCTTTTAAGAATGAAAGTGAAGTAACAGTAAAGAAGTAAGCAAATCAAGATTTTTTTTTTTTAGAGACAGTCTCACTTTATTGCCTTTGGTAGAGTACTGTGGCGTCACAGCTCACAGCAACCTCCAACTCCTGGGCTTAAGCGATTCTCCTGCCTCAGCCTCCTGAGTAGTTGGGACTACAGGCGCCCACCACAATGCCCAACTATTTTTTTTGTTGTTGCAGTTTGGCCGGGGCTGAGTTTGAACCTGCCACCCTCCGTATATGGGGCTGGCGCCCTACTTACTGAGCCACAGATGCCACCCGTAAATCAAAATTTTTTAAATAAAAAGTTCATTTTAATAAGAGGTGAATTATCAGAGAGTTGTTTGTGAGGCTGTCCCTCAGTATTGTGCTACTGAAGGAGTTTGTACAGGCTACAGACAGTGCCTCCCTCTTCCTCCAGAAGAACATTAGTTGTACTGTTAATGACACAGAAAAATTATAAATCAATCAAATAAAATATGGCCCAGATGGAAGTTTGTTTTTGTGAATATTAATGAGAGTTTGGCCTTGTGTTTATTAAAATATTTTATGATAAAGGAAAAGTTGGGGGGAGCAGACTGTGATTTTACCTTGTGCAGATTATATCATGATTATATTTGTGTTTACTATAAGTTGGTTAAATATTTGAGGCTTTGAAAATTGAACTCATGATGTAGACATTGAAAATACTTGTGGATGCTTTTGCATTGTCAGGAAAGCTGTGTATTGATATAGGATTAAAGAATAATTGATCTGCAAATAACTTGGCAAAGTACTGTGCCAAACATTGCATATAGGATGAAAATATATCAGATCCATTTTTGTCAAGCTTGGTCTTTTATTTATTTATTTATTTATTTTGCAGTTTTTGGCTAGGGCTTGGTTTGAACCCCCACCTCTGCCATATGGGGCCAGCGCCTTACTCCTTTGAACCACAGGCGCTGCCCTATTTGTTAATTTTCTTTTTTCTTTTTTTTTGAAACAGAGTCTCAAGGTGTCACCCTGGGTAGAGTGCTGTAGTGTCACAGCTCATAGCAACCTCACACTCTTGGGCTTAAGCAATTCTCTTGTCTTAGCCTCCCAAGTAGCTGGGATTACAGGCTTCTGCCACAATGCCCGACTATTTTCTGGTAGTAGTTGTCATTGTTTGGCGGGCCTGGGCTGGATTCGAACCTGACAGCTCTGGTGTATGTGGCCAGCACCCTAGCTGCTTGAGCTATAGGCACTGTGCCAGCCTTGATCTTTTAGACATGTAGCTACCAAAAATTGGACAAATTGCCATAATTCTCTAAAAGAGTATTTTTCACATTCATTAGTAATGAAAGCTAAGGCAATCAGATTTTTGTGTCTGATGTTTTTCATTCTCTTGTTTTCAATATTGCTGATACCATGTGAATGGTTTAAGTGCTTGTGAATCTTTTTTTTGAGACAGAGTCTCACTATGTCGCCCTGGGTAGAATGCTATGGTGTCACAGCTCACAGCAACCTCAAACTCTTGGGCCCGAGTGATTCTCCTGCCTCAGCCTCCCAAGTAGCTGGGACTACAGTCGCCCACTACAATGCCTGGCTGTTAATTTTTTTTGGCTGCAGCTGTTGTCGTTTGGCAGGCCCGGGCTGGGCTCGAACCTGCCAGCTCCAGTGTATGTGGCTGGTGCCCTAGCTGCTGAGCTACAGGCACTGTGCTAAGTGCTTATGAATCTTTAGGAATATTAAATTGTCTATATATGATTTCAAAGTGTTTCAAATTTTAGGCATTGTTATTATGCTTGAAAATAGGAAAGAGTGATTTATACAGCCTCTATGAGTTCTTCTGATAGTAATCTCAAGGTAAAAGTAATGCAGGTTTCATTGTAGAGCTGCTGGAAGACATGATGATGCAGATAGCTATAGGAAACTGGGGAGTGCACCGGCAGTGTAGTCCAGAACTTGCTTCTGCCCCACGAACAGAGCTGGTGCTGGTGAGTAGGAGGGCACTGGTTGCTAGGAAGCTGCAGCAGGCTCTGTGGCCCTGTGATCCAGAGCTCTTGCAGGTACTGGGAAACTTTTGCCCTAGAAGTCCTTTGAGGGAGACAGTGCAAGCCCAGCAGGCTTAAAGTGTGAAATGCAAGTTTTGGCAGCTGTTCAAACTGTTCTCTTGGGCTTTCTGTGTCTTCATCAATATAATTGCATAAAAATAGGGGTTTAGAAAGTGAATTAGGTTTCTAAATTCATATTCTCAGGAGAACGCTCTCTTCCTCTGTTGACTTTAATGGTATAATTCTTTTTAAAAAAAATTTTAGAGACAGAGTCTCATTTTATCACCCTTGGTAGAGTGCAGTTGCTTTACAGCTCACAGCAACCTCCAGCTCTTGGGTTAAGGCAATTCTCTTGCCTCAGCCTCCTGAGTAGCTGGAACTACAGGCACTCACCACAACGCCCAGCTATTTTTTTGTTGCAGTTTGGCTGGGGGTGGGTTTGAACCCACCACCCTCGGTATATGGGGCCTGTGCCCTACTCACTGAGCCACGGGCGCTGCCCTGGTATAATTTTTTTGTCCTCATCTGTTCCTGACTTTTAGTATAATTTTGTAATTTTCCTAAAAATTGAAATTAATGCAGAATTCAATTTTTCTTAAAACCCACATTTCTTGGAAATTGAGAGGTTTAGGGGTAGAGTCTGGCCAGCCTTCACAAGAAGGAGAGGAGGCCATTCTGGGGATTAAGGATAGGGTTTATTTTAAAGGAGCAGAATGGAGTGTCACTAGAAGTGAGTTCAGCTCGCACAGTTTCAAGTGACTTTTATTAGTGTAGTTGGAATGTGGGAGGGGGTCATGAGAGGTGAGATAACTCATCTTTCCTGCAGAGTGAACGATGCTGTGTTCAGGACTGATTTTAGAATTGCTGCCTTCCACTAAAGGTGTTAATCTTGCATGAAGGCCTTATCTGCAGTGCCAGCCAGGACAAGGGTAGGAAGTGCTGATGCTTCTCAGAACGCTGGCCTTGAAGCATTTCAGAAGGGTGGTAAGGGAGTTGCTGCGACCATGCCATTTGGTCTTTGACCTGCTCTCTGTCAGTAGCTATCCTCCTAGGATGGCTATACTCTCTCTCTCTCTCTTTTTTTTTTTTTTTTTTTTAGACAGAGTTTCACTTTGTTATCCTTGGTAGAGTGTCATGGTATCATATCTCTGACTCCCGGGATCAAGTGATTCTCTTGCCTCAGCCTCTTGAGTAGCTAGGATTATAGATGCCCACCACAATGCCCACTTTTTTTTTTTTTTGTAGAGACAGAGTCTCACTTTATCGTCCTCAGTAGAGTGCTGTGGCGTCCCACAGCTCACAGCAACCTCCAACTCCTGGGCTTAGGCAATTTTTTGCCTCAGCCTCCTGAGTAGCTGGGACTATAGGTACAACTCCTGGCTATTTCTTTGTTGCAGTTTGGTCGGGGCCAGGTTTGAACCTGCCACCCTTGGTATACGGGGCTGGTGCTGTACTGACTGAGCCACAGGTACCTTTTTTTTTTTTTTTGAGACAGGTGTGTTGCTCTAGCCTAGCCTGGTCTCGAACTCCTGAGCTCTGACAATCTGCCCACCTTGGCCTCCCAGAGTGTTCGGATTACAGGCGGGAGCCACCATGCCCGGCCAGGATGGCTGTACTCTTGTCAGCCTGAAGATTTACAGGAGTATGGGAAAGGGGTTGGTATAATCATGCAATTTGGTTTCTGGCCTGCTTTCTTTCACTACCTGTCTCTCAAATCACTGTACTTTTGTGAAGGTCCTGAGGATTTCTTCTCCACCCTGTTCAAGAAGAAAGGATATGTTCATAACTCGTAAATGCATTTTTTCACACATTTAGATGTTTTACTGATATTAGGTTTTACATTGGCTTCACATGTGAAATGATACGTTTGTAAGGTGATTCTGTCAGTAAAGAAAATATCATATTTAATGAGTAATTAATTTATTTTTGAGTCAGAGCCTCTCTCTTGTGCTGGGACTAGAGGGAAATGGCATCATTATAGTTCACTACAACCTCAAACTCCGGGGCTCAAGTGAGTGTCTTGCCTCCCAAGTAGCTAGGAGTATAGGCATATCCTGCCACACGTGGCTAATTTTAATATTTTTTTATAAAGGTAAGGTTTTCCTGTGTTGTTCAGGCTAGTCATGAATTGCTGACCTTAACCAATCCTCCTACTTGGGCCTCCCAAAATTCTGAGAGGATAGGTGTGAGCTTCCCACATGGGCAGTGTATTTTCTATTTAAAAAAAATAAACCTAGGCTGGGTTCAGGCCTGTAATCCTAGCACTCTGGGAGGCTGAGGAGGGTAGATTGCCTGAGCTCCTGGGTTAGAGACCAGCCTGAGCCAGAGCAAGACCTCATCTCTAAACAAAATAGCTGGGGTTTGGTGCCCATAGCTCAGCGGTTAGGGCGTTGGCCACATACACCCGGGCTGGCAGGTTTCAACCTGGCCCGGGCCTGCCAAACAACAATGACAACTATAATGAAAAAATAGCTGGACATTGTGGTGGGCACCTGTAGTCCCAGCTACTTGAGAGGATAAGGCATGAGAATTGCTTGAGCCTAAGAGTTTGAGGTTGCTGTGAGCTGTGACACTACAGCACTGTTCCCAGGATGACAAAAAACCAAAACCTAATGCTGTGATGCTATTTTCTCTGCTTGTCTGTCTGGTAGTTTTCTTTTCTTTTCTTTTCTTTTTTGAGACAGGGTCTCATTATGTCACCCTCAGTAGAGTGCCGTGGTGTCACAACTCACAGCAACCTCAAACTCTTGGGCTACAGTGATAAACTTGCCTCACCTTCCCAAGTAGCTGGAACTACTAGTCTATAAAACATAAAATAAGTAAATAAATGTAATACCCATATTATTTTAGAATTTATTTAATTTTTTGCCATTTACTTTCTTTTAAGAAAGGATTTAGGCTTGACACCTGTAGCTTGGTGGCCAGGGTGCCAGCCCATACATCGGAGCTGGCGGGTTTGAATCCAGCCTGGGCCTGCCAATAACAATGACAACTACAACCAAAAAATAGCCAGGTGTTGTGGTGGGCGCCTGTAGTCTCAGCTACTTGGGAGACTGAGGCAAGAGAATTGCTTAAGCCCAAGAGTTTGAGGTTGCTGTGAGCTGTGATACCAGGGCACTCTACCCAGGGCAAGAGAGTGAGACTCTGTCTCAAAAAAAAAAAAAAAAGAGGATTTAGCACTTTTGGCAAATTTAATTGTAACATCATCATCACATTTTTCTGTACTGCAATGTGAGAAATTATTTTTATTTATTTATTTATTTATTTTGAGACAGTCTCACCATGTTGCTCTCGGTAGAGTGTTGTGGCTCACTGCAACCTCAAAATTTTGGGCTTAAGCGATTCTCTTGCCTCCCAAGAAGCTGGGACTATAGGTGCCCACCACAATGCCTGGCTATTATTTTTGGGTTGTAGTTGTTTAGCTGGCCTAGGATGGGTTCGAACCTGCTACCCTCAGTGTTTGTGGCTGGCGCTGTAACCACTGTGGTATGGGTGCCGAGCTGTGAGAAATTATTTTTCTGAAATACCACAAACCATTTCTTTAATGATCTAATTTATTTATTTTTGAGACAGAGTATTACTGTGTTGCCCTCAGTAGAGTGCTATGGCATCACAGCTTGCAGCAACCTCAAACTCTTCAGCTTAAGTTATTCTCTTGCCTCAGCCTCCTGAGTAGCTGGGACTACAGGTGCCCACCACAACGCCTGGCTGTTTTTTTTTTTTTTTTTTAATAGTTACACTTACGGTTTAACTTACACAAACTGGCTGGGTTTGAACCTGCTACCGTGGGTGTATGTGACTGGCGCCATCACCACTATGCTCTAAGCGCCCAGCTCATCCAATTTATTTTTTCTTTCTTTTTTTTTTTTTTTTTTTTTAGAGACAGAGTCTTACTTTATCGCCCTTGGTAGAGTGCTGTGGCATCAGAGCTCACAGCAACCTGCAACTCCTGGCTTAGGCAATTCTTTTGCCTCAGCCTCCTGAGCAGCTGAGACTATAGGCGCCTGTCACAATGCCTGGCTATTTTTGTTGCAGTTTGGCTGTGGCCAGGTTCGAACCTACTACCCTCAGTATATGGGGTTGGTGCCCTACCCACTGAGCCACAGAGCGCTGCCCATTGATCCAATTTCTTATTTAGAATTACTACTATAGGCGGGGATATAGTGGATATTGGTGGATTTTTTTGGGCTTGGGGTTAAAGACACATTTAGATCAAGATTTCATACCAGATCAAAGGGTATTGGTAGAGCACATAATATACAAATGATTTTCTAACTCACATTGCCTTTTAATACTAATGTCATTGTTGATGTTACAGTTTATTAAAAGTTAAAAGTATTTTACTAAAGGACTTAAACTTGATTGTCCATTTAATTTTTAAATTTCTAAGTACTTACAGTTGTGTTATTGCTCGTGTCATAGAGTAAGATTAAGAGAAAGAGACCCAAGAAAGTTATTTCCATTGTAAGGGATTGGGTTCAAATGCAAAACTCAATCCTAGGCATTTTAAGTAATATCAAAATACAATGAAAAAGCAGTTTAAAGCCCTGTGTTAGGGTGTTCATTGGGCATGCAGGTCTGTCTTACTCTAGGCAAATTTAATATATAAAAATATGGCATTGCCAGAATTAAAAAGTGAGAGTGATTGTTTGGTATACAGAAGGATTCTTTAACTTAAAGATTAGTTTGAGCATAGAATTAAAAAAATTTCTTGGTTTAATTTAATTTTTAAATATTTCTCCAAAGATGAGGTTATAAAAGTATAAAAACTGTATTTTAGGCTGAGTGTATTGATCTGTAATCCTAGTATTGTGGGAGGCCAAGGCAGGAGGATCACTTTATGTCTTAGTGAAGTCAATGAAACTGAGTTAAGTTGGTTCAAACAAATAAGGGTAGTTAACCCCTGAATCTCCGGGCCAGTGATCCAGGAAGTTGGTGAAATACTAGCACAGGAAATTCAAGTGTCAGATTTTTGATCATCAAGTGGTTGGTTGGCTTGAGAAATTTAAACTGCCAAGAGATGTCCCAGAAAGTCTTGTGTGATGAACACGGTAAAGTTCCAGTAGAAGTTGTAGAAGAGTTCATTAAAAAGGAGGCCACAAGGTGGCTCTTTGCCTGTAATCCTGGGAGGCTAAGGAGGGAGAACTGCTGAGGCCAGGAGTTTGAGACCAACCTGAGCAAAGTGAGACCCCATCTGTAGTAAAAATAGAAAAATTAGCCTGGCATGATGGCAGGTGCCTGTACTCTCAGCTCTTTGGGAGGCTGAGGCAGGAAGATCACATAAACTTAGGAGTTTGAGGTTGTTGTGAACTAGGTTGTGGCCATGGCACTCTAGTCCAAGTGACCGAGACTTTGTCTCAAAAAAAAAGAAAAAAAAAAAAAGAAAAAGAAAAGAGAAGACAAATTGCAGCGATGCCAAGAGAAGAGGATATCAGGCATCTATGTGATAATGCAGTTAAACTGATTTGCCGTGGAAGATGCCTAGGCATGCTGAGTGATATAGCCAGCTTCCAGAACGCTTTCTCCACTTATGTTGGTAGTAAGAATAAGAGACAGACCAAGATTGGCTCTTTTTTCAGAGAAAATGATTAAACCATGAGAAAATATTAAATATATTGATTTTATATAATACTTTATGTATGGTTTTTCTGTGTTTTGATTATGTATGATTTTGTATGATATTCTCTAAAAAAAGCAGTATAGGAAAATGTTAGGGTGTGAGCTAGTGCAGAGCTAACACATATAGGTTGAGAAAAATATTTCTCCAAAGATGAGGTTATAAAAGTATAAAATTTATTTTATCTTATTAGGACAGAAAGAGAGAGTCATGAGAGCGGGGAAAGAGAAGGAGAAAAGAGAGTGGGGAGAGTGGCGCCTGTGGGTCAGTGGGTAGGGTGCTAGACCCATATACCGAGGGTAGAGGGTTTGAACCCAGCCCTGGCCAAACTGCAACAAAAAAAATAGCTGGGCATTGTGGCGGGCACCTGTAGTTCCCAGCTACTCAGGAGGCTGAGGCAAGAGAATCTCCTAAGCCTGGGCATTGGAGGTTGCTGTGAGCTCTGACGCTACAGCCCTCTACTAAGGGCGATAAAGTGAGATTCTGTCTCTAAAAAAAAAAAATAAGAGCAGGGAAATAGTGGTGTGGCATCCCAAGGAAAGAAGGGAAGACCTAGCAGCTAGTTGACTACCTAAGCAACTATAACAAACTGGTCAATGTAAGGAGCTAGGGATACTGTTTTGATGGGTACATGGATCCCTTGAGTTTAGGAGTTCAAGACCAGCCTAAGTAAGATCGAGATCCCTGTATCTATTAAAAATAGAAAAAATAGCCAGATGCCTGTAGTCCTATGTACTTAGGAGGCTGAGGCAGGAGGAATCCTTGAGCCTAGGAATTTGAGGTTGCTGTGAGCTATGATGCCATTGCACTCTACATGTGGCACATGTCTAGTTTATGAAAATTAAGCAACTTAAGGAAGTGGTCAATTGTGAAGGTTCTACTGTATTTCATCTTAAAAAAGATTTTATGTAAGACTTTAGGCATGTAAAAAACATAGTGTAGTTGTATTAAATCACCCAATTGTCATCATGTGCTCTTCTTTTATTTCATTTATTCTCTCTACTTGGCATTTTTGACCTGACTGTTAAGTTCAGTATTTTCTTGCTCTTATTTATTTATTTTTTGATTGCAGTTGTCGTTGTTGTTTAGTTGGCCTGGGCTGGGTTTGAACCTGCCAGCCCCTGTGTATGTGGCTCGTGTCCTAGCCACTGAGCTACAGGCACTGAGCCAGTATTCCCTTGCTTTTAAAAAATGATTTTATTGGTTGGCACCTGTGTGTGGCTCAGTGGGTAGGTAGGGTGCTGGCTCTGTATACTGAGGGTGGCAGGTTCAAATCCAGCCCCAGCCAAACTGCAACAAAAAAAATAGCCGGGTGTTGTGGCGGGTGCCTGTAGTCCCAGTTACTCAGGAGGCTGAGGCAAGAGAATCGCCTTAGCTCAGGAGTTGGAGGTGGCTGTGAGCTGTGATGCCGTGGCACTCTATTGAGGGCGATAAAGTGAGATTCTGTCTCTACAAAAAAAAAAAAAGGTTTTATTTTGCATATACTTATTCTTAAATAATAGATTAAGTTTTATTTTTCGATTTGCAGTGTATAGTTCTGATAAATGGATCACTATTCAGTTGGGTGCATTCCAGTGATACAGGTTGGTTCAACATTAGAACCATGTTTAATCATATAATAAAGAGGACAACATCACAGTGGATACAGAAAAAACGTGATAAAATTCCATACTTATTAGTGATTTAAAGATAAACGACAAAGAAAACCTCCTAAAGAAAGGAATTTAATGGAACTTTACTAACCTATTAAAGAATACTTCTACCTAGTAAGGCTTATTTTGAAGAGAAAAAGTTAGAAGTACTGCTTTTATAAGACAAGATGGTCCACTGTTGCCACTTTTTTGTAGCAGGATGTCCTACTCAGGTTAGTAAGTGGAGAAAGAAAGTAAAGGAATAAGTCTGGTAACAGTAAACAACAAAATATCCCTATTCTCAGATGATTGTTATAATATATTATACATAAAAAGTCTGTGGAATTGTTTTTTTTTTGGAAGAGCCTTAAGCTGTTCCTCTGGGTAGAGTGCCTGGCATCACAGCTCACAGCAATCTCCAACTTCTGGTCTTAAGCGATTCTCTTGCCTCAGCCTCCCAAGTAGCTGGGACTACAGGCATCTGCTACAATGCCCAGCCATTTTTTGCTTGTAGTTGTCATTGTTGTTTGGCAGGCTCAGGCTGGATTCAAACCTACCAGCTCTGATGTATGTGGCTGGCACCTTAGCCACTTGACCTATAGGCGCCAAGCCAGGAAACGAATTATGAACAAGGCAGTGAGCAAACTGATATGACATAAATTAAAATATTAATGACAGGCCGAGAGGGATGGCTCATACCTGTAAATCTAGCACTATGGGAGGCCCAGGCGGGAGGATTGCTTGGGCTGATGAGTTTGAAACCAATCTGAGCAAGAGTGACACTGTCTCTACTAAATACAGAAAAATTAGCCATTGTGGCTGGCACCATGTAAGTCCCAGCTACTCAAGGAAGATCACTTGAACCCAGGAGTTTGTGGTTGCTATGACCAAGGCTGATGCCATAGGACTCTACCTGGGTAACATAGAGTGAAGAGGTTTTTATATGCGAGCAAGAAAAGGAAAAATACTTAAAAAAAAAAGTTATACCAAAATGAGAAATGTTCTATTTAAAATAAAATTACTGTATGCTTAAAAGATGACAAAAATGAAAATGTCAGGTTTTCACTTCTAATCTCAGCTACTCGAGAGACTGAGGTGGGAGGATCATTTGAGCCCAAGTTTGAGACCAGACTGGGCAACTCAGCAAGACCCTATCTCTACAAAAGATTAAAAAGAAAATTAAGTGGACATCTGGGTGAGTGCCTGTAGTTCCAGGTACTTAGGAGCCTGAGATAGTAGGCTTGCTTAGGAGTTTGAGGCTGCAGTGAGCTATGATTTTTATCACTGTACTACAGAATCAGCAATAGAGATAGTCTGACTCTTAAAAAAAAAATAAAAAGAGGACATTGTCATTAAAGACAAAGGAAGCCTGTGGAACGTTTCACATTAGAGATTAAGAAAAGGTCATGACAGCTAAACACAATACTTAAATAGGAGGTTGAATTCTATACTGGAGGCAAAAATGCTTTAAAGTCTACTACTGGGTCACTTGACAGAATGGGAACACAGAAACTCCTACTGTTATGGAAAGTTTGGTAGTTTTTCTGGAGCCCAGATCACAAAAAACAGTAACAATTGGTTTTGGGAAGAAGGAAAAGGAAATTACTTTGTCCACAAAGGAGGAAAAATGGCAGACTGTTCCTTTAAAGTCTGAATTTTCCTGCCCATAAGCAGAAACCCAGAGCTTTTAAAGGGGAGGGCCTATTGCCATGCAACTGCAATTAACAGTCCCTTCTCGGTTCCCACTTTCAAAGATAAAACCTGTGACCTCCACCAAACAAAACCTTGACTCCCACCCACCTGGGAGGTCCTTATTCCTTGCCTCCAGGCCCATCTTCTGTAATTCCTAGAAGAGAAAAATAGTCCCCTGTAACCACGTGACCACCACCCTAGGTAGAGATGCAGATTTCAGTTTCCACAAGGATTGGGGGAAGTTTTTTTTTTTGAGACAGAGTCTTACTTGTCGCCCTTGGTAGACAAATGCCCAGGTGTCACAGCTCACAGCAACCTCAAACTCTTGGGCTAAAGCGATTGTCTTGTGTCAGCCTCCTGAGTAGCTGGGATTACAGGCACTGGAATAACATCCAGCTGTTTTTTTTTTTTTTTTTTTTTTTTTTTT
The DNA here is from genome assembly GCF_000181295.1 of Otolemur garnettii. NCBI lineage: Eukaryota > Metazoa > Chordata > Mammalia > Primates > Galagidae > Otolemur > Otolemur garnettii. The sequence continues at coordinate 20,177,479 of NW_003852401.1, read as the reverse complement.
TTTCTTGAGACAGAGCCTCAAGCTGTCCCCCCTGGGCAGAGTGCCGTGGCATTACAGCTCACAGCAACCTCCAACTCCTGGGCTCAAGCGAGTCTCCTGCCTCCGCCTCCCAAGCAGCTGGGACCACAGGCGCCCGCCACAACGCCCGGCTATTTTTTTTTTTTTGGTTGCAGCCGTCATTGTTGTTTGGCGGGTCCGGGCTGGGGATTCGAACCCGCCACCTTAGGTGTACGTGGCTGGCGCCTTAGCCGGTTGAGCTATAGGCGCCGAGCCACATCCAGCTGTTTTTAGGGACAAGGTCTTACTCTTGCTCAGGCTGGTCTCGAACCTTTGACCTCAGGCAACCTATGTGCTCACTCATAGCAGTCTCCCAGATTGCTAGGATTATAGGCGTGTACCACCGTGCCAGGCCACACCTGATTATTTTAAAAGAGAGGGAGTTTTGCTCTGGCTCAGGCTGGTCTGGAATTCCTGAGGTCAAGCAATCTACCTATCTCTGGCTCCTGGAGTGCTAGGATTACAGGCGTGAACCACTGCACCCAGACTAATTTTTTCTTTTTTTAGTTGAGACAGGGTCTCATTTATGTTCAAACGGGTTTTGAACTTCTGACTTCAACTGAACCTCCCACTGTGGCTGCCCAGAGTGCTAGGATTTCAGGCTCAAACCACTGTGCCCCTCCATTTTCTTCTTTTTCCTTTCCTTGCTTATTTATATTATTATTTTTTATTGAGACAGAGTCCCACCCTATGCCCTGAGCAGAGTGCAATGGCATCCTAGCTCACTGCAACCTCATACTCAGGTTGTGGGCATCTGGCTACCTCAGCCTCTCGGAAGCCACTGGGATTATAGGCACTTGCCACGGTGCCCAGCTGGGTTTTTCCTTTTTTTTTTTTCTAGAGACAGAGTCTCACTTTATCGCCCTACATAGAGTGCCATGGTGTCACAGCTCACAGCAACCTCCAACTCCTGGGCTTAGGTGATTCTTTTACCTCGCCTTCTGAGTAGTTGGGACCACAGGCACCTGCCATAATGCCTGGCTGTTTTTTCGTTGCAGTTTGGCTGGGGCCAGGCTCAAACCTACCACCCTTGGTGTATGGGGCCAGTGCCCTACTCACTGAGCCACAGGTGCCGCCAGGTTTTTCCATTTTTTTTAGGAGTCAAGGTCTCACTCTTCTCAGGCAAGTCTCGAACTCCTGAGCTCAAAGCCATTCTCCCTTCTCAGCCTTCAACAGTGTTGGGATTTACAGATATGAGCCATTGTACCCAGCAGTTTCTTCTTTTTTTGAAAAAATATTATTTGGGCTCAGTTCCTGTAGCTCAAGTGGCTAGGGCACCAGCCACATACACCACAGCTGGCAGGTTCGAATCCAGCCTGGGTCTGCCAAACAACAATGACAACTACAACCAAAAAA
>NW_003852401.1:20149989-20175080 GCF_000181295.1 Otolemur garnettii | reverse complement strand
CTCACTGGCTTAAACCAACCTGAGCCGAAGTGAGATCTCATGTCTAAAAATAGTCCAGCATTGTGGTAGGAGCCTGTGTCCCAGCTACTTGGGAGGCTGAGGCAAGAGACTCGCTTGAGCCCAAGTGTCTGAGATTGCTGTGAGGCACTCTACCGAGGTTGACAAGGTGAGACTGTGTCTCAAAAAAAAAAAAAAGTTTAAAAATTGGTTTTAGTTTGACAGATTTAGGGGTCCAGGTAATTTTTCTTTACATGGATTAATTGTATGGTGGTGATATCTGAGCGTTTAGTAGCCATCTCTCAAACAGTGTGCGTTGTGCACATTAGATAGCTTTTCTTCCCTCGCCCCCTTCCTGCCCAATTTTTCCTTAACTCACGTTAAACTCTGCTATTCTTTTGACTTTCTCCTAAAGCAGGAGTAGATGGCTTAGTAATGGAAAAGGGGTAAGGGAAATAATTAAGTGCAATCATAATTTTTGACCTTTTTTTTGGAGATAGTCTTTGCTTTGTTGCCCAGGTAATCCTAGCACTCTGGAAGGCTGAGGTTGGAGGATTGCTTGAGTTCAGGAGTTCTAGACCACCCTGAACAATAGTGAGATCCTGTCTCCATGAAAAATGAAAAAATAAGCGGGGCATTGTGATAGGTGCCTGTAGTCGTAGTTACTTGGGAGGCTGAGGCAAGAGGATCACTTGAGTCCAGGAGTTAGAGGTTGCTGCGAGCAAGGCTGAGGCCACTGTACTCTGGCCCAGGCACAAGAGCAAGACTCTGTCACCAAACAAACAAACACCCCCCTCCCCCAAACCAAAACAAAAACCAAACTAAAAAACAAAAAAACAGACTGGGTGCCATGGCTCAGGCCTGTAATCTTAGCACTCAGGAAGGCTTAGGCTGGTGGATTGCTTGAGCTCAAGAGTTCGAGACCAGCCTGAGCCAGAGTGAGACCCTGTCTCTACTAAAAATTGAAAAACTGAGACAGGAGGATCGCTTCAGCCCAAGAGTTGGAGGTTGCTATGAACTATGATGCTATGGCACTCTACCCAGGTTGACAGCTTGAGAGACTCTGTTTCAAAGAAAAAAAACAACTGGCCAGCTCCTTACTGCTACTTATTCTTACTGGCCTACTATTACGGAAGCTCTCAATCATCCTAACGTAACTAGAAAAGGGTTACTCTGAATTCCCTCTGAAGAATACCACTGATACCCACACACAAGGCTAAGCAGGCTATGTTTATTATATGAAAATATCAGTTGATTTGTGTGTTAGCAAGGCAACAGTGCTTATCTCACTATAGTTTATACCAACTAGGACATTATGAGATGTAATCAAATAGTATGGAAATAGATGAACTGTGAATACAGCAATGCTATTGTTTCTATAAAACTCAAGTAAAATACTTTGGAAAGCCCCAGTAAAAATGAGATGATAAAAAAAAAAAATCCCAGGCGGTGCCCGTGGCTCAGCAGGTAGAGCACCAGCCCCATATACCAAGGGTGGGTTCAAACCGGACCCAGCCAAACTGCAACAAAAAATAGTTGGGTGTTGTGGTGGGTGCCTGTGGTCCCAGCCACTGGGGAGGCTGAGGCAAGAGAATCATCTCAGCCCAAGAGCTGGAGGTTGCTGTGAGCTGTAATGCCATGGCACTCTGCTAAGGGCAACAAAGTGAGACTCTGTCTCTAAAAAAAAAAAAAAAATCCCCAATGAGATGATGTCTGGGAGTTATAACAGTTAAAGTGTAAGGAGGTAGAGGAATTTCTAAAAATCTAGGATTCTGAGGTTGGTCGCAGTGGCTCATGCCAGTAATCCTAGCACTCTGGAGGCTGAGGCCGGTGGATTGCCTGTGCTCACGGTTCGAGACCATCCTGAGCAAGAGTAATACCCCTGGGTGTTGTGGCGGGCACCTGTAGTCCCAGCTACTTGGGAGGCTGAGGCAAGAGAATTGCTTAAGCCCAAGAGTTGGAAGTTGCTGTGAGCTATGATGCCAGAGCACTCTGACAAGGGTGATAGAGTGAGACTTGGTCTTAGAAAAACAAAAAATTATTTTGAAATAATTTCAGACTTTAGAAAATTTGTGAAACAGAGAAAAGATGTTTAAACCCTTCATTCAGATTTTTCGAATGTTAAAGTTGTTCTAGGGTTATCATTTTGTCTCTCTCGTGTGTTAGCACATTCTCTCCCTCCTCCTCTCTCTCACTTTTTCATGGGGTATGTGTATATGTACACACATACTGTTTTCTGAATCATTTGAAGGTAACTTGAAGACATAAATGTATCATATATTCCTTAAAAGCAAGGACATTATCTTCTGTAACTACAGTGCACTTATCAAAGTTAGGAAATTAATCTTGATACAATACTATTATGCAATTTTCGGATCTTATTCAAGTGTCAGCTTTTGTTTCACTCATATTCCTTTTAGCAAAAGAAGAGTCCAAAAATATTTTCGGTTTGAGATCCTATAATTCAATTTAGGATTATACATTATATTAAAGTCTTTTAATTTGAAATTTTTTCTCTCTCTCTCTTCCTTTTTTTTTTTCTTGGAGACAGAACTTCACTCTGTTGCCCAGGTTAGGTATCAGCCTAGCTCAAGCCCTCAAACTCCTGGGCTCAAGCAATCTTCGTGCTTCAGCCTTTCCAGTAGCTGGGGCTATAAAGTACAGTCATGAACCACCATGCCTGGCTTACTTTCCTGTTTTTTAGTAGAGATGGGTCTCATTCTTGTTCAGGCTGGTCTCGAACTCGTGAGCTCAAGGGATCCTCGCTCTCACCTCACCCCCTCAGAGTGCTGGGATTACAGGCATGAGACACTATGCTGCGCCTTCAGCAGACTTTTCTGCATACTGTTCTGGGTTCTCATTCTTACTATGAAGAAAAGACAGCCTAAATGCCCATAAATCTGTTAATCTTGCCAGATTATTGGTGAACAAGAGAAGTCTTACTCAGTTTGCCCAGGAGGATGACTTCTTCCAGTTCCCATCCACCAAGGTATAAGAGAGGTGGGCGCTGTAGATATATGGGGGAGAACTTACACAATAACTTTTATCATTCCTTCTCTGGAACCTTCTCCTGGGACCCAGCCTAGACTCTGAACTCAAGTTAAAGGAACTTTTGCACTGACTCCTTTGTTGCCTTGGCTCTTTTGTCTGAGAACTGTCTCCTTGAGTTCATGTGGTTAGGGGCCTAAACCCTTCCCCCCACCTACCATCCCAGAACAAAAGCCCTTCCTGGCCCTGTCCTAAGAGTTCCCTGGAAGTATCCTGCTTCAGCCTTTCCAGTAGCTGGGGCTATAAAGTACAGTCATGAACCACCAAAGCCTTCCATCAACCTATGGAATCTTCCTCTCCCTATGCCCCTTATAACCACAAACCTTCTACTGTTCCTGTTACATTTGCCATCTTTGCCTAGGTGGGTCTTCATTCCCTTTCATTAAATTGGCCTGAACCTCTCTTGGCCTCATCTATGGGTACATTGCCTGCCGAACTCCCTTTTTCATGTTTCCATTCCTACTCTGGGTTTGTGCAGGCCAGTGGAAGAAGATGGATTAGAGATCTGAAAGAGACCAAAGGATTAAAGAAAACCTGCCTGGACCTCTGAGACAGAAGAGAAGCCTGGCTTAGGCAAAAGTGGCCAACAGTCTAAGGGCTTTTTTTTTTTTTTTTTTTGAGACAGGAGCCTCAAGTTGTCCCCCTGGGTAGAGTGCCTTGGCATAGCTCACAGCAACCTCTAACTTCTGGGCTCAAGTGAGTCTCCTGCCTCTGCCTCCCAAGTAGCTGGGACTACAGGCGCCCACCACAACGCCCGGCTATTTTTTTGGTTGCAGCTGTCATTGTTGTTTGGCGGCCTGGGCTAGATCCAAACCCGCCACTTGGGTGTATGTGGCTGGCGCCTTAGCCACTTGAGCCACAGGCGCCAAGTCAGGTTAAGGGCTTTTTGTTGTGTTACTTTTTTATGGCCTAGGCCTGTGGGTCCTGGGATGACAGAAAAGGGCAGCCTATAAAGCCATGTGTGGTTCAGTACCTGCATAGTGTGCTAATGGCCCTTTTCTTCCCAAGCCTAGAACCTTCTGAGAAAGATGACATTAATGTAAGATGAGACTATTATGAACTTTACTATTGATAAAGCTCAGATTGGAGAATGTGGTCTTCTGCTTCTTTCTCTTCTGTCTGGCCCTTGACGCCGGTATTAGTTTTCCCAGGGCTGCTGAAGCAAATTATCACAGGCTCAGATGGCTTCAAACAAGAGAAATATATTCTCTCCCAGTTCTGGAGGATAGAATACCAAAATCAAGGCATAGGGAGGGGCATCCTTCCTCTACAGGATTCAGGGAAGAATCTGCTCTGTCCTTTTCTCTTAGCTTCTTGCATCTGCCAGCAATCCTTGGCATTCCTTGGCTTACAACAACATGCCTGCAGTATCTGCCTCCATCCTCACATGGTGTTTTTTCCTCTGTGTCTGTCTCTTCTCTTCTTAAAAGGAGCTGTCTTTTAATGTCAGACTGTGTTAAGGTCCACCCTAATTGAATATGACCTCATTTTGCTTATACCCACAAAGACCGTGTTTCCAAATAAGATCACATTCACAGGTAGTGGGGGTTAGGTCTCAACATGTCTTTTTGGGAAACACAAGGCAACCCATCCCGATGCCCAACCAAGCAGAAGCTTGCTTGGCTCATTGTGAGTCCAAACCCAGTGAGCTGCAGTGTTGGAACTGAAAGGCCAGACATCCATCTGCCCGAGGCAGGGCCTGGGCTCATTCTTTTCTTAGCCTAACGTGTTATCTGCTAAACTGATGAGTGCCGTATCTCCCTGGGACTGTACTTTATAGTAGATCTTGGAAGTGTGGTCTTCAGAGGTAGTTAGTAGTATAGATCAGTTCCTATGCGGCTGGTGTATTTATTTTATTCATTTATTTTTGAGATGGAGTTTCATTCTGTCACCTTACTGCTGTGGTGTCATAGCTCACAGCAACTTCAAACTCTGGGTTCAAGTGATCCTCTTGCCTCAGCCTCCCGAGTAGCTGAGACTGTAGGTGCCTACCATGACACTTGTCTAATTTTTTCCATTTTTAGTAGAGTCAGGGTCTCCTTCTTGTTCAGACTGAACTCCTGAGCTCAAGTGATCCATCTACCTCAGCTTCTCCAAATGCTAGGATTAGAAGTGTGAGCCAACATGGCCAGCCTTTTTTTTTTTTTTTTTTTTTTTTAAAGTCTCTCCTGGTCCTTTAGGCTGAAGTGCAGTGGCCCCGTGGCTTCATCATTTCTCACTGCAGCTGTCCGCTCCTGGGGTCAAGCTATCCTTCCCATCTCAGCCTCCTGAGTGACAGAAGTATAAGGTCTATACTACTATTTTTAAATTTCTTGTAGAAGCAGGGTCTTGCTCTGTTACCCAGGCTGGTATCAAACTCCTGGCCCCAAGTGATCCTCACACTTCAGCCTTCCAAAGTGTTGGGATTAAAGGACTGAGCCATTGCACCTGGAATGGCAGGCCTTATTCAATTAACTAATACTCATATGTCTTCACAGAAGAAGAGAAGAGAATAACTCTTCTCACAGAAGTTATTTATTTATTTTTTAGAGACAGAGTCTCACTTTGGCACCCTCAGTAGGGTGTTGTGGCGTCACAGCTCACAGCAACCTCCAGTTCTTGGGCTTAGGTGATTCTTTTGCCTCAGCCTCCCGAGTAGCTGGAACTACAGGTGCCCACCACACAATGCTTGGCTATTTTTTGTTGCAGTTTGGCTGGGGCCGGGTTTGAACCCACCACCCTTGGTATATGGGGCCGGCGTCCTACTCAGTCACAGGCACTGCCCTATTTATTTTTTTGAGACAGTCTCACTTTGTCACCCTCAGTAGAGTACTATGGTGTCACAGCTCACAGCAACCTCAAAACTCTTGGGCTCATGCAATTGTCTTGCTTAAGTCTGCCAAGTAGCTGGGACTATAGGCACCCACCACAACGCCTGGCTATTTTTGTTGTTGTTGTAGTTGTCCTTGTTTAGCAGGCCCAGGCTGGGTTTGAACCCATCTGCCTCGGAGTATGTGACTGGCATGCTAACTACTGAGCTATGGGCACCAAGCTGTATTTGTCATTATTGTTTAGCAGGCCTGGGCTGGGTTCGAACCTGCCAGACCTGGTGTATGTGGCTGGTACCCTGGCCACTGAGCTATGGGCGCTGAGCCACACAGAAGTTATTTAAATAAGGGAATACAAATCGGAAATACAGGACACAGGGACACAATTCCCTTCATAGTATCTTTAGAGAAAATGAAATACTTAGGAATATACCTAACAAAAGAGGTAGAGGATGTTTACAAAGAGAATTATGAAACCCTAAGAAAAGAAATAGGAGAAGACATTGACAAATGGAAGAACATACCATGCTCTTGTCTGGGAAGAATCAACATTGTCAAAATGTCTGTTCTATCCAAAGCAATCTACAGATTCATTGCAATTCCATCCTAATACCAACTTCATACTTTGAAGAACCGGAAAAAATAGTACTTTGTTTTTTATTATTCTTAGTAATAAAAGCAAAGCCAGAGGCATCACTCTACCAGACTTCAGGTTACATTACAAGTCCACAGGATTCAAAACAGCATGGTATTGGCACAAAAATAGAGACATAGACATATGGAACCAACTAGAAAACCAAGAGATGAAACCAGTCTCTAGTTGCCATGTTATCTTTGATAAACCAAATAAAAGCATATGGAGTGGGAAAAAATCCCTATTCAACAATTGGTGCTGGCAGAACTGGATAACCACCCATAAAAGACTGACACTGGACCCGTACCTTTTACTATTTACTGTATATCCTCAGTTTATTTTGTATTCCCCAGTAAAATTACCATCACCACTATGGAGAGTAGACATTTTTCTTTTATGATCACATAAATGTTCAGAAACAAAGATTGAGGGTGTTTATGTAAATGTGAGTTAATGCTGGACTTTTCTTCCCTTAATGGAAAAGCTTTTTGTTTGGTTGAAAAAATCTTGGGCTGGGCATGGCTCACTCCTGTAATCCCAGCACTCTGGGAGGCCAAGGGAGGTGGACTGCTTGAGCTCATGAGTTTGAGATCAGCCTGAGCAGGACCAAGACCCTGTCTCTAAAAATAGCCAGGTGGTGTGGCAGATGCCTGTAGTCCCAGTTACTCAGGAGGCTGAGGCAAGAGGATCACTTAAGCCCAAGAGTTTGAGGTTGCTGTGTTCTGTGATGCTAAGGCACTCTACCCAGGACAAGCTGTCTCAAAAAAAAAATCTTAGATTACTTGCTATAAATATGGTTCTTCACTTTGTGTGGTTTCAGAAATATTGAAGGCCAGCTCTGTAGAAGCAGAGTAACAAAGTTAGCATCAGACTTTTTTTATTTTTTTTGAGACAGAGTCTCACTCAGTCGCCCTTGGTAGAGTGCTAGGGCATCACAGATCACAGCAACCTCAAACTCTTGGGCTTAAGCACTCCTCTTGTCTCAGCCTCCCAAGTAGCTGGGACTATAGGTGCCTGCTGTGACTGGCTAGTTTTTCTGTTTTTAGTAGAGACAGGATCTTGCTCTTGCTCAGGCTGGTCTTGAATGCCTGAGCTCAGGCCATTCTCCTGACTCAGGCTTCCAAAGTGCTAGGATTATAGGCATGAGCCACCTCACCCAGCCAGAGATATTGTTGTCATTCACTTGGGCACTGAGTTTCAGAAGATGGGTAGCATTTAAACAAATATTATTACATTACCTTCAGCTAAAAATCTCATAGTGGTGCTTGTTGCAGAATATAAGTCTTTCTCTCATTAGAAAACAGTACAGCAGCTCGGTGCCTGTGGCTCAAGTGGCTAAGGCGCCAGCCACATACACCCAAGGTGGTGGGTTCGAATCCAGCCTGGGCCCACCAAACAACAATGATGGCTGCAACCAAAAAATAGCCGGGCGTTGTGGCTGGCGCCTGTGGTCCTAGCTACTTGGGAAGCTGAGACAGGAGACTCGCTTGAGCCCAGGAATTGGAGGTTGCTGTGAGCTGAAATGCCATGGCACTCTGCCCAGGGGGACAGCTTGAGGCTCCTGTCTCAAAAAAAAAGAAAAATAAAACAGTACAGCAAGACTATTTTAACCTAATACTTCTTCTTGGCTTAGACAAATAAAGGTGAAAGAGCAAAAGGAGGGGCTGAGAATTTAATTGTAATGCCACGATTAAGCTTAACAATGACAAACGGGTACTAGAAAGAACGCAACAGAAACTTTATAAAGTGCATTTTAAGGGTAAATAATGTAAATAAGTAACCCCCCCAGAAGAAATGAAAATGTATGTGTTCAGAAATGATCAGTGTTACTAATAATCAGTGAAATTAAGCTTTTTTGTTTTATTTTTTAAAATCATAGCATTTGGACCTCTAAGCACTTACAGAGCTCTAGACCAAGATCAGAATTTTTTTTTTTTGAGACAGTCTCACAGTGTTGCCCTTGGTAGAGTTCTGTGGTGTCATAGCTCCCAGCAACCTCAAAGTGTTGGGCTTAAGCAATTCTTTTGCCTCAGCCTCCCAAGTAGCTGGGACTACAGGTGCCCGCCACAATGTCTAGCTGTTTTTGTTGTTGTTGTAGTTGTCATTGTAGTTTAGCTGGCCTGGGCTAGGTTTGAACCCACCAGTGTTGGTGCATGTGGCTGGTGCTGTAACCACTGTGCTACGGGCGGCGAGCCCAAGACCAGAATTATTGGTAAAATTTAACTCTACACATTTTTGCCTATCGTATGGGCAAAGATCTGGGTGGTAGTCTTAAAGTTAAATCTTTTAAATACTTCAACATATTTAAAAATTTATAATGATCACTTATTAACTTTATAGATTGAGAAAGGCCTAAAACCTAAGCTAACGAGGTATTGACTATATGTACCAGATTTGTAGATAGGATTAATTTAGTGTAATCAAGGGAATAGTGATGTTAGGAATGGCAGAAATATATTTCCCAGTCTAATTAGCACACTAGGCCAAGGGATGAGGTTTTAATACTTATGTGCTTCATGTCTTTTTTTTTTGAGATAGAGCCTCAAGCTATTGCCCTAGGTAGAGTGCCGTGGCATCACAGCTCATAGCAACCTCCAGCTCCTGGGCTCAAGTGATTCTCCTGCCTCCACCTCCAAAGTAGCTGGGACTACAGGTGCCTACCACAATGCTCGGCTGTTTTTGGTTATAGCCGTCATTGTTGTTTGGTGGGCCTGGGCTGGATTCGAACCTGCCAACTCAGCTGTATGTGGCTGGCGCCTTAGCCTCTTGAGCCACAGGCACTGAGCCTATGCGCTGCATGTCTTACCCAGTCTCCGTGCCTCAGTTTCTTTCTATCTTTTTTTTTTTTGAGACAGAGTTCCACTTTGTGTCCCCCCCACCCCCCCCACGGTAGTGTGTCCTGGCATCATTGCTCACAGCAGCCTCTAACTCTTGGGCTCAAGTGATTCTCTTGCCTCAGCCTCCCAAGTAGCTGTGACACCGGCCACAATGCCCAGCTATTTTTAGAGATGGGGATCTCACTCTGGCTCAGGCTAGTCTCAAACCTTTGACCCTAGGCAGTCTGTCCACTTTGGCCTCCCAAATTGCTGGGATTACCATTCTGGCCCATGCCTCAGTTTCTTGTCAGCACTATTGTTCTGTAGCTTAGGCCAGAAATCTAGGCTCTTGTTTCTCCTGCTTCTGCTGGGAATTTTGTTCAGAATATACCTGTAATCTGCCCACCTTTCTCTGCCCCCTACGGGCCATGCCACCATCTTATCTTGAGTTAGTGCAAATTGCTTCCATGCTGATCTCTTTGCTTGCAGCCTTGTCCTTTCCGACAGAAGTCAGAATGGGATTTACAAAGTGTGAGCCAACTCACTTCACTGCATTAGCTTGTTCAGAGGGTTGCAGTGCCATCTCTTTGAATGGAAATGAATGTTTGAGTGTGAAGAACTAGATAGATAAGAAGGGAGAAAGTCCGTAATCACTTCTCATTTCATGCAGCGTAAAGGTGAAACTTATTTCCTCCTCAGCCTCATCTATTGTCACCCTTGCTCACTGCCTAGCAGCTATACTCAGCTTTTTGTTTTTCCTTGAAAAGCTGCAGAGCCAACTTTCTTGCTGTTGCCTCAGCCCCAAATGTTCTTTTCCAGGTATCTGTATTATTCCCCCCCTTCCCTTGCCTACCTTGTGTAATGGCAGGCTTGCTCTTTGCCCTGTACCTGCCTAATGCTGGCTCTTTTCTGTAGTGTGTGCTACTCACTTACTGTTTTCCTCTGATTAGCATTAGGACTTTACTGGCCTCTTCTGCTTAGAGAAAGCTTTAGGCCACCCTTGTTCTCTGGCATAGGGAAAAGGAATGCTGCCTTCTGTGTACCAAACGTTTCTAAAGAGGTAATATGTTGGCTTCCCTTTCTCACTGCTCAGATTTTTCTCTTCTATTTACCAGTCATGCAGATGAATCTCTTTTCTAAGTAACTTTTCTGTGTTTGGGACTAGTTCTTTCCTTTTCCTGACATTGTTATCATTTTATGTAAATATGTTAGCACCCGGCACTTACTTCATTCAGCTGGCAAATAATTATTGCAGCAGATCTTGTGAGCCAGGGTTGGGTGCCAGACTCTATGCCAGGGCTTAAAGAGATGGTGAGTTTGCATTTCCCTGGAGCAGTTGATGGTTCAGTGGGTTGTCCGTAATGTTAGCAGTTGGGACAGGTGGTAATGAGGAAGGCAGAGAGGGAGATGAGGACACAGGGTGGTTCACCCAGCCTTCTTCCATAGGGTTGGGAATCTCAAGGGTGGGGAGGAGTGTGACAGGTAAAGGGGAAGCAGGCATAGGCTGCTCCCAGGGGAAAGGATAACTTGTACAAAGGCACAGAGAACTTCGTTTGTGTGCAGAGGCACAAGTCAGTGATTATTATGGGAGCATAAGTATAATGCAGGCAGTGATGGTAGACAAGGCTGCAATAGTTGGGCTGGGGCCAGATCCAGATACCTCTAAGGTACCATGTATTTACCGTACAGAGAAACTTCTAATAGTGCTACTCGTGGCTTTGGGTGTGTTGTGTACATGTGAAGGGAGGTGGGTAAGGAGGTAGCCTGGAAGTTTTTTTCTTTGTATGCCTCATTCCTGAGGTAGGGAGAATCCAGAATATTTACTTCTATGTATTAATGTATCTCAGTGCAGGTTATTTTCTCCTTTGGATTGCAGATTTCTAAAGGGTAGCAGGGTTATGTTCCTCCTAGCTTTTATGTTCCTTTAGGCTTTCTTTAAACTAATGATGACCATGCATCTATCAGAGCCCTGCTGGGTTTTCACTTTTACTAACTCGTAACATGTTTTCTCCTTTAACTCACCCCATCCATCGCTTTCCAATTTTTCTTTCTGTCAGGCAAGCTGAGTTTATTTATTTAAAAAAAAGGGAAAAGGCCATGCCCGTAGTTCGGGTAGGGCACCAGCCTCATACACTGAGGCTGGCAGGTTTGAACGCAGCCTGAGCCAGCTAAACAACAATTACAACTGCAACAAAAAAAATAACCAGGTGTTGTGGTGGGCACCAGTAGTCCCAGCTGATTAGGAGCCTGAGGCAAGAGAATTGCTTCAACTCAAGAGTTTGAAGTTGCTGTGAGCTATGATGCCACCGAGCTCTACCAAGGGCAACACAGTGAGACTCTTGTCTCAAAAAAAAAAATTGTTCTGAGAGGATTTGTTTTTTTTTAGACACAGAGTCTTACTTTGTCACCCTTGGTAGAGTGCTGTGGCATCACAGCTCACAGCAACCTCCAGCTCTTGGGCTTAGGCGATTCTCTTGCCTCAGCCTCCTGAGTAGCTGGGACTACAGGCGCCTGCCACAACGCTGGCTATTTTTCGTTGCAGTTTGGCCGGAGCTGGGTTTGAACCCACCACCCTAGGTTTATGGGGCCGGCGCTCCCCCTGCCCCCTCAGCCATAGGCGCTGCCCCGAGGGGATTTGTTGTTTGAGCTAAAGGACCGGTCAGACACCAGGTCCTATTGAATCCTCCACAGTCGGGCTCCTTCCTGAGGCAGTCTCTCCAGCATTGCTTGTTCACTTTTGCGTTCCCTGTGCCCATCATGCTAGTGCTCGGGACATGCTTGTTGAAGGAATCATTCTGTTCATTGAATCATCCTGTTCATTGATGCAAAGATTAAGTCTTAAGTTTTCAGAGCAAAACCTACTGCCTGATTTTCTGCCTCAATCTCTTACAATCTTTGCTTTCTAAGTTCCAGACATGTTAACCTTTTCTCCATTCTGCAGTATTTCTAAATATTTCCACTGTGGCATGTTTTTTCTCTCATTTGGCCAGTTCCTACACCTTCTTAAAACTCTAAACTCTGCCCCTTTCTAGGGTGGTGATCCCTTTTTTCCTCCCTACCCTGTCCTGCCCCTTCCTCTTCCTTTCTCACCTGTTGCCCAGGCTAGAGTGCTGTGGTGTCAGGCTAGCACACAGTAAGGTCCTGGATCCAAACAATCCTCCTCCTTCAGCCTTCTGAGTAGCTGGGACTACAGGTGCCTGCCACAATACCTGGCTAGTTTTTTCTATTTTAAATAGAAACAAGGTCTTGCTCTTGTTTAGGCTGTTCTTGAACTTCTGAGCTCAAGTTCTTTTCCCAGTTTAGCCTCCCAGAGTGCTAGGATTACAGGTGCGAGCCACAGTGCCTGGCTGGGAAGTTATTTCTGGTTTTTATTTATTTATTTTTTTTTGAGACAGAGCCTCAAGCTGTCACCCTGGGTAGAGTGCTGTGGGACAGCAACCTCCAACTCCTGGGCTTAAGTGATTCTCTTGTCTCTGCCTCCCAAGTAGCTGGGACTACAGGCACCCACCACAATGCCTGGCTATTTTTTGGTTGCAGCTGTCATTGTTGTTTGACGGGCCCAGGCTGGTTTTGAACCTGCCAGCTCAGGTGTATGTGGCTGGCGCCTTAGCTGCTTGAGCCACAGGCACTAAGCCATGATTTCTGATTAACTATGGGTGGAGTTAGTTTTTCTGTCCTGTGTACATTTTTGTAGTGGAGTTTGCTCCGCCTCTGGACAATAAACTTGGAAGGTGAAGAGGAACCTCACCCCTATGTTTCTAGTGCTTTATCTTTGATGCCTGACTATTTTGCTTAATGAGTGGTTTGTAAATTATTATAGGAAAGTATTATGACAGTCTGGAAGCACACCTGAGTAAACTCTGTTCAGGGATCTTGTACCTAGACTAGGCCTTTATGCAGCTGCTTGTGTATCTCTTCAGCTGTGGTACATATAAGCAACATCTTGTAAGCTTCCAAAGTTGGAAAATTCATCTTTACTTGGAACAATTTTGAGGGGGCCAGTAGTGCAGTCAGGTCAGTGATTGAATGCCAGGAATAGGAACTTGCCAGGAGTGATTAGAGGCCCTTATTTTTTCAGGAGCCCTGAGAGAGATGAGAGGTCTCCCTAGGAGTAATAGAAGGGAATGACAGGTCACAGGAGAGGGGAGTTCCTGCTGGGGAGCTTCCATGTTACTTGAGAGAAGTGACCACTCACCTTTAGGCTCACAGTAATTTGGTGTGTTGACCATGTTGCCTTTATTGCAGACACTGACCCAGCTATCATGGAGGTGGCCGAGTCAGAGAGCCCTCTGAACCCTAGCTGTAAGATAATGACCTTCAGACCCTCCATGGAGGAGTTTCAAGACTTCAACAAATACCTTGCATACATGGAATCTAAAGGAGCCCATCGAGCAGGACTTGCGAAGGTGATTATTCTTAGATCCTTTAAATGAAAAACCATCACTTGGCTTTTAAATTATGCTGTTTGTCTTCATGATGTAAGACTTTGTTGCTTCTGAAGGAAGTTATTTTTAAAATCTTTGTTTTTGTTAATTAATATGGAACATTTGTTTTCTACAAAGAGTAATTATTTTTTCTTCTAATTATTCCAGTTTGTGTTCTAAGGGTTTTGGTTGTTTTTTTGTTTTTTTTTCTTACCTAAATCAAGGGTGGCTCATAGAAGCCAAAGAGATTCATATATGGGTTACAAAGGTATGAGTGTATTCCTAGTTTTCAGCAGTTTCTCATCGAGGACAGTTATTAATCTGAAGCCTGACAACTTCAGGCTTCTTCTTCCCTTCTCCGTATTCCTTCCTTTCTTTTCTTTCTTTCTTTTCTTTCTTTTCTTTCTTTTCTTTCTTTCTTTCTCAGAGTCTCACTTTATCGCCCTCAGTAGAGTGCTGTGGGGTCACACGGCTCACAGCAAGCTCCAACTCTTGGGCTTAGGCAATTCTCTTGCCTCAGCCTCCCGAGTAGCTGGGACCACAGCTGCCTGCCACAATGCCCGGCTATTTTTTTGTTGCAGTTTGAACCTGCCACCCTCGGTATATGGGGCTGGCGCCCTACCTACTGAGCCACAGGTGCCGCCCTTTTTTTTCGTCTTTATTGTTGGGGATTCATTGAGGGTACAAGAAACCAGGTTGCTGTGATTGCATTTGCTAGTGAAAGTCCCTCTTACAACCTCTTTTCTTTTTATGTTTTTGTTTTCTTGGTTTTTCATTTCTTTATTATAATGGGTTTATTGAGATATTATTTACATACCATAAAATAACACCCATTTATAATGTGTGTAATTCAGCGGTTTTTAGTATATTCACAGAGTTATGTAGCCAGCCCCTCTTTTGAATTCCAAAACATTTCATCACCTCAGAAGGAAAACTCTGTATGCATTGAGCAGGAATTCCCCATTCCGCTGTCTTCCCAGCCTTAGGCAACCACAGTTCTACTTTTTCCTCTGTCTAGATTTGCCTATTCTGTTTTCTTTTTACTTATTTGTTTACCAGATGCAGAGTGCCTACAATGTGCTAGGCATTATACCACGTGCTAGGGGGGCAGAACAGACCCAGTTTGTGTCTCCATGGAGCTTTCCTTTTTTTTTTTTTTTAGACAGAGTGTCATTATGTCACCCTGGGTAGAGTGCTATGGTGTCACAGCTCACTGCAACCTCCAACTCTTGGGCTTACATGATTCTTTTACCTCAGCTTCCCAAGTAGTTGGGACTACAGGTGCCCGCCACAACTCTTGGCTATTTTTAGAGACGGGGTCTTGCTCTGTCTCAGGCTGTTCTTGAACCTATGAGCTCGGGCAGTCCACCTGCCTCGGCCTTCCAAGTGCTGGGATTATAGGCATGAGCCACCATGCCCGGCCTGATGGAGCTTTTGTTCTAGTGGTGTGTAGCACTTGAGAATGATAATAAGGACATGTACATGGAGAGCCAAAGGCTGGAAAGAAACTAGGCTTTTCACAATGTGGGGACAGAGGCCTTCAGGCTGACCTGGACTTTGCATGTGGGAGAAAGAGGAGGTAATCAGTGGAGTTGGGACTCAGTGGACAGGGGAAGAGGGTCAGAAATAAGAGAACAGGGTGCCAGATAGTATTGGGCTTGTCTGGCCATAGTACGGCTTTTTTTTTTTTTTTTTTTTTTTGAGACAGAGTCTCACTCTGTTGCCCTGGGTAGAGTGCTGTGGTATCACAGCTCAGAACAACCTCAAACTCATGGGGTTAAGCAGTTCTCTTCTCTCAGCCTTCCAAGTAGCTGGCATGATAGGTGCCTGCCACAATGCCTGACTATTTTTTGGTTGTAGTTGTCATTGTTATTTGGGCTGGATTTGAACTTGCCAGCCCCAGTGTATGTGGCTGGCACTCTAACCACTGAGCTATGGGCGCCAAGCCATAGTAAGGCTTTTAGTAGGGGTTTTAATCTGAGTATAGTGGGAAAGGAAAACCTGATAGTTGGTGGCTGATTGTTTCTTTATTTTTTTGTTTTTGTGACATTATTTTGAAAACACCACACTGGCTTCTGAGTGAGGAATGAATTTGATGTTGGTAATATATGTAGAGTGTCTTGACAGGGTTAGCTGTGTGTATCTAGTGAGGAGCTGACGGTGGTTCAGACCAGAAGAGGTGGGAGAAGTAGTGTTTGAAAATACTTACATAATTTATATCGTTTTTATTGGTGCCAGATAATATTCTTTTAAAAAAATGATGCTAGTGACTTTAGAACTGTGGTTTTAAATGATATGTGCATGGTCATGAGGGTGGCCAGTAAAATGCTGAGAACTGCCTTGCATGTTTGGATGTATAGATGCAAAGTTAAAGCTTTGAAAAAAAGATTGTCTTATATGGGGAGGTACCTGTGGCTCAGTGAGTAGGAGACTGGCCTCATGTACTGAGGGTGGCGGGTTCAAACCCAGCCCAGGCCGAACTGCAGCAAAGAGATGGCTGGGCGTTGTGGCGGGTGCCTGTAGTCTCAGATGCTCGGGAGGCTGAGGCAGGAGAATCGCCTAGGCCTCGGAGGTGGAGGTTTTTGTGAGCTGTGATGCCATGGAACTCTACTGAGGGCGATAGGTGAGACTCTGTCTGTACAAAAACAAAAACAAAAAGATTGTCTATATAATTCATCCTTTGACTTGCAACCTGAGATGGTTTGTGTGTCCCTTCTGTAATGGAAGTCTATTTTATTTTATTTTATTTTATTTTTTGAGGCAGAGCCTCAAACTATCACCCTGGGTAGATTGCCCTGACATCACAGCTCACAGCAACCTCCAATTCCTAGGCTTAAGTGATTCTCCTGCGTCTGCCTCCTAAATAGCTGGGACTACAGGCGCCTGCTACAAATGCCTGGCTATTTTTTGGTTGCAGCCATCATTGTTGTTTTTGGCGGGCCCGGGCTGTATTTGGCTGGTGCCTTAGCCGCTTGAGCCACAGGCGCTGAGCCTAGAAGTCTATTTTAATTTAAAAATTTCCCTTGGAAGAATATATTTTATTGCACTTTAGCATATTTAAATTTATGAATGTTCTAAATGTTAAATTTATAATGTGCATTTCTATTGACTTGTCAATATCACCACATAAATCTGTGAGCCTTGACAGACAGTGCTGCTAGGCTGAACCACTTGACTGTATGTGTGTAAAGCAGTGGTTCTCAACCTTCCTAATTCCACAACCCTTTAATACAGTTCCTGTGGGTCGCACCCCAAGGGTTGAGAACCGTTGGTGTAAAGGGTTCTCCTTGACATTCACATCTCTGCTATGAAGGTCATGTAGCATAGAGAGCAGACTGCAGTTCAAGAGAGAACTTGCAGAATTATACGGATTGGCGTTCAGTCCCTGCAAATGGTCCTGATGCTACCTACTTGTAACTTAATTTCCTCACCATTTCTGGCATATATTCCTTAAGGCCTATAATTTTGTTAATGTATCCTGTTAAGGTTCAAGTCTATCGTAGCAAAGTTTTAAAATTTGGAGGTGTTGAGATAATTAGGGATGAATGAGAGACAAAAAAAGGAAGATAAAAAAATGCAGAAAATGTAAAGGTTTTTAATGAATTTTTCAGAAGAGTTATCTTAGATTACATACCTTGTTGGGGCTCAGCATCTGTAGTGTAGTGGCTAGGGCTCCAGCCCCATACACCGAGGCTGGCAGGTTCAAATCCAGCCTAGGCCTACTGAACAACAATGAAATAGCTGGGCATTGTGGTGGGTGCCTGTAGTCCTAGCTACTTGGGAGGCTGAGGTAGAGAATCTCGTAAGGCCGAGAGTTTGAGGTTGTTGTGAGTTCTGATGCCAGGGAACTCTACCGAGGGTGACATAGTAAGACTCTTGTTTCAAAAAAAAAAAAAAATTCTTGTTGGCTTAGCCTTTTAAAAATATCATTTTTGGAATCTCAACAGCTACAGATTGTTGTTGGAGAGAAAAAGCATTCTTTATTGAAGCTAATGTATTATTTCAGAATCATTTGGAGTCATTTAACAGATACAATTTTGGTCACGAACTTGGAGTGGGCTAGCAGAGATTTGGTCTTCATTTGGGTAGAGGGCAGGGATGATTGTCTCTTGCCTTCTCAGGGTTCTTCTTCAGGGTTTGTCTTGTTTTCTCCCCCCATATACTGTATTCCACTGAGATTTGTTGAAGGTCCTGTGATAGAGTGGCACATTTAGTAACTTTAGAGGAGGGAGCAGCAGGGGCACTCTCACAAGGGAGCTGCACACAGGTAGAGTACACCTGTGCTGCTGTTGGCATTATGTGACAGATTGAAGCTAATGAGAACTACAATTATGAAACACACCTGAGTCCAGATCCGCCCGTTTCTCTTAAAGTGAGACTCATTTACAGAGTTGGAGACATTTTGATTTATTTAATATTGCAACAATTTCTTATTACTTTTTCTTTCTTTTTTAAAAGACAGAGACTCACTTTGTTGCCCTCAGTAGAGTGCTATGGCATCACAGCTCACAGCAACCTCCAGCTCTTGGGCTTAGGCGATTCTTTTGCCTCAGCCTCCTGAGTAGCTGGGACTACAGGCTGCCTGTCACAACGCCCAGCTTTTGTTGCAGTTTGGCCGGGGCTGGGTACCAGCCACCCTCGGTATATGGGGCTGGCACCTTGCTCACTGACCACAGGCGCCACCCAATTTCTTTTTTCTTTTTCTTTTTTTCTTTTTGAGACAGAGTCTCACTTTATTGCCCTCAGGAGAGTTCTGTAGCATCACAGCTCACAGAAACCTCCAACTCTTGGGCTTAGGCGATTCTCTTGCCTCAGTTTCCTGAGTAGCTGAGACTGCAAGTGCCCGCCACAACACCTGAGTACCAATTTCTTAATATTAGTCGACTACAGTGAACTGTTTGTTTCTAATCATTTTTGTCATCATTTTCATCAAGTTGAATAAATTCAGTTTTATCTACTTTCTCTTTTGTTCTTAAAGTTGTAGTAGTAGCAAATGAACAAAACTGCACCGAATCAAATTATACTGTAAAAATCAAGCTGGTTTGCTGGTTTGCTGGTAGCTGGTTTGCTTTCAGGACTATCCTGGGAAACAGAGCTTCCCATGAGGTTCTTTATTAATGCACTATTGACAACATTTAAGGAATTGGCCTTAGTTTATGATTTGAGGAAATTGATTGAGTAGCTCCAATAGCAGTGACTTTGGCCTTATACTACAGTCTGTCTTAGTTTTTCACTTCTCAACATGTTTTAGTTTTGCATTTTTGATTTTACTTTTATTTCTGAAATGTGAGATTTAACACCCTGTCTATAAAGTTGTTGGTCAATTTGGGAAAAAAAGGGAACAGTCTCTATAAATGTAAAACTTGTGTTTTTTTGGTAGAAGGAGATAATAATGAGCCTTTTAAATATAGAATATGGGTGAAACCTGTACCCAGCAGTGGTCTGGTCATAGATATTCTTGAGCTCTGGCTATGCACATTAGGTATTTTCTTTCTTCTTTTTTTTTTTTTTTTTTTTGAGACAGAGCCTCAGGCTGTTGCCTTGGGTAGAGTGCCATGGCATCACAGCTCACAGCAACCTCCAACTCCTGGGCTCAAGCGATTCTCCTGCCTCCGCCTCCCAAGTAGCTGGGACTACAGGTGCCCGCCACAACACCCAGCTGTTTTTATTTAACTTTTTGGTTGCTCCTGTCTTTGTTGTTTGGTGGGCCTGGGCTGGATTCGAACTCTTCAGCTTAGGTGTTTGTGGCTGGCACCTTAGCCACCTGAGCTACAGGTGCCAAGCCCACATTAGGTATTTTCATGAACAGCCCACAGAGTGCTGATAGTTATCTTTGCCCAAAGGTGAAGAAAGGTTGTCAGAAGCACAGTTCTTTTTTTCCTCCTCCTTCCTCAGTAGGTTTATTTATTATAAAGTAGAGAAGGAAAATACAGATTTTTAGCTGGAGTTTTTCCACAAGTAATAGGGGCCAGGCTGGATTTGGAGAAATGGTGATGTGAAATATGTACTGTGTTTTGAGATTATCAGGAAGGTAAACTTTTAGGAGGAATGACTTTCTTTCATTTAGGTTCATTAAATATAAAGTTTTTTTTGAGACAGAATCTTACTTTATTATCCTCAGTAGAGTGCTTGGTGTCATAGCTCACAGCAACCTCCAGCTCCTGGGGCTTAGGCGATTCTCTTGCCTCAGCTTCTGGAATAGCTGGGACTGCAGGAGCCCACCATAATGCCCAGCTATCTTTATTTTTGTTGAAGTTTGGCTGGGGCTGGGTTTGAACCCGCTGCCCTTGGTATATGGGGCCTGTGCCCTACTCAGCCACAGGCGCCGCCCTAAATATAAAGTTTTAACTTTCACAATTAACATTTACATTTTTAAGACCTAAGTATGTTGTGCTTTTCCTATGTAAGAAAATTTGATGTTTTAATATTTAAAATTATAGTTCAAAAATGAAATTTTTGTTATAGATATGAACTTATGAAGTTTTACACTTGATCTTAGCCAAAAGGTTGAGAAACAATGAACTTAATTTTTAAAACGCTTTCAAACATTGTAGATGAATTCCAAAATGCAGTTTAAATCCAAATATGTGGAAGATATAAAATTAAAATAGTATGTCAACAATAAAATACCTCCTTTTTACAAAAAAATTTTTTTCGAATGTAAGCACAAAGTAGACACAAGGTAGTGATACTTAGATTTTTGAAAATTTATTGTATTCCTTCTCTATCTTTAGAAAATTTTGCTAAAACTTTTTTTAATGGGTGAGCAACTGCCTCCTTTTTCACAGGACAGGAAAACATACTTACCTTTAAATATGATTTTTTTTCTAATCAAAACATTATTTTTGATTGTGCATATATTTCTTTTTTCTTTTTTTTTGAGACAGAGCCTTAAGCTGTCCCTAGGTAGAGTGCCGTGGCATCACAGCTCACAGCAACTTCCTACTCCTGAGCTCAAGTGATTCTCCTGCCTCTGCCTCCCAAGTAGCTGGGATTACAGGCACCCACCACAATGCCTGGCTATTTTTTGGTTGCAGCCTTCATTGTTGTTTGGTGGGCTGGGGCTGGATTTGAAGCCAGCTCAGGTGTATGTGGCTGGTGCCTTACCCTCTTGAGCCACAGGTGCTGAGCCTTCTTTTTTTTCTTTTAGAGATAGAGTCTCACATTATTGCCTTGGTAGAGTGTGTTGCGTTACAGCTTACAGCAACCTCCAACTCCTGGGCTTAGGCAATTCTCTTGCCTCAGCTGCAGGGACTACAGGCACCCACCACAATGTTTGGCTATTTTTTGTTGCAGTTTGGCCAGGGTCAGGTTTGAACCTGCCACCCTCTGTATATGGGGCTGGCGCCCTACCCACTGAGCTACAGGTGCCCCCTATTGTGCATATATTTCAAATGAGTACCCATAATAAGTCTGTTTTACTTTTTGAATTATTCAGACAGCTTTCTTTCTTTCTTTTTTTTTTTTTTTGAGCTAGCGCCTCAAGCTGTTTCCCCGGGTAGAGTGCTATAGCATCACAGCTCACAGCAACCTCCAACTCTTGGGTTTAAGTGAGCTCTTGCCTCAGCCTCCCAAGTAGCTGGAACTACAGGCACCTGCCACAGCGCCTTGCTATTTTTTGGTTGCAACCATCGTTGTTTGGCGGGCCCGTGCTGGATTTGAACCTGCCAGCTGTGGTGTATGTGGCTGGTGCCTTAGCTGCTTGAGCTACAGGTGCCGAGCCTATTCAGACTTATTTCTGATGAAAATAACTTAGTTTGGGTGGCACCTGTGGGTCAGTGGGTCGGGCACCAGCCCCATTTACCGAGGGTGGCAGGTTCAAACCTGGCCCAGGCCAAACTGCAGCAAAAAAATACCGGGTGTTGTGGCGGGCGCCTGTAGTCCTAGCTGCTTGGGGAGAATTGAGGCAAGAGAATCGCCTAAGCTCAGGTGTTGGAGGTTGCTGTGAGCTGTGTGATGCCACAGCACTCTACTGAGGGCGAGAAGGTGAGACTCTGTCTCTATAAAGAAAAAAAGGAAAATAACTTAGTTTTTACAATACTCTTAAATACAGTTTCCTTTCCCTTTTAGTATGTTATCAAGGTAGTGTTATCCATATTCATACAGTGTCAGTGTACATATACTTTTAAAAAATGAAGGGTGTATTTTCAGTAACAGACACTGTGGAGATATACACATTCACACTCATTTTAAACCAACATACCTTAGAGAATATAAAATGTACATTATCACCATGTTGCTTATGAAAATTAATGTAAGTGTGACAGCTAACTTTAATTTTTTTTTTTCTATTAAAAAAAATGGGCTGGGCTTGGTGGCTCCCCCCTGTAATCCTAGCACTCTGAAAGGCCAAGTTAGTAGGATTGCCTAAGCTCATGAGTTCGAGACCAGGCTGAGCCAGAGTGAGATCTCAACTCTAAAAATTGCTGGGCTGTGTGGTGGGTGCCTGTAGTCCCAACTACTTGGGAGGCTGAGGCAGGAGAATTGCTTAAGCCCAGGAGTTTGAAGTTGTTGTGAGCTGTGATGCCATGGCATTCTAACTGAGGGCAACAAACAAAGTGAGACTGTCTCAAAAAATGAATTTATTTATTTACTGATTGATTGAGATAGAATCTCACTCTTGGTCCAGGCTGCGGTGCTGTGGCAACATAGCTTGCAATAACCTGAAACTCCTAGGCTTAAGCAATCCTCTTGCCCTTAGCAGAGCATGGGTCTTGCTCTTGATCAGGCTGGTCTTGATCTCCTGAGCTCAAGGGATCCTCCCACCTCAGCCTCCCAGTGTGCTAGGATTATAGGCATGAGCTACCGTGCCTATCCTCATTTTCAGGTTATTCTTTTTTTTCCTTAACCTAACAGCTTTGTCACTTATCAGCTGTAAGTGATAAGTGATAAGTGTAAGTGAACCTGCATTGACCAAGTTCTCATCTTCTGATCCCAAGTTTTCTTACCTGATTAAGCTGGACCCAAGACTTTCACAGTTACAGGTACATTGCAGATCTAAAACGTGAAAGGCAAAATCTTAACATTCTTGGAGTATGAAAAGGAATATTTTCATGTTCCTGAATAGAAAAATATTTTTTAAAAATTAAAGCTTATAGCAGTACTTATAAATGAAAAGATGAGCTTTCAGCCTTTAGGGCTGTCTTTCTAGAAACCTGCACACCATGAAAGCAGAGGGAGAAGTGAATGTGCAGGCTGAAGCACAAAAGGTGAAAGATGAGGCAGAGGTCCAAGTCAGCCTGTGAACACGTGAAGGCCGCAAGAGCAGAAACTTGGAATGCCAGTGGCTGAGGATACTGGTACATTTGTTGGGCAGCATGCTACTGTCTGTAACTTGCATCTCAGTGGATCTAGGACTTCATCACCAAACGATGACCAGGACCACCTGAGAGACCTATCTTGGTCACACCAACACAGTACCTATTGGTCTTTTGCTCTGGATCTGACATTCTGGACTAGTTCTGTTCTTAGTCGTGGCTAAATGTAGCAAGTATAAAATCATGCCTTCTGCTGTTTCAGCTGAAGAATTAAAACGCGAAGTTGAATAAATTTGATAACATTAAAATTAAAAATTTATATCCGGTCTGGGTGAAGTGGCTCAGCCTATAATCCTAGCACTCTGGGAGGCTGAGGAAGGGGAATTGCCTGAGCTCACAGGTTTGAGACCTGCCTGAGCTGGAGTGAAACCCTGTCTCTAAAAATACCAGGCATTATGGCAGGTGCCTGTAGTTTCACTTACTTGGGTGGCTGAGACAAGAGAATTGCTTGAGCCTAAGAGTTTGAGGTTGCTGTGAGCTGTGATGTCATGACACTCTACTGAGGGGGACAAAGTGAAACTTTTGTCTCAAAAAAAAAAAAAAAAAAAGACAAGCCTGAGCAAGAGTGAGACCTCCTCTCTACTAAAAATAGAAAACCAAGCCAGGGATTGTGCTGGGTGCCCAGAGTTCCATCTACTTGGGAGGCTGAGGTAGGAAGATCCCTCGAACCCAGGAGTTTAAGGTTGTGAGCTGTGATGCCATAGCACTCTAGCCTAGGACAATGGATTCTCTGCCTCAAAAAAAAAAAAAAGATACTTGCTTTCTCTTGTACTTAGTGTTCTCTGTCTCCCTGTGTGTGCACGGATATTCACATATCCAACAACATTCAGAATGTGTAAAGGAACCCTATCCGTTAATAAGAAAAAGACTATCAATGCCATAGTAAAACCATCAAGAAATTTGAATAAGTACTTCACAAAGGAGAATATCAATAAAGTCAGTGAACAGAGGAAAAGAATTTTTTAGTTATGGGGAAAATACAAATAAAGTCCACACTTAGATATCATTATACCCAGTCAAGAGACTAAAACTTAAATGATGGACAGTATCAGGTGATGGTGAAAAAGTGGAAGAACAGGAACTCTTTCTGTTGTTGGAGGGAGTGTGAATTGGTACACGCACTGTAACAAAAGTTGGCGGTATCTTTTAAATTTGAACCAAACATAATCTGTATTCCAGTAATTTCACTGTTAGAGGTGTCTGTTTAAGTGTGCATTTTGTAGAGAACTCCTTGCATATATGCACTTAGAATGTGTGTACACAAATATTAATACCTTTATTTGCAATAGTCAAACTAGAAATAACCAAATGAGCATCAGTGGTAACCAGTTATAGGTACATATTTATATGAGGGAATACTGAGTAAGAATTAAAGTCAATGTGAATGAGCTACATAGGCCATCGTATTTAAATCTCAGAAAATGTTGAGTGACATGGAAGATTGACTTCAAAGAATATATACTGTATGATTAAATTTTTATATATTTCAAAAACTTTTTATTACATACTCAGATTGAAACTAAGCTCAATAAAGAAATGATTGCCATCCCTTCCAGTATAGTGGTGACCTCTGGGGCAAGAGGAGGATGTGTGTAGAGAGGACATTTGGAGGGCCTCAGGGCTGCTTGCCATGCCCTGCTTCTTAGAACTGGGCATTGTGTACTTTGGTGTTTGCTCTAACAATGGACAGAGCTGCATATTTGTGATTGTGGATTTTTGGTATGTGTGCTATATATTTATATAAAAATTTTAGTTGTTAGTTTGTTTTTTTTAAAAAGAATAGGCCAGGAGCAGTGGCTCACACCTGTAATCTTAGTACTCTGTCTGGGAGGCCAACGTGGGTGGATTGCTTGAGCTCCTGGGTTCGAGACCAGCCTGAGCAAAAGCAAGACCCTGTCTGTATTAAAAATACAAAAACTGTGGCAAGAGGCTTGTTTGAGCTGAAGAGTTTGAGGTTGCTGTGAGCTATGATGGCAGAGCTCTCTACCAGGGCTGACAAAGTGAGACTCTGTTTCAAAAACAAAACAAAACAACTTCTTTTTTTTTTT
>NW_003852401.1:20148167-20149506 GCF_000181295.1 Otolemur garnettii | reverse complement strand
TGCACTCTACCCAGGGGGACAGCTTGAGACTCTGTCTCAAAAAAAAAAAAGAGACAGTCTCACTTTGTCTTCCTTGGTAGAGTGCTGTGGCGTCACAGCTCACAGCAACCTCCAGCTCTTGGGCTTAGGCAATCCTCTTGCCTCAGTCACCCGAATAGGGAGGACTACAGGTGCCTGCCACAATGCTCAGCTATTTTTTTGTTGCCGTTTGGCTGCGGGCAGGTTCAAACCTGCCACGCTCAGTATATGGGGCTGGCGCCCTACTCACTGAGCCACAGGTGCCACCCAAAACAAAACAACTTCTAAAAGTGGAAATGTTATAGCCATGAATTATAACTTTATGACTTTGTAATTTTTTTTTTTTTTTGAGATAAGAGTCTCACTTTGTTGCCCTCGGTAGTGTGCTGTGGCATCATAGCTCACAGCAACATCAAACTCTTGGGTTCAAGTGATTCTCTTGCTTCACTTCTTGAGTAGCTGGGACTATAGGTGCCTGCTGTAACACCCAGCTATTTTTAGAGACTGTGTCTCGCTCTGGCTCAGGCGATCTCGAACCAGTGACCTCAAGTAATCCACCCACCTTGGCCTCCCAGAGTGCTAGGATTATAGTTGTGAGCCTCCAAGCCCGACCTGTATTTTCACATATCTGTTATAACTGGAGCTTCCTTGTCACTTCTCTGGCTCTCCTTTCCTGCTGAGCGTTGTTTCTTGGGAGTAACTAAAACTTTCTGCCAATGCCATAGCTACTGCTGTTACTGGATCCACCATAGCCACTTTTTTTTTTTTTGAGACAGAGCCTCAAGCTGTCACCCTGAGTAGAATGCTATGGCATCACAGTTCACAGCAACCTCCTACTCCTGTGCTTAAATGAGTTGCTTGCCTCAGCCTCCCAAGTAGCTGAGACTACAGGCGCCCACCACAACACCCCGGCTAATTTTTTGTTGCAGTTGTCATTGTTGCTTAGCTGGCCCAGGCTGGGTTCAAACCTGCCAGCATAGGTGTATGTGGCTGGCACCTTAGCTGCTTGAGCTATAGGCGCTAAGCCAACCATTGCTACTTTGGTTGAGTGGTTTGGCAAAGTATTGGCTGCCACAAGTAGAGAGGGGCCAGAGCTCTGCCTCTAAAATTTCCTCCCTTCATGGGTCCAAAATTTGAAGATCAGTTGTTGTAATTGACCAAATCATTATAGCTTCCACCACCTCCACAATGGCTTCCATCATTACCAAATCCTTTGTAGCCATCCCCACTGCCACCATATCTGCCCCATGACTGCCACCAAAGCCACCACGACCATTGAGATTTCCTCCACAGCCACAGTTGTCATTTTTTTTTTTTTTTT
>NW_003852401.1:20146697-20148028 GCF_000181295.1 Otolemur garnettii | reverse complement strand
TGCCTCCCAAGTAGCTGGGACTACAGGTGCCCACTACAACGCCCGGCCATTTTTTGGTTGCAGCCATCATTGTTGTTTGGCGGGCCCGGGCTGGGGATTCAAACCCGCCACCTTAGGTGTATGTGGCTGGCGCCTTAGCCGCTTGAGCCACAGGCGCTGAGCCCACAGTTGTCATTTTTATTAAAACCACCTCCATGACCACCACCAAAGTTCCCAGAACCACTTCAACCTCTTTGGCTGGATGAAGATTAGTCTTCTCTTCCTTCAACAGGGCTTTCCTTTCTTCATGATTGTGGCCATTCAGTTTGGTATGATAGTCTTATCCACTGAATCATGATCATCACAGGTTAAAAGCAAAGCCTTTCTTTGTCACTGCCTCGGTCAGTCATGATATTTCAGTCATTTCAGTTTTCCTATAGTGTTTGAAATAGTCCCTTAGGTGATGTTCTTTAGTATCCTCTTTAATGCCACCAACAAAGACCTTTTTCACAGTTAAGTGGGCACCAGGTCTCTGAGAGTCTTCCCTGGAGATGGCTCCCTTTGGTTCCACAACTCCTCCATCCACCTTGCGTGGCCTCGCATCCATTGCTGCCTCCTCCTCCTCCTCTATGGTGGCATACGTGACAAAACCACAGCCCCTGGAGCGCTTGGTGTTGGACCTCTCATTACCACAGTCTGTGAGTGTCCTCATTGCTCACACGGGCTCCTCAGACAGTCCTCAGTGGTTTCAAAGCTCAGCCCTCCAATGAGAATGTCTGCAGCTGTTTGGGCTCCTTAGGAGACTCTGACTTAGACGCGATGGCAGTGGGAAGAGAGACTTTAAAGATGCTTCCTGGGCAGTGTCCACAGGCAGAAAGAGAAGTATCAGTATGTATTTTTGGTCTTAGTGTCTCAGGATTTTTTCACTGTTAGTAATAAGTGTCTAAATACTAGAGGAAAACAGTGGTTGGCCAAGCCACCTCCTACTGGCATGTAAAGTTGATAATGCACATCTTTGCTTGCTCTGTGTTCATTAATGTTCACTGGGGAGTTCACAGTGGCCATGGTGAAGTGCTTATACCAAGGAAAATAGGCAAAAGCTACAAATCAAGGTTTCCCCCCACCTCCCCAGAAAGCTTTTATTAAACATTTACTACTGTCCCACTGTGCTATTTCCCATATTGAGTGAGAAGTCTATGAAAAAAAATTGACTAAAGAAATATTTGCTTATTTTTCTCAAAATAATATAGATAGCACATAGTTATGTGTTTAGATAAAATTCAATAAAGATGCATTTCTTTGGGAAAGAAATGGTTTCTATAAACATAATTTTCTTTTTTTTTTTTTTTTTT
>NW_003852401.1:20121575-20146314 GCF_000181295.1 Otolemur garnettii | reverse complement strand
TGGGCTTAAGTGATTCTCTTGCCTTAGCCTCCTGAGTAGCTGGGAGTACAGGCACCTGCCATAATGCCCAGCTATTTTTTATTGCAGTTACCACTGCTGTTTTAGCTGGCCAGGGCTGGGTTCAAACCCGCCACCCTTGGTATATTGGGCTGCCCCCTACTCACTGAGCCACAGACGCCATCCAACATAATTTTATTTTCTACTGACAAGCAGGTTAATGTAATGGCTGAGTGTGAAGAGCAGAAGAGATTTTTTTTTTTGAGACAAAGAGTCTCATTTTATTGCCCCTCGGTAGAGTTCTGTGGCATCACAGCTTACAGCAACCTCCAACTCCTGGGCTTAGGCGATTCTCTTGCCTCAGCCTTCCGAGTAGCTGGGACTACAGGTGCCTACCACAACTCCCGGCTATTTTTGTTGTTGTTGCAATTTGGCCGGGCTTGAACCTGCCACCCTCGGTATATGGGGCTGGCGCCCTACTCACTGAGCCACAGGTGCTGCCCAATGGCTGAGTGTGAATTCAGGTATTGTGCCATATCAGTTTGAATTTCAGCTCAAATAGTCTTAGTCTTCAGCCATTTGAAACTCAGAAAGTTATTTTACTTCTTCGATTGTGTCTTTCAATTTTATCACTAAACTAGTAGTTTAGTAGTACCAACTCATTACTGAGTTTATGATGTTTGGTATACTGAATACTCAATGAATTTTGCTGTTCAAAAATCTACACAAATCTTCATGATCGTTTTTACATATTTGTCGCAGAGATGCCGAGAAATTCTTCAGTTATATTCTGTTGGAATATAAAGGCTAAATTACGTGGGATATCTTTAAGAAACTATTTTATTTTGTTGTTTTATTATTAGGTGATTCCTCCTAAGGAGTGGAAGCCAAGGCAGTGCTACGATGACATTGATAATTTGCTTATTCCAGCACCGATTCAGCAGATGGTCACAGGGCAGTCTGGTCTGTTCACTCAGTACAACATCCAGAAAAAAGCCATGACCGTGAAGGAGTTCAGGCAGCTGGCCAATAGTGGCAAGTGAGTAGATTCAGTTGGCGATATTTATTTATTTTGGAGATTTATGTCAATACGGTAAGAAGAAAAGTAGACAGTGTTTTTCCGTAAAAAGGAGTCTCCAGCACAATCTCTGTCAGCCCTCATTGAACTGTTTCTGTTCTTCGGATGGTTGCCTGCTAACATTTGGTTTACTATTAAGGAAATTGTTCCTCATTTTATTATCTCATTCATAATAGCTTTAAATAGAACTTTCTGTCTTTTACTTTGAGTTCTTTTTTTTAATGAGATGGGGTCTCACTCTTTCCCAGGCTGGAGTACAGTGGCTTGCAATTACAGCTCATTACAGACTCAAACTCCTAGGCCCAAGCATTTCTCCTGCCTCAGCCTCCTAAGTAGGTGGGAACTACAGGTGCATGCCACCATGTCTGGCTAATTTCTTAATTTTCTGTAAAGTCTGCTATGTTACCCAGGCTGGTCTCAAACTTCTGTCCTCAGGCCATCCTCCAGCATCAGTCTTCCAAAGTGTTGGGATTATAGGTATGAGCCATCATGACTGGCTGGTATGATACACAATTCATATACACAATTCATTTTTTTTTTTTTTTTTGAGACAGAGCCTCAAGCTATCACCCTGGGTAGAGTGCTGTGGCATCACAGCTCACAGCATCCTCCAACTCCTGGGCTCAAGCGATTCTCCTGCCTCCACCTCCCAAGTACCTGGGACTACAGGCCCCTGCCACAATGCCTGGCTATTTTTTGGTTGCAGCCATCATTGTTATTTGGCGGGTCTGGGCTGTATTTGAACCTGCCAGCTCAGGTGTATGTGGCCTTAGCCACTTGAGCCATAGGCGCCAAGCCTCATTTTTTTTTTTTTTTTTGAGACAAAGCCTCAAGCTTTCCCCCTGGGTAGAGTGCTATGGCATCACAGCTTACAGCAACCTCCAACTCCTGGGCTCAAGTGAGTCTCCTGCCTCAGCCTCCTAAGTAGCTGGGACTACAGGCGCCCGCCACAACGCCTGGATTTTTTGGTTGCAGCCATTGTTGTTTGGGCTGGATTCGAACCCACCACCTTAGGTGTATGTGGCTGGTACCTTAGCCACTTGAGCCACAAGTGCCGAGCCTTCATTTTTTTTTTAATTGTTTAAAAATAACATCTTTATTCAGATATAATTCACGCAGTTCACAATTCACCCATTTAAAGTATATAGTTCAAGACTTAACTTTCAGAGTTCACTTGTGTAGTTAGTTGCTCATTTGTTACTAGAGTCATTTTCCTGAATATGTAGAAGAGAGAGAGAGAGAGGAAAGAAAGGGATGAAAGAAAGAAAAGAATGGGGAGAGAGAGCCAGAGAGAGAGAGAGTGCACGCTACAATTCTTTTTTGTTAGGACTTTTTTCATTGGATGGTAGTGTTTAAGCCTTAAGTGTGTATATGTATGTTTGTGTCTAGATATATACATATATTTAGCAGATAAGTTATCTTAAAAGAAAACCTTGGATCAAATGAAAGGCCATTGTTACATTAATTATTTATTGCTATGTAAGTTTCCCAAATCTTAGCTGCTTAAACCAATCCATAATCTGGTTAAGAATCTGGGAGTGGGCTTGGCGCCTGTGGCTCAAGTGGCTAAGGTGCCAGCCACATACACCTAAGCTGGTGGGTTCGAATCCAGCCCGGGCCTGCCAAACAATGACAGCTGCAACCAAAAAATAGCCAGGCATTGTGGCGGGTGCCTGTAGTCCCAGCTACTTAGGAGGCGGAGGCAGGAGAATCGCTTGAGCCCAGGAGTTGGAGGTTGCTGTGAGTTGTGATGCCATAGCACTTCACCCGGGGCAAGAACTTGAGGCTCTGTCTCACAAAAAAAAAAAAAAAAAAAGAAAAAAGAAAGAAAGAAGAACCTGGGAGTATGGGCTGGGCATGGTGGCTCACATCTGTAATCCTAGCACTCTGGGAGGCCAAGGTGGGTAGATTGATTGAGCTCAGAAGTTTGAGAGCAGTGTAGAAAGAGCAAGACCCCGTCTCTAAAAAATAGCTGGACATTGTTGTAGATGCCTGTAATCTCACCTATTTGGGAGGCTGAGGCAAGAGAATCTCGTGAGCCCAAGGTTTGAAGTTGCTTTGAGGTTGCTGTGATCTGTGATGTGACGGCACTCTATCAAGGGTGACAGAATGAGACTCTGTGTCTCAAAAAATAAAAAAAAAAAAGAAAGATTAACACTTTGGATGAATTTAGCTACCTTTTTATTTAAAAAAATTATACTTGACATCGTTAAAACATTTGATAATACTTGAAGAATCTTCTGCGTGTGAAATTCCTACTATGGAGCATTCAGGTTAGTCTAAAGAAATTGAGAATTTTAAATTTAATTTAATTTGAATCCCTTCTTCTGAATTTTTGTATAGGCTTTAGTACAACCTCATTTTTTCAGATCTCATTAATTGACAATGTGAAAAACTTTCATCATAGCTTGGGCTCATTTACTTTCATATTCTTCTAGAATTCTTTTATAAGTATAGTGTTATTAAAACTAGATATTGCAGAGGGAATTATACCTGATTGTTGGCAAAAGCTGTAAACTGTTTTCTGTGTTCTGCTGCCATCTTTTAGTACCCATTTCCAGTGTCCCCTTAAAAAGTGTTAATAGATCAGTTTATTGAGTATAACCTCTGCATGGCTACTTTCATACTTCAAGGGATAATTTGTACTTAAGAGTAGTCAGATTATACTTACTAACAAAAATTAATTCTTTATAATCGTAACTACCATCAGAGAGGTACAAAGTGGTGTGAGGTTTGAAAGGAAGGAAAAGCTTTTGTGGTTGTTCATTAGGAATGGAGTAATTTATTTTGTAGGTGCAGTTGAGATGGATTTTGAAGGATGGTCAAATGTTTTACCAGTTCCAAAAGTAATGCATGCTTATTTAAAAATTAAAACATCATTGGCCAGGTGCGGCGGCTCATGCCTGTAATCCTAGCACTCTGGGGGGCAAAGGCAGGTTGGATTGCTTGAGCGCAGGAGTTTGAGACCAGGCTGAGCAAGAGGAAGACCCAGTTTCTACTAAAAATAGAAAAATTAGCTGGGCATTGTGGCAGATGTTGGTCTGTCTCAAAGAAAAATTGTAAGAAAATTAAAACATCATAGTAATATGTTAACTCCCAGAGAGAATCACTTTTATTTATTTTTATTTTTATTTTTTTTAGAGACAGTCTCACTTTATTGCCGTCAGTAGAGTGCTATGGCGTCATAGCTCACAGCAACCTCCAGCTCTTGCCTCAGCCTCCTGAGTAGCTGGGACTACAGGTCCCCTCCAGAATGCCTGGCTATTTTTTTGTTGCAGTTTGGCTGGGGCTGGGTTTGAACCTACCACCCTTGGTATATGTGGCTGACGCCCTACCCACTTTGCCCCAGGCGCTGCCCATTTATTTATTTATTTTTTTGAGACAGAGTCTCACTATGTTGCCCTTGGTAGACTGCTGTGTTGTCACAGCTGACAGCAACCTCAAACTCTTGGGCTTAAACGATTCTCTTGCCTCAGCCTCCCAACTAGCTGGGACTACAGGTGCCCACCACAACGCTCGGCTATTTATTTTTTTGTTTTCTTGTTGCAGTTGGTTAGCTGGCCTGGGCCCTGTGTTCAAACCTGCCACCCTCAGTGCATGTGGCTGGTGCTACAACCACTATGCTATGGGAACTGAGCTGAGAATCACTTTTAAAAACACATTTTTTTTTAGAACATTGATAAGAATTGAGCCCTTAAAGTTCTTTTTTCTTTTCTTTTTTTTTAAGAGACAGAATCTCATTTTGTCACCCTTGGTAGAGTGCTGTGGTATCACAGCTCACAGCAACCTCTAGCTCTTGGGTTTAGACAATTTTCTTGCCTTAGCCTCCCAAGTAACTGGGACTACAGGTCACAATGCCTGGCTATTTTTTGTTGCGGTTTGGCTGGGGCTAGGTTTGAACCCACCACCCTTGGTATATGGGGCCGACACCCTACTCACTGAGCCACAAGTACCGCCCTTCTTTTTTCTTTTGTCATAGAGAAACTTTGATTATTATCACTGGTCTATTTATTATTGTAGCATGGTATCAATTTTCTGTTTCAAGAGAATTTATTTTACTAGGCACTGGTTTTATTCATATCTCTTCTTCTTGTACTCTGATGGCTTGATATAGATTTATTCTTCCTGAAGAAAGTCATTCAGGTGATCTTGTCTGTTTTATGTACCACACTGGTATACAGAATATCTCTGGATCCAGGATGTCTGGATGTGGTAGGTTCTTTTTTAATCTATGTTGATTGAATAAATAGTGTCCTCCCCCAAAATACTTACAATGGTGTAAATTATTAGGCAGATTGTAAAGATTTATATACTACTATTATTATTTTTTTTTTTTTTGAGACAGAGTCTCACTATGTCGCCCTCATGGTACAGTACCATGGCATCACAGGTTACAGCAACCTCCAACTCTTGGGCTTAAGTGATTCTCTTGCCACAGCCTCCAGAGTAGCTGGGACTACGGGCATCCACCACAACACCCGGCTATTTTTTTTGTTGCAGTTGTCATTGTTGTTTTAGCAGGCCCAGACTGGTTTGAACCCACCAGCCTCAGTGTACATGTCTGGCACCATAACCACTGTGCTATGGACACTGGGCCAATTTATTTATTACTTAACAAAATATACATTTCTTGATATTCTGGAATTCACAGATATTTAAAACAACTAATTGGCTTTTTTTTTTTTTTTTTTTGAGACAGTGTCTCACTTTGTTGTGCTCAGTAGAGTACGTGGCATCACAGCTCACAGTAACCCCAAATTCTTGGGCTCAAGAGATTCTCTTGCCTCTGTCTCCCAAGTACCAGGGGCTACAGGCGCCCACCACAACACCCGGCTATTTTTAGAGACAAGGTCTCTTTCTGACTCAGGCTGGTCTTGAACTCCTGAGCTCAAGCAATCCACCTGTCTTGGCCTCCCAAGTGCTGGGATTATAGATGTGAGCCACTGTGGTTGGCCTAATTGGATTTTTTAATTAAATTATAAAATATCATTTTGAGAAATTATTTGAAAGATTATTTCTAGGTTAAATTTTATTTCCTTTAAAGTTAATTTATCGCTTGGTGCCTGTAACTCAGTGGTTAGGGTGCTGGCCACATGCACTAGGGCTGGTGAGTTTGAACCTGGCGCAGACCTGCTAAACAAAAATAGCTGGGTGTTGTGGTGGGTGCTTGTAGTCTCAGCTTCTAGGGAGGCAGAGGCAAGAGAATTGCTTGAGCTCAAGAGTTTGAGGTTGCTGTGACCTGTGACACTATGGTACTCTACAGAGGGTAACAAAGTGAGACACTGTCTCAAAAAAAAAAAGTTAATTTATGTTTTTTAATTTCATTCTAATTTTGTAATGGTAAAACACCTTTGAAATTCATCTTTTTATATTTTCTAGACCAGTTTCATGTAGAAAGTTATTTCAAATGCCAATGACATGGGGTTCTAAGCCTTAAGCCAAGGCTCTTGGTTGTCCACACAAGAGCTGTGTTGGGATCACATTGTTATCTTCATAATGGCTGTAGGATAGTCATGAGATAAAACAATTTTTAAGCAAGGAAGCATGCTGGCAGTCTTTCTATCCATCTGTTTTTCTTTGCTACGTGTCCTTGCGTAGGTATATAGTGAATAATGTGCTTGGTTTAAATAACAGAGGATGACATACATATTTGATAATGCAACTTAGTCCAAAGAAAATCTACAGACTTCCAACATAATTCTAATGTAAAAAATTATGTAAAGAGCTGAATTAGCATGCTCACATCACTGATCTGTACTTTCTTCTTGGTGGTAAGTCTTTACATAATTATGTGATGGAGCCCTCACAACAGCTTAGCTGTTGTTATTTCTGTTTTATAGAGGAATAACTGAGTTCCAAAGAAATTCAGCCTCCTGTCCAGGATCAGGTGACTTTTAAATGAAAGCCTGGATTCAAACCCAGGCAGCATGGTCTTGGAGCCTACCTCTTAACAACTGAGCTAGAATGAGTGAAAGGTCCTGGGCAGGAAGGTATGGTTTAATCAATGTTGAGCAAATTGACACAGGACTTGTGGACCAGCTGTGATTGTCGAACAACTCACTAAGGAAGGAGTGTGAGGACAGGACTCATTAGAATGAGATTCTAGCCAGGGGAACTGGTGGTCACTTTATTTCTAGTTTAGAATCAGCATTTGTTTGAAATGTTCAAGGATTTTAAAATTTACTCTCAGTGGATAATATTTAACTTTCCCTTTAAGAGTTATGGGTTTTTAAAAATTGATCCAGACTGGTCATATGGTGACAGATTCTTCATACGTAGTGTAACGTAGTTAAGGGCTTCAGCTTCCAAAATCCAAGACATTTTTTTAGAAGTCCTAGTAAATCGCATTTCTGCTACCTTCATCTTTTCTCTTTTCTGTCCTTCCTTCTGTTCTGTGCTCTGGAAAATAGAGATGTGTATCTGTCTTAATCACCTGACTTTGATCTCTGGTTAGCTTGATTAATTTGTATCTGGAATTCCTGATATTACTGAAACCTAGTAATAGAAGTGGTGGAATGATGTCAAGTTAGTCAGGATTTCAGGCCATCCTTTTATTTTTGCCTGTGCTGTGAGATTGTGCCATTCTGGGTAGAACAGCAGATTGTTCTGTATTTCAAGTACAGTTGTCAAATTAAATTGTTTGGTTTTCTTGCTCATTACATAGATAACCAGGTTGGGCTTCCCAGTATAGTGAATGGACGTGTTGATAGTTCTGTGATGAGTTAATCTAAAATGTCCAGTATGCTTTATTGGGATTGCAACTGTTGCTAGACATCTTTACTTCTTCTATTTTTTTGTGATAAGACTATTATTCCAAATCATAGTAGTACAAAAAAGTAAGTGCTTTTCTGGAATTCCTATGTGAGAGATAACCATTAATAATTATAATTTGGTACACATTTTCTGGCCACTTAATGTACATTTATTTATTTATTTATCTTTTTTTTTGGTAGAGATAGAGTCTCACTATATCACCCTCAGTAGAGTGCTGTGTGGTCACAGTTCACAGCAACCTCCAACTCCTGGGTTTAAGGGATTCTCTTGCCTCAGCCTCCTGAGTAGCTGGGACTACAGGCCCCTGCCACGAGGCCCAGCTATTTTTTTTGGTTGCAGTTCAGCCAGGGCTGGGTTTGAACCCACCACCCTCAGTATATGGGGCCAGCACCCTACTCACTTACCCACAGGCGCCACCCTTTTTTTTTTGAGACAGTCTCACTATGTTGCTGTAGGTAGAGTGCTGTGGTGTCACAGCTCACAGCAACCTCAAACTCCTGGGCTTAAGCAATTCTCTTGCCTCAGCCTCCCAAGTAGCTGGGACTACAGGCGCCCACCACAATGCCTGGCTATTTTATTGTTGTTGTTGTTATTGTTGTCTTTAGCCAGCCCAGGCTCGGTATGAACCTGCCATCCTCCGTGTATGTGGCTGGCAGCCTATCCACTGAGCTAAGGGTGCCAAGCCTATTTATTTATTCTTAAATATAATCATATTATATACACTGTAACCCACTCTGTTCAACTGTGGAAGGAATTTAATGTCAGTACCTAGAAAGGGCAATCTTAAGTTACGTTTGATATTTTAAAAAACTAATTCCTAGTTGATAGATATTAGCTAAATGGTGAAGCATAACCGTCCTGGGCCATCTACAATGTTACACATCTGTGTTGTTAGAATGAATTGCTAGAGGTGATTTTTAAGGCTTTTGGTATCTATTGAAAAATTATATGTTGGAAAGGTTTTGACAGTTATATTTTCACTCTAGCTGTGTAAAAGGTCTCATTTTTTTCGTGCCATTGATATATTGAGCATTGGCCAATCTAATAACTGCAAATTATCTTATTTTAGTTTTACTTTCTTATATTTTAAAGAAATTGTCCTTTTTAGTGTTTCTGTGTTATGTTCTCTATAAGCCTGTAAAATTTCTCAATATAGTATAATTGCTTAAAGATTTAAAAATATTTTGAAAGCTAAAATAATGACCTTTAAACTTTTTTTTGGCTTATATATTATTGATACTTTTTTTCAAATGTGTTATGTGACATGGCATGGTGATACTTTAGTGAATGTATTTTTAGTGCTACTAAGGGTATAGAGTGATAATAAAGTTATTTAAGGATCTTAAGAATATTCAGATGTCTATGATGAATACATTTGAATGTTTATTTGTTAGATTTGACAGCATGACTGTCTACTGTATTTTGTTAGGATTTTGTTTTGGAAAATTAATTAAATAAAATGGTAGGGAAAAATCTTAAAACTGTCTTATTTGGCTTGTACTTTTTTTTACCTATCTTTGCAGATATTGTACTCCGAGATACTTGGATTATGAAGATTTGGAGCGCAAGTACTGGAAGAATTTAACTTTCGTGGCACCTATCTATGGTGCAGATATTAATGGGAGTATATATGATGAGGTATTTATATTTTTAATGGGTTTTGAAATTGGCCATTGGAGGTTACTTTTTTTGTTAACATTTTAGAAAGTTGCAAAGTAGTCATTTTTTGTGGTTTTGGGTGATCCATAATTCCTTAAAATATATGAGGAAATAAAAAGCTCGTAGGTTGACTGCTGGTATTTTTCAAATTGAAGCCAGCTAATTGTACAAATACCTGAAATTGTTCAACAGTAGCATAGTATGCAGTTATCAGGTTGATCTTTACATTGCGTTTAAAAAATTTTCTTTAATCACATGTACACTATGGAAATGTTCAGAAACCAGGAAATATTATCCATCATACTACCAGCTTCAAGCAAAAGCTCTGTTCTTCCAGTTGTTTCTCCCTAACTGTTTAACAGGCTTATATTTTCCTTTCTTCATGGACAAATTTTTCTTAAAGTGCATGTTATTATAGTCTATATGTAGCCATTTTTCGTGGAGGATATAATCCACTGACTATAATCTGTTTGCTGTTTCCTGACCTTTTTAAACCCAATTTTTTTTGTGATTCTTTCCTTATTGAAACCTTCTATCCCTTCTCCCATTGTTTCATATTGAGATATTTTTTACCTACCAAATTGGAAATAATGCAATGCACAACCTGGATACATTCACCTAGATTCAGGAATACAGGTTGAGCAAGCTTAATTTGAAGATTTGAAATCCAAAATGCTCCAAAATTCAAAACACTGGCTGGGCGTGGTGGCACTTTCTGTAATCCTAGCCAAGAACAAGATCCTGTCTAGACTGAAAATAGAAAAATTAGCCAAACATTATGTCCTAGCTACTTGGGAGGCTGAGACAAGAGATTTATCTAGGTACTTATTGTCCTAGCTACTTGGGAGGCTGAGAGAAGAGAATTGTCTAGGTACTTATTGTCCTAGCTACTTGGGAGGCTGAGACAAGAGAATTGCTTGAGCCCACGAATTTGAGGTTGCTATGAGCTATGATGAGGCCATGGCACTCTACACAGGGCAGTAGAATGAGACTTTGTCTCAAAAGCCCAAAGCAAAAATACAAACAAATAAACAACAAGAAACACAAAGGAAAAAACAACATTTTGAGAGCTGAAATAATGCCTAAAGAAAATGCTTTGCATTTTGGAGTTTGGAGTAGGGATGCTCAACCAGTATGATGTATGTGCAAAATATTCCAAAGTCTAAAAAAACCCCAAATCCTTAATTCTATGGTCCCAAGCATTTTAGACGAGGGATATTCAATCTGTAGTTAACATTTTGTCACATTTACTTTTTGATGATTAGATGATGTTGTGAAATTACCTTTGTCCTATTAGATACAATGATAGTATGACGATATAATTTTTTTCTACTTAGCAATTAATAATGCACATTGAGGCTCGGCACCTGTGGCTCAAGTGGCTAAAGCACCAGCCACATACACTTAAGGTGGCGAGTTCGAATCCATCCTGGGCCCGCCAAACAACAATGACGGCTGCAACCAAAAAATAGCGGGGCATTGTGGCAGGAGCCTGTGGTCCCAGCTACTTGGAAGGCTGAGGCAGGAGACTCGCTTGAGCCCAGGAGTTGGAGGTTGCTATGAGCTGTGAAGCCACAGTACTCTACCCAGGGGGATAGCTTGAGGCTCTGTCTCAAAAAAAAAAGCACATTGAAATACATATTGGTGAAATAAAACACAAGGTCTAGGATTTGTTTTGCATATATTTTAGGAAATAAAGTAGGATGTATATAGAGAAAAGAAAATTGGCAGAATACTTAAAGCTGAAAATAAATTGGCATTTTAAATATGTATGTGTTTAAAGTATGAAAAATAACAATTTACAAATAAACCTTTCCCTCTTATCTTTCTAGATTTTCACTAGAAACCCCTGTACTGAGAATTTATTGTTTATTAAAATAGTATATACTTTCATAGGAAAATTGAAAAAAACAGAATATGAAGAAGAAAATAAACATTGCTTATAAGGTCACCAAACAGAAATAACCTTATCATGATTTTTTTTTTTTTTTGCCGTTTTTGGCTGGGGCTGGGTTTGAATCTACCACTTCCAGCATATGGGGCCAGTACCCTATTCCTTTCAGCCACAGGCGCTGTCCATTCGTGATTTTCTTTTTTAACAAATCTGTTGGCTCAGCGCCTGTGGCTCAAGTGGCTAAGGCACCAGCGACATATACCTAAGGTTCAAATCCAGCCAGGGTCTGCCAAACAACGATGGCTGCAACCAAAAAAAAAAGCCAGGTGTTGTGGTGGGCGCCTGTGATCCCAGCTACTTTGGAGGCAGAGGCAGGAGACTCACTTGAGCCCAGGAGTTGGAGATTGCTGTGAGCTGTGATGCTACGGTGCTCTACCCAGGAGGGACAGCTTGAGGCTCTGTCTCAAAAAAAACAAAAAACAAACCTGTTTTTTGAGATGGGGGTCTCATTTTGTTGCTAGGGCTGGTGACAAACTCCTGGGCTTGAATAATGCTTCCCTCATAGCCTTTTGAACAGCTGGGATTACAGATTACAGATGTGTGTTATGGTACCCAATCATAATTTCCTTTTGTTTCTTCTATTTTATGTGAATGTGTGTGTGTGTGTGTGTGTGTGTATGTATTTCTTCTTATTCTTCTTTTTTTTGAGACCGAGTCTCACTTAGTCACCCTGGGGTTGAGTACCATGGCATCATAGCTCACAGCAACCTCAAACTCTGGGCTTAAGTGATTCTCTAGTCTCAGCCTCCTGAGTAGCTGGGACTATAGGCACCCACCGCAATGCCTGGCTATTTTTTAGAGACAGGGTCTTGCTCTTGCTCAGGCTGGTCTTGAACTCCTGAGCTCAAGCAATCCACCAGCCTTGGCCTCCCAGACTGTTGGGATTACAGGTATGAGCCACCATACCTGGCCATGAACGTGTATATTTATAATGCATGCATGTGTTTGCAGGTGTGTGCATGTTTCTCAACAAAGAGCCAAGATGGTTTTAGCACTTTTTGGCTTTGAAGTATTTCTACTATTGTTTCCAGAAGGACCATTTAGTTTATTCTAGAACTAGCCATGTTTAGACTACCAGTTGCAAACTGTGCCTGGTATTAAATGGTTGTTAGGTTTTTTTTTTTTTATTTTTGGTATTTCAGTTACAGGTGTCTTCTCTACTGATTTCTTCCTTTTTTTTGAGACAGAGTCTCACTCTGTTGCCCGGCTAGAGTGCCATAGCTTCAAACTCCTGGACTCAAGGAATCCTTTTGCCTCAGCCTCTTGAGTGGCTGGACTATAAGTGCCAAATTTTTCTATTTTTAGTAGAGACGGTGGTATCGCTATTGTTCTCGTTGGTCTTGAACTCCTGACCTCAAGCATTCTTCCCATCTTGGCCTTCCAGAATTCTGGGATTAGAGGTGTGAGCTACTGTGCCTAGCCTGATTTATTCTTTAGTGATAATAAATCTATTCTAAGTTAAACATGTATGAGTAGCTATGGTGGAGTTGGTTTTAAATATTGCTCACAGGCAAGACCAAGAGAAGCATGCATGCAATTAAGGTGTGGGCCCAAGAGCAGCTTCAGCTTCTGGTGGTTAGTGTAAGTGTCTGGGAAGGATGTGGTAGAAAGTAGAACATGTAAGAGCTGATTGTTAGTAAAGGGGTGTGTGCAAATGGGAGTAGGTAGATTGCAAACATTTATCTGGGTCTGGTATCTTTAGATTGTTCCATTAATAGTAAGACATCCTTACAGAACATGGCATCCAGTTTTTGTGGGATTGTCCTATGAATGAGGGAGGCAGTATAAATACTGTTGGCATTTTATACTTAAACACAAACTTGGGGCCCAGAGAGGTACAATTGCTTTTCCAAAGTTATGAGGCTAGTAGAAGGACTACTACATCTTCTTTTCCTCCAAACAAGTTTTAAAGAAGCAAATTATGCATACCTAATCTTACAGTTGTGGGAATGTGTGAAACTAGGTCTTTGTCATCTACATAATGTCCCTGAGCTGATGGTTCATCTTTTTTCCTGTTGTGTCCTAGCAAGTGTTCAGGTGTTGGAGAGGAAGATTGGGCTGAAGGATCTGCATCCTGACCTTAGAAGATGCATGTCTGAGTGCTCTAAAAAAATTAAAATTCAGACTTATTTTTAAAGTCACCACATATGATCATTGACCTCTATGTTCCTTTCTTTCTGAGTGTGTAAAGAGTTTGAATCAGCATATTTGGGACCATTTTCAGAAAAATTGACATAAAAATGCCCTGAATTAGCTTTTTGTATTTGATAGTGA
Source organism: Otolemur garnettii (assembly GCF_000181295.1). NCBI lineage: Eukaryota > Metazoa > Chordata > Mammalia > Primates > Galagidae > Otolemur > Otolemur garnettii. Next base: position 20,132,578 of record NW_003852401.1, on the reverse strand, counting down.
AACAGCCTCATCACTGACTGCGAAGATAAGGTTGATGGACTTTAGATTGCTGTGCTTATCAATTTACCACTTGAGTTTGAAAGCCTATTACTCATTGGCATTGCTTCAAGGGAACATTGACTTTAGACTTCAGATTTGAGTAAATTTAGTTATTAAAATCCAATGAACAAAATCCACTGGTTTATAAACATGCAGTTTAAAACCGTCCTCATCATTTACAGCTTTTGGAGCTGGGAGTCTATCATTTTGGAAGGACCTACAAGGCATAGTATTTTAGGCAATTTCTGCAGGCCTCAGGGAGCATTTAGCCACTCCTGAGTTGGACTAATATTTTCAGTGCTTTTGTAGCATAAAGAAACGTGAGAGAAGTGTTGTAAACTGCTTCTGGTGAATAAAACCAATCATAATATAAGATGCCTAAATCCATACAAATGAAAAAATAGCTTGTATTTACTCCCTGGAGGTAGATGAAGAATTTGAAAAGAGTGTATTAAAGGGAGTGATGATGAGTATAATAAATTAACTAACATTCAGGAATGTTTGAATTCATCCTAATGAATAGCATTGAAAAAAAACCCATGTATTGTTTTGCTGTTGACTGTCTTTACATTGTTCAATTCTTCAATACTAAATTCTTTAGTATTTAAATTGTACCGAGAATGGGCTTCTTTTTTTTTTTTTTTTTTACGGAGCCTCAAGCTATCCCCCTGGGAAGAGTACTATGGCATTACAGCTCACAGCAACCTCCAACTCCTGGGCTCAAGCGAGTCTCCTGCCTCAGCCTCCCAAGTAGCTGGGACTACAGGCGCCCACCACAACGCCCAGCCATTTTTTGGTTGCGGCCATCATTGTTGTTTGGCGGGCCTGGGCTGGGGATTCGAACCTGCCACCTTAGGTGTATGTGGCTGGCGCCTTAGCCGCTTGAGCCACAGGCGCCGAGCCAGGGCTTCTTTTTTTTAATTTTAATTTAATTTTTTTTTTTGAGACAGAGTCTCACTTTGTCATCCTTGGTAGAGTGCCCTGGTGTCACAGCTCACAGCAACCTCCAGCTCCGGGGCTAGGCAATTCTCTTGTCTCAACCTCCCGTGTAGCTGGGATTATGGGTGCCTGCCACAAAGCCTGGCTGTTTTTTTTGTTGTTGCAGTTTGGCTAGGGCTGGGTTTTGAACCCACCACCCTCGGTATATGGGGCTGGCACCCTACTCATTGAACCACAGGCGCCGCCCTTTAATGTTTTTTTTTTTTGAGACAGAGTCTCACTGTCGCCCTTAGTAGAGTGCTGTGTGGTCACAGCCCACAGCAACCTCAAACTCTTGGGTTTAAGTGATTCTCTTGCCTCAGCCTCCCACGTAACTAGGACTACACACACCTGCCTGGCTATTTTTTGGTTGTCATTGTTGTTTGGCAGGCCCAGGCTGGGTTCAAACCCACCAGCCCTGGTGTATGGCTGGTGCCCTAGCCAGTGAGCTATAGGTGCTGAGCTGAGAATGGGTTTCTTATGGTACATTGCATTGTTTTGAAAGAAATTATAGAGTTGTCCAATTGTAGTTCCATTTCTCCCCTAATTTCTAGTTATACATATTTCCTTTAATCCTTTTTTTTTGAGACAGAGCCTCACCCTCTTGCCCAGGCTAGAGTGCCATAGCATCACTGTAGCTCACAGAAACCTCATACTCCTAATTCAAGTGATCCTCCTGCCACAGCCTCCTTTGTAGCTGGGACTACTACAACACTTACCTAATTATTTTTATTTTCAGTAGAGATGGGGCCTTGCCCTTGCTCAGACTGGTTTCGAACTCCTGAGCTAAACTTTTGCCTCAGGATTACAGGTGTGAGCCACCATGCCTGGCCAATTTCTTTTATCCTTACAAGAATGGGTGGGAAGCTATAGCCTTCTTTTTGGTAGGTGTGGGAGTTCTTGGAGAGGATGTGGGGAGTTAAGAGAAGTCGTTTTTGCAGAATACAAAGATGGATAAACTCTTCTCAGATAGTTCACAGAGGAGCAGAGGGATGATAGTTACAGTAAGCTTGGTAGTAAAGGGTGGTGTGAGGAACTCTATGGAGTCTGTAGGAGAGGAGCATTGAACAGGCTTGCATCTGAGAAAGACTTTGTGGAGGATGGAGGACATCTGAACTTGCCCTAGATAACTGAGTCCAAGTGAAAGAAGAGAGTGGACAATGGGCAGGAGCTAGGTAAATTGGACAGCAAGACTGTGGTCTCAGTTTTTTTGGTGAAACTGAGGATGTTTGCTGAGTAGGGGATTAGAAAGGTGAGGTACTCCTGGGATAGTGGCTGTGGGACCTGGGAGGGAGATTTTGGTCTCCCAGATATGGTTATGGGCCAACTCCTGGTACCCCAGGAGCCCCTCCAGGGGCCCCTCCTGCTCTGTGCCATATCTGCTACCCCCAGGCAAATCTTTTAAGGAACAGAGAAAGTGCCACTATAGTTTTGATCCAGGCTGAGATATGGTGCAGGAAAATGGAGCCAGGGTATTCATGAAGGATTACATCAGAATAATCACCCCTTGGCTCGGTGCTTGTGGCTCATGTGGCTAAGGTGCCAGCCACATACATCTAAGGTGGTGGGTTCAAATCCAGCCTGGACCCGCCATAACAACAATGATGGCTGCAACCAAAAAATAGCTGGGCATTGTGGTAGGCACCTGTGGTCCCAGCTACTTGGGAGGCAGAGGCAGGAGACTCTCTTGAGCCTAGGAATTGGAGGTTGCTGTGAACTGTGATGCTATGGCACTCTACCCAGGGGGACAGCTTGAGGCTCTGTCTCAAAAAAAAAAAAAAAAAAAATAATCAGCCTTAACAGGAAAGGTAGCAGGGCCTGGAAATCCCAGGGCTAGAGGCTTGGTTGCTTTTTCATTCTGCTGCTCTCTCAGAGCTTGAGTTCCTTAGCTTATATACTAAAAATTCTCAACACTACAGGCAGTAGCAGATGGGGACAGTAATAGGAATGTGACTTAAGCAAGTTGCTATTTTTTAAAACCTAAATACAAAACTTATCAAAAGCATACGGTAACAATACCTAGTATTTGGGTGTAAAAAACAGAGCAGGGTTTGGCCATCAAATTCTGCCTGTTGCTTATTTTTATGAATAATCTTTTGTTGGAGCACAGTCTTGCTTATTCATTTATGTATTACATATGACTGTTTTTGCTCTACAATGGCAAAGTAGAGTCATTTGTCACAGATTGTATAGCTACCAAAGCCTTGTCTGTCCCTTTGCAGAAAAACTTCACCAGTCCTTTATAAAGAGGCACAGTTACTTGCTCTTCGGGAAGTGTGTGCAAGCCCTTTTTGAGATAGATGGGAGATAAATAAAATTATGATTGTTCTCAGGATAATGAGTTTAATATATGAGATTAATATAATTGACTATATTTGTTCATTGTGACAATGAAATTGGAGTGTTTGGTGATTTCAGGAACCTTCTGTAGTTAAAGAAATTCTTAGAAATGGAGCCATCTTTGGTTCTGTGTAAGGTCTGAGTGATTCTTTTGCAAACAAAAATAAGTGTAAGAGACTTAAGTTCTGAAATTTATTTTTTAATGTTTCACTAAGATCTGGTACACTGGGCTCGGCACCTGTGGCTCAGAGACTAGGGCGCTGGCCATATACACCAGAGTGGGTGGGTTCGAATCCAGCCTGGGTCTGCCAAACAACAATGACAACTACAACCAAAAAATAGCCGGGCCTTAGGGCAGGCACCTGTAGTCCCAGCTACTTGGGAGGCTGAGGCAAGAAAATCTCTTAAGCCCAAGAGTTTGAGGTTGCTGTGAGCTGTGATGCCATGGCACTCTACCAAGGGCGACATAGTGAGATTCTATCTCAGAAAAAAAAAAAAAGATCTAGTATACTGATAAGGTAATTAGCTTTTACTAACAATGTATACATATAAAAAATTAGTTCTCTGTTAGAAGCAGCATCAGAATTTCTTCAGGAAGCAAAACAAACATACCAAAAAGAAGTCAGATAAAGAAAAAAAAGTCCTTGGGTGGCGCCTGTGGCTCAGTGGGTAGGGTACCGGCCCCATATACTGAGGGTGGTGGGTTCAAACCCAGTCCTGGCCAAATTGCAATAAGAAATAGCCGGCTGTTGTGGTGGGTGCCTGTAGTCCCAGCTACTTGAGAGGCTGAGGCAGGAGAATTGCCTAGGCCCAGGAGTTGAAGGTTGCTGTGATATCACGGAACTCTAACAAGGGCGATAGGGTGAGACTCTGTCTCAAAAAAAAGAGAGAGAGGAAAAAAGTCCTATACCCTGTGGGATGATGAGACTTGACTAAAGGGCATCAAAGCCAGCAGATACCTACAGAAAACACAGAGGACAGAAAATTTCTGAGGTGGCTAATTGCCATATGTATCTCCATCAACTTTAATGCGGGGTCACATATGTGCTCTGTGTGTGAGAGCTAAGAATAGGCATTAGTATTACTACAGTGACAGAGGTAGTCCTCAGCCTTGTGCTGTGTGCTATTTGGGCGTGTTTCTAGCACCTCTCATATAGACTAGTGGAGATTTTACTACATTGAGGATTAAAATGAGGATGTACATGCTTTGTTGAAGTTAGCTATACTTTAATGACTGACAACACTAGAAGCATCTCCCAGGTATTGTCTGGGTTCAGAAGTGTTTTTTGTAAGATTATCCTTTTGCTAAATGGTGATAGATAATTCCTCCCCTAACTGTCATCTGATGCCCAGGCATGAATGTCTCTTACCATAACTGGCAGGGCAGTCTTCATTGGCCTCTGTGAGCTGATTTGTTTTTTTGGAGACAGAGATTCAAGCTGTTGCCCTGGGTACAGTGCCATGGTGTCATAGCTCATAGCAACCTCCACTTTAGGCTCAAGTGATCCTCTTGCCTCTATTTTTGGTAGGGATGGGGTCTCGCTTTTGCCCAGGCTAGTCTTGAACTCCTGAGCTCAAGGAATCCACCCTCCTCAGCCTCCCAGAGTGCTAGGATTACAGATGTGAACCACCATACCAGGCGGGAGCGGATGTTTGCCTGACAAGGAGTTTAGCTTCCCTTGGAACAAGTAGCCTTCTTTGGATGCTTTATGTCCAGGTACCTTTTTTTATTTTCTTACCTTCACATTTAAACCTATGAGGTAGCATTTCATCAAGATCGAGATCAAGAATTTCCTTTGTATGTAAGCATCTTTTTATGAGAGTTTTCTGCAGTTCACACTTCATTGTGAGGGGACCCTGCCTCACCTTGACCTTCAACTTATGCCATTTCACTCTGTTGTTGGGCCTTTCAGACCATTTAGCTTTTGCTGTGAAATGCAGCTCCTTTACTGAATTGTGTTCCTTCCCCATTGCAGCTGCCTGCAGATCTCTGAAGGTATTCAACCCTTCTGTATCAGCCTGCTACCGCACACTCAGTGGACTCCTACCCTGAGAGTGGCTTGTCAGTCCACTGCACAAAGAATTTCTCTAGTTTTACAAAATATCATGCTGGCTTGGTTACCACAGTGAAGTTTTTCTGGAGGAACAATAGTATTGTTAGGAGAATGGGCCTTGGCAAAATCATGCCCTGTGGGTCTCCGTCCTTTAAAATAAATCATCACTTCCAGCTATTCCCAGGCTTTTCTCTAGGTCTCACATGCTCGCTTTCTCCTTGGGCTTTTCTACTTTCTCAGGAGATATTTTTACTGTGAATAATGGGAAGATGACAGCATTGATGACAGTACATTTAATAATGGGCATGGGGCACAATCCTTTTGGGAAAACATCTGAGATACAATTTAAGTGCAGTATATGCTCTCTGACCAAGATTTGTATTTAACCGAAATGATTCCATTGGTGGCTATCATCATAGAGAGGTTTTGAGAGATTTTGATTTGGATAGTGATCATTGGGTAAAAAAGTCATTACAACAAATGTTTGCAAAATAAGTATGGAAAATGAAGGGTATCATGTGACTATTTCTACTGCAGGAGACTCTGAGCTCACTTGTGGCAGGTATCATTTCTCATACACTCTCTGGTCCCAATCTCTAACATAGTGTCTGCTGCAAAAAATGCGTTTAGTAATTATAGAATTGATAAGTGCATGGCATGGGAAAAAATAGCCTTGGGACAGATCGTGATGTTTTTCTTTTTTTTTTTTTTCCCTGTACATCTTGGAGAAAAGTTTGATATTATTTTAGTAATGGAGTGATAAGATCAGAATTATGCTTTAGAAAGTGTGTACTGGTTATGAGAAGTTTGGAAAGTGCTTTAGATGAGGGAGGTGAGGGGGAGGGGTTTTGGTGACCTTCTCCAGTGTGTGTTTTTCTGAATTTAGTGCTCCAGGACAGCAGTTCTCAATATTTTCACTGTCAGGACATCACTATGCTCTTAATAATTATTGTGGACCTTAAAGACCTTCCGTTTACGTAGGTTATATCTCAGATAGTTCTACATTTGGATTAAAAACTATATGTAAGTGACTATAAGTATTCTTACTTATTGTATTATAAATTAAAAATGACAATGCTTAAAAGTATTTAGCTCATTAAAATATCCCAGTACATATCAATATCAATATTTTTATAAATGGCTATTATATTTTCCCAAACAAAAACTTTAGTAAGAAGAGTTACGTTATTTTATGTTTCTCAGAACTCTTCTACTTAGTTTAATAGATGACTTCCTTTTTTTGTTTGAGACAGAGTGTCACTCTGTCAGCCGGGGTAGAGTGCCATGGTGTCATCATAACTCATAGCAATCCCAAACTCTTGGGCTCAAGTGATCCTCCTGCCTTAGCCTCCCCAATAGCTGGGGCTACAGGCCCCCACCACAATACCCCACTAGTTTTTCTACTTTTAGTAGAGACAGGGTCTCACTCTTGATCAGGCTGATCTCGAATTCCTGAGTTCAACCAGCCTACCCAGTTTGGCCTCCTATAATGCTAAGATTACAGCCACCCACCTCAGCCTCCCCAGATGCTGGAATTATAGGAATGAGCCGCCATGCTGGGCCAATTATTTTATTTTTAGTTGACATGAGGTTTGCTCTTGCTCAGTCTCATTTTGGACTCCTGAGCTCAAGGGATCCTTCTGCCTCAGCCTCCCATAGGCATGAGCCACCACGCCCGGCCCTTCTTGATTCTTATAGCTGCTTTTGCATTTAATCTGTTATGGTATCATGTAGCCTGTGGAAACCCCATGTTATGATCATGTGAGAATGGGAGTGAAAGAGGCAAATAATAATGTCCTAGTATAATTACGAAAGTAATTTTGGCACAGCCCCTCTGAAAGGATCTGAGTGTCTGTCAGTGGTCAGTCCCCAGGTAACTCTTCAAGAACCACTGCCATAAAATATTTAGCAAAAGATGACTCCTGATCCCATCATACCTAGAGGCTGCAGGAATCTTGAAGCAAGGTAACAGTGTTCTGTCCTTGTGCTCTGACCTTCAGGTAACGGCATCCCTGATACATTTCTCAGAGACCTAGCAAATCACATTCAGAGATAGTGATTCTCAAACTGGAAGTCATGGAGTTCATTTGGAACATCACATCACTTAATCTGCATATAGATAAGGCAAAATTTTACCAGTGAACAGCAGACTTAATAGGTGAACTCAGATCTCTGTATCTCAAAATATATTAGAAATTCAGGAGATTATACTTCCAAGATTTTCCTTTAATATTAATTTATTAGACTGTTGGCTTTTGTCATCTTCAAGTATTTATTAAGGGACAAGTGATATAAAATTCAAAACCGTTTGAAAGATACTGTGACAATTTTTAAGATAAAAAATATAATCTTCTCGTTTTATTTTTCCCTGACAGCTGGAGCAATTGTTTTTATTATATCTGTCCTAGGTATTCCCATTTTCACTTTTTAGTTTTCATCATAATCTACAGGTGTGTTTGTGTGGGTGTATATATGTTTTACAATAAAAATAACAATTTTGTTAATATAAATGTTAAGTCTAAAAATATTAGAAAGTGTTCTATAGGGGAAAACTCCAATCACTCATAATCCTGGCATTTTTGACAACTGCTGTCAAAAAAGTTTTGTATATTTCCTTCCAATATTTTTTGTCTACTAATAACCCATACTTGTATTTTTAGAAGACATTTGTGGTGTAATGAAGAGGGTTTGGTCTTGTCTTTTTCCTTTCCATTTTGACACATTGTGAATGCTTTTCCCCATGATGATAGATGTTCTTTAAAAGGGTGATTTGAAATCTATCTTATTTGTGTTGTTTTTGTTGGTAGGATAGTTTTCATGGGCAGAGGAAAGCAGATAGCTCTAATGTGAAGAGGGATGTAAGTGGAGACAGGGAGAGTGTGATGGTTCCTGGTGGTGTTTGGGTCAGTGTGGGGAAGGGCACAGTCCATAGGGGCCGGCTGGATCATTTAACCCCAGAGGGTGGCCTGTTGCTACAGACACCAACCCTCTCATTTTCTGTCTTTCCTCTGTAACCTCTGGAGAAAGCAAGCTATATTAAATAGCACAGAATATTTGACCTATTTTCTTACATAATCAACATCTGCTATGCCTAGTGATGACTTTCAAGGAAGCTCTGTGTTTGTCCTCAGAGTCTGCATCTGTAAAGGGAAGGAATTGAATTAACTCTCTTGGAGGTTCCTCCCAGCTTAAAAATGTTTCCTTTATCATAAGCCACATTTCTTCAAGAAATAGCCCCTTTATAAGAAATCTGTTTGCTGAGGCATGGGAATTTTTTTATACTAAGGTTTTAAATTTAGTGGTATTTAGCTTGTGGAAGATATCCCCTTTTTTCTTTTTCTTTTTGAACAGTAGCTTAAATATCTTTATCCACTAGATGGTGCTCGTGGACAGCAAATAATCTAAGGCTCTGTGTTTCCAAATGAGGTAAAACAGTTTAACTGAATTGCCAGGAGAGTTCCTTTCTATTTAACATTTTTATCATGTCAGGATATCATTTACCCTGAAATAAGAAATAACTTGAATCCAGAACACTAACAACTTAAATTTCACATCCAAGGCAAACATATCATCATTCTAGACATGCTTTGAAGCAAAGAGAGCTGTAGACTGGTACGGTTGTCATTTTCAGGTTTTAGTTGTGTAAAATAAAGTTTCTAGGTAATCAAACTCATTGTCTTCTGGCATGTTATGGCTGCTGTGTAGTGAATGAAATCTTAGTCCATATGACTTCAAATGTTGTCATCCAGGCAGGAGAGGTGAGGGGAGTACAGCTTTCTTGGTCACCTTGCATTCAAAATGGTCCATTAGTTCTAGAAGCAGAGTTTTCAGAGGGTTGTTGCCAGAGCATCATGGCTGGGGTGATACAGGGATTATGAATGGAAGCCATCAAAGCCCCATATGGCTGTTGTCAGTGAGTGTGTTGCAAGTGAGAAGCTTAGGTGGGATCACCATGAGAAAAGTCAGTCCCTGGAACATCGTTCTCAGGAATCTATCTGCCCCAGAGAAGACTGGGCTGCCACATGAGTTAAGGAGATACTGATGTTGGAATGCTCACACAGAGACTGCCTGATCTTAGATTAGGAATAATATAAAAGAAAACTGAGTTGGGTAGGATGTGGGTAGAATTGGTCATTTCTGTTTAACTCATCTCTTTACCTCTTCATTGTTATAAGAGGTAAACATTAAGTATATTTCAGTATTCTTAAATGTATACTTAATAAAGTATTACATTGATAAACCAACATGTGGAGTTACCTCTGCGTGGTCTGTGGGGATGTGAGAATTATCAGGAATAGTGGGTGTTTGTTAGTGCAGGGTACTTACTGGTTAGCTGGAGAGTCATGAATGGTTTTCTTTAAGGAATAAATGATACACTTAGTTCAAGGCAAGGGGTGCGAACTCTAAGACTGTTCTGTGAGTACTTGATGAGTTTATCTTGAGGGGTCAATTTCTGTGTAAACTGTTATTGAACAACAGGGTAGCTTAAATATACACAGCAGTAAGAATTACTGAAGGGGAAAGAACATGAAACTCAGAGGTAACAGACTTGTTTTAGAGCTGAATTTGGCTGGCAATTATAGAATCATTGATGATTTTAGCTGGAAGGAATCTTGGAAATTATCTGATACAGCCAACACATTTATGGAGACGCTCCGGGCTGGGTTCAAACCCACCAGTCCTGGAGCATGTGGCTGGCACCCTAACCACTGGCTAGTGGCTACATTGTCTACGGGTGCCCAGCCTGCCAACACATTTATGGATGAAGAAGCTCAGACTGAAATGCCGTGCTTTGTCCTAGCTGACCGCTACTTCATGGCAGAGCCAAGAGACCCCTCCTTTCCCAGTCTCTCTCTACATTTGGAGACAGTCACTAGGAAGGATGTTTAGAGCATTGAGATACTGTGTACCCTGGAGCTCTTTTCTTGGGCTAGCCTCTGTCAAGGGCCCCAGTGGTTGGAGGGTGCTTCCCCTCAGCCTGGCCTTGCCTGGGAAAGTGTGCCTGTCTGAAGCACAGTACCTCCTTTGGACCGGCTCTTGCTTATTTTCACAAAAGGGAAGATGAAGGTAATGTAGATTTTACCTTTATTATGACTTTTTAAGATATGAAAGCAAATGTAGTTTTTAAAGTGAGAATTTATGGGAATGTAGAAGTAACTCTTATTAAAAAGGACCTATTGATCTACAACTTCTGCTTCTAGAATCTGTTTTAAAGATGATCAGAAATCTGGGCCAACGTTCACATATTAAAATTATTTTTTAGTGTCTTTAAAAATTGTAGCTTAGAGTGTAAAACAATCGATGTGTCAAAAAGGAATATACTGATGAAAATTGTTACCACTAAGAGTAGTAATATATACTGTAAAAGAAATGTTAGGAGGCTCGGCACCTGTGCTCAAGCAGCTAAGGTGCCAGCCACATACACCTGAGCTGATGGGTTCAAATCCAACCCAGGCCCACCAAACAACAATGATGGCTGCAACCAGAAAAAAAAAAAAATAGCCGGGTGTTGTGGCAGGTGCCTATGGTCCCAGCTACTTGGGAAGCAGAGGAAGGAGAATCGCTTGAGCCCAGGAGTTGGAGGTTGCTGTG
>NW_003852401.1:20105612-20120682 GCF_000181295.1 Otolemur garnettii | reverse complement strand
GTCATTGTTGTTTGGCGGGTCCGGGCTGGGGATTCGAACCCGCCACCTTAGGTGTACGTGGCTGGCGCCTTAGCCGGTTGAGCTATAGGCGCCGAGCCTGAAATAAATTTTTTAACGAGAAAGATAATCACTAACACAATACAATGGTTTTTATCTTGTTTCCAGGTTTATGTTTGATTTTTTAAAAAGCTTATTTTCCGAATATTCTACAGGGAAGAAATATCATTTAATATTAAGGAAAATTGTTAGTTTTCGGCTCGGCACCCATGGCTCAAGTGGCTAAAGTGCCAGCCACATACAATTGAACTGGTGGGTTCAAATCCAGCCAGGGCCGCCAAACGACAATGAAGGCTGCAACCAAAAAATAGCTAGGCATTGTGGCAGGCATCTGCAGTCCCAGCTACTTGAGGGGCCTAGGCAGGAAAATCGCTTGAGCCCAGGAGCTGGAGGTTGCTGTGAGCTGTGATGCCACAGCATTCTACCTAGGGTGACAGCTTGAGGCTCTGTCTAAAAAAAATAAAAATTGTTAGTTTTCCATTGATGGAATAATGTGCCTGTGTATATGATCCATAATTTTACCTCATGAAGAATGAAAATGAGTCCATTAGAAAAAAACCTTAGGCTGTTTCTCTTTATAAAGAATAAAAGATAAACTCAACAATATCAGCCCTTTGCCGAGTGCTATGGGAGTGTGTTAAATCTAAAATTGCTTTAAGTGAGAAATAGCGGCAGTAGAGAAAATGAAGCAAGGTGGAAAAATCAAACAACGGAGAGAAATAGAAGAGAAAATACATAGAATCCTGTGTAAATTAGGAGGACAGATATATTCTTTATCTAAATTCTAAGTTGGCTCTGACAGAACAAATAATGGAGTTTTGGGGGTACTAGTGGTTAAGAAAAGGCCTAAGTCTAGCCCATACTTTGTTCTTATTGGAAAGCTAAGTGGCATCCACTTTTTCATTTGTGGAATGACAATGGTGTTATAGACTGTGATACATTAGTTTTTTTAAGAATTAACCCATGAATGGGAGGAGTGGGGAAAGTATGGATTTGTTACCAGGTAGGAAATACATCAATCATAAAGTCAATGGCTGAAAACAAATTAGGCATTTAGTTTACTTTCATGTAAAAATTTGAGGCAAGTAGTCTAGGTTCAGCATATTGATTTCATGTTATATAGGTATACTCCTACCAATTTCTTTTCTTTTCTTTTCTTTTCTTTTCTTTTCTTTTCTTTTCTTTTCTTTTCTTTTCTTTCTTTCTTTCTTTCTTTCTTTCTTTCTTTCTTTCTTTTTTTGAAACAAAATCTTCTCTATTACTCTGGGTAGAGTGCAGCAGCAGCATCATCCACTGCACTCATTGCAACCTCAAACTTCTGGGTTCAAGTGATCCTCCTGCATCAGCCTCCTGAGTAGCTGGGACTACAGGCGGGAGCCATCATGTCTGGCTAATTTTTCTATTTATAGTAGTGACAGGGGTCTGCGTCTTGCTCAGGCTGGTCTCTAATTCCTGAAATTTCTTCTTTTGCCTTTATGATGAGAGCCTTTTTTGGGGTGGGGGGCTGAGGGGAGGCAGAGTCTCAATTTATCGCCCTCGGTAGAGTGAGTGCTGTGGCATCACAGCTCATAGTAACCTCCAACTTGTGGGGTTAGGCGATTATCTTGCCTCAGCTTCCCGAGTGGCTGAGACCAGCACCTGCCACAATGCCTGGCTATTTTTTGTTGCAGTTTGGCTGGGGCTAGGTTCAAACCTGCCACCCTCGGTATACAGGGCTGGCACCCTACCCACTGAGCTACAGGTGCCCTATGATGAGATCCTTAACCATTTGTTCTAGTGGTGAATGCCTGAATTCTTTTTTTTTTTTTTTGAGACATTGTCTCACTCTGTTGCCCCAGGCTAGAGTGATGTGGCATCATAGGTCACAGTAATCTCAAACTCCTGGGCTTAAGTGAAAGTCTTATCTCAGTTTCTTGAGTAGCTGGGACTACAGAAACCTGTTGCAGTGTCCAGCTACTTTTTCTACTTTTAGTGCAGATGGGGTTTCCCTCTTGCTTAGGCTGGTCTTAAACTCCTGTGTTTAAGCAATCCACTTGCCTCAGCCTCCCAGAGTGCTAGGTTACAGGTGTGAGCCCCACCTTGGACTGGATGCCTGAATTCTGATTATCGTGTCTGGATGTCTGTTGGAAGAAGGAGGAAGGGCAGGGCAAAGGGCACAAGACTGTTGTGCATGCTGGGGGTGCCCCTTCCAAGCTCTCCCCCCCAGGGCCCTGCCCATGAGGACTGTGTGTATATTTCATTGGCCAGAGGCATGTATCATTTCTACTTTTAGCTGCAGGGGAAGCTTGAAATGCATGTTTCATCTGGCTTCATTGCTCTTTCAATTAAATGGAGTTCTCTTAGTAAGGAAGGCAAAATTATTATAATATATGCTGAGTTCTTAGTCTCTGCTATCAAAGTTTATTATAAGACACAATGATTTTGAAATTCTGTGTTATACTGTATGAAAATGCAGTTTAAAGAGTTGAATGAGTCAAGGGGCTTAACAGTCTTGAAAATATAAATAAATTAGTAAAGATTATTGTGTTTGACATTTTCAATGTATTTGAAAAATACTTGTGAAATTCTAAGCTTAGGAGTTTACCATGTTATAGAGTGTTGAGACAATCGTTTCCCTTTCAAGGAGAACAGGGTTTCACATAGTTTGGGTCCATTTTAGGATTTTCTGCAAGGGCCACATGTAGGTGTGTAAGATAAAGTTAAAAACCTGTTTGTTATTTCCATGACTTTTAAAAAATAGACTATATACTTATGAGTGGAATAATGAATCCTATACTTGGCCTATGCCAGTATTTCTAAATCATCTTCACAAGTGATCCTTTAAACAATGAAAATGGAAAACATAGTCACCAAATTACTGATTTTCTGTACTACAAGAGTGGGAAAAAGAGGAAAGTTTTTCTGTTCTCTCTCTATAAAAAGGGTATAGTTCTGACTTGACTTTTTGGCTGACTTTTTGGCCATGTAGCTTAAGAAACAGCCTGCGTAGGTTAGGGGTTCTTACCCTCTTTGAATCCTGGCTTCATGACCTGTCAGCTGTGAGATCTTGGGCATGTTCTCCTTCTGGGCTACAGTTCTCTCATTTATAAAATGGTCCTGATAATAGTTGGTAGTAGTGTTTATCTCGTAGGATAAAATGAGATGACATAAATAAAACACCTTGTGTGGGGCCTGCTCCCTGGTATGTATAAAATAAATGTTGGCTGCTGCAGGTGGCAATATCAAAGCAAAGCAAGACAGCAATCCTGAGGCCATCATGAGATACTCTGTAGCTGATTCTGTCTGAGAGAATTGTGAGGAATTCTATTCTACAGTTGTTATTGTAGGTATGTCCAACCTGTAGCCCAACAATTTACACTTTTTAAGCATCTGTCAGAGCCGTGAAAGATGTTTATTTAGAAGTGACTGCTGTGCTAGAGAAGGTTGCTGTAAAAAAAAATAACAAAACAAAACAAAAAGAAGTGAGATTTTAAGAAAATGCCTCTGCTATTTTCAGGAAATATACCACCATCTTGTCAGTAAGGTTCTGCCACGTGAGATTCCAGTACAAAATGCTGTTGTGGGACATGACTCTTGAGATAGTCTGTTTTTCATGATTTTTAAATCATTTTATTGAAATGTCATATCTGCAAATATATATATATCAGATGTCAATTTTAAAAACACAGTGATACATTGACTATGGGAATCCATCCACTGTATAGTCAGTCAGTAAGAACATCAGTGATCCTGCTCAGGGACTGTTCTTTCTGTATTCCTTCTGTCCTATACCCCTGTCGCTCTGGGGGAGCTTGAATTTGGTGTTTGATTTCCTGCTGTACATAGGAAAATTAACAAGCTCATATTTTATATTATTTAATATTTTTAACATTTTTATATTTATATATCAACATGTAGAGAAATATTTTGTAAATACTTGGCTTTTTTGGAGACAGAGTTTCACTTTGTCATCCTGGGTACAGTGCCATGGTGTCATAAATCTTAGTAACCTCAAACTCTTGGGTTCAAGCGATCCTCTTGCCTCAGCCTCCCACGTAGCTGGGACTACAGGTGCCTGCCGCAAAACCTGGCTATTTTTTTCTTTTTGTTGAATTTTGCTTTCAACTAGCTTTCACTCATCTTAGTTTGAATTTTGTTTTCAAATTTTCTTTTTTTCCTTTAGCGATTCTCTTGCCCTGTTGCCTCCCAAGTAGCTGGGACTACAGGGGCCCACCACAACACTGGTTTTTTTTGGTAGAGACGGGTTCTCACTCTGGCTCACTCCCACTCAGGTTGGTCTCGAATGTCTAACTAAGCTCAGACAATCTGCCTGCCTTGGCCTCCCAGAGTGCTAGGACTACAGGTGTGAGCCACCACGCCCGGCCAACACCTGGCTATTTTTGGAGACTTGGTCTTGCTCTAGCTCAGGTTGGTCCTAAGTTTAGGCAGTCTACCTGTCTTGGTCTCTCAGTGTACTAGTAGGATTATAGGAGTGAGCCACTGTGCCGGCCATTTATAGATATTTTGTAATATGTGCTTTGTAAATAAAGGTACATTTAGTATGTATATATGTATGGTGACTTTTGGCATATCCCGTATTTACTTGGGCTTATTTTTGACCTTGTTTAGTCTTGCTCAGTTGCTGGGTCTAAAGTGCAATTGGTGGTATTGTAGCTTATTGCAACCAGAAACTCTTGGAGTCTAGCAGTCATCCTGCCTCAGCCTCCCAAGTATCAGTGATTATAGGCACTCATCACCATGCCCAGCTAATTTTTCTATTTTTGTAGAGATGGAGGGATTGCTGTGTTGCTCAGGCTTGTCTCAAACTCCTGGGCTCAAGCAATCCTCCCACCATGGCCTTCTAAAGTGGTAGGATTGCAGGTTGGGCCAGCACTCACAGCCTTATATATATTATATATATGTTGGCTATTGTTCATTCATTTTCATTGCTGTAAAGTATTTTATTTTGTGAGTAAACATTTTAGTTTTTATTCTCTGGCCAGTGGACATTAATTTCTGCCCTTTATTCAAGTAAATACTGCTGTTATGAACGTATTCTGTATGTGGTACCTGGTTTACACATAGAAAAGTTTCTCTTAGGTATTTAACTAGGTATGGAAATGCTGGCTCATAGAGCATTTAACTTTCCCAGATACTCTTAAATTGTTTTCTAGGGCATTTGTAGCAATTTATACACCTTTAGTAGTATATAACCTTTTTTTTTTTTTTTTTTGTGGTTTTTGGGGGGGGTTGGTTTTGACCCCGCCACTTCCAGCATATGGGGCCAGCGCCCTACTCCTTTGAGCCACAGGTGCTGCCCCCTATATAACCATTTTTAAGAGAGCTATATATAACTATAATTTATATACTACAAAATTTACTTAAAATTGAAGTGTATAATTTAGTGAGTTTTGGGCACCTATCCCCAGTCCAGTCTCAGAGCATTTCTTACAGTTCTAAAGCTTCCTCATATTTGTCCACATGGGCCTCAGCACTTAGTATCGTTCACTGCATCACTTGACAGTCTTGCACTTGCACAATATGTCTTATGAATTCACCTTTCTTAGATTACAGATGACTTAGTTATACAACTATTATGTATATATAATAATTAAAAATAAAAAACATAAAACACACATAATGTTTATTCATGTTTTTATCAGCCATTTTTATTTCTTCTGCTTTTGTTTACTGTCTTCTGTCTGTTTTTCTGTTCAGTTTAAAAAAAATTTTTTTTTTGAGAAAGAGTCTCACTTTGCCACCCTCCATAGAGTGCTGTGGTGTCACAGCTCACAGAAACCTCCAGTTCTTGGGCTAGGGCAATTCTCTTGCCTCAGACTCCTGAATTGCTGGGACTATAGGTGCCTGCCACAGCGCCTGGCTATGTTTGTTGCAGTTGCCACTGCTGCTGTTTTAGCTGGCTGGGGTCAGGTTCAAACCCATCACCAGTATACGGGGCTGGCGCCCTACCCACTGAACCACAGGTGCTGCTCTATTTTTTAAATTTTTTAAAATTCTGTTCAATTTTTGACTTTTTCCTATTTATAATTCTTTATGTGTTCTGCTTGCAAAAACTATTATTTGCTTCAGTTCTAGCTATTCTTTTCACTTTTTTATCTTATTCACAGTGTCTTTTAATGAACAAAAGTTTTAGCTCTAATGTAATGGATTTTATAAATCTTTTATGAAGTTTTTAGTTTATTAATAACATACTATATTTCTTTTCCAGAAGTCTATCTCTTCCCTCAAATTGAACCAGTCATTCCAAATAGTTTATTTTTTTGCTTGTCCGTTTTTTATTTCTTTAAGCATTTTATGTTCTTTAGTTTCTCTGTGACAATTCCATAATATGGTCCTGGAGGGCAGGGTAGAGAGTTTAAAATGACTAGTTTGGTGTTTTTGCTAACTTTCTTCAGTGACAGCTTGCTTCCCGTGTGTGTAGTGAGCTTTGTTTGCAGGTATGCTCTCATGAGTCCCAAGCACTCTGCAATCTTTTATTTGACTGTCTTTCCTATTTTTTTCCTTTTCTATCTTTTTTATACATTTATATACCTTTAAGGTGAACAATCTGTCTTATTATATGGCAGTTTTTTTTGCAGAATTATTTTGTTGCTTTCAAAACTTGCTGTATGCTGGTCGTTGTAAAATTGTATGTATTGGGTGTAGAAAAATGCGAGAAAGAAAGAGATCTGTTTCAAAAGAAAAGAATTTAGGGAATGGAAGACAATTTTATAGAAAGGAAGAGGCACAGAGAACTATCATGTCAAAACTTATAATTAACTTTAAAGTAAACGAATTCCACATGGGTCTGATTTTATTCATGTTGGGTAAGGATGCTAAGGAAATCCTTGGTCTATTTTAATGTGTGGAACAGAGCTTTCATTTTAGTTATTGAAAGGCACAATTTTCCTCTATTATGGACAAAAGGCTATATATTATAGTGTGAAATGGACTGAATTTTGAAATCTTTAAAGAACTAATCAAATTTTATTTTTCTTCATCTGCATTACCTTTGAAGCTTCAGGGGCTAGTTATAGCCGTATGAATTCATGACAGCAATTACATTAGTATAGCTTTAAGTTACTAGCAAATTAGTGGGGTGTGGTGGATGGTCTTTTGTTTGAAACACAGTATTCTAATCTGGACTGTGATAAGGGACACGGAAAGGGATCACACAAACCAAATGGAGAAAGGCATACATTTTTTTTAAATACTTATAAATGAGGACTTTTTCTTAAATACAAATATTTAATAAGGTAAAAATACTGCTGCTGCACTATAATGTGTCAGTGAGAAACACCATGTCGCACTGTTGAGTTTTAGGAATGAGACCAGGACCAATGTTTATGAGGGGACTGATCACAAAGATCTGTGATTTGCTGGACAGGCAATACATTTGCTGCTCAGAAGACTGACTGCTCTGTTTCGGTTTTGAAACAAGGAATCTCCTAAGTTACTGAGCACCTTCTTTCCCTCTGTAAAATGAGGGTGTTTTGCTTTTGTTTCCTCAGTTCCATAGGGATTGTCCTACTGCTTTTGAGATCCATCTTTCTCTCTCTCTTTTCCTTGAGTCTTCACTTTCTCTCCCTGAGATTCAGTGCTGGGGTGTCACAGCTCCCAGCAACTTCAAACTCCTGGGCTCAAGTGATTGTGTTGCCTCAGCCTCCCAAACAGCGTGGACGGCAGTCATCTGCCACAGTGCCTGACTATTTTGAGAGACATGGTCTCACTCTTGCTCAGGCTGATCTCAAATTGTAGAGCTCAAGCAATCCACCAGCCTTGGCCTCCCAGAGTGCGAGGGTTATAGGAGTGAGCCACTGTGTCAGGCCCAGATTTTCTTTTTTTAAATAACTGCATTTTCTAATGAATTGCCATTTTCCTGTGAATTCTTGCTTTTCGGAAATCTCTGTCATTTTAAGTCCATCTTGGAGCTGGATGTGTGACACTGACACTCAAGAGAGAGATAGGGGCTCTCTAACTAGCTTTGGAAATCAGCCACTTGGGAATAACATTGAAGATGCTGAATGATGGCAGGAAATGGGGAGGAAAAGGTTGGATTTTGATGTTGCTGAGGATGGAATGTAGAGTGATGACAGTGAAGATGTAGAGACATTAAGCAACAGATTAGTGGTTTTAAAACCAGTGTTGGGGAACAAGGGCCATGTAGACTTTTGCTATATGGAATGCACCATAAAAAATATGATTTATACTAATTATTTCTGTTGATCAGTTGCTTTTCTCTAGCCAGCTAGGTTTTTATGTAAAGCAAGTGAGAAAGGAACCCCTCATCTGTGCACAGTAGAGTGAAGAAAATCTTGATGTTTTGTGTCTTCAACTGGGAGTGTTTCAGTGGCTAGCCAGGGCTCTTTGACATCCTCGGTACTGACACTGCAGAAATTTTTCATGTTTACAGGCAAGTGATTGTAGCTCTGCTATGTGATAGACAAACCCGACATCACCCTCGGTGCAGCTCACAGAATTGTAAGAGTTTGGCAGCTGGCAAGTGGCTGAACTCCAGCAGAGCCTCCTTGCCATTTTGCCGCTTTGCAGAGGCTCCTCCAAAGAAGTCACGCAGTTGTTGTTGAGGGCTGATCCCACTTACTCCGCAGTGGCTTATTCAGTTTTCATTTTCTAGTTTTACTGCATTTGTCTTTCTTTGGCCATTTGCATCTTGCATTTCCTCACAGTGGTAACAGGGAGATCATGCATATAGAGTGAATTCCTGTTATGTTCGTGCCACTTATACAGTCTCCATCCCGTTGTTGGATACACTTATGGAGTACCCCACACAGCTATTTAGTGCTAGGCAGATATATGATTGGTTTCAAAGTAGTTTTCTCTGCCCAAAGCTCACAATCACTAACTTTGTATACATAGCCTGCTTCCACATTCTTCCTTCCTTCATCTCTTTTAAGTTATTGTAATAAGTGTGGGCTCTTTCATGTTTGCTGCCTTTTTTGTATATATGGCTAAAAATGTTTGATTCACATGGTTTTAGAAGTTGGTTCATAAAGGTTGGGCACCGTGGCTCATACTTGTAATCCTAGCACTCTAGGAGGCCGAGGGGTGTGGGTTGCCTGAGCTCAGGAGAGACCAGCCTGAGCTAGAGCCAGACACCGTCTCTAAAAATAGCCAGGCATTGTGCCAGGCTCCTGTAGTCCCAGCTACTGGGGAGGCTGAGGGAAGAGTATCACTTGAGCCCAAGAGTTTGAGGTTGCTGTGAGCTGTGATGCCATAGCACTGTAGCAAGGGTGGCAAAATGAGACTCTGTCTCAAAAACAAAAGTTGGGCAGTGCCTGTGGCTCAAAGGAGTAGGGCGCTGACCCCATATGCTGAAGGTGGTGGGTTCAAGCCCAGCCCCGGCCAAAAATTGCAAAACCAGGGCCGGGCATAATGGCTCATGCTTGTAATCCTGGCACTCTGGGAAGCTGAGGTAGGTGGATTGCCTGATCTCAAGAGTCAGAGACCAGCCTGAGCAAGAACAAGACCCTGTCTCTACTAAAAATAGAAAAACTAGCCAGGCATTGTGGTGAGCACCTGTAGTCCCAAGAGTTTGAGGTTGCTGTAAGCTATGATAAAGCCACAGCACTCTATTAGGGTGAATAAGAAAGACTCTGTCTAAAAAAAAGAAAATATTTCAAGATTAAGTAGCGTTCCTAGTCATAGCATTAGGCAGGATCTGAGGGATGGCTGTCACCTTGAGATCGGACAGTAGATTGTCTCCAAATACTGCATCCTGCCACCTTATTTGACACAAACCTGACTGCTTCCTTCATTGACGTTACCATCTGCGTTTGTAGGTACCTGAGTTTGCACCTCCTGCTTTATTACTCAGCTCTTTACCTCCTGCTGTGCTCTTGGAATTCTCTTTGAGGTTGAGCGTGTTATGAACCCCAGGATATACCACTGAAAGAAACTTTGGTCTTGAGGCCCCCTGTCCCCCCTTCATGTTTTTTAAAAAAAGTTTAGTGAAATGGTTTTTCGAAAAATTTTCATATGTATTTTGCAGTTCTGTCCTACCTGTGTAACTGCCCTGTGTCCAAGGACAGTTAAGTTTCTAAGCCTGGATTTATGTACTCCTGAGAAGCCTTAGGACCCCTCCTCTGCTGGGAAGGGTTTGTTTTCCCAAAGTAGTTCCAGTGAGGGACTGTACCTTTACTAGGTTTCTTTCGAGGTGGCCACAGTCCTGTCGTCGTCCAATTGTCCAGTTGGCAGCCTTGAACCCCAGTCACAATTTTGCTGTGAAAGACTAGGGGAAAGCATCAGATCCAATAACTGTGAGTGGTGGATCCAGCATTCGATGGGAGAGCGTTTCACTCCGGTACAGCGTGCTGCTATTGTGATACTGGACCATTCTGGGGGCTTGGCATTCTTCATTCCATTTTTCTATTTGTGGGATGAGAGCAGAAGGAATGTGTTTGTTAAATGTGTTATGAAAATCTTATGGAAAATGTGTTTTCCATAAGATCACTAATTGTATATATTTTTAAAAGCCCACCCTCTATTAATGGGTTCATTTGTTTGTGTTATGAATTGGAACATTTCTTCCTTCTCTTGTCTTTTAGTTTATCTTCATGTAACAAATTTTTTTAGTTGTTTTTAATTGCTTTTAATTTATACCATCTTTATATGTTTTCAGGTGACAGAATCAATATGTATTTTGATAATACATGCAGACCTACTCTAGCCAACCACTCATACCTCCTGGGTTCTGAAATGCCATCTGATGTGGCCCAGAATTAATTTTTTGTTTTACTACTGAGTTACATTTGGGCTGAGGCATTTAGGGAACTGTCTGCCGTAATACCTCCTGTAGCATGTTGTCTCACGTAATATGTTTTACAGGATGCAAATGTATCATATAAATAAGCTTTCGTGGTCACATAGTGAGGAAATGTGGAGTTGAACAAAGTTCAACAGGCTTACTTGTTGAGTATCTTGGAACCTTTAAAGTGCCTGTCAGTTTTACAACTAAGAAGAGGAAAAGGAGAACAAAGTTTTTTGGCTATGGTATCTGGTAGGACTAATATTACTTTGCAGATGTTTTTAGGAAAAATTGAGCTACTGTGATTTCTGTATTATTTGCCTGTTAGTTGGAATTGGCTCATTTTTTTTTCGTGAAGTTCTAATGTGGCATGTTGCTGTGATGTCCTTCAGTCTTCCAGTGACTGAGCACAGTTACTGACTTTGAGATATTTAAGATTTAGGATTTCTTTTAAACTACCATCTGATAACTGAAAAGGGGAAGATATAGTGATTGAAAGGAATGGTCCTTGATACAGTTCTCAGTTCTGCCTCTGTGCCCAAATCATGGTCCAAAGGCGAGTTATATCAGAAAACAGACGTAGGGTACATAGACAAATGGAGCAGGGCAGGGCTAGAATGCCAGCTGGGAGGCAGGAGCTGCCCACTCGAGAACAGGTGGGTTATGAGTATAGCTCTAGTAATTGCTGAACATTGTATGGTAGAGCCTGGTTAGACAAGGACAGAATTTGGGAGGAAGAATTTGTGAATATAGGCTGATAGGCATTCTTCCTTTTGAGACTTGCGAACTTTAAGCTTTGAATGGCTTGTGAAATTCTAATCTGTTATTGTGGGGCTTGCTTGTAGCTGAGGTCTTTCTAGAGCTGTGGTTCTCAGCCTTCCTAATGCTGCAATGTACTTTCATTGCTAAGAAGGGGTCGTGACCTACAGGTTGAGAACTGCCATTCTAGAGATGACTTTACACCAAATCAGTTCTATCACCAGCCCTCAAGAGAAGTAACTTGCATTATAAGCTGTACCAGTGTTTGTGTAGGATGATAGTATCCCTGGTAGGATAGCATCCCAACCAGATACCTCAGCCTCCCAAGTAGCTGGGACTATAGGCACCCACCACAACACCTGGCTATTTTTTTTGGTTCTTGTTGTAGCTGTCATTGTTGTTTGGCAAGCCCAGGCTGGGTTTGAACCTGTCAGCCCCACTGCAGGTTTGTGTGTTTGCCACTCCTAAATTTTATTTAGCTCCTGAATCTTTGTTACAATTCATGCTGAGAGAAGAGGATGATATGTTATATTTTAGTGGATTGGAACTAGAAACATGGAATTTACAAATGAAGGTCTGAGAGTCTGACAGTTTCAGGTTAATTATTACTACCTACTACTAGCTAGGAGTCTTAGTTTTTTCATTTGTTCTTCTGGTATAGCCTTATCTATTTTATAGGATTGTTTTGAAATAGTGTATGTGTCTGTGTGTTGTGTAATGAAGTAGAATATGGTATAACACTTCACTTAAAGATTAAGCTAGGTGTACTCCTTGTCTAAATATATGATGCAAATCTAGTAAGCTTCAAAAGAGCTTGTGCAAAGATTGTTTTTAGAGGCAGTAAGCCAGTGGAAGTCAATAGTAGGGAGCAAAAGTTGGACAAGGAATTTTGTAGGAATAAAACTTATCTTTCCCTATTCATTCCAGTTATTCTTAATTGTTGTACAACTCTTTAATTCAAATCATATTACTTTTTTTTTGAGACGAAGTCTCACTTTGTTGCCCTTGGTAGAGTGTTGTAGTGTCATAGCTCACAACACCCTCAAACTCTTGGGCTTAAGTGATTTTCTTGCCTTAGCCTCCCAAGTAGCTGGGACTGCAGGCGGCTGCCACAATGCCTGGGTATTTTTTTTGTTGTTGTAATTATAGTTGTCATTGTTGTTTGGCAGGCCGGGGTGGGTTTGAACCTGCCCAGCCCTGGTGCATGTGCCTGGTGCCCTAGCCGCTGAGCTACGGGTGCCTAGCCACTTTTTATTTTTGCAATAGAAGTTAGGGTTCAGCATTGTAGTGACATTGTCTTGTCTTGAAACTTCTGCAAATATGCCTTCTAAGGGAATAATGTCAGTAGTGAATTTAAACAGATTTTTATGTTACTCCTCACGTGTTTGACTGTTGTTTAGTAGGGGTGGGGGAGTTTCCAGTAAGATTTACTAGAGAATTTGGGGATATTTATTACATCAGTTGTAAGATTTAAAAAGTTTTATTTCCCAATAGCTTGTACCTACTAGTTTCTTTAGTATTTTCAGCAACTCTGGGAGGGCTTGAATCCTCATGTTTTCATGAAGAAAGACTAGAAGCTCAGCAAACCTGTGTGATTTTTTTTCCTTGGTGAATGGCAAAACTGGCCTTATAATCTGAGTCTTTTTGGCCAGCATTCTTTGTTTTCTGCCCTTTCCCCTTAGACTCACAGGTCTAAGATGTCGAGGGATTCAACCTTGTTTTTTATTTTTTTTATTTTTTATTTTTTTGAGACAGAGTTTTACTATGTTGCCCTTGGCAGAGTGCTGTGGCGTCACAGCTCACAGCCACCTCCAACTCATGGGCTTAAGTAATTCTCTTGCCTCAGCCTCCCTAGTAGCTGGTACTGTAGGCACCCACCACAATGTGTGGCTATTTTTTGTTGCGGTTGTCCTTGTTTAGCTGGCCCAGGCTGGGTTTGAACCCGCCAGCCTTGTGTATGTGGCTTGCTCCATAACCAGTGTGCTATGGGCGCCGAGCCTTAACCTTGGTTATTTTTGAAAGACAGTATCAGTCAGAAATAAAACTTAGATGTCTCCATATGTAGGAATTTTAGAGGAATAGTTTGTGTCTAAATTTGCAAGCTCATTCAGTTTAAAAATGGTTCCTATAATATGGTGCTCATTTATTACTTCAGATTCATTGCTTCAGTAATGACTTTTAAATAGGACTCTATTATTAGAGTGATTGGACTGAAGTCTGATTGGACTAGAGTTAAGAGATTGCATCACTATAAATACAGTGAGATAAAATATTTTACATAATTTGATTGAACTTTTATGTGGTCTCATAAGTTGGAACCTAGGATCTTCCTTAAAAGGATACTTACTTTGGCCAATTTCCAAAATAGCAGACTTCCCAGTATGGGGCTTAAGTTGTAGATAGAGTGGCCACTTAGGGGAATTTGGGAATTAAATTATGTCCTCTGGCATTTTCAATTATGTTACCTGAGGCAGAGCTTCATTAACTACTCCATTAATAATTTTCCTAACCCCAAAACTTGAGGAAGTAAGATTAGCACACTGATTAGAGAATCATTTAAAGACCAAAATGAAAACAGAAAAACCTTGAAAGCTTGCAGCATATAAAGGAGATGCCAGTGGCATAGTTATTGCAGAGGGTCATTTCAGTCGACAGAAAAGAATTTAATGCCTCTCTTTAATCATGCCATGGAGGAGGCTGGAACGGATATAAAGGCATTGCAATTTTCCCACAACTGTATAGGAGCGCACCCAATTTCTGATATTTAGAATTTGATTATGAGAAAAATAGTTTAAAAAAATTTCTAAGAAGTTGTGAAGTACAGTGAATTAATAAAAACAGAAACTTTTCCTATGGCCCGAATTCTTATGCCAGTGTCTCTAGCCTTGTATTTCTCTGTCTCCCATCACTTTCTCTCTTGGGTTACTGTTAAAAAATGGCATTATTCCAGTAGTTTTACCAAAGTTTGGGTATTTTTAGCAGACATTATGTGTTTACACTTTCCCATTAACATACGAGATTAATATTTATCGTTATTATTATTTATTTATTTATTTTATTGAGACAGAGTCTCACTATGTCACCCTCAGTAGAGTGCTGTGGTGTCACACTCACAGCAACCTCAAACTCTTGGGCTCAAGCAATTCTCTTGCCTCAGCCTCCCAAGTAGCTGGGACTACAGGCACCCACCACAACTCCCGGCCATTCTTTTATTGTAGTTGTCATTGTTGTTTAGCAGGCCAGGGGCTTGAACCTGCCAGCTCCAATGTATGTGGCCAGCGCCCTAGCTGCTGAGCTATAGGCGCTGAGCCAAGAGATTAATATTTAGTTGAAGTATCTAAATAAGCACAATGATCTCTGGCTTAGAATAGTGCTCAAAGAATTTCCATTGATTCAAGTGAAATTCTTTTTTTTTTTTGAGATAGAGCCTCAAGCTATCCCCCTGGGTAGAGTACTGTGGCATCACAGCTCACAGCAACCTCCAACTCCTGGGCTCAAGCGAGTCTCCTG
>NW_003852401.1:20058690-20104705 GCF_000181295.1 Otolemur garnettii | reverse complement strand
AGCTGGGACCACAGGCGCCTGCCACAACGCCCGGCTATTTTTTGGTTGCAGCCGTCATTGTTGTTTGGCGGGTCCGGGCTGGGGACTCAAACCCGCCACCCTAGGTGTACGTGGCTGGCGCCTTAGCCGGTTGAGCTATAGGCGCCGAGCCGAGTAAAGGTTCTTTTTCATTTGTCACTGAATTAAAATATATAGTGTAATAATTTTGGCAGCTAGTGGTTTGATTAGTAAATGTTATCTTTTATAGTGTTTAACATATCATTTCTTTCTCTCTCTCCTGGTTCCAGGGTGTGGATGAATGGAACATAGCTCGCCTAAATACAGTCTTGGATGTGGTTGAAGAAGAGTGCGGTATTTCTATTGAGGGTGTAAATACCCCATATCTCTATTTTGGCATGTGGAAAACCACATTTGCATGGCACACTGAGGACATGGACCTCTACAGCATCAATTATCTCCACTTTGGAGAGCCCAAGTCTTGGCAAGTTATTTAATTAAGATTCATTTTTTTGTTTTGGAATTTTGGAAATTTGGCTGTTACACACATACTGAAGAGGATTTCATGCTTTGATTTGGTGGATTCAGATTTATGTGAGCTGTGAGGAAATTTTTGACTGTGATTATCTTACTATTTCCAGAATCTTATTTAGAAACTAAACCTAGTAGTGAACTGTATGCTGTATGCCACATAAGGACTTATAAATCAGTGATGCACCATATATATTAATTTAATACAGTGTTGGTCCCTTAAGATTATAATACCCTGGAAAATTTCTTTTCTGAATTTCAATATGTTTAGCTACACAAATTCTTACCATCTTGTTAACAGTGTCTTACAATATTTAGTACAGTAATATGCTGTTCAGGTCTGTAGCATAGGACCAGTATAGCATTGGTGTACAGGTGTGTAGTAGGCTACTGTGTAGGTTTGTGTAAGTATACCCTGCAAAATTGCTTAAGGACATATTTCTCAAAAATATCCCCGTTTTATAAGCAATGTTTCCTGTAGATCATATTTTTGGCCATGAATTGATAGATATTTTGGTCTAAAAGAATTTGTAAGGGCTTGGCTCCTGTAGCTCAGTCGTTAGGGCTCTGGCCCCATACACTGGGGCTGGCAGGTTTGAACCTGGCCTAGGCCTGCTAAATGACAATGACAACTACACCAAAAAATAGCCAGGCATTGTGGTGGGCGCCTGTAGTCCCAGCTACTTGGGAAGCTGAGGCAAGAGTTAAAAAAAAAAAAAAAGAATTCGTTAGGCATATTTACTTCATGGAATGTTTGTTGGAGGGCATGTGAAAAGTAGTTAGGAGTGAAGAGTTGACTTCTTAGATGTAGTTTTTTTTTTTGAGACAAAGTCTTATTATGTCACCCTCGGTAGAGTGCCATGGCGTCATAGCTCACAGCAACCTCAAACTCTTGGGCTTAAGAGATTCTCTTGCCTCAGCCTCCCAAGTAGCTGGGACTACAGCTGCTCTCCACAACGCCCAGCTATTTTTTGGTTGCAGTTGTCCTTGTTGTTTAGCTGGCCCAGGCTGGGTTTCAACCTGCCAGCCCTGGTGTATGTGGCTGGCGCAGTAACCACCGTGCTACGGGAGCTGCCTCTTAGATGTAGTTTTAAGCAGTCTTCATGATCTTCTAGTCTGTCCTCTGCTAAGAAAATGATAAATTCCATTCAGTATGTGTAGGCTGAAAGGAGAGGGAGGCTGACTCTGGATGTGTATTAGAACTCCTTGGATTATGGGTGTAGAGAAACATAAGAATATTAACATACTGGTGTTTGTAGGTATTTTTAACTTGCTATTTCCTGTATTTGTGAGTCTTTTCCTTCATCCTTCTGGGCAATAATTTTAAGATGTGTCTCTCTGGAAATTGCATCCTATTACATATTGGCTGTCTAGTTGTCATTATGAGTCTACCAGTCACCCTTGTGTCTTTTATGATCAGCCAGTTTCATGTTTCAACTTGTCTGCATTTTCTTAGTCCTAAGAATGCTTAAATATCAGTTATATTTTCTTTCTTTTCTTTCTTTCTTTCTTTTTTTTTTTTTTTTGAGATAGAGTCTCATTATGTTGCCCATGGTAGAGTGCCTTGGCGTCAGAGCTCACAGCAACCTCAAACTCTTGGGCTTAAGCCATCTTGTCTCAGTGTCCCAAGTAGCTGGGACTACAGGTGCCTGCCACAACGCCCAGCTATTTTTTTGGTTGTAGTTGTCATTGTTTGGCAGGCCTGGGCTGGGTTTGAATCCTCCAGCTCCAGTTTATGTGGCTGGTGCCCTAGCCACTAAGCTGTAGGTGCCAAGCCAAGGCCTGGTACATTAATTTGAATTTTTGGTATTAGCATTTAGATGAAATCTTTTTTTTCCTTTTATCAAGAAAGGTGATTGTTTTTTCTTATCCTGGGAATAGGTGATGTCTCCTAAAGATCACTTGAGAAGAATATTTTGGTTAGGGATAAGACTGATTCTAGAGTCTTGAAAAGCACCACTGTTCATATGTGAAAATAATTACATCCATTTCCAAAGTATTTCTTCCTTGCAGTGTGTTTATTTTCTGTAATTACTCTGTTAGTTATTTTTTCTTGCTTTGTTAGTTGTTAAGCATATAGACTTCATTATATGCAGTAAGGGCAGATTTATATTATCACTATTATCCTTAACCTTCACTGTTATTTATAATGATAAAACAATAAAACACAGCATTGAGTTACGACAGCTAATCTACATTCCATTTTCTAAGATAACTACTGTAGGAAAAGAGTGATATAAATGGCTCTAAGAATATTTCCCAGTAGATTTATGCAAGATTATATTACCTCAGCATAAATAATTTTGAAGTAAACTTTATTATCATGAAAATTCATTTTAGTAAAGATTATAATATATTTCAAATGAGATTTGAGAGGTGGTAGAAGCAATACAAATTCATCTGAGTATTGGGAGTGTGTGTGGCAGAGCTTAAATCCGAGGGACCAGCAATCAGGCTTAGGCCTTGTCCCATCACTGATGTGTGTGGCTTTCTACAGATAACTGTACTTTTCTGCTTTTCTGGACTCCAGTTTCCTCTTCCCACCCCCATTCCAAGATTTGCCCGAATAATCTCCAGGGCTCTATTTTATGATTTGTGATTGGGGGGAGAGGATTATTTTTATTTACTTAACAAAATAAGAGGATGACCAGGTGATGTGAGTTTCTGCATGCACCTGTGTATGTGCTGAGTTATTTTCTTCTGGTCATCTTCTCTGTGTTCTCGTGTATTTACCCTTTGTTCTGTGAAGGTTTGCTTTCACTTTTCTCCATGGCTTGGCCTCTCCTGTACTTGACACATCTGTTACCACAGTACGTCCTCTTCCTTCTCTTCTCGCTTTATAGGCTGTCATTTGACCTCTACTCCTCCTTCTTCTTCACTTGGACCCCCAGGTATGACATTAGTATGAATATTGCAGAGACTGCCTACCATTCCTTCCTTGCTCCAGCCTCCCCTTGCTGTCCTCTGCTCATGTGTGTCTTTGATTTTGCCTGAAGACCCTTTGGACCATGTGCTGCTCCTGCCTTATACACCTGGTTTTACAGCTCAAGGGAGTGGTTCTCCCCCTACCCTGCCCCCTTTCCCCTCTCACCACCCCTTAACTTGCCTGTGTGTGCCTTGAAGATGAGGTTTATGTTTATTTGTTTATTTATTTTTATTTTGGCTTTGAATCATCAGGACTCAACATATAGGGCCGTGCTATAAGATTGATGATGCCCTGTAAAGAATTTCTTCATTTCTTCATTTATTTAGTGACAGAGTCTCACTCCATCACCCTGTGTAGAGTACCATAGCATCCTAGCTCACAGCAGCCTCTCACTCTTGGGTTGAAGTGATCCTCCTGCCTCAGTTTTCCAAGTAGGGGAGACTACAAGTACCTGCCATGGAGCCTGGCTAGTTTTTCTGTGTTTTAGCTCTTTCTCAGACTGGTCTTGAGCTCTTGAACTCAAGAGTTCACCTGCCTCATTCTCTTATAATCTCTCTGTTAGGATTATAGACATGAGCCATGGCCCCGGCCAACCAATTCTTGTGTTTAACCAGGAGAGTGTTAAATGGTTTGGGATCATTCTGTTTAAGGGCAGGAAAGGAAACATTTATAGCACTTTATAAAGATTCTTGGTAACTATTAAAAATACCAAGTTTCTGGCTAGGCAGAACTGTGGTTCAAGTGGCTAAGGTGCCAGCCACATACACCTGAGCTGGCAGGTTTGAATCCAGCCTGGGCCCACCAAACAACAATGATGGCTGCAACCAAAAAATAGCCGAGCGTTGTGGCAGGCGCCTGTAGTCCCAGCTAGCTGGGAGGCAGAGGCAGGAGAATTGCTTGAGCCCAGGAGTTGGAGGTTGCTGTGAGCTGTGATGCCACAGTACTCTACCCAGGATGAAAGCTTGAGGCTCTGTCTCAAAAAAAGAAAAAAAGCAAAACCAAGTTTCCTGAGTGTTTTGAGTTGCTGTGCTCCAGGTAGAAGCCCTGAAACATATTTTCTACCCGTAGTGTGTGGATTTGCTGAGTAAGTGTTCAGGACCACAGGCTTGTATTGAAAAGACTTTAGAGGATGATTTATGTAAACATTTTTGGCATAAATGTTTAAGGGAAAAAGAATCCTTAGAGTAAGCAGATAGAAAACTGTTTATTTTCTTGGAATGAATATTGACTTAGGAGGCAGAAGTCCTGTTTTAAAGTCCTAATCTGTCACTTACTAGGTGAATGACTTAGGGCAAATCACTATACTTCTTTTATCATGAGTTTCTTTAACGGCCAAACAGAGGCATGATTTATTCCCTGTCTAGTCAAAAGATTTCTAGGAGGCTCTAGGGACATACCGTGTGTAAATGTGCTTTTTAAATTCTGAAGTACTCTACAAATATTCATAATTATTATTTTAATGACTATGAGAATAAATATTTCTTTTGTCATAGTAGTCATTTGAAGTCTGAACTAGGCAGCATGTATCTGTATATACTAGAGCTGGAATCTCAAGTTCAAATTAAATATGATTCCCCTTTCAAGCCTCATGTGTGATAGTGGTTAATTGCTGGAAGTAGATACCAATTATACAAGGTAGCGTGAATCCTTCTTCCTTATACCGGGTAAAAACACAACCAATAAGAAAGGTTCAGATTTGCTCTGTAGAGGATGGCCGAGGTGAGGTGTAGGAAGACATGTCTTAGACTATGAAGAAGTCTAAAATCAGGAAAGGTTTTCCTAGATGTTTTTAGAAATATTAAGGATTGAAATTTTTTATAGCAATGGGAAGATCAATATCTACTTAGTTTGGTGTTTGGATCATTTGTTCAGTGTTGCCATGTATGTAGCATAGTATTGAAGAGCACAGGTGTTAGTACTCTAGCCTCAAGTTCTGGCATTATGTTCTATTGAGTTTGTGACCTTCTTGCCTCAGTTTGCTCTCCTAAAACACTCAGATGCTTCTAGTGCCCACTACATAAGGTAATTGTGTGGGTTAAATAATATACTGTGTACCAACCACATACCCTAGCTCCTGATGTATTTATTAAGTGCTCAGTAGATGGGAGCAGTTTATATATTCATTTAATGTGTGTGTGTGTGTGTGTGTATAGTTTCCAACTCCTCAGCCTTCCACCTCACCCTCCTGAGTCAGACTACAGGCATGCACTGTATCAACAGGCTAGTTTTGACATTTTTTGTAGAATCAGGGTCTTAGTATGTTGCCCAGATGGATCGTGAACTCCTGGCTTCAGCCATCTTCCCACCTCAGGCTCCCAGAGTGCTGGGATTGTAAGATATGTGCCACCCTGTATATTACATGTCTACGTGGCGTGAAGTGTTCTAAACATGCACCTCAGATTTTATATTACTAAAGATTCTTGGTTTTAAATGACATAAACCTTTTTTTTTTTTTTTTTTTTTTATTCTTGGGGAATCATTGAGGGTACAACGAACCAGGTTACACTGCTTATATTTGTTAGGTAAAGCCCCTCTTATAATTGTGTCCCGAAGAGGTGTGTCACACCTTATGACCCCCCACCCCTCTTCCTCCTTCCCTTTCTCCACTCTCCCATTCCCCTTCTCCCCCTCCATGTATTAGCATTAGTTGTTCTCATATCAGAATTGAGTACATTGGATTCTTGCTTCTCCATTCTTGTGATGTTTTACTAAGAATAATATGTTCCACATCCATCCAGGTTAATACAAAAGATGTAAAGTACAATCTTTTTTAGTAGCTGAATAGTATTCCATGGTATACATATACCCCAGCTTGTTAATCCATTCCTGGATTGGTGGGCATTTAGGTTGTTTCTGCAATTTGGCAATTGTAAACTGAGCTGCAATAAACAGTCTGGTGCAAATGTCCTTATGATAAAATGATTTTTTTTCCTTCTAGGCAGATACCCAGTAATGGGATTGCTGGATGAAATGGGAGGTCTAGTTTGAGTTCCTTGAGGATTCTCCATACTTCCTTCCAAAAAGCTGTATTAGTTTGCAGCCCCACCAGCAGTATAAAGTGTTCCCTTCTCTACACATCCACGCCAGCATTTGCAGCTTTGAGACTTTGTGATGTGGGCCAGTCTCACTGGATTTAGTTGATATATAAGGGTGGTTTTGATTTTCATTTCTCTGATAATTAGTTACTATGAGCATTTTTTCATATGTTTGTTAGCTATTTGTCTGTTGCCCTTGGTAGAGTGCTGTGGCATCACAAATGACAGCAACCTCAAACTCTTGGGCTTAAGCAATTTCTCTTGCCTCAGCCTCCCATGTAGCTGGGACTATAGGCACTCGCCACAACGCCCAGCTATTTTTTGGTTGCAGTTATCATTGTTTGGCTGGCCCAGGCTGGTTCGAATCTGCCAGCTCAGATGTTTGTGGCTGGCGCCCCAGCTGCTGAGTTACAGGAGCCAAACTTTGTCTGTTTTCTTTAGAGAAGGTTCTGTTGATCTCACTTGCCCATTGATGTAAGGGATCTTGGCTCTTTTTTTGCTGTTTAATTTGAGGTCTCTGTGGATTGTAGTTATCAAGCTTTTGTCCAGTTGATAATATGTAAGTATCTTTTCCCATTCTGATGATTGTCTTTTTGCTTTGGTTGTTGTGTCCTTAGCTGTACAGAAGCTGTTGAGTTTAATTATGTCCCATTTGTTTATTTTTGTTGTTGTAGCACTTGCCCCTGGAGTCTTCTTCATAAAGTCTTTCCCAGGCCAATACCTTCAAGTTTTCCTCACACTTTCTTTGAGGATTTTTATTGTTTCATACCTTAGATTTAGATCTTTTATCCATCTTGAATAAATTTTAGTGAGTGGAGAAAAGTGCAGGTCCAGTTTCAGTCTTTTACATGTGGTTACCCAATACTGTCAGCATCATTTATTGAATAGGGATTCTTTCCCCCAGTGTATCTTCTTGTTTGGTTTATCGAAGATCAAGTGGCTGTAAGATGTTGGTTTCATCTCATGGTTTTCTGTTCGGTTCCAGATGTCAATGTCTCTATTTTTGTGCCAATACCATGCTGTTTTTATCACTATGGCCTTGTAGTACCATATTACGAGGTTTAACATTGTTCAATCAAAGCCTAAAGTCTAGTAGACCGATGCCCCTGGCCTTGTTTTTTTTTTTTTTTTTTTTTTTTTTTACTAAGAATTGTCTTATCTCTATAGGGTTTTTTCTGCTTCCATAAAAATGAAGAATTATTTTTCTTTTTTTTGAGACAGAGCCTCAAGCTATCCCCCTGGGTAGAGTGCTGTGGCATCACAGCTCACAGCAACCTCCAACTCCTGGGCTCAAGCGAGTCTCCTGCCTCTGCCTCCCAAGTAGGTGGGACCACAGGCGCCTACTACAACACCTAGCTATTTTTTGGTTACAGCCGTCATTGTTGTTTTGGCAGGCCCGGGCTGGATTCGAACCCGTCACCTTAGGTATATGTGGCTGGCGCCTTAGCCACTTGAGCCACAGGTGCCAAGCTGAATTATTTTTTCTAAATCTTGAAAATATGATGACATTGAATCTCTAGATTGCTTTGGGAAGTATAGACATTTTAACAATGTTGATTCTTCCCAGCCATGAGCATGGTATATTCTTCCATTTGTTAATATCTTCTGCTATTTCTTAGGTTTTGTAATTTTCTTCATAGTGGTCCTTCAGCTCTTTTGTTAGGTATATTCCTAGGTATTTCATTTTCTTTGAGGCTACTGTGAAGGGAATTGTGTCCGTGATTAGCTTCTCACCTTGGCTGTTGTTGGCCTGTACGGAGACTACTGTTGGACACTCATTTTATATCCTGTGACATTACTGTGTTTTTTGATAACTTCTGGGAGTCTTGTGGTTGGGTCTTTGAGGTTCCCTAAGTATAAGGTCATAACGTCAGCAAAAAGAGAGAGTTTTAGCTTCCTGTGCCCCATTTGGATTCCCTTTATTACCTTCTCTTGCCTGGTTTTATTGGCTAGAACTTGACATAAACTTTTTTGAGCTGTTCATATACAACTAAATTTTTGATCATTGTTGAATTATAGATTACACATCTTTTTAAAAGAATGAACAAGTTATATGGTGCCAAATTGACCTAAAGATGTTTAATGTACATCTACATTAAAATGTAAACTCCCAGAGAAGGAGATACCTGTAAGTCTTGTTTGCAAATGTATCTATGGTGACCGGCACAGCATCTGGCATGACCCTGGCACATGGTGGGTTACTTGATAAACATATTTTTTTTCCCCAATAAACATTTGTTCGGTGAACAGCCTTACTGAATGGATTTCTTATTTGAGGTTTTTTTCTTAAAAAAAATCTAGGCTTGGTGCCTGTGGCTCAAGTGGCTAAGGCACCAGCCACATACACCTAAGGTGGCAGGTTTGAATCCAGCCTGGGCCCACCAAACAACAACAACGGCTGCAACCAAAAAATAGCTGGGTGTTGTGGTGGGCACCTGTGGTCCCAGCTACTTGGGACACAGAGGCAGGAGACTCGCTTGAGCCCAGGAGTTGGAAGTTGCCGTGAGCTGTGATGCCATGGCACTCTACCCAGGGAGATAGCTTGAGGCTTTGTCTCAAAAAAAAAATAAAAAAATCTAAAGCAGAACATTTGGAATTGGGCAGCTTCGTATTTAATGATACAGTGAATTAGCAGGCCATTGTACTAATTCTTATTTGTTAAATTTTTTGTTTAGTAATTTTAGATCCATTACTATGTTCTAATTACAAATATTAAGAGTAATTGGATAATAGTAAAAACTATATTCTTTTGATGTTTTGCTTAGAAGAGATACTCTTGGAATTCACAGTGGTTCTTTTCTGGTTTTAATTTTTTCTTCCTGGAGAAATTTATCTTCTAAATAAATTTTTTAAAAAAAGTAGTTCAAGGTTGCTGTGGAGTATAATGATGCCATGGCACTGTACCCAGGTTGACAGAGAATCTGTCTCAAAAAAAAAAAAAAAAAAATATATATATATATATATAGTTTTTAAAAATCTTGTTTTGGTTAAAAAAATTTAAGAAAATAAAAAAGGATACTTTCAAACTGAAATAGTAATAGAAATCAATTGCAGGCTTGGTGCCCATAGCACAGTGGTTACGGCACCAGCCACATACACTGAGGGTGGCAGGTTTGAACCCGGCCTGGGCCAGCTAAGCAGCAATGACAATTACAACAAAAAGAATAGCCAGGCATTTTTTTTTTGGCTGAGACTGAGGCAAGAGAATCACTTGGGCCCAAGAATTTGAGGTTGCTGTGAGCTGTGGCACCCGACATAGTGGGACTCTGTCTCAAAAACAAAACAACAACAACAAAAAACAATTGCATAAGTTATTCTGATTCCTTAAGACATATCCATGTATATTTTTCTCCTCCCTCCTCCTCCTTTCCTTTTTTTTTTTTTTTTTTAATAGAGTCTCACTCTTTTGCCATAGGCTAAAGTGCTGTGGTATCACCCTAATTCATAGCAACCTCAATTTCTTAGGCTCAAGTGATCCTCCTGACTGAGCCTCCTGAGTAACTGGGACAATAGACGCCTGCCATATTGCCCAGGTAATTTTTTCTATTTTTAGTAGATTTGAGGTCTTGGTCTTGCTCTTGCTCAGTTGTCCTGAACTTCTGAGCTCAAGTAATTCCTCCCACCTTGGCCTCTCAAGGTGCTAAAAATACAGGGATGAGGCACTGTGCCTGGCCTATGCATATATATTTTCAAGGTAATGTTGTTAATAAAATTAAAAAGAATCAGACAAAAAAAAAATAAAAAAAGAATAGGACATATACCCAAGGAGTTTGGCAGTAATTTTGTACACAGTTGTGAACTATGTTTGTTGGTGGGAAAAAAGAAGAGAATACAATGATAACTGGTAGCAAACATATTTATTGATAAGTGGATTGTATTTTGCCTGACTAGACCTGAGCATCTACTTTCTGAGCTTGACTTAAAAATAACCACAGCCATGCTAGCACACACCCACATGCCTGCAGTCCAAACACTAACTCTGTGAACTGCTGGTCTACACAGAGTACCCTGAAGGAAGTATCCAGGCAGTCTGGTGTTAGTGATTTCAAAAGTAAATCTTTCTCTTTTTGCTGAAGTGGTGAGATATAAAACATTTTCTCTAATTAGTTAATAACAGTATAATGTTGAATGTTTTCAACCTTCCTAATGCTGCAGCCCTTTATACAGTTCCTGTGGGTCGAGACCCACAGGTTGAGAACCTCTGCCTTAGAGTAACTCTAAATTCATGTATTAATTAAGTACAATTGATACCCCTCATAAGCATAGCAAGAGCTTGTGAATTCTACTTACATGCCTGTTTCTTTTTGATATTCTTTTACTAAATTACCACCACCACCTATAAGAACACAGAAACACTTTCACATGAAAAAAATTGTTAAATCAAATAACTCTTAGGGGAAAAAATCAGAAGATGAACACAAATTTACTTACTGTGTATTTCATTAAAAATGAGAATTAGTGCTGTTAGCCTTTTAATTATTGTCGTAAGTAGTTCACAGATTATTTTGCTTAGCTTGTCATTTTTTCTGGTTTTTCTCTCCCTCCTTTCACACTGCTTAATTTGGCTGTATTGATAGGAGTTTGTAGAAAATGCATGGCATTTAATATATTTTGCAAAATATATTAAACATATTGTTTCTTGACTTGAACATATAGGAAAGTGGCTTTTTTTTTTGAGATAGAGTCTTAGTATGGCACCCTTGGTAGAGTGCTGTGGCATCACAGCTTACAGCAACCTCAAACTTTTGGGCTTAAGAGATTCTCTTGGATCAGCCTCCCAAGTAGCTGGAACTACAGGTGCCTGCCACAATGCCTGGCTATTTTTTGGTTTAGTTGTCTTTGTTGTTTGGCAGGCCAGGGCTGGTTCGAACCTGCCAGCTTGAGTGTATGTGGCTGGCGCCCTAGCTGTTGAGCTATAGGCACTGGACCCAGGAAAGTGGCTTTATTCATGATCACACTTCTACAGCTAGACTTGCAAATGGATTTATAAAAGTTATTATTTTATTTTATTTTATTTTTTTGCAGTTTCTGGCTGGGGCTGGGTTTGAACCCACCACCTCTGGCATATGGGGCCGGCGCCCTACTCCTTTGAGCCCTAGGCACCACCCCTATAAAAGTTATTTTTATGACCATAAATATATTCTTACTTTTCAAGAAGTAGGGCTTGATTAGTATTGTGAAGTGTATTGTTTCTCTTTCATGAATTCATTCCACTTAGTGAAGTCTTTTTATGTGTGCCAGGAACTGTGCTAATTAGCCTAAGAAATCCTCTTTAGTAACCCAAAGGACAGATATCTCAGGTAGGTAGGGTTGTTTTCTTTTTCCCCATTATTAAACTTAGGATTCTGGTAATGACTTGGGACCTTAAATGTTTTATCTGGTTATTATTGAGTCTTCCAGCAAGAATTTTAGCTCACCTGTCAGATTTTTTCCCCCTATAGGTTTAAAGAGAAAAGGAAAGAGTAAAGATTAAGGAATGGGTAAAAAAGAAAGCCCACCTCTCTTTCTTTTTTAGACTATCAACTTTCTTTTAATGGGATTTTATGCAGAGCTAAAAGACAAAAATGGTTTTCATTGTTGTTTTGTGTATGAAACCATGGCATAAGAGAAGATTTTCAGAAGGGCATAGTGTGGCTAGATTCTAATCTTGTGATAATTGATAAATCGTGGGGATGGGGATACCTTTGAGATGTGAATGAGAGAAACACCTAGACCAACTTTGTTTGGCCCTTATAAGTTTTTTTTTTTTTTTAATTGAGACAGTGTCTCACTCTGTCACTGGGTAGAGTGACAAGATGTCATTATAGTTCACAGCAACCTCAAACTCTTAATATCAAGTAGTCCTGTTGCCTCAGCCTCCTGAGTAAGTGGTACTACAGGCATGTAACACCATGCCTCGTTAATTTTTCTATATTTAGTAGAGATGAGGTGTCGCACTTTTTAAGCCTGGTCTCTAACTCTTGAGCTCAAGGGATCCTCTGGCCTTGATCTCCCAGAATGCTAGGATATAGACCACTGTGCCCAGCCCAGAAATATTACTTT
The DNA here is from genome assembly GCF_000181295.1 of Otolemur garnettii. Classification (NCBI taxonomy): domain Eukaryota; kingdom Metazoa; phylum Chordata; class Mammalia; order Primates; family Galagidae; genus Otolemur; species Otolemur garnettii. The sequence continues at coordinate 20,092,174 of NW_003852401.1, read as the reverse complement.
AATACTCAATGTATTATTTGTTGAATATTCTGGGGAGGATAGTTAAGCTTTTTTATAGTTGCTGATAGCTGGTATCAACCTTTTTCTTCTGCCAAATAAACACATATATAGTGTTTAGGACACATTGAGAACTTTGAATATACATAATAGGTAATATGAAATGTTACTTCTTTAACGTCAAGTTTTCTTCACTTGTTAGTTATATTCAGTTATAAAACCTAGTTGTTAGATGATAGTAATTTATTTTTTCTGATTGTTCCAGATATTAATTTGCATATATGGATATCAGACTGTATTTGAAATTCCAAATTGAACAGAACTGTCCATCTTTCTAATGCTAAATTTTTTTTTTTTGAAATAGAGTCTTACTATTTCCCCCTTGATCAAGTGCTGTGGCATCACAGCTCACAGCAACCTCAAACTCTTGGGCTTAAGCGATTCTCTTGCCTCAGCCTCCCAAGTAGCTATGACTACAGGTGCCCACCACAACACCTGGCTATTTTTTGGTTGTAGTTGCCCTTGTGGTTTGGCAGGCCTGGGCTGGGTTTGAACCCACCAGCTCTGGTATATGTGGCTGGAGCCCTAGCTGCTGAGCTACAGGTGCCAAGCTATCTAATGTTCACTGAAACTTTTCTCCTGTGGGACTTTTTCTAATGTTTTCCTCTAGTGATTTGTCACTTACATGTTCCATTAAGAATCAGGCCATAGATAGCCTAGAGTATGTGTGAGGGTGAGGCTAAGCCCTAGTTCAGGGGTGTCCAGCTTTTTTTTCCTCTGCTGCACATTGGAAGAATAAGGGTTGTCTTGAGCCACACATTAAATATATGAACGAAAAGTTCCATGTATACTTTTTGTGATAGCTGACACCTCTGATAAGCAAAAACAGTCCTCACAAAATCAGCATGTGGCCATGGGAGGGTATAGGATGTAGATCCCTGCCAGCCAATTCCTTTTTTCAGGGGCTTTTTATCAGGAGTCCTTACTGGGCCTCAGGTCATAGGACTTGTCCTGCAAGCCATACTTTTAGATACCCAGCTTGTAATTTTCAGGACTTAGATTTAGTGACATACATCTTTTTACCAGCATTTTTATATTACTGTTTTAGCTTAGATTACTTGGGAAGTTGATCCTGAGATGTGTGCTGGTGGTTTCTTGGAGAGTGAGCACCGTTAGCAGTGTGGAAGGCAGGTGAGGCCCGCCGAAGGGGAGGCTGAACTCTAGCACAGCCCTGGCAGTATCCCACTGGCAGTGCTGGGGGTTGGCAGGGCCCTTCATAGCGAGGCAAAGGGGTCAAGCCTTTATTCCTAAACATGGACCATTCATTGAATGAGGGGTGCCATCCCTTTCCTCTTTGGGGATCATGACTTTGGGGTTGGGAATTTGAGATTGGGGTGAGGCCTTTCCCTTTTATGAGGGCTACAAAGGCCTTGTGTGAAAGGGGGGACTTTTAGCAGCTCTGATAGTCATTTTCTGTTTCTAATATTAGTCTGTATTTAAGAACTGAAATTTTATGTATGAAATGTTTTTTTTTCTATTGTTAATGAACAAGAGTTCATAGTTTAAAATATTAATGCTAAAGCCATGTACAAATATTAAAACTCATAAACACCATAAATAATATGAAAGTGTAACATAATCACGTTTATAAAACCCACCGTCATTCAGGTTTTTTTTCCTTTGGAGACAGAGTCTCACTTTGTCACCCTCAGTAGAGTGCAGTGGTGTCACAGCTCACAGCAACCTCAAACTCTTGGGCTCAAGCAATTCTCTTGTCTTAGCCTTCCAAGTAGCTGGGACTATAGGTGCCCACCACAATGCCTGGCTATTTTTAGAGATGGGGTCTTGCTCTGGTTTAGGCTGGTCTCGAACCTATGAACTCAGGTAATCTACCAGCTTTGGCTTCCCAGAGTGCTGAGATGATAAGTGTGAACCACTGTGCCCACCTGGCCTGTTGAGTTTTTTTTTGATAACTATTGGAGTATATCTTGCTTTGAAAAATATATTTATACATTAACTATTTTAGAAAATTTGTCTTACTTGCGAAGTATTGGTCAACAAGTAAAAGGACTGAGTGTGTCTTGAAAGGAGAAGACAGTTCCAGGAGAAAACAGTTCACAGAGAAAAACCTGAATCTGAGAAATGGATTGCGTATTTGAGAAATGGATTGCGTATACTCTGATTTGCATACTAATATACTAATGGTTTGAAGTGTCAGCCTAATATTAATTAGTTCAAGATAGTGCTTATATTGTAATCACTGGGTTAATATCATTCTAGTTCTGTTTTTTTTTTTTAAACCACACAGTTATGTCCTTGGAGGAATTCTGTATTCCTTGGCCTTCAAATTTTTTTCTTTTTCACTTCATGAAAGATAATAATTTTTATTTATTTATTTGTTTATTTATTTTGTAGAGACAGAGTTTCACTTTATCGCCCTTGGTAGAGTGCCATGGTGTCACACAGCACGCAGCAACCTCCAACTCCTGGGCTTGGGCGATTCCCTTGCCTCAGCCTCCCAAGTAGTGGGGGCTACAGGCACCTGCCACAACACCTGGCTTTTTTTTTGTTGCAGTTTGGCTGGGGCCGGGTTTGAACCCGCAACCCTCTGTATATGGGGCCAGCACCCTGCCCATTGAGCCACAGGTGCCGTCCGAGATAATTTTAAATAAAACATTATTCTGTTAATATCTAACTAGTGTTCATAGTTATTAGCATAGTTTTTAGTTAGCAGAAGTATTGGCAATATAGTCAGTATTTCTGAAACCAAAAATACTGTCCTAAAAGTTAAATGCACAATTACTTTCAGCAGTATGTACTTGTATTTAAATATTTGTATAAAGTACAAATCTTTTGTTGGTTGACTTGTATTAATTGTCATTTGTAAAATAAGAAATTAGATGATATTTTGCTGTGATGGCTGCTACATTTATCAAGCTGAATTTTTAGTACCATTATATTGGGAAATTAGATTCACTGTCATGTGAAATTTAAAAGCCCCAAGCCTGCCCACCTACTTTGTACACACTTGTCTTTCCTAGCTCATGGACATTCTAGGCATCACAACTGTGGGTAAGGTCAGGGTGAATGATGAGAAGCTAGGCTGACTGCAAAGACCTAGCTAAAAACGTGGAGTTCTGGGAGACCCTTGCATCCAGGGAATGTTTCATGCAATGGACCGTGGTACCACAACATTGAGGGTGGCAGCTGTTTGTCCTGAGTACGACAGACTGACCCTATAGTCAGAAATTAGGTTTGCTCCCTTACCTTTTCCTCATTTCCCACTTTCGTGACTGTTTCTTCTTTCTGTGTTCTTTCTCTTCTCCAAGTCATCTATCCTGAGGGAGCAGGGACATCATTTATGGTTTGAAAGTGACAGATGTCAACAGACACAGAGTATCTGTTCTGGTGGTACTTTGTTTCGAGAGAATCACAAGCTCTTACCCCTAGGTGCTTAGGGAGGAGAACAGGGAGGCTGGAAGGTTATTAAAAAACATATTCACAGTGCTATGATGGACACTGATCTATGAGATGGTTGATACAGTGAAAGAGGGAGCAAGGAACTCTCCCTGGGGGTCTGGGGGTGACTGCAGCTGAGCTTGGAAAAAGGAGTGGATATTTTGCTGTACATCTAGTGTTTAGGATAGGAACCCCACTTTCATCGTGCTCCCAGATAGGGGCTCAGTCCAACTGTGATGCATTATTACAAATGTGAATAAGAGGTTATACTTTTTTGAGATTTAAAATGTGAATGTCCTGGAGTGTGGTGTTTTAGTTTATCCCTAGTGGTGATAACTGTGGGAGGTTTGAGAAACCGAAGTTATCCCTTGACCCCCAGTTATTAGTACACACTAACTGCCTCATGGGAGGAAATGGACATGGGTACTTAATTCCTGAGATCCACGTGCTGCAGTCCACACTGTGTTCAGATCAATGTATCTCAAACCATTTCTACTTACATAGGAGATACCTTGAGTTCTTCCTGCAGTGCGTGTGTGTTGCAAGAGCTCTGTAACTGTCTACTGAGTTGAATCAGACTACATTAATGTGATTCTTAGTAGCAGCATATCTATCTATCTATCTATTTTTTTTTGGCCGGAGCTAGGTTTGAACCCACCATCTCTGGCATATGGGGCCTCTTTTGAGCCACAGGCGCTGCCCATATCTATATTAAAAGAAAATTCCCAGGACTGTATTCTGAAAGAATGGAATAGCCCCCCAGTGTTACAGAGTATGGGGCAGTTGGTCAGGCCAGGTATGGTACAGTGGGGGAAAGAAGGACACAAGGCCTATTTTCAGGCTGCTGAGGGGTGAGTTGGAGTATTTTGATGGGTTGCAAAACGCTCTGTGCCTTCCTGAGATCATTCAAATTATAATCACCCTTTAAGGTGCTTGTCTGCTCCCTGATCGTGTGATTGATTGAATTAATGTTTCTTGAACATTTTCTCACATTTATTGGCTATGAGGGTCTACAGGTTGGGCTTACCTCATTGCCATATAGCCATCATTTAATAATGAGCTTCTAAATATTACAAGTTTGATCCTTTCCATGATGTTCTGTGTTGCAGCAAGATCTGACAGTTGTAAAGTGACCTGTGCAAGGTTTCTTCCATGCTTCCCTCCAGTTCATGCTGAATGTGCATTCTACTCTCTGAGGAAGTTGGTTGGTGGAACACACAGGAAGACGTACACACTTTGCTGTTTTCTGGTCTCTTCTGTCCGAATCCCCTTATGGACATGTAGCAGATTGGAATTGTTTGGCTTCACATTGCTGCAGTGCCAGCAAGGTAGTGCTGTGGGACATGATTAGCAGTACCGTTGCAGGTAGACAGTGAGCCCACTGTCAGATGTAGTCTTTGTGTGTTCCTGAGGCCAGGCATACTTTCTCATAGGCGAGGGCTGCCTGTCAGCCTATACAGATTGGCTGCAGGTGTGGAAGCCACCTAGATTTCTGTTTTCAAAGTGCTAAGGGAAGTTTTTGCTTAGTATTCTGTCTTGGGCCATTCACTGTGTTATTACTGAGAAGAAATTCTGAAGAAAAATATTAAACAACAACCAAAAAGGCGTGCATACTCATATCCCTCCGCAGGATCAGACATTAGGGAGGTTGTGGGGAATCAGGACCAAGGGCAGGTACTCAGGTGTGATAATTAGAAGAGAATGCCTATCTGCCCTTTCTTCCATCCACCCACACATCCAACCCTCCCTCTGTCCACCTGTCCACCCATCTGTCCATCTGTTCCCCCCTCCCTCTGCCAGTGTGTCTGTCTCTCCTTCCCTCCCTCTCCTCCTCCCTTCCTCCCTACCCTCTGCCAATCCATCTATCCATCCATCTGTCCCTCCATTCCTCCCTCCCTCTTTCACTCCCTTCATCCTCCTATCCATCTATCCATTTATCTGTCCATTGCAATGTGTTTCCCTGTTGGGGTTTCCTGTGCAGCCCTTTCTGAGTATGGTGGGTACCCCATCCCCCAGGCGTGTATCTACTGTCTTTCCTTCTCCCGGGTGCCTGTTATTGCCAGTTATCAGAGCTGGTAGGGAAGCAGAAGAGAGTTTTAGAAGTATTAAACTAGATTTTCCTTAGGGGCCCTTTTAACCCTTTGTCTTGTATGTAGAGAGCAAAATTGTTCTTTGCTCTCTTTAGTATTGATTGAGTGAGGTAATTGGATTAGGAAAATGAATGAAAGTATGTTTGGAGCCAGGTTTGTGGTTCTGAACTTGGAACATGTATGTGTGTTGCTTCTTGACTGCTGAGTGAGATAGCTCTCTGATTTTATTGTTCAGAGTAAGAAAGTAGATGATTTAACGCTTAGATGAATTCCTAAAAATTTAAAACTCTTCTGTCCTAGTTTCTTTATCACATTGACTGTAATGATGAACAGAAGAATCTGATGTTTACTTTCCAGTTTTATTGGCATCCTTGCATACTTTTAGTTTGTAATGATGACTGTCCTTAGTCTGTCAGTACTGAGGGCAGGGTTCAGCGCCTATTCAGGGAATTTTCTAAGTTATTTGAATACAAGACATTATCCAGCTTTGTCATGTTATTTAAATGTCATGTAACAAAGCCTAGAATTGAGAATGGGAGAGAAAGAACTATACAAAAAATAGAGTAGAACCTCCGTAGTTGACCACCTCCCTACAGTGACCATCTCTTTAAGTTGAACTTATTTTCATAGACTGGACTTGTGCTCACTACACATACTCATTGGATGATCCTTATTTTGACCATTTCTGTATATTGATCAATTTGTTACCGTCTGTTGGGTTGTCAACTTACACAGGTTCTACTGTATTTCATAGGGATAGCATTTCCTTTGAGGAAGGTGATGGCTGAGACATGTGTCCCCTCCTTGAAGTTATTTTTGCCCCGTTGTGCTTCACTGGATGTTAACCACTGGGTGGCTTTCAGTTTTAGGATTCAGTGCTACTTGGGAAGTATTGCATGTCTTCTGGTGTATAGGTCTGTGGTTGGAATGAACTTTTCATACTTTGATGATTTATAAACTATTTAACTATAGCAGTGATTGGTTACCATACAGTTTTATTGATAATTATTTGATGTTAAAATGAAATGAGATGGGTGGCACCTGTGGCTCAGTGGGTAGGGCACTCGCCCCATATACCGAGGGTGGCAGGTTCAAACCCAGCCCTGGCCAAATTGCAACAAAAAAATAGCTGGGCATTGCGGCAGGCAGCTGTAGTCCCAGCTACTTGGGAGGCTGAGGCAGGAGAATTGCCTAGGCCCAGGAGTTGGAGATTGCTGTGAGCTGTGTGATGGCATGGCACTTACTCTATCTACTGAGGGTGATAGAGTGAGACTCTCTCTCTACAAAAAAAATTAGAACAAACAAAAAAAAAGACTGAGACTTTGTCCCAGATGTAAAGATGGAAAGTAGAATCGATCAAATTAAGTTGCTAAGATAGGACCAGATCTGTACGGGGAGATAGTATATTTGTAGAAAATAATAGGCTAATAAGGGCTACCTAGGAAGAGAGATACTGGGGGACTGGCTTGGTATGATTCAAATCTTAGCAGTAAACAGAGGCCTGGGGGTGAGGGTGTAGCTATCATGCCTTGCTTTTTTCTCCTTCCTTCAACAGATGAAAATAGTTACTTTTTTTTTTTAGACAGAGTTTCACTTTGTCCCCCTCATTAGAGTGCTGTGGGGACACCTCATAGCAACCTCAAACTCTTGGCCTTAAGCAATTCTCTTGCCCCAGCCTCCTGAGTAGGTGGGACTACAGGTGCTCACCATAATGCCCGGCTAATTTTTGTTTTTAATTGTAGTTGTCATTGTTTAGCAGGCTGGGGCCGGGCTCGAACCACCAGCCTCAGTGTATGTGGCTGGTGCTGTAACCACTGAACTACGGGTGCTGAGCCAAAAAATAGTTACATTTTCTGTGGACGGATGGGTGAACTTTACATTGAGCAACTTTCACTTTGCTGATTTTTATGAAAAGTAAATGTGGATACATGACTCTTCATCCATATCCAACCCTTTGTGGGCAGGCATATGCACGTTGTGTGTGTGTCTATGCATGTACATGAGGGATGTGACCCTCTGCCCTGAATGTACACATATACAACTGTGCATGCACACTCATACTCCTGTATCCCTATGCTGGTTTTTTCCTCCCCTGGGTATATTTGTTATATAAAGTAGGAATTAAAAACTGGTAAGAAGTGTCCATAAATATACATTGGTTGATAGTCATTTAGTTATGCTAAAATTTTATCTTCCCAATTCAGTTGGAATAATTTCATTAGCAGCGCCTTTAGCAACAGGATATATGATTGGATTTTCTCTTAGTGAATTGCCTAGTTACACTGGATCCGATTAAGTTTTGCATAAGTTACTAGTGGCATTAAATGCAACCAAGTGTGGTGTTAAGTACAATTAGATAAGTTACTTTAGTAAGAAATATGTAACTTGTATTTAATATAAATTGAGCTAGTAAATATAGCAAATGTAGGTCTTCAAAAATAATAGATAATTTTTATATAAACCATGGAATGATTATTTGTAAATTTTCTCATTAAAAATTCTAGTAAAATTTTGTGTTTATATAGGATATTTGAGATTATTGGTTTTCAAATTTGTAAGTCCAAGTTCAATTCAGGTATTATCACTTTTGAAAACACCAGGAACTCAAGGGTGAAAAATTATTATTACATTCAAGATTTAAACAGTCACATAATTGTGAAATAAAATGAAAGCTGTTTTTCAAAGGCTGGTAATCTTTGGCTTAATTTTTCTTCAAAAATTAAAATGTTCTTAGATGTGGTGGAAATCTAAATGTTTTCATAAAAATTTTGTATTCTATCCTGCTTGTTGATAAAAATGTTTTAAAATTTAAAAAGACAACCATTCAGAATTTCTTAAAATCAGAAACCAAAATGAACCAACCAGAAGACCCAAAGTATGTAACCAAAAAAGTTATTGGAGAGGTGGAGCGCTATGAGTCAGGAGGAACTTTTGGGCTATAGCTAGCTGCCCACTTTGGTAAGCAGTTTACTGGCTGTGGGCCTTTGTTCCCCAATCTTTTAAAATGTGATTGGAATAGTGAGCTGGGACGTGGAAATAGGTAACTTCTGAGCATATTTTTCTTTTGTCTGGTATCTAAGGGACTTGACTGTGTGATTGTTTTTCTTTCTTTCTTTTTTATTAGTAAATATCCTATTGCTGTTGGAAGTGTGATTGGTTTTCTAATCTCTCTTCAGTTCATTCAAGTGAAGTTTGGTGTTGAAGTTTTTTACATGACATTATTTGGGAACATATACTCTTAGGATGCTACCTAAAAAATTATAAACCTAAAATATTTATTTATGTTTAAAATTTTAGGTATGCTATACCCCCGGAGCATGGAAAACGACTTGAAAGACTGGCTCAAGGTAAAACTTGCTTTCTGCGTTTCTTACCTTGATGGGTTCTTTTTTTCTTTTGAGATATTTTTACAGTGTAGACTATCACTTTGGTTTTATTCTTTTCAAGTTATTGACTTTTAAATGTTTCTTTAATTGAACTATGTAAATTCTTTTTATATTAATTTATGAGTATTTTTTTTTTCTGTTTTGCATAACCTTCATGGTGATTTTAGTTGGCTGCTTAGTATTTTTTCCATCAAGTAATTATTCTTACTCTATTTTGGTTGTTGCCAATTTTTTTTCTCTTTTATGTCATATGTTCAACATCATTGTGCTAGTAATATTTTTCCTGCTTTTTAGGTACATTCTTGCAGACAGTATTATTGTGTGTGTAAGGATGGTGCAGGTGGTTCATAACTACATCTCATGGTGTTGTATCATTTCCCTCAAGGGTTGTGATATGTCACCTGTGATACCCAGTTCTTCTGTCACTCACTGGGCCTGCAGTATGCCCTTAGGGAAGTGAGAAGGTGGATGGCCCTGGGTGACTAAATACACAGGAGATTCTGTGCCTTCTTGGATTGGCAAAATAAACTTACTTTACTGAAAGTTGAATTTTTATTTGTCATGGGTTTCCCCATCTTCATAAGAATGAGGAATGCTTCTGGAGTGCTCTTGCTGATCTCAGCCTGGGCCTGTTTGTATATGCAGAGTGCTTGTGAGACAGCTATCTTCCTTTTCCCTCCTTCCTCTTAAACATGCTCCAGGCGGCCTTTTCCTCATATGCTTTCTTTTTGGGAGGAGAATCCTTATCTTCTGATTTTCTAGTCATTCTTCCTAAAGAAGATATAGGCTGTTAGCAACTCATTTTCCAGGGTAATGTGGAGTTTTTCATTTGAGGGACTACTGAGTCGCACGACATTCTGCCTTTATCTGGGATTGAATCCTCTGTGAGCAGTGACATTTGAGTCAGATGCTGATTCACTTTTCGTGGGTATGTTAGGTTCGCCTTCTGTTAGGAAAGGGTTTTTGTTCCTGTATTATATGTGCTTTCTTTTGATAATAAAATGAGGGCACTAAGAAACCCCATTTCTTGACTTGACAGGTCTGAACAGATACTGTTAATGGCATCTAAAGGTTACTTTCCACCACATCATAGAAGAGTATCAGAAGGAACAGTTACAGTATCTCATTTGTAGGAAGCATTATTATAATTTTGGCAGGCTAATAACTACAAAGCCTCTGTGGTTTTTAAAAAAATGTAATACTTTATTGTAAAATAGCAATGTAATTGTAATCTTGAACTTTGTTAGGGACTATTTTCATGAATATTAAGGTGGATGGATCCTGGTTCTGGATAATAGATTAGAGTTTAGAAGATGATTACCATAATCCTTACCTATATAGATACTGATCTTTATGCTGAAATATCTGCTTTCTTTAATAATCATTTCACCATTTTCTATTAACCTCACCACTAGAGAACTTACAATGAAATGTAAGCCACGGTAAGTTTTAGAGTGTTGAGGCACTAAAATTTCTGACATAAATTGATTAATAATGCTTTGTAGTAAACTGTCTGAAACTGACACTCCTAGAAAATGGCAGCCACCTTCTCCTGCCATTTGTTTAATCAGAAAGACGTTAATGAACTTGAAGGATGAACAAGAAGTTTAAACCAACTGCATGTTTATTCAAAACCATTTTTGTAGCACTATTTTGAGAAATGAAGCTGGGAAAAAAGACCCTACAAGATAAGATAGTGGAAGCTTTGCATCTGCTGAGCAGATGCCAGCCAAATTAATTGAATTCTGCAAAATAATTAAAATGATAAAATAATGCAGTAAATGTGATGGAGCATTATAGAATGTCTAGGTCAAGGCAGCACTTGATACATAAAATGAAAAGTAGGCTCGGATATTTTCCATTATCTCGTCTGCACATCATAATTATCACACTTGCCTTTTATGCATGAATGCTTTCATCTTTGGTTTCTATTGAAATCTTGATTGACTGTGGCACCTACAAATATTTTATCTGAAAGACATTGTGCCTGCATCTAATAAAGCCAGGAGTTTGATTTTGCCCTTCAGCTGCTTTTTCATTTATGCAGGTTTTCACCAGTATTATGTAGACATAAATGTAATAAAAAATTTCAAGTGAATTGTTGCAATTTTTATACTTGTTATATTCATCTATAATGCCATTGCATTCTTTCTAATTTTGGGGTTGATACAATTGGATTGCAAATTTGGTCAAGAATAGCGCTATAATGTTAAATCATGAACGACAGTTTGAAAGACTTTCAGTTTTTAAAATGTCTAAATCTCATCTATTTTAGAAGTAATACAATATCTTTGCTATTATATTAAGCAAAATATGGATTAAGGTAAACTGGGAAAGTCAGAAAATTTTTTGTAAAAGTATATTTCATTTGTCTCCGATTGTGAATAAAACACTTATTTTAAAATATGAAGTGATTTACTTTGAAAGTTTTGGATTCTGGGAAAAATATGTGACTTAGGAGTTTGCACAGCTGATTTTAGGGGGAATCTTGGGTTCAAACAACAGTATATTAGGAGTGAGTTGATGCTTTTACATCCCATATAGTTACTTGCAACACAATTTTAGTTTTTTCACTTTATTAAAAAGCAGTATTCAGCAAACTGGAACAGATGAATCATTCTTATGTAGGATTAATTTACCTATTACTTTTAAGTGTGTGTGAGTGTGTATGTGTGAATTTTTTTTTTTTTTTTTTTGCTTATTTTTTGAGATAGAGTTTCACTTTGTTGCCCAGGCTTCAGTGCCATGGCATCAGCCTACCTTACAGCAACTTCTAACTACTGGGTTTAAGTGATCCTCCTGCCTCAGTCTCCTCAGTAGCTGAGACTGTAGGTGCCCACGGTGATGCTTGGCTAATTTTTTATATTTTTAGTAGAGACAGAGCCTCTGTCTTGGTCAGGCTGGTCTCAAACTCCTGAACTCCAGGGATCCTCCCATCTCAGCCTCTTAGAGTGCTAAGATTATAGGTGTGAACTACTGTTCCTGTACCTGGGATTTCTTGGTTTTTTTTTTTTTTTTTTTTTTTTGAGACAGAGCCTCAAGCTGTCCCCCTGGGTAGAGTGCCATGGCATTACAGCTCACAGCAACCTCCAACTCCTGGGCTCAAGCGAATCTCCTGCCTCCGCCTCCCAAGTAGCTGGGACCACAGGCGCCCGCCACAACACCCGGCTATTTTTTGGTTGCAGCCGTCATTGTTGTTTGGCGGGTCCGGGCTGGGGATTCGAACCCGCCACCTTAGGTGTATGTGGCTGGTGCCTTAGCCCATTGAGCTATAGGCGCCAAGCCTCTTGGTTCTTTTAATGTCTAGTAATCTTGAGTTTAAGCCTGTGGAACAGATAGTCCCAGCTTAATCTTCAGGGACCCCTGGGCTGGGGGTAGGGAATGTTCTGTGGGTGCTTTGTAGGCAGGCATTCTGTGCACTTCCTGAAATAATATTCAGAACTGGGCATTTGTGTGGATTTTTGGGAAGCCGTCACCAAATCCCCTTAGGTTTTATCTAAAAGAGATTCTGGGTCTCTACTGTGTGTAGGGATGGAAGAGCTGCAATAAATAACAAGTTATTTTAATTTTATGGACAGATTCTAAATTGACCTCTTTTTATACCTCTCTGTTTGCGTTAGGAAAATGTACGTCTATTAGCTCTCAAAATAGTAAATATTATTCCCTTAAGCATTAATTAAGTTGATGGTCTGAAAATACTATATTACAATGCCTGATTCTGAATTATAAGCAAAATGCCCATGATTATAAATAATCAATTTTAAAGGCCCATATAAGCCTTAAAAAATAGAAAAATCTACTGATACATCCTCTGCTTCAATGTCTTAAGTTATACTTAGGCAGAGAGATCAATATGTGAAGAATCAGGGTATGTTCATTTTCATCTTACTGTTGGCTGTGTTGCTTAAGAATAGAGAAATAGTTCCTACACTTAATTTCTTCATAATTTGATGTCAGCAGTATCATTGTCTGTATTTAAATGTAATTGACTATTTTACATCTGGCCACATTCCTAGTAGGATTTTTGACATTGGAAAAGAATTCATAAAATACACCAAGCTAATATAATTTAAATGTCAAGTAAAAGAATTATGGTTCTGGAAAGTAAAAGGTGAAAGATTTATAGGATCTGAAGAGAAACCAGAGTATGGTCCTGGAAAGTGGCAGCAGACGATGGAGAGGAAGAGTTCAGGAAGGAAATGCCAGCCAGCAGGGAGGAGTTATTATGGGAAAATGAAGATTTCTGTGATTTGGGGTTGGGGCTGGTGGAAGTTGGAGGGTGAGGCTGAGCCATGAAGATCCTCGTTAGCTTGACTTGGATCTGTTTAATCCATGATTGACCTGTGGATTTGTCATCCATGTGATGTGTCAAGGGGAGGAAGCGTGAGCTGAAACAAAGTGGTCTCAGGAATGTGGTAAAAGACCATATCTGTAAAAGTACACATCCCTGGCCAGGTGTGGTGGCTCATGTCTACAATCCTAGCACTCTGGGAGGCCAAGGTGGGATCCCTTGAACTTAGGAGTTTGAGACCAGCCTGAGCAAGAGTGAGACCTCGTCTCCACCAAAAATAGAAAAACTAGCTGAGCATTGTGACAGACCCCTGTGGTCTCAGCTACTTGGGAAGCTGAAGCAAGAGGATAACTTGAGCCCAAGAAATTAAGGTTGCTGTGAGCTATGATGGTGACACAGCCCTCTGCCTAGGATGACAAGTAAGACTCTGTCTCAAAAAAAAAAAACATATAACATATACCTGTTAAATTTTGTGGAGATGTAAAGTATGTTTTCTGCCAAACAGCTTGATATGGACAAAACTTACCCAATGGACCAAGTTTAGGAGATCAAAACAAGGCACTTTTTTTTTTTTTTTTTTTTTGGGCAGGGGCTGGGTTTGAACCCACCACCTCCAGCACATGGGGCCGGCGCCCTACTCCTTTGAGCCACAGGCCCTGCCTAGAACAAGGCACTTTTTTGGGAGAAGAACCATTTTTATTGATTCCAAGATCGTTATGAAGTTCTCCTTCCAGGGAGCAGTATCAGTAGAGATGCTGACAGATTATGGGACATTTAGGGCAGAGTGAAGCCTGGAAGGTGATAATTTTTTATCCATTCTCAAATGATAGGAAGGGCAAGGAGGCTGAATGCACTGTGAACGTCTCATGTCTAGTCTACCTTTCAAGTAGGGATGTGGGTAAAAGTTATCAGGTTTTACCCCAGGTAAGGTAGCTTATTGGTGCTTTTCATGAATAGCTCACTAAGAAATTTCATATGTAATTTCATATGTTCATTAATTTCTGAAAGCTTTCCCCACAGAAGCAGTCTTTCTGTTTTCTCTTTTTGTGTTCTTTTTCTTAGCATGTGTTTGGACGATTGCTATGTTTTTCACATAGAATCATGCATTTTGCATATGATTACTTTTATGTTGAATAAAACACACCCTTTGGGTGTGTACAGCTCCTGATCCTTGGCAGAGCTTATTGGATCCTGCACTTCTGTTTTCCAGAGCTCCCTGAGAACTTTGGCAGCCTTAGTTATTGTGGGATGATTTTGGGGTTTCGGGGCTTGGCTTGGGGTCTCTGCAGTACAAGTTCCTTATTATGCTAGCCCCCATCCATCCTTCCAGTGTCTTTAAGTTGGAGGAATGATTCCAAAGACCAACTTTGCTTGATTGAGCCTGAGCAATATTCAAAATATTCTGTCAGTTTTTTCACTCCCAAATTAAATATTGTTCCATTTCATTGGGAATGCTTTGGTCTCCCTGGCATAGGATCCATGGTATGTCACGCATGAGGAAGAGTTGGGGTGTGTGTGTGTGAAAATAGATTATGGAGTGTTTGATTCCATTAGCAGCCAAAGCTGTGTGTAGTAACTGATAATCATTTCTGCCTTTTCTTTTTAGTTTTGTAGAATTTTTACTTTGAAGCTCATTTTTGAATAATTTGGAATTTAAATTAGATATGCATACACTATTTAATTTTTTTTTTTTTTTTTTTTTTTTTGCAGTTTTTGGCTGGGGCTGGGTTTGAACCCACCACCTCTGGCATATGGGGCCAGCGCCCTACTCTTTTGAGCCACAGGCGCTGCCCACACTATTTAATTCTACGATACTAGTCTTAGGAGAAAGTATGGAAGAACTTATACAGAGAATACAAAATAAAAAATGAAAAAATATAGTCATAATGCAAGTTACCTTTGACTGTTAGACTTTTGTGGGGGAGAAGTTAGTTGCCTGTGACCAGCACTGGCTAGGTTTGGGTTAGAATGCCCAAGGCCATGAGATGCTCTCCAAAGCTTGGTATCTACTGGGCATCTGCAGCAACTTCGCCCTCAGCTTTCTAGGTCTCCTGGAACTGTTATCTAGCTTCTCAGCTGGCAGATTGCAGAGATGGTAAAAAGAGAAGATTTTTGAACCAATATGTTTACTAGCACTAATATGATGGAAATGAGTAGCAGGGATAATAGTAGCTGTTATTCATTGAATGTTACCATGTGTTGGATATGCCTGACAGTTCAACAGCATTTAGTTTAATCACATTGTTGAATAATTATCCTTACTTTCTAGTTCCAAGATATTTTCATCAACCCTAAAGGAAATCCTATACCTACTGAGCAGTCATTCCTCTTTCATCATCTGTAGTCCCTCCCATCTACCTTGGGAAATTAAGTATTAATCTGCTTCCTGTCTCTATGTTATTTATCTATTCTGGATGTTTTGCATACATGGTGTAATACCGTCTTTCATTTTAATATTTTCCATGTATTATCATGTATCATTATTTCATTCTTTTTTATGTCTGAGTGGTACTCTGTTGTATGGATCTGCTACTTTTTCTTTTTTTTTTTGAGACAGAGTCTTACTATGTCACCCTCGGTACAGTGCCATGGCATCACAGCTCACAGCAACCTCAAACTCTTGGGCTTAAAAGATTCTCTTGCCTCAGCCTCCCAAGTAGCTGGGACTATAGGTGCCCACCACACCGCCCGGCTATTTTTTTGTTGCAGTTGTTCAGCTGGCCCAGTCTGGGTTTGAACCTGCCACCCTTGGTGTATGTGCCTGGTGCCGTAACCACTGTGCTCCAGGCACCAAGCCTGGATATAATACATTTTGTTTATTTATCAGTTAATGGACCTTGGGTTGTTTCTCACCTTTTGACTATGGCTAAATTTTGTGTGCATTTTCCTACTGTATTCCCATAAGAACCCAGGGAAGAAGGTAAATAGTAGCATCTCAGCTGTACATGTGGATAGAGTATGGCATTAAGGGATCATGGACTAGTCAAAGCCATGAGAGTGTGGGAGTGGTCGATGCAATTCATATCTATAAGGCTGAACTTCAAATTCTTAACTGGACAAGCAGGCTTCCAAGTAATTCAGAATATTAAGACTAAGGAATAAAATTTAGCTTTCATTTTATTATAATGAAAAGGTATGCGTTTGTTTAGGATACTAAAGGAAAGGAGAAAGTTGGTGCTCCAGAAAGCTGATTTGTTAAATGCTTATAAAAGGTATTATGAAGATTTAAGCAATATCCCATCACTTGTTTGGACTGTGTAGCTGGCTACTCTCAAGGGCTCCCTGCAGTATATCCCTGTGAGAGTGGAGAGCGAAGCCTCATCACGCCTGCAGCTTTCATATTGCACTTCTTTCAATATGTCTGTTTTTATGTATAAAGGAACCAAATGATTAAACATGGTAAAAGTAGATGTTGCAGAAAGAAGAGCCAGGTTTATTGTGTGTGGTGTGCTACACCTGGCACATTGCCTAGTGACAGTAGGGCACATGACATGCCACAGTGGGATGCCACTGCTAGAGACTGAGGGATCAGTGTGGAACTTTGTTGGAACTTCTTGATCCTTAGGGTTGTGAAGGAGTGGACTGTATGACCTGGTAAATGGATACATCTTATGGAATGCTATCCTAGCATCATTACAATAGAACTTTTAGAGGAGATTTTCCTCAATAATTAAAAAAAAAATTTAAGAAAGAACATCAGGAAGGTAAATAAGAGAATATACAAAACTGATTCAAAAGGCACATTTTAAAGAACTTGTAAAAAATTTTGAGTTATACTGAGTTGGATTTGTAGTTGGTGATATTTGATAAACTCAAACTCCAAGGTAGAATTTTTTATTCCAAATTATCATTTCTGTGAGATGTGACTTTGTTATTTTTCACACAAATGACTTCCATTTGTATTTATTAAAAGATACTAATCTCTCATTAGCTGGGACAATCTTGAGTCATTTGAAATACTATCATTTTTATATCAAATACTATTATAGTTAATTGACTTATTTCAATGTTGAATGAAATGCTTTTTGTAGATTGTGGAGTGAGGGTGAGTATGAATCACATCCCCTGCAGGCATTTTGAAGCAATATTCTTTTTAAGAAGTATGCTTTGTACATAGCTAGTGCTGCTTAGGAGGTGTTTTCCAGAACATTGTAAAATACAATTCTGATAGCATGTTGTAAATATAAGTTCCGTCCCAATGCGAAGTTCTTTATGTACTGCAAATTACCTTCCTTCAGTGGTTTTCCAATTTAAATTAACTTATGACCAGTCACCACATTGTTTAGGTCTTGATTAAAAATCCTTATCAAAAGAAAATTAAATTGACTCTTCTTTCTTCATTGATTTTAATTTAAAACTTGAATCATTTAGTGTTGGAGAAGTTACAGATTTAAGAAGTTTGAAGGATCCATTTGAGTTGTGTTATTAAAACGGGCTGATCTGTTGTGTCTTCCTCTCTGTGTGTGACTCTGAGGATGTCTGTGGTGGGGTCTTGGCCATTATATTAGTGTGGCATTTCCTCTCCATTCATGTCCTATTTTGTATTTCCGTATTATGAATATTAATCATAAGCAGAGGGCTACATTAAATGACCATGTAGGGCAAAACTATGCCTTTTATGACTATGGATATTATAAAGAATAGTAGTAGTTAGGATTTCTGATGTTTTGTTGGAGACGTACTTTTCTACATTTTCCTTTTCTATTCTTTTTTCTTTTTAAGGTATAGATTCTAAAGCAAAATGTACTGCTTTTTGCACGTGTTTCCTCATACTCCAATGGCTCCTTCCTATATGTTTGATTTTTTTCTTTTTGATGAACTGTGTTACCCCATATAATGTCAATTAAAGTTTATTTACTAAAAAAAGAAAATTCTTTGGAAGTACTACTATTCTGTGAGATGAAAATGGTTCATGATTAGTTAACATGTGCTAGTGATTATTTTAACACGGTGCTCACGTGCTTCAGTTATTTGCATGTTGTGAGCCACAGACTGAGATAAGTCACATTTCCAGCAGTTTCTTCTGCTTCTTGGCCAGGGAAGAGGTAAACGGCATTCCTGCTTCTTCCCATGTCACTCATTATTTTTGTAACATCGGTAATAATAACTAAACTCAAACACCACATGTGTCTTGCCTTCCGTGTTCCTTCTGTGTCCTTCCTCTGTAATTCTCCTTTGCCTTTTCTGTGTTTCTTGTTCTTCTCTCTTTGTCTTCTTGCTTTTCCACTCCCCTCCACAGTCTTCTTCTGAAAGAGCAAGGTGACAAATAGGACATCAAGCACGTTCATTTTCCTCTGGCTTACATCCCTGAGATAATGAGTCTGCCTCAGACAGAACTGCAGGATTGGACTTAGTGATGGAGAAAACCAACTCTGTCTTGGTGCATAATATACTGTTGAGTGAGAGAGTCGCTGTACAGCTTCTTCATCGAAAAAGTTCCTCAAAACACTCTGCCAGTTATTAAGCCTGATGAGGCCACTTTGCAGACATATCTTGAAGTTTAATCTTCAAATCAGTGGAGATTATTTACATTATTTTTGTATTGACTACACAAAAATCAAAAGTGGGAAACTGCTCTGTTGTTATTGCATGCTAGACACTGGGATGAATGCTTAGGAATGATGAAATGTAGGAGTCTGAAATGAGAGAGATTCTTTTACTAAAGTGCACACCAGTTTCCCCTACCCTCCCTTAATATTTTCTCCATTGATTCTAAAATTGTTTTAGATACATTCTAAATTCTAATTCTAAAATTGTTTCAAATTGAAATTGATTCCTAAAGTTTAGTCATTATTATTTATGTTACAAAAATAATTATTTGTAAACCTTCTTGTAAAGAAGATCAACCTTTGGTTGATATATAAATATACATTAATTTTTAAGAATTTTGACATCAACTCTCATTTTTAGTTCAAAGGCTTTTTGCTAGTGGAATGGATCTATACTTGGATAAAACTGTCATAGTAAAAGAACACTAGAACTTAAATGTAAAAAAGACTATCTAGAATGCAATCTTGATTGACAAAGTGCTGCTTATATTTATGATTTCTTCTTAGGTTTTTTCCCAAGCAGCTCCCAAGGGTGTGATGCATTTCTTCGCCACAAGATGACGCTGATTTCTCCATCAGTATTGAAGAAGTATGGTATTCCCTTTGACAAGGTATATTAGTATTGCTCTTACACAAATTGACTTTTGTGTGTATGATTTGTATCTGAGATGTATTTAATATAGATTAGTATATCTTTGACTTCAAGTAGGATGTTTTAGGCTGTGGGGAGAGAAACTAATATTTATGTTATGTAACATAGCAATTATCTAAATCCTAATTGAAATTAACTTTGTTTTCTTATATATTTATTAGAGATTTCATGCTGTTATAGTTCCCTTATTGAATAATAAGTATTCTGAAAATAAAATGTAACACATTCCACAAAATAAGAGGAAGCACTTTTATATTAAAGACTTTTTTTATGAGTAACATAATTTATGTATATGTGATCTATTTTTTAAAAAAAGCATTCTGAGCAGTTATTATTAGCAGTTGGGTTAGTTAGAGTCAATGATGGTAGTAGCACTATGTTGCTTCTAAACACATTTAGATCTAATACAGTTGACATTTCATTATGGATAAAATTGCCTGATGAAATAATAATCAGATATTGCTTCTGTGGAGCAGTTCTGAAGATAAGTTCGGCAATACACAGTAGATACCGGATCCTGTGTTCTGTGTGTCAGTGAGTGGTTATTGGGTCAGCATTATTACAGAACCCGAACATACATATTTGAAGTAGCTGAAAGGAAAAGTGGTTTTGACCAGATAGATAAAAGCTCTCTCAGTCTCAGGAGGGTTGAGTACTTAGCTACTTGCAGAAACATTAGAGAATGTGTCTTCTTTGTTCTCTATTTTTTATTTGATTTTTCTTCCCATTATCCTTGCTGTTTTCTACCTTTGAAGGTTTTTTGCTTGTGACTAATTCCTTCCTTCTTCTTCAGCTCAGGCCCTTCATGTGGCCTTGTTTTGGGGGATGGTGGGATGTGTTCACAGTGAAATGTTTCCAAGTGCCAAGCATCATTTCTTCTGCTTAAAGTGGTTCTCTGCCCCTCCCAGGCTGTCCATGGAGCAGTCATACAGAGGACAGGCTTTGCCTTCAGAAACGTGCATCATGGGGCATGCCTGCAGGTGTTGGGGCTGTGCGAGACAGGCTGCGGCACAGTTGGGTATAGAGGGCAGGGCTGTGCCCTCAGAGTGGTGCTCTGCTGTGAGCTTTGTCTCATTTGCCGGATCTCTAGGCCCCAGGCTTTTGCTAGCCTAGACCCTGTCACCACCGAGTATTCCTTTTAGGTGATTGGCATTCCCTTCACTAGGCACTTTCACTCAAAGTTGGGATGTTAGAAGGCAGAGGAGGAATGGGCTAGTGCCTCTAAAGACATAGAAACCTTCTCTGTGGCCTAGGGCTGGTGTTAGGTTTAGGGGATGGTTTAGGGCTGGTCTGTGGAGCAGAGTTTGTATGAAGCTGCAGAGCTGTGAGATCGGAGCTTGGAGTTCCTTTCCAGGCTTTGTGGGGAGGGAGGAGCATACTCCACACCCCCTTTCTGGGTGTATGAGGCTGTCATGTGGCCTTTTGTGGAGGGGACGTTTCTTAGCTTCTGTGGAAAGTGGCAGGATGAGTGTAGGTCCAGAGATGGGAGGCAGCAGTGACATAGAGGGCCGGTCGGCATTGATGCTTCCCGTGAAATCTCGCTGCTGTCTCTTTCCTCGTCTTCCCGGTCATGTGATGACACTGCTCCTCGAGGGCTTTATTCTCTGACGATGATAATGTAGAGTAGCAAGTGGTAGTACAGGCTGCAGAATAAGCCTCCTAAGTTCATTCCTGGTTCTATCACATAGTTTTTCTGGGTCTTTCCTTTTTCAGCTGTAAAATGTGGTTAACAGTGACTGCTTAATAGGGTTATCGTGAAGATGAAAAGAGATCATTTGTAATTGTTTGAATAGTAGACATTGTGTAGTAACACACTGTTGCTTCTCAACTCAGCCCTTTTAGGTAATCATTTCTCAGCTGGAGTACATTTTCCCCCTTATTTCAATGCTTTTACACATATGCATACATACATATAAAAATGTGTAACTAGCAGCTAATGTCTGCTTTTAGGGTGTGTCCTCTCCAACTTCTCTCATGATATGAGATTGTGATGATTGTTTTAATCTAATAAAATGGACTTATTTTACCCTGTCCCTGTGATTTCCTGTCAGGTTATTACACTAGAGGCAGTAAGTTAGTCTTACATGTTGGCTAACTGAGACATACTTATTTTTGGAAATGACAGAGGTCTAAAATTTAAGAGTTGCCAATAGGAGCAGGTGCTCTATTTCAAGATGGCAAGAACCAGACTTTCTACGTAGGGAGGAGATGGTGTATAGGTAGGTTTTCATGGAGCAGTAAAGGTAGTTTCCTCAGTTTAAAGGCCTCAGTCTTATTGGTCCCTCACCTTTACAGTAGGAGTAGAAACAGCTGAGCACAGTGAATTTTATTTTATCACATACTACAAGGAAGAAGCACTTAGATAGTGAGATTCAGTGTTACGTGGTAAGGCAAGGATTGGGCTGTGTTGTCAGCTTGCTCAAAGCGATGGAGTTGGAACCATGTTGGGCAGTGGTGAGCTTGTCTTTTCTGCCAGGTGGAAGCTGAGCTGCTGTTCACTGCAGAACACATTGTTCTGGGACTTCATTGGCGGGAGAGGGGTGTCATGAGGTAAATTTCTGAATTGTTGGGAATAAAGGTACTCCCCTGACACCACAGAATGGCAATTGGATTGCAGTGTGAGCAGCTGTGTTTATACTGTGTGCCTCCTGTGTGTTTACACACATTTGCATGCCCATACATTAATTTTGCTCCATGGGAACCATTTCATGAGAACCATCAGTACCTTCATTGTCTTGGCTTTAATTTAGAGTAGGCATAAGGAAAATATCCTGACAGTGAGATTGTCTTGTGGATTCTCCTCTGAAATTTATGTTTTATTAATTAATTATGGTAGATTCTTCCTTTGTTTTCTCATTTATGAGAAACAAAATGCTATCTATTCTAGTTTTGACAGTCTTGCATCCTGAATATTAATCTTATTTTTATATTTCTTTTGTATTTTTTTTTTTGCCCCTTGATGAGAGTACACAGCTGAGGTATCCCTGAAGATATTTTGTATCTATTCTGATGTCGAAATTCTTTAAGCATTCATGAATACATTTTTTTCCCTTTTGAGACAGAGTCTCACTACATTACCCTCAGTAGAGTACTGTGGTGTCACAGTTCACAGCAACCTCAAACTCTTGGGCTTAAGCAATTGTCTTGACTCAGTCTCCCAAGTAGCTAGGACTACAGGCACTCACCATAGTGCCCAGCAGTTTTTTGGTTGCAGTTGTCATCGTTGTTTAGCAGACCTGGTCTGGGCTTGAACCTGCCAGCTTTGGTGTATGTGGCCGGTACCCTGCTCATTGAGTTGTGGGTGTTTATTGAGCTCAAGTATATTTTTAGTTTTGTAAAGCAAATACCTGACAATTCAGTCTTCATCGGCAGGTAAAGAGATAAACAAAAGGTGATGTATTCATTTAATGGAGTACCAGTAAATATCAGTGAACTGCTGATTGCATGCAAGAGAGGGAATGCATCTTCAAAACATGCTGGGCATAAATAAGTTGAACGATTTCTTTTACGTGAAGTCTTAGGAAAGGCAAAAGCTAACCAAAAGTGAACAGTGGTTATTACTGGGGTGGGAGGAGGGGTTTGCATGGAGATTGCAGAGGCCCGCATGAGGGAGCTTTTTTGTCTGATGGAAATGGATCTGAGAGGCTTACATGTTTTGTGAGTGTGTGCATTTGTCAAAACTGACCAAGTCTGTACATATTACCTGAGCATTTTTCTGTATGTAAATTATATCTGTTAAAGTATATAGTAGGATAATTAAAACTGTGGTTTGAAAATTTTATTTTATTGGCCAGGCGCAGTGGCTCATGCCTGTAAATCCTAGCACTCTGAGAGGTCGAGGGGAGTGGATTGCCTGAGCTCATGAGTTTGAGACCAGCCTGAGCCAGAGCAAGACCTGGTCTCTAAAACTAGCCAGGTGTTATGGCAGGCACCTGTAGTTTCCAGCTACTTGGGAAACTGAGGCAAGAGAATTGCGTAAGCCCAAATGTTTGAGGTTGCTATGAGCTGTGATGCCATTGGCACTCTATTAAGAAAAGTTATTTTATTAACAGAACTATTAGCTGGTGGTGCCTGTAGGTCAAGTGGCTAAGGCTCCAGCCATATACACAAGAGCTGGTGGGTTCAAATCCAGCCGAGGACTGCCAAACAACAATGACAACTATAACCAAAAAATAGCCAGGCATTGTTGCCAGCGCCTGTAGTCCCAGCTACTTGGGAGGCTGAGGCAAGAGAATTCCTTAAGCCCAGGAGTTGGAGGTTGCTGTGAGCTGTGATGCCACAGCATTCTACCAGGGTGACAGTTTGAGGCTCTGTTTCAAAAAAAAAAAAAAAAAAAGAAAGAAAAAAACAGAACTATTAGAGAATACAGTCTCTGAATGTGAATAGATAGAAATATTATAGTGTCCAAATCCTATGAACCTTGTTTATATTACTGCACTAACTCCAAGAATTTAAGGACTTTATTCCGATGGCTGTTGGGTTAGAAATATTTTAAGATCAGATAATGGGGCTCAGCGCCTGTGGCTCAAGGTGCCAGCCACATACACCTAAGGTGGTGGGTTTGAATCCAGCCCAGGCCCGCCAAACAACAATGATGGCTGCAACCAAAAAATAGCCGGGCGTTGTGGCGGGTGCCTGTGGTCCCAGCTACTTGGGAGGCTAAGGCAGGAGACTCACTTGAGCCCAGGAGTTGGAGGTTGCTGTGAGCTCTGATGCCACGGCACTCTACCCAAGGGGACAGCTTGAGGCTCTGTCTCACACACACAAAAAAAGATCAGATAATGGAATATAAATGTTCTTTATGCCATTGGAAGGAGTGAATAATGTATTTTATGATTTAGTATTTGATAGGTAAGTTTTATAAAATAAGTAACACTAAAAATTTTACTTTACTTTTTTCTCTAACCTATGGTACATTAATATTTTATATTTTCTTGGTGATTATAAAAAATAAATGTCTATAAAATAAAGGAACAGAGTACAGAATACATATATTTTTCATGTTTGCTTGTAGCCTTCTTTCTTGTTTTTGAATGTTATATTTAAAAACGCAGTCACTCACTCACATATATTTCAATAATTCTTTGAATAGAAGTTTTATTATTAAGTGGAATACAGTTTAGTTGAATGTTTTCAGAGTGTTATGAAAGAATAACTTGACAAATACCAACTCTGTACTAACAAGAATTTATAATATGTAAATCATATATTATGAAAAACCGTCCAGTACTGTCCAGTTTCTTCAGCTCTATCTGCAACAATGTCAATTATGATGTCTTAAAACTCCAGTAATGCCAATTCTTAAAGTATTAAAATGTAAACACCAATAACTAAGTATGAATACGTTTACTTGAATTACTTAAAGATATTTTTAAAATAAAATGATTTTAATTATGGATTGAGCAATTGAACTCAAGTGCTAGAAAGCCATATTCTATTGGGACAAGTCTTAAAAGTTTCCTGAAAAATCACTATTAAAGGATTAAGAAGAGAATCTTGGGGAAACGCCTTTTTGTAAAGCTGTGATGCCATAGCAGTTTTTCTTTGTTTTTGACAGAAAATATATTTTGATCGTGTTCACAATTTGGGAAGTCTTATTACTAGAAAATATTATTCTTTCCTCCTTGGCAGATCACACAGGAGGCTGGTGAATTTATGATCACTTTCCCATATGGCTACCATGCTGGTTTTAATCATGGTTTCAACTGTGCAGAATCTACAAATTTTGCTACTGTCAGATGGATTGACTATGGAAAAGTTGCTAAATTGGTAAGTTAAACCTCAAAAATAAGCATCAATTAAATGTGTATTCTTGTTATTGTAGTGGGAAGGCCATGATCACATGCCGGGTTCATTTTACTTACTCTGTGACACTGTGTGCCTCATCACCATAATTTATTTTAGACTAGATACATTTATTTTACATAGGCTATATTACCAATTATGGCTACATTTGTCTGTTTTAAGATTAATATGGAGCACTTTACCCTGATATGTAATTTTATGCAATAGGTGTTTGCTTTCTCTCTTAAGGCTAACAATTAGTTGTTTATAAGATTTTCCAGTGGCTTCATGTGGTTCCACATTAGACAGCCTCAGATCTCTTTGTGTTAGAGTTCAGTTCATGTCTTAAAAAACAAGAACTTACTGAAGGGAGTGTCTGATAAAATTGTAACAAGAGATTGAGGGATGATGTTAGAAAGAAATGATTAAAACTGCCTTTGGTAGAGAAATGAATTTCTTGAAAATAATAATGTAGAGCATATTTTAACAGGAAATACATTTTCATGTTAAATTTGGTATAAATTTTTGCATCTCCTGCCCAGTATATTTAATTTAGTCTACATAGTATGTATTTTGATTCACAAGCAACAACTTCTATAAACTTTAATTACTTTCCCCCTGTGGCGTTCGAGGACATCTTCAAAGTGTGGTGGCGGTTTCTATTAGCTTTGCCTCCTTTCCTGTAGCTTTTAAGGCAAAGGTGAAGACTAGCAGAGGGCAGCTTCTAAATGAAACTATGTTTTACACAGTAGGCCAAGTTGACACAGATTTAGTGGAACGTATTATAAATAAAGCGTATGCAGCATCTCTTGGCCACTGTATGACAGAACTGAGTAGCATTCATTCCACATTGACAACATTTGCATGTGGAATTATTGAGTGAACTTGTATAGAAGTATATTCATAGAGGACAACTCTCGATTTAATTTGTGTGTATTTAGAAAATTTCATAATATGTTAAAATAGAAATAAAAGCATAGCTCTCTGTCAGTCCAGGAAGCATTTGAATGAATTCTTGGAGTAAAAGAGAGCCCCACTACTAGAAGACATTTCCTGTTCTGAGTAATTTCCATTTATGAAGGGTAATTTAGAAAGAATAGAACAGAACTTCTTCTTCCCATTATATGTCATATGTATTATAGTAAGCCTAATAAAAAAATAGATCACTCAGCATATGTACCTTGCCCAGTTACTGCAGTGTTTTTGCAGAAATGTTACTCTTGCATCTGCATTGACAGTGTGGTTTTCACTAAGTTAGAAAAGGATCTGGTATTTTATGGTGTGCGCCTTTCATTGTTAACATAGGCTATCACATATTTGGTTCACCAAAATAATAGCTTGGTGCTTATTTATTCAAGCTTTTAGACCTAGTGCATGATATTGGCTAAAAATAGGACCATTCAGCCTCATAGAGTAGCTAAAATGCCACAAGTATTTGTGTGGGTTGTTTCCACATTTCTGAGTGAAAGTAGAGTCAGAATGGAGAGCAGCCACAGAAGAGAGGTCATAGGTCTTCCAGCATGAAATCCCTGCAGATGGAGCACATCACAATTATTGCATTATTAGGAATGGTGCACCTTGGAGGCAGCAGGGCTGTGAGGCCCAACCTGTCTACCAGGATAGCCACATAGTAGGAAAGTCACTTATTCTTCATATATAAATTAGAAATACCTCTCTCTACCCTATAGATTTGTTGGAAGGAGAGAAGAACTTAGATATGTAAATACCTACTCATTCAATTTAGTAAGGTCTGTGACTGCGTTGTGTGGTTCTGGGTAGAAGATAGTCAATGCTATGTTGCTGCTTTGGTCTCCTAATTTAAATTTTTTTTTGAGACAGAGCCTCAAGCTGTCCCCCTGGGTAGAGTGCTATGACTTCACTGCTCACAGCAACTTCCAACTCCTGGGCTCAAGCGAGTCTCCTATCTCAGCCTCCCAAGTAGCTGGGACCACAGGTGCTCGCCACAAGGCCCAGCTATTTTTTGTTGCAGCCATTATTGTTGTTTGGCGGGCCCGGGCTGGATTTGAACCTGCCACCTTAGGTGTATGTGGCTGGCACCTTAGCCACTTGAGCCACAGGCGCTGAGCCCTCCTAATTTAAAATTGACCTAACTGCATGCATTTGAGTTATTTTGGGACATTGTCTCCACCCACCCTTCTTTTGGTCGGGTGGTGCTGTTGTGAGAGCAGCAGTTCTGTTGGCTTTAGCAATTTGCCAGCATCTTCATGGTTTAAAACAATTCCCACTTAATAGCTCATAGTTCTGTAGGTTATAGCTCATTAGTGTCGCCAACATGAGGGTGTTTGTAGGACTGCACTCGTTACTGGAGATGCCAAGGAAGGGTCCATTTCCTTGCTCCTTCAGTTTGTTGGTGAATTCACTTCCTTGCTTGTAGAACTAAGGTCTGGTTTCCTTTCTGACTGTGAGCCAGGGACTAACTAGACTTTGCTTATAGAGGCCTCTCTCCCATCTTTATAGGTAGTCCCCTACATTTCAGAGCAAGCAATCTGCAAAATCCCTTTTCATGTAAGATATGGCCACAGATTTCTGTGATTAAGATCTTTGTTGAACCCATGGGAAGCAGAGGCATGTGCCTTCCACAGAGAGGACTATATTAAGAATCTACGATCACAAGGCACTAAAAGTGGAACTCAACTCCAACAAAAATGCTCAGCCTCACACAAAGGCATGGAAATTAAACAATCTTATGCTGAATGACAGTTGGGTACAGGAAGAAATAAAAAAGGAAATTATTAACTTCCTTAAGCATAACAACAATGAAGACACAAGCTACCAAAACCTATGGGATATAGCAAAAGCAGTCCTGAGAGGAAATTTATCACTTTAGAAGCCTACATTCGAAAAACAGAAAGAGAGCGTATCAACAAACTCACAAGCCATCTGATGGAAATGGAAAAAGAACAATCTAAGCCTAAACCCAGCAGAAGAAAAGAAATATCCAAAATTAAATCAGAAATTAATGAAAAAAATAAAAAAAATTAATAAAAAGAAAAGAAAAGGGCAGCACCTGTGGCTCAAAGAAGTAGAGTGCCAGCCCATATACCAGAGGTGGTGGGTTCAAACCTGGCCCTGGCCAAAAACTGCAAAAAAGAATCTACGTTGAGTCGTATAACCAGTTTTATTCTGTGTAAGAACAGGAAACTAAATTTGTAATAGATAAACAGATAAAGTTTTGAATGTTTCACTAAAGCATCCTTTGCCTTTTAAAATTATACCTTTTTTTTTTTTTTTTTGAGATAGTCTCAAGCTGTCACCCTGGGTAGAGTGCTGTGGCTCATAGCTCACAGCAACCTCTGAAGCTTGGGCTTAAGCTATTCTCTTGCCTCAGCCTCCCAAGTAGCTGGGACTACAGGTGCTCACCACAATGCCTGGCAATGTTTTTTTTGAAGTTGTCATTGTGTTTTAGCTGGCCTGGGCTGGGTTCGAACCCGCCACCCTCTCGTATTTGGCCGGCGCCCTGAACTATGGGTAGAGCCCTAAAATTATACTTTCAATATTAATGTTTTCTTGGCTATTCTCAGTTAATATATTCTCTAACATTACAGTGTGGTGAAATGACATTTTATTTGAGATTGTAGTGTCTTCAATCAGTTTTTTTTACACTTTTTTTTGATCTCCAAGTCTGAATACTTAACCTTATGAATTTGCTCTTATTGCATGTGTGTATACCTTTTAATTCTTACTAAATTTGTGCATGGGACGCAAATTTATCTGTTTTGCTGGGGACTAAGGTAATGATTTTTTTTTTTTTTTCTTGAGACAGAGTTTCACTTTGTTGCCTTTGGTAGGGTGCTGTGGCGCCACAGCTCACAGCAACCTCCAACTCTTGGGTTTAAGCGATTCTCTTGCCTCAGCCTCCCAAGTAGCTGGGAGTATAGGCGCCCGCCACAACACCCAGCTATTTTTATTTTTGGTTGTAGTTGTCATTATTGTTTGGTCCAGCTGCACTCGAACCTGCCAGCTCTGGTGTATGTGGCTGGTGCCCTAGCCGCAGAACTACAGGCACTGAGCCGGAACTAATGTAAAATGTAGTGAATTACTTATGAATTGCACTAGAAAGATTAGCTTTGAGGGTGCCCATTTTTGTTAGCTTGTCTCAATTCTTTGCTTTCTTCAATTTATTCTAAGCAGTAATAGTAAAAAAGTTAATATCTATAACTGATGATGAGGTATACTTTTTTAAATTCTAAAAATATTGACACTTTTTCATAGTTGAGGCACTGGGCGGTGCCAGCTGTTTTACTTGTCACATAGGGTTGATTTGAGTGTATGAAAGCACTTGATATAGTATCTGTATCTGTATATGGTACAGTGTGGTGTGTGCTTACACATATAAGTAATCCACATATGCAATATATAAGTAATAGGATACAAATCAATAGTATTTTTACTTTGGTGTCTCAGAAAAGAGCTGTTACAAAAGCTGTACTAACTAGCTTTTGAAAAGATCTTTTGATCAGCAGGCTTTGGTCAGTAAGAGCCTGTTCAGACCATGCAATTGGCTTGTAGATAGGGACCTTTATTGAGACTAGGCTGGTATCCCATGTGCCATGCACCATGTACGTTTCTAGGAATTCATTACTTGGAGGACAATCTGTTGCACGAGAACAGAGGTAAAGGTAGGATTGGTACTGGCAAGGATTCAGGGACTGCTTCCTTTGACCCTGACTGTTGACTTTTGTTGCAGTATGAGACTTCCTGTCCTGAAGTAGGACTGGAGAGGGTGCTTCTGTGGCTTTCATTTGAATGTATTACTGATCTACTCATATGGGATGTTTGTTTAAGAAAACTTCCCTGCTTAAGATCTGGCTGCAATTAATTAGAAATCCCATTTCATTATTCATGCAAAGCCCAAATATGCTTCTTCAAAATTTTTAACAGTTTTCCTGGAGGCTTAATATTCTCAACAAAGTGATTATATTTTGTGAATATTTTAGTGCCTGTGGATATAGTCACTCTCTATTTTTTTAGTGCTCCAATCAAGATGGTTCTTTTTCAAAGTATCCCCAGAGTATCTGCCTCATTTTTCACACAGATTTTTGTGTGTATGTGTGTGTGTGTGGAAGATAGGGGACAAATGTAGGGAGAGGTAGGAGTGAGGGACTTTGACTTGTTAGCCTTGATAGCAAATTCTTTTGGCTATTCCTGCGTCTAAACATCTC
This sequence comes from Otolemur garnettii, assembly GCF_000181295.1. NCBI lineage: Eukaryota > Metazoa > Chordata > Mammalia > Primates > Galagidae > Otolemur > Otolemur garnettii. The sequence goes on along the minus strand of NW_003852401.1, from coordinate 20,061,783 downwards.
TGATGCTGCCCCAAGCCCTTCCATTGGTCTCCTTCCTTTCTGTGCTCCTCGGTGAGGCTCATTGAGCTCCCTTGCCTTGATTGCCAAATACAGTAGAGCCAAGCCTGTAAGATGCTCCAGAACAAAAGGGTCTTGCATTTAGCAGGACCAGCTTACCCAAGGCAGTTATGTAATTTTTTTCCAATTCACTTATCAGAGGCAAGATTATTACTGAAAAAACATAATTAGAGTACTGTTTCAGCTAGGTTTGTGCCCACTTGCCTGCTAACTTAGGCAGAGTTGAGTTGAATTCCTTTTCTGCAACAGGCATTGTGCTATGTGTTTGTACAAAGAAGAAAGATGTCTTTTCTTTAGGGAGCTTTCAGAAAGAACAAAAGGTTAATAAACCTTCATTTGCAAAGTTATAGTAGTGGAACATACCGTCTAATTATTGTATTTATTTTAGGAATCTTTATATGTTTGAAAGTCGAAGTCATCTAAAGTTAAATGATATTTTTTTTCTGACAGATTGACAAATATTTTAAACAGCTAGCTTATTAGTTGAAATAAGACCTTTATGTATACTTGAGATGACCATTTGTTTCTGGAGCATTCTTTCCTTCTGTGGTGAAATGGAGTCCATGACTACTTCTGTGTAGCTGCTGTGGTGACACTCACAGTTCTCTTTCCTGGCTGGGTTGGATCAAAGCACTGGCCTGCAGGTTGTATTTCATTTTTCCGTTTGGTGGGATGAAGTGCAGTTGTTTTGATGTTAGGTTTGATGGATTTGTTTGCGACTGCATTCATTAGCTTCACATCAAAAAACTGACAGGCTGTTAAATGAAACTTTGGCTTAGATTTTCAGCTTGACTGTTTGGAGACATTTGTGAAGATATTTTGTTTTTCTGTTGCAGCAGCCTCAAGCACTATGATTGTCTAGAAGGAAAGAAAAGTTATTTACTGTACTGATTTTCTTGAGTAAAAAAAAAAATCATTGTCTTAGGGACAGTCATATCTAGCCTACACCATCAGAAGCAGTGTATTTATTATAGTATGTGCAGTGAGAGACTTACTCTGGCAGGATAAATAATATTATCTTTCTGGAAAGAAAGGTAATAGTTGGTGACACCAAAATGATAAGTTTTATTTTGCATTAATTTTATTTTAAGAAATATCATGTTAACATGGTATGTCAGAATGTTGAAAAATTGTACCTCAGCCCTGGGAATGTTCTCTTATGAACCCCGGGAGCATTACTTCAGTATCTAATTTTAAGGCGTTCTGACATTTGAATCCTTTAATGCTGAACAAGTTTCAAGAGAGATGATAGAATTTTGAAATTGATTTCCCTTTAATCTGGAATGGATTTCCACTATTAAATTGTCTAGCAGGTAGGTTCCATGAAGTGAGTTCCTTCTGTCTTATACATACGTATTTCATTTCTTCTCTTAAATTAGATTTTTCTTAAATCATGCGGCACCTTTCCAAAAAATCTATGATCTTGGTCAGGCTTTATTAAAACAACTAGAGGCTGGGCACAGTGACTCATGCCCGTAATCCTAGCAATCTGGGAGGCCAAGGTGGGTAGATTGCCTGAGCTTCCAAGTTTGAGATCAGCCTGAGCCAGAGCAAGACCTCTTCTCTAAAAATAGCCAAGCATTGTGGCAGGTGCCTGTAGTCTTAGCTACTTGGGAGGCCGAGGCAAGAGAATCTCTTGAGCCCCAGAGTTTGAGGTTGAGGTTCCTGTGAGTTGTGATGCCATAGCACTCTACTGAGGGTGACAAAGAGAGAATCTATCTCAAAATAATGAACCCCCACCAAAAACGAACAAACAAAAAAACCAACCAGAAGTCATTTTTGTGATGAGTCTCTAGGTTATATGTTAATGTGCTTTTAATCACAAATGCTAGCATATTGATTTTTCTATTCTTATGGTATGTGAATGAAAGAAAATGTAGACTGCTTTGTGTATTGCCTACTTATATTCTTAGAATTCTAATTTTAAGTGTCTGACATGGCGTGTATAAAATGATGTTCATTAGTATAGGGATTTTATATTCTGCATTTTTTTGCTTTTTACCTCTTATTTCTGCTCTATTTGTAATGTATGGGATCTGATGGTACACTGATACAGTGATGATGAGTATCTTTTCTGTTCCCTTAAAAAAATATTTTCTTAGACCAGGTTAGGTTGACAGCAAAATTGTGGGGAAGGTATAGAGATTTTCCAGGTACTCCTTACCCTACTTGTACACAGCCTCCCCCATGCTGATATCCCCTACCAGAGTGGCTCATTTGTTACAGTTGACGAACCTACATTGGCACATCATTATTAACCAGAGTATGTAGTTTACATCAGTGTTCACCCTTGGTGTTGTCTATGGGTTTAGACGAATGTATAATAGCATGAAGTCACCATTATATTATCGTACCTATGGTAGTCGTTTCACTGCCCTAAACATCTTCTGTATCTTTTTCACAATTTAAAGAGAATGTGCCATAAGAATAGAGAAATATCACTATACTAGTATTTTGTGATCAAAAGCATATTAAACTATGCTTAGTTCTCTCCCCTTTTAGCTATGCCTATTACAGTTAATTTACTGTACTTTTTCCCCCTTACATACTATCGCCAGTAATACTGTCTGTAGCCAAGAAGGAAAATTGAGAGTATCTTCTGGATACTTTGGGCACTCTGAAGTATCCTAGGAGGGAGGATTGCCACTGGTATAGTTAACAGTATAACATAACACGTTAATTAATTCTTTGTGGCATTGTCTACAATATTTGGAACTTATAGTTAATTCTGTCAGCCATCATTGTCATCTTTTGTTTGTGTTGATCACTTCACATTTTCGTAGAGTTATCTTTGAGTGAGGACAATACTAATGCTTTTGAACCTTCTTGATTATAATGCTGATTTACAGTTTTTATGCTAGTTTTATGTGCTTTCCTGTTGGTATTTTAAATAGCAATCATAGATGAGTATGATAAAGGAATAAATGGTTAAGGGAAATTTCAGCTTTGGGTTGTAATGTTATTAAAGATATGAAGAGATGAAATCCTAATACTTGGGAACTTTATATTTTTTTTTTTTTTTTTTTTTTTTTGAGA
>NW_003852401.1:20050622-20058549 GCF_000181295.1 Otolemur garnettii | reverse complement strand
TGTTGTTTGGCGGGTCCGGGCTGGGGATTCGAACCTGCCACCTTAGGTGTACGTGGCTGGCGCCTTAGCCGGTTGAGCTATAGGCACCGAGCCAGGGAACTTTATATTTTATAATCATCAATATTAGTATTTTGGGAGGCAGGGGATGAGAGTTAGTATACATACATACACATGTGGTTGTCCACTCTCCTCCCTATACATTATGTATTTTACAATTATTTTTATTATGTTATAATCCACTATGAAAAGGCTAGAAAAATACATTAAGAAAAATTTGGCATACCTTTTTTTCCCTGGGTAATATCAAAATTTATTTTATAAAATTCATTGCATCTTGCATTTCCCATTGATATACTAAATTAGAAATACAGCTCAGGTATTTACAGGATTGCTGTCAGAATCATTCAAGCAAGGCCAAATGTGGGTGGTAGAGGAAGTAGATTGAGATACTTGGTCTAAATTTCAGCTGTGTGCTCTCTCTGAGGCTGATACATAATTCTTCTGAGCTTTGTTTTCTTCCTTTATAAGGGCAATATTGTGTAGAAATGATAGGTATAAGGTCTTAGGCACACTTGAATGCTATTTGGTAACTCTGTGATTGGGAGTGTGTTCTTAACAAGCCTCTCTAAGTCTCCTTTTTCCATATGTAAAATGGATATTATATCTTCCTTATAGTTGTTATGAAGAATAAATAAAATTAAATATATAGGCAGCCCAGTAATTATTAACACCTTGCATTGTGCTGGTGAGGACTCTTTAGGTGGATATAAGCTTAGATTAAAGAGTTTTCACTTTATCTTTCTTCCAGAATTTTGTTTTGGAAAGTTGACCTTTGTTCAGAGTTGGTTCTGACTGGTCTAATTTTAGATCAGTGGGCTAGATCCTGGCTTAATAGAAAGGGGGGTAGGATTCCTGGGGACAAATAGGAAAAGGCCAGCTTGCTCTTAGAGAGTAGTGGGAAGCTTGTCTTTCCTTTTTTTTTTCTTTTTATTAAATGATAGCTGTATACATTAATGCAAACATGGGGTACAGTGTAGTGTTTTCATATACATTTTGAAATACTTTCATCAAGCTGGTTCACATAAATTTCATGTCATTTGCATAGTCATTGTGTCAAAACATTTATATTCTCGTTCTAGAAAAGTTCACTTGTACCCTTGCTAGACAGAAATATAGGGAAGCTTGTCTTTCTTGATGAGAATAAGCAATCCCTGAAGGTTGCAACCTGCATTCATTAGGGAAACCAGACTTAGGTTAAGGCCTATGATTTGGAAACATGAGAATAAAAAGATGAAAATGTTCTCTTTAAAATCACAGCCCAGAGACAGCAGGCCAATGTTTTATTTTTGAAAACATTGCCCAAAATACAATGCTCATTGTTCCATTGCCAGAATACTTCTTCCATAGTGAGTGTCTTGATGGCTACCCTGAATGTAGTAAACAAAAGCCCAACCTAATCACATGTGGACCTGCCTTGTGCAAATGACGTGTGTCTGTGAGCTTGAATTTTCCTACCTGTAAAGAAGGCTTTCACTTGTGCCTCGTGGGCTGTGGTGAGGATGAGTTCTGATGGTGGAACTCCTCCAGTACCACGCCTCTCTCATTGAACAGCTTTTTGAGGAGTGATTCATCATCGGTCATCTCTATGTTGGGGATCTCCCTGAATCTTAACTTGGGGAAGACTAGTGGAGTTCAGGCCTGAGGTGCCCAGAAGCAGTGTCTGTGGGGATAAGTAGTAATAGCAGGCTGAGCAGATGGATTGCTTTATATATTTCTACTGATTTTTCACACCCTTTCTGTTGTATTTCCACCAAAATGAAGGCAGTATGGAGAGAAATAACAGTAACTCCCAGTGCTTGGGTTCTTTGGATCAGATTGCTGAGAGGAGTGATTTCAGGAGCTGTGGCTTGTACCTTCAGAAACACACTGTAGCTCTAGCATCCTGTGTAGAAGTGAAAGGCTATGTTTTATAAACCCTTGGAAAAAATACTATGGATGTGAGAGATTACTGCTGACCTTTGACTGTATTGAACACATGGGTTTCACGTATTCTACATTTTTGATTGAATTCATATAAAAACCCAGTGAGTTGTTAGCTAACTCACTTTTAAAATTTTTATGGAAGATTTATTTTTTAAACATCTAGTCATAATTTTCAGTGATTCTTGGCAGAGTATTCCCAGTTCTCAGGAATGTGTATACAGGATTGTCCTTTAATTTTTAAAAACATTGACTATTCTGGTGATTATTGAAATGGTGTTCCTTTTTCTTGCAGGTGAATAAAATAGAAAAAAATGTTCAAACTTATGTAGTGTTCAATGTAATAAAGGAGGACTTATTTTTCTTATCATATTTGCAAAGACAAAAGGAAAATTCCCATATTTAGGAGAATGTGCACTGTGTTCCTGTGTCAGCAGGAATGTAATTGCTACAAGCCCCTGAAAAGCAGGTGGGCTTGTGCGAACACCTTCATGCTCTTTAACCCATTTCTTATACTCCTAGGACATAACCAGAAATGCAGGCAGAAAATGATTGTTGCGCTAGTTCCATTAGTGAAAATTGAAGTATAGCTAAAATGTTCAGTGATATGGGAATCATTGAATATTGGTATTTCACATTTATTCAGTGATTCCATGTACTGCAATACTTATAATTTTACAAAAAAGCATCTTAAAGGAAATCACTATGTCTGTTAATAATACCACCCAAATATTCTTTGTTAAAATATGTAAAATAAAAGAAAAATATTTAATGACATTCTCCCCCACCAAATGATTGTTCACGGTTCCTTGTAGAGTCCTTCAAAAATATCAGCATTCCTCTGTGTCTTTTTGAAAATCTACACAAATTTGATCAATATTGTACAAATCGGTTTGACGTCTCTTTCCTTTAATGTATCATTCTATTTATGGCAAGTAAAACATTTTTAGGGCATAGATATTTATTAGATAAAGCTTATCCCCACAGAATATGACAGGTGGTTTGCAGTGGAGTTTTTTTCTGAGGGGCAGCACATAACCACAGTAGCGCAAAAGAGTTCATTGCACAGATCTTGTTAACAAATCAAAATGTTGAAAATGAATGCCTTAGTTCATGGCTGTTTGCATTCCCTTGGTGCAGAGCAGATGGTAGGTGGGCCTGGTGCTCAAGCACACGTCCAGTCCTGTCTTTGTTGATGATCTGTGCCCACACCTGCCATCTCAGCTTATTCCACTACAGTTAATACAGGAGGAGATTTATAATGCCTTTGTAGTTTCTGTTTTACTGAATGACAGCTTTTGTAACTATGTCTGTATATTTGAAGGATTCTAGTGTTCAAATAAACTTTAATAAGTTCCTTTAGAAACACATTTCTCTTGCTTCATAAAGGAGTATTCCTTTGAATTTGGAAGACATGACAGGAAAAAAGTAACTAAATGGCTTTTAGTCAACAGTTCTATTATAATGGAAAATTCAAACAGGAATAACACAGAGGAAAACACCTCCAGTTTATTTTCTAAGTATGTGTAATAGGCAAAGAAGGCTGCTGAAACAAAGCAAGACAAAAACAAATAAACCCAGCATAACAAAATACCCAACTGTGGTAAACAAATAAGAACCCTGGGAATTAAAGAAATTATTTCTCATTGTTGCAAGAAAACAGATGGTCCTTAAAATGTCCTTTAATTTGATGTGATTCTTAAAAGTAAACGACCAAAGAGTGTATATCACCCATATTAAATGCAAAATCTCTTTTGGAGCACGGTATGGCCGTGCATAGTGGCCCACACCTGTATGGCTTAAGCTCAGGAGTTGGAGACCAGCCTGAGCAATAGCTAGACCCTGTCTCTACTACAAATAGAAATAGGTATTTTGGTGGGTACCTGTAGTCTCAGTTTCTCAGGAGGCTGATGCAAGAGGATCTTTTGAGCCCAAGAGTTTGAGGTTGTTGTGAGCTATAATGCTACAGCTCTTAACCCCAGGGCTACAGAGTGAGAGTCTATTTAAAAAAACAAACAAATGAACAAAACAAACAACAAAACCCCACTTGGCTTTGAAAAAGGAACAGTCAAGAACCCATAATCTAGCAGGTGAAAGTGGAGTTTAGATCACTTCCTCTCCCTGGTTTCTGTCTAAACCAGGTATGCCATTAATTAAGTAGGCACCTGTGCTCAGGAGGCACAGTGGGACCAGGTTGCAAGCCTTTCCAGGAAGGATAGCAGTAGTGGCTTCTCTTTCTGAGGGCTGGCTGTCCTATGTGTGTTCCCAACACAAATGCACTCTGCACTTCCTCTCAGTTCTGTCCACACAAGCCCTTTCTACTCAGGATCAGTTCACTGATCTCCTCTGCAGCCAAATGATGAGATAGAGTCGTGAGAGGATGGGGACGTGCCCAGGGACCTGTTCTTAGATCCTGCCTACCCCGGCAAAGTCCAAGTGCTGACCCTGACTAGGAACAGCAGGCTAGTGTCCAGCTTCCTGGGGAGAAGTCAAGCCAGCTGCATAGTTCTGCTATAATTTGCTGGGGAAAATGCAGGAGAAATGATGCCAGTCTCTTGTGGAAGAAGCCAGCGGCAGCTCTGTAATGGGCTGGTGGATGTGGAGCTTCTGCTTTCAGACCCCCTTGGTTCTGTAATTACCACAGCCACAAGAGGAAATACATTGTTCTGGGTGTACAGATCACCCAGGTTCCTGTCTCCCTCTGTTGCCTAGCCGCACGGTGGCCACGGCTTCAGGGCAGGGCTCAGAGGATTGTGGGACGGGATCCCGATTAGTTCTGAGTACTGGTGATGGAACCCTGTAAAAATTCCACCTGTGCTCCTGACAGCACTGTGGGGCCCATGGGTATTAACAGGTCCTCTTCAGTAAAATCCAGGAAGGTTCCAGGTGGGAGTGTTGGGGCCCAGAGGTCTTCTGCTTAGCTCCTCCCTGGGTCCTGGTCAGGGGCTGCCGCTCAAAGCATCCAAAAAACTCAGGCAGTTGTCTCCCAGCTTCACTCTCACATCCCTTTACTTCCCCTCTGAGAATCTTTTAGGCATCTGGAGTTTTGGTGAAGAGGCAGATGTCTGCTTTGTCTGTTTCATTACCTTGTCCACAACCTCTCGTTTTTTAAATTAGTAGAGAATCTGAACAATTTCAGTAGTCTTTTTCTATTTATATCTTAATATTTTAAAATATTAGTTTGACTTATGATTAAGGATCTGAACATTTCACTCTGTTTTCTCCAGATATTATCCTCAGGTTTGCCTTTTAACTAGGTTGGAGTGTTTATGTATTTTTATTTACAGAACTATTTGCTTTATGGCCCCAGGATCCAACCTGTGTTCCTCTTTTCTCTTTATCTGCCCTGGGTACCTGCTTGGACTTCCTTTCCTCCAAATACTGACTGTGGCACAGAAATTTTTTTCCTTCTTCTCCCATCTGTTCCTGCAGAAAGTTCTAGATGTCCTTTTTGTGTTAAGACTTAACACTGTTAGTAAGCGCAGGGACACAGGGAATGGAGAGTCACATACTTGTGGGAGCTGCAGAGATTTCAGGTAGGATTGTGTCTTGCCTCTATCATGTCATGCGTTAAGGATTATCTTTCCCACTGCTACTTTGGCAATAGAGTTGAACAAAGAGGTTTTCTGCGTTCAGGCTCCCGACCTACATTTCTAGCCCTGTTTCCAAGTTCTCCCCCTCTCTTCGTCAGCTTGGCTGTTCTGCTCTCTTGTCCCCTAAAGAGGTTTACATGGTGCAGGTTATTCATTCCATAGGGAAAGGTATCTTGTAAAAACATGTAGAATTTCTGGCCATCCTTTAGAGTTTGGATTTCTCCCATGAAGCCCTCTTTATCCTTCCTGGGGCAGCTATATTCTGTTAATTTTGTCTGTGTCCATGTGTCCTACTGCCTCTGATATGTAGATGATTTTGAGTCATCTTCACACAGCAGGACATGTGGTAATGATACACCAGGTCAAGAGAAAGTATTTTTCTGCCCGTCTTATTAGCTACAAGAACAGTGAAACCAGACCTGTTCTAAACAATATGGTCTTGGCATGGGACAAAAGCTAGAAATGCAGAGGGCGAGGCAAGCATAGTCTTGGGAAAACTAGATGTAGGTCCCTCACACAATGGGTGTTCAACAGAAAGCAAAGACACATCTATAGATTTATCATTCATTCATGTACTCAGCTCTCCATTTAACAGAGGAAACTCTTTGGGACTGAGCAAATTGTGAAGGGAGAAACATATTAAAGATCAGTTCTTATTTGCAGGTCTGCGGTTTACAGGTCATGTGTGTGTTTTAGTAAATTTATCTGGAAGAGATCTAACAGCAGGTTGAATGTCGCTGACTGTGCTGTTCATTAGTAGGGCCGAGAGCTGTTTGTCATCCAGTGAAAGGAGGATAAAGCTAGCCCACTTGTGTGTTATGGGTTACCAGAGTAGTATGGATTACTGAATAAAGATGAGCAAGACTGAACTTCAAGGAAATGTGCTGTTTATAGGCAGAGCTGTTTCTGTTTTCAAGTTAGGAGATTAACTATGGTAGAATAAGAGCTGTGTAATGAAGAATGGTGAGTGGGAATACTTACTGGTTGTAAGAATGTGGCATACTAGGGTCACCTGCTCATTTTTATGAGCTTCTGATAGTTTTTTAATATCAAGTGAATATTTTAAAGTTGTCAATAACTTATAACAAGATTGAATTTTATTTACACATTTATGATCCACATTTTTGCTGTGTATAGGAACACTTTATCGATTTTAAAAAATTTTGAGTCACCAAAAATGTTTGACGTATTTTAATGTAGTTTTTTATGGACAATTGCAGTCTCAAATGAGTTTTAAAATAAAATTCCCTCTAAATGTCAGTATGGCAACAGTGAAATCTGTACTGCGCAGTATTGTTTATTTGAATGGGCGACATGTGTATTGTAATTCCTGGAAACAGTCTCAGATTTATGATATAGAGCAAGGATTTTAGAAACTGGTCTTGTTACTAATTTTAAATAAGGATATTTGTAACACCTCTGCCCCATTTTACTGTTGCGAAAATACAATTAAAGTAGTAGAGAATAGATTTTTAGAACATCTCTGCTATGCTGCTATTAAAAATTAGTGCACTGTATGTATTGATATTAATAGATATCTTCAGAATATATTTTCATGTAAAAATCCAGAAGGCTAGTGTTAGCAGATACTTACATAGTTTGATAGTGTGCTTTTTAAAAAACAATCTTAAAATATGAGACTGGTAGAAAAAGAAATAGAAAGATATGCATGTTAACTGTGGCGACTATGGCTAGTGGAATAAACTTGCTATGTGTGAAGGCAAACCTTTGTGGATTATACAATTTATTTCTGTACTGTTGGAAATATCTTTGCAAGATTGTTTCCATGTATTATTTAGTCTATTAAAAAATCCGATATTGTGAAATAATGTCTAAATGTGTCATATAGACACATAGTAGAGATGTTTTAAAGTCTACTTAGTTCAGAATATTTAACTTGTAGCCAAAATTTTACTTTTGGAGGAGGGTAATATAAATATATGTCCGTATATACTTGTAGGACCTTTTCAGCACTGAAAGCTTTGCTTTTTAATTACTACTTGACATCGAATTAAGGGACATTTACCATTGATTATCAAATGGAAATAAACAGTATTGATTCACATTAATAATCAAAATATTGTTGAAGGAATTAAAATGGGATTCCTCATTGAAACTGTATTCGGGTAGAACAGTGTTTTTTATTCATTATTGTTTCGAAAGATTGAAGTTGCATATTTATTGGCTTTTCATAGGACATGTACTGTATATTTAATATTTCCAAACACTCAGAACTCACTATTAGAACTCACTATTAGATGGATTTAATATTTCCAAACACTCAGAACTCACTATTAGATTGTCATGGACTATGGTGCTTAAATATTAATGCATATCATTACTTTTTTTTTTTT
>NW_003852401.1:20019647-20043761 GCF_000181295.1 Otolemur garnettii | reverse complement strand
TCCTTTCAGCCTCCTTCTGGACGGGAGCTTCTGTAAAAAGCTGGCTGCAGTTCGCCATCTTGGCTCCGCCCCCATCATTACTTTTTTGTTCTCAAAGATTTATGGACAGTGTGGAACAATTGCCAGGAGAGGGCAGTGTCTCTTCATAAAATTTTTTTTTTCCTCCAAAGGCCTGTGGAAGGAATGAGTCTTCAGCATACCATTTGACCTAGAGAGACTTAGGAGATATTTGTTTATTATATATTTGTAATCAGTATGTTTTTTTTATACTCAAGGGAACCTGCTAAAATAAACATAACTTAATGTAGTAAGTGATAGTTATATATCACTTGTTTATAGATGTGAATAGTCCCTTTAGATTACTTGTTTCTTAAATGAAACGTTCATTTTATGCATAGAAGTGTGTGCATTTAACCCAAAATATCATCAGATTGAAGTATTCTCTTTTGTGAAATGAGCTTTTAATGTGTTTTCAAGTCTTTTCATGTGTTTGAAACAAACTATTCGTGTGTTTGATCCCTACGTGTTGCATAGTATAGCTGCTCTGCGAAGCAGACAGATACACATGGTACAAAAATAAAGTGAAATGTATTGGTGGGAAGCTTACCACCTAACTAGCACGAGTGTGCGTAGGACCCTAGCACTGTTCTTCTACAGAGAGAATGAAGCTTGGGTGGGGCACAGCTAGTAGAGATATGCCCCCGCTCCATTATGCTTCACTTACCTGAGAAACTGGAGGAACACACTGTCTAAGTATGACAGGAGCTTCTGGGGAGGATACCCTGGGAAGTACTCATTCAAACCTATCGAGGCTGCTCATTGCTGCATTGTTGGAAGGGGGATGTAGAGCCTGGTTGGAGACATTACATGGCTTTTAGTGGTAAAGACAATTCCCTTAGTCTTCCTGGGTTTGCATCCTGGCATTGTCATTACAGATAGCATCGTCTTGGGCATGTCATCTCAAAGTGTGGATTATCTATGATAATACCAAATTGGGATAAGAATGATAGCTTAGTTGTAGTGATTAAATGAGTTAATTAATGTAAATTGCCGAGTAGTCACTTACATGTGGTGCGTAATAAATGTGTCCCTTTTCCCTGGGACATTCATATTTAAAAAACTTTTAAAAGCAATTTGTAAGCCTCTTCATCTCAAAAAGTGCTGTGGGAGTTATTATGAGTGCAGACCTGTATTTTGCCTACCAGCTCTGCCCCAGACACTTAATTTTTGTTTGTTTTTCGGTAATTAACTCTTTTAAAAATGAAAGACATATATTGAAAATGCTAAAACGTACATGAAAGTTTCAGAAAGTAAGGAATGTGATTCTTTAATCAGCTGGATTTATACAGGCAAGGGAGAAGGCTCTGTTCTTTGTCTACTAGCTCTGTGCTGTTTGGGAAGATGTCCTCGCTTCTCCAGCGGTGGCTGAGAGAGCTCCTGTAGTTATGCAGCAGGTAGGAGGTGGGACAGAGATACAGAGTGCACCCCTGGCCCCCTTCCCCCTATTGCTGACCAGAGAGGATCACGAACATAACACCCTTCTTTAGCTGCAGATCATTAATCTGGCACACTCATCTGGTGTAACCATTTGATCTAGCATATCCAGGGGCATTGATGTGTGCTGGAGATAGAAATTTAATGTTATAAACTCAAGCTATTCAGGAGTACCCATGAAAAACTACCAGAGGGGTAGATGGATCTTTGCCACTGTCTGATGTTTCTAAGAGTTCCCATATTAGGTGCTGCATCTAGAATGGTAGAATGCCCTTCAGTTTTTATTTATATAAAAAGGAAAATAAAAATAACTTTTGTTTTTATTTTTAATACGGCTGTTTTTGTAAAATATTTAATTAAGCAAGTAGTTAAATATACAGAAAAAGAAATAAACTAAAGGTTTACTTAAAAACCTTTATTTATTTATATTGTACAAAAGATGCAATAATTTTATTATTATTGTAAACCAACAATTTATAATTGTATAAACTTATGGAGTAAAAGTGACATTATAATCTATGAATACAGTGTGGAATAATTGAATCAAACTGGACAACATATCCATCACCTCAAATACTTAACATTTTTGTGGTAAGCACATTTGAAATTCACTCTCTTAGCAATTTTGAAATGTATATTACTCTAATTACCACATTGTGCAACAGAACTCAAAAAAGAATAAAGCAGTCTTCATGAGATTTTGCACCTTTGACCATCAATGAGATAAAATATCATTTTCTTTCTTTTTTTTTTTTAAGAGACAGAGTCTTACTCTGTTGGCCTTTGTAGAGTGCTGTGGCATCATAGCTCACAGCAACCTCCAGCTCTGGGGCTTAGGCGATTCTCTTGCCTCAGCCTCCTGAGTAGCTGGGACTACAAGTGCCCGCCACAACAGCTGGCTATTTTTTGTTGCAGTTTGGCCAGGGCCAGGTTTGAACCTGCCACCCTTGGTATATGGGGCCAGCGCTCTACTCATTGAGCCACAGGCGCCACCCTAAAATATCACTTTCAAAATAGCATCCAAACGTGAATATATTTACCCACATCCTCCAGGTCATACTAGAGTAAGCAGGTGAACAGAGTAGTAATTCATGGTATTTCATTTTTAACAAACTGTTAACAGAGAAGGTTGATTGAAGAAAGGCATAGGCACATTGTCTTATAAGAATTAGAACTGAAGGGTTCCATAATCATCTGGCATCCATTCAATATTGTCTCTATGGTTAGAAATATACATGATAGGAACTCCAGGGATTTTCTGGATTCTTTGTTCAACTGTGGCCACGATGTAACACTTGTGCTGAGTTACTCTCTGTACTAAGCAGTCATCTGCATAAGGTTCCTTTGTGTGTGCATGGTAATGGTTCAAATCTTGGATTCTTGGCAATCCTGAGGGCCACTTGATACTTCTGCCCTAATTTCTTAATTTCAGCCATTACACAGTGAGTTATACAAGGAATGCACTTGGCATATAGATAGTCCATCATTGAATGCACTAAGTCCAGTTTGACTTTAATGGGAATGATAAAGTTGGTATTAACCAAGATGTAGTAAGGTGGACCCAGGTGTGTATTATATTGGAAGAATAAGCAGGAAGGGTGCTGGGGGACTTCTCTTTCCTTTAATGTGCTGGATCTTTCTTTCCTTTCTTTTTAGGTTTCGATCTGTCCTTTTCTTTAAGCCGCTGATCCCTGAGACTAAGCATTCGCTTCATGGTCGCATACTTCCTTGCTTCTTTTGCTTCCCCATGCTCACACCACACTCTTTTTTTCTTCCGGAATCACCAACGGCAAACCTTTTAGTTTTTAGAATATGTTTGACAGTGCATAAGAGGGTGGGCATACTTACTTGATAGCAAGTAAGGGAAAATAAATTTACATTTATATCTCGCACTGAAAAAATTGTATATGGCTAAAATATTTAATATTAAATACAAGGTGACCATAAAGTTCCTTTAATTCCATATGAACTTTATTGTTACCTTGTATTTTACAAGAAAATGTAGGGGAATATTTATGTGATTCTCAAGTCGAAGGCTACTGTCTTGTCTTTTCTTTCTTTCTTTTTGAGACAGAGTCGCCCAGCAGCTCCCAGCAACCTCCAACTCTTGGGCCTAAGCAATTCTCTTGCCTCAGCCTCCCTAGTAGCTGGGACTACAGGTGCTCGCCACAACTCCTGACTATTTTTTTTGTTGTTGTTGCATTTGTTGTTGTTGTGGCAGTTGGCTAAAGCTGAAATATAGTCAGCTTAATTAACTCCATATCCTAAATTTAATCTGATTGCTAGTCCTAGACATGAAAAGAGATGAGTGCCTTTCTCACCTCTCAGACTGCTAAAGAAGAGAAATGGAATTACCTAGTGCATTCAGCGACTATGCAGGTTAGTATGACCCAGGAGATACAAGGCCACTAGCTTTAGAACTGTGTGCCCTGTGACCTTATAGCCACATGTGGGAATTTTTCCTGTGTCAACAATTAGTAGTTGCACCAGAGAGCGTTTATTTGGATAGCCTTTTCAGTGTTGATTATGAAAGTGAAAAATTTGGCTCAGCGGCTGTAGCTCAGTCCCTAGGGTGCCAGTCACATACATCGGAGCTGGCGGGTTCAAATCCAGCCTGGGCCTGCAAAACAACAATGACAGCTACTAACAAAAAATAGCTGGACGTTGTGGAGGCTGAGGCAAGAGAATCACTTAAACCCAGGAGTTTGAGGTTGCTGTGAGGGTGACAGTGAGACTGTCTCAAAAAAAAAAAAGTGAAAAACTTTCTGTATATACGTAAATGTTCTAACACTAGGGAATGATTGAATAAATTATGGTGTCTCCATTCATAATATACAAATGAGCATTAAAAATGATGTGGATGTATATGATGCATGTAGACGAGCATGTAAAGGATTAAAAGCAGGTTACAGAATATAATATTTTCCCCTCTTATGTTTGAGCATGTACATGTATTGTATGAATTATTCAAATGCGTTTGTTAAATTTTAGCATCATTATCTTTGGCCGCATTTTAATTTTTTATCTTTTTAGAAAAATATTTCTGTAGGAACGAGTTATAACATGTGCAATAAAAAAACTAAATGATTTTCTAAAAAAATACTTTATTTTGCATATAAATATTGATTTTAAAGTATTGAATTTACTTAAAATTATACATAGCTCTATTTATAAAAAGGCTTTTATAATTGAAGTAAAAAGAACATAGAAAAAGATCCATGATGAAGAATCTGATAGATTGGAGTTTCTGTAATTCGCTGGATTTGAGGTTTTGGGTAAGTTACTTGTTTTTGGCTTCAAACAAGGAGTGTAGATAACAGTAACCCCTGAGGGTATGTTTATGTGATATTTATAATAATGACTGTGAGGCGCGGTGCCCGTAGCACAGTGTTTATCGAGCCAGCCACATGCACCTAGACTGGTGGGTTTGAGCCCCACCCAGGCCAGCTAAACAACAATGGCAACTGCAACATGAAAACAGCCAGGCATTGTGGTGGGCACCTGTAGTCCCAGCTACTAGGGGGGCTGAGGCAAGAGAATAACTTAAGCCCAAGAGTTTGAGGTTGCTATGAGCTGTGACACCATGGCACTCTACCCAGGGTGACATAGTGAGACTCTGTCTCAAAAAAAAAAAAAAAAAAAAATTGACTGTGAGATATTAAGCAAGCTACTGAAATAAGGTAGTACATGTATTTTAGACTTTATATACAGTAGCACCACTGCCAGTTGACCACCAAAGGACTGTAACAAACTGGTCAACATATGGACGTAGTCAACAAAAGAACTTCCATTGTGTACATGTGGTATGTGTTTGTTCTGTGAAAGTCAGGATAAGTTAAGGAGGTAGTCAATGTAGGGAGGGGATCAGCCATATTCATGCCCAAATGTCTCATGGGAAATCTGGCCTATTTACCAATGTTAGCAATTATATAAAAATGTTCATGTTTAAAGCAAAAGGGAGGTGCTTGACTCAAGGCCTCCAAAACAGTTTGTTACATCTGGAATCTTAATTTAAATATTTGTGGCCTTGGAGCTTTTGTTGAGGGCTGGGAAAGGGATTATTTTATTAACTCAAGTGACCTAGCTTGTTACTTCTGGTCCTGCAGAATTTAGAGGAGGAGGGCTGATGTGGGTGTGGAGGGAGGGGATGGTGGGAACCTGGCACTACTCCCTGAGGGAGGAAGCAGTTCCCCTTCTCTGTGGAACCAGGGTCTGGACTCTGAGGTGATGTGTCTTCTCTCCAGGTTTTCTCCCCCAACTTTTGCTTGGGTCCTGAGTCAGGTGTTGTGGTTTTTACGTCTTCAAGGATGGTGCATATCTAAACTGGGACTAGACCTAGCCAGGCTCTCAAGGGGTTAGGACAGGAGGCAGAGGTGCCAGGTGACCTTAGGGAAGAGGTTTTCCTCTCTGTGGCCAGAGCCACTGAAGGGCTTGCGTGTGGCTTGCCTGTCACCTGTCAGCCACATCCCTTGGCTTTTTCTTCACTTTTTTCCTATCATCCTGTGTTTTTCACAGTCTTCCTTCTCTAGCGCAGCTGCTCTTGCCAGACTGATAAACACTTCATACTGCCAGGCCAAGCTTTGCTATTTCGTCTGCATTTAAATTTTAACACTAGGAAACATTTTTACACAAGAGTTTATTTTTTATTTCATATCTCTGGGAAGCTAACTTTCAAACAAAAATGCTCAAGTTGTATCATCCAGAAAAAAAAAAAATGAACGTTTACTTTTCCTAGAACTACTACTAGTATTTTAGTTCTTTAGTGGAAAACAGAACTAAAATCATCAGTTATTGAACTAAAGATACTATGCACAACTCAGTCGTTTCGTAGCTTTCACTTTCCATTTCCTCAAGCAGGTGTGAGCCCTTACCTGGGTTGGGCTCCCGGGGTCGTCCAGAAGACTGTGCGAGGAAGTGCACACACAGTGCTAGCACTCCTCGACGTTCTGCTCATGGCTACACATGGGCATGCTCTCCAAGGCAGAGTTCCAGTGGCTCACAATCCTGGTGTGCACTGAGAGTGAATGAGCACAGATACCTTCGCTGAACGCAGCAGATAAAACCAGAAATGCTCACTAATGTGTGTGAATGGAGTAGACTGTGAGTCAGGCCGCCTATGTACAGAATCGTTCATTGTTCTATCTGAAGGGTACTTTGATGGGTTAGAGAGAATATGTATATTCTGATTCTCATTTTGCCGTGGTCCAAAGACATTTCTGCTTAAAATATATTTTTCCCAGGCTAAGGGCACCAGCCACATACACTGTAGCTGGCAGGTTCAGCCTGGGTCTGCCAAACAACGACAACTGCAACCAAAAAATAGCCAGGCCTTGTGGCGGGCACTGATAGTCCCAGCTACTTGGGAGGCTGAGGCAAGAGAATCACTTAAGCCCCGAGAGTTGGAGGGTTCTGTGAACGGTGATGACATGACACTCTACCAAGGGTGACAAAGTGAAACTCTGTCTCAAAACAAAAAATTTTCTTTTCTTTCCCCAGGAACTGTATTCTAACCAGGCTAGAATATATTAATATCTTGCAAATTGATAATTGCTCTTGGAGATATGTGTTTTTCTTCCCTATGAATTATCTCTTTTTGTACTAATTTTGATGAAGAAATAAGGAAAGAATAATTTTCTTACCAACATTTCTATTGCTGATGTTTTCAAAATTATGTTATTCTCTTCTTGGAATTTTCATATGGTACCTTTTCTATATCGGTGCAAACCAGTGGACATTTTCAGTATGTTGAGAAATTTAACAAAAGACAAAACGCAAATGAAATACTGGCCATATCAATCCTCCCTCTGAAATGAAATGGAAAGTAAAAGCTATAAAACAATGAGTTATGCATAGTGTCTTTAGTTTAGTAACTGATAGCTTTCGTTCTGTTTTCCAATAAGGAAATAAAATACTAGTAATAGTTCCAGGAAAAGTAAACGTTCATATTTTTTTTCTGGATGATACAAGTTGAGCATTTTTGTTTGAAAGTTAGCTTCCCAGAGATATGAAATAAAAAATAAATTCTTGTGTAAAAATGTTTCCTAGTGTTACTATTTAAATGCAAGGAAGTTTGTTTAAAACTTTAAAACAGACAATTAGGAATTCTTGAAGCATATGGTGAAGCAAACCCATTTGTTGTAATGTAATGCAACGTTTAAGAAATCTACTGCACTTCTTAGGCTCAAGTTTGCAAAATTATTTTTTATCATGTATTTCCTTCTTTCGTACAGGCCTTTTGTCAGTTGGTGAAGATTAAATTTCATGTTCCCCTTGCCTCTCTAGTGGCATTTGTGGAAGTCAGATAAAAGAGTGTTACCTGAACCACCTTCTCGGAAGGTTGGATGGTGGATTTTCTCTCTCCTCCAGTCCTGTGCCTCTCTGGCACAGGTCCTGGTCCTGGTCCTCTCTCCTCTCTGCCTCCGGTAGGCGTGGCAGAGCCAGTTAGAGGGGTGCATCTCAGTGACAGCCAGCCTGCCTCCTCTGCCTTCTTTTCCTTCTTATCAGAGAAGCTAGGGCATATGAAAAATTCGACAGCTTTTACTTTTATTATGATAATATATATAAGCAGAACTGAAAATTCTCAGTTGACTATTTAGTTACTAGTAAAAATAAACTATTTGTCATCCCTTGAGGCCATGCCAATGTCAGAGTTTCTGATGGTTTGTGCTGTTTTAATGGAAACATATTATTGTTATTGTAGATGGAAAAGATAGTATGACAGTGGAGTATAGGAATAAATTAAGGGTCAGGATGCTAAGCACTCTTTTAGGAACAACTACACTTCTGAAAAGCGAACTCTGCTTTTTAGTTTGAATTTTATTCCTGTTTGCAGTTATGAGCCGAGGACTCTTCTTTGTTTAAAATATATGACATTTCTCATTTTCCCATTTTACAAAAGGAATGTCTAAACTAAGACAGTAACCAAAGAACATATCATATCCTCCCCACTAGTAATACCATAATTGTATGCCATAAACTTAGGTAAAATTGCTCGTCTGTAATGCAGGCTGCTGAGGTATTAGGCCCAATGATGAGTACTCTCTGACATAAAATATTAGCATTATTCTTACTTCTTCTTGTGTCTGTTAGGGTTTGACTATTTGTGCGCCTCCAAAATTCATGTGAAAATGTCATCTCTAAAGTGGAGGTGGGGCCTTTAGCAAGTGCAAGTCTCAAGGGTGGCACCCTGGTAGATGGGATTAGTGCCGTTACAAAAGGGTTTGTGGGAGTAAGTTTGTCTTTTTAATTCCTTCCATCTCTTCTTCCAAGGAGGACATAGCAACAAGGTGTCATCTTTGAGGCAGAGGACAGGCCTTAAACTGGCACCAATACTTGCGTTCACAGAGCCTATAAAACTGTGAACAATAAGTTTCTATTATTTATAAATTATCCAGCCTTTTTTTTTTTTTTTTTTGAGACAGAGTCTTACTATATCACTTGGTAGAGTGCTGTGGTGTCACAGCTCACAGCAACCTCAAACTCTTGGGCTTAAGTGATTCTCTTGCCTCACCCTCCCAAGTAGCTGGGACTACAGGCGCCCGCCATAATGCCCGGCTATATTTTTTTTGTTGCAGTTTGGCCGGGGCTGGGTTTGTACCTGCCACCTTCCATGTATAGGGCTGGCGCCCTACTCACTGAGCCGCAGGCGCCGCCCTATAAATTACCCAGTCTTAAGATAATTTGCTTTACCTCAGCAGTCTGAATGGACTAAAATGGTGTCTTTCATTTTTCTATCTACCAATCTCTTTCAGTTTTAAAGATTATTGATTGCTAAACTTATAGGAAGGGGCACAAACTTGAAATTCTGGAATTATCAAAATCAACCTGCTAAAGTTCTAGAATGACAGAATTGTTATGAGGTGATTTTTTAATTTAGAAAAATTATAAACTTTCTTTGAAAAGTACTTCAAGTACTTTTATCTTATTAATTTGCCAGAATGTATCACACCCTATTTTATTTTGTAGTATAAGTATACAAGAAGCACAGTATCTGTTTCTGTAGTTTTGGGCATGCAGAATGGCCATTCTCTCATCTACCTAAGAGCACTTGGTTTAAGGGCTTCACGTTTCCTGTCAGCAGTTTAGGGGGTTGCATTGTAAAGGGGCAGGAAAGAAAAGGAAGGGACCTTTCTCTGAAGCAATCATTTTCACCCTATTGTCTTCAAACTACCACTATGATGAGCACTTAGAGATGCCTGCCACTTTGAGGTTGGGGGGTTAAATTCTCTTTCAATTCAAAAGAGAGAAAATGATTGTTACTGTCTAGTCATTATGAAGTCATTATCCTAATTGTCTTTAGTACCTTTTATCCTTCTCCATTGGCAAGATTTGATTATTTTTAACCCATAAGAGAGAGAATAAAGGTATGGAAAAAAATTTCTCTTGCCTGTTTCAAGAATAAAGAGGCCACCTACTTTTTTTTTCCCCCCTTGAATGGTGTAACAATTACATATATTTCTTGGGCCTTGCTATAGCTTTGATCTTTATGCTTATTGAAGATTCACTGAATCCAAGAAAAGGGCCAGTTAAACACCCATTCAGCTTCCTCTGAATGCTAGCTGTTAATAGAGCTAAACTTATCTCAGGGATTGTGGTCATGGAGGGGTCTATGTTAGGGGTGTGAGATGCTCACAAAGATTCTTTTTTAGCACTTGAATGTGTGACAGGCTGGGCTTTTATCACCGATTGATGCTGTAATATAGATGCAAGGCCATCTGGGAATACAAGGTGGGGAGAATTTAATTCCAACATTAAACAATTTCATGAGTTTTTTTTTTTTTTTTTTTTTTGGCTAATAACGTTTGAGCTGATGAAGATGGGATAGTTGTTTTGAAGCACATACCTAGAAGGAGAGAGTCAGAAGCCTGGAGAGAGGTTGGAGACAAGATGTAGTTGGATGTTTATGACAGTTGTCTCTATGTGGTTTGAGGTATAGTATGTTTAGAATAGTAGGTGTTGCCAGGCCGTGAAGTACTTTGAAAGTTGTATAGAAAAATCTGGGCCTTTTTGTAATATGTCATGAGAGCCATTGAATACTTCAAAAAGGTTCAATATCAACTCCTTATGAAGGACAATGGTAAAAATACATTAGATATGTTTGCAATAAAAATGCAAGAGATTTTTTTATTGTCTAATTCTTTTGACCAGATGGATTCTTTTACATTTATTCAGAAAATATACATTAAACTTAAGTTACTTACTAGATAATTTATATGTAGGAGTAAAATAGGAATAAAACCAGTTTTCATTGACAAGGAGATTTTAGCAGGGTGTTTCTTTTTTTTTCTATTTTAATAGAAAAAAATTTATCAATACTTAAGCAATATTTTAAGCATTGATATTGCATATTTATTAAGGATTATATCTTATAAAATACGGTTTTATGTTTTTATGAACTTTTGTTTAACTTCGAGTTGTTTCTATTTTGGCCAAGCAGTGTTCAAAGCAGCAGCACTATGTTTTCCTATCCTCGGTGGATGTACAGATGATTGTAGATTAAAGTTGAAACATTTCAGTTCCATTCATTTTCCTCTCTGATTTTGGGGAAATGATGTAAAGCTCAATGGGGGAAGCTGCTTTTTCATGGTCTACCCACTAGGATTATTTTTTTAATGCAAGAGTTAAGCGGTTTACACAGGTATAAATTATTTTTGTTGGGAGGAGTGATTTGGAGATGTGGGAGATAAGTCAGGAAATGTAGGGCTATGGGTAAGATGTTCAGGAAGGCTCGGGAAAATGCCTGTTGGACAGCTCCTGCCTGGACCTCCTTGTTTCCTGAGATTTTGTCCCACCCCTACTCCCTCTCTCAGCTTCTTGGTGCTAGGAGCACTATGTCCATATACCCAGTTTCTGACATCTCATCCTCTAACTTCCACCACTTGTCTTTCTAGCTCTTTCTCTCTCCTACCTACACTGTAGCACATGGTTGGACCCCAGTGGGAACTAAAATCTACTGATCTTATTTTTCATGTTTGTTCACCCCCATGAAATTTTGACTTTTTCCATTACCTGGCCTTATATTCTTGGTTCATCATGTACTCTCTTCCATGGTTACACAATTTTCTTGTTCAGTCCCGCTATTTCTCTGCCTTGCTTCTTGTCCCATGCAGTTGACCATGGCTGGAGACAACCATATACCCATACTGTCACCAAATCCAAGGCCTCAGGTAATATTTCACAGTGACCCGCAGCCCAGCAGTCCGTGACTCTCCCTCTCTCCTCCTCTTGTCTCCATCTTCATCCTGTGCTGACTCTTGCTCCTCTGTTCACTGAGAAACAGAACTGCCACAGATTCCAGCAAGCATATCTGCCCACCTACCAGCCTCTGTGCCCATACACCAGACCTTCCATTCTGAGGCCTTCTTTGCACTGCACCCCAGCTCTTCTCTCCCTGTCAGGAACATTGCCTTGCTGTCTGCACTCTTCCCATTGTGCCACCAACTTTTCCTTCTCCACTGGTCCTATCTCATCATTATACTAGCTGCTGTTTCTGTTAGTCCCCCTTCCCACCCTAGCTATCACCCTTTTTGTTTTTGCTTTTCTTTTGAGCAACACTCTTTGCAAGAATAATCTATATTTGTTCTTTCAATCTGATTTCTTTCTTTCTTTCCTTCCTTTCTTTTCTTTTCTTTCTTTCTTTTCTTTCTTTCTTTCTTTCTTTTCTTTCCTTTCTTTCCTTTCTTTCCTTTCTTTCGTCTCACTGTGTTGCCCTGGGTAGAGTGCTGTGACATCACAGTTCACAGCAACCTCAAACTCTTGGGGTTAAGCGATTCTCTTGCCTCAGCCTCCAGAGTACCTAGGACTATAGGCACCTGCCACAATGCCTGGCTAGTTTCACGTTACAATTGTCATTGTTGTTTAGCTGGCTGGGCTCGAACCAGCCAGCTTTGGTGCATGTAGCTGGCGCTATAACCACTGTGCTACGAGTGCCAAGCCTTCTGTCCTTTCTTTAAACACCACACTCTGACGTACTCCATACTATCTGTATTGCTTTTGTTAAATCACTAGTGACCCAATGTTGCTAATTTCTGTTATTTTCAATTCTGATCTTGCTTGACTTATGAGCATCATTTGATGGAGCTGTTCATTCCATTGTTTCAAGCCTAGTATAAGAGCTAGGTTTCTGTTACAGTATACGAGCATTTCTGTTTTTTCTCCACATTACCTGGGTCTTTCCTTCTTAGTTACTTTTATTGTTTCTTTATTTCTCTGTTGCCATCTCATTGGTGAGTTTCTAGGGGTTAGATCTCTGGTTTTACTTTTCTGTCATCTACACCCACTCTTATGATTAATTTCAGTTTTATAACCTTAAAAATTGTCCATATGCTCACGATTAATTAGTAAATTTATGATCTCTTGTTGCGCCTTTTCCTCTCAACCTACATACTCCTGCCACGTGACTTAGGCTAACTAGTTGACATCTCTACTTGGATACACCCAATCTCTCCACACTTCTATCTGGGATGCCCACTACTCACCACTTTTACTCTTGTCCAGCCACTATAGGCAGTGGCCATAACTGTCTCAGTGGGTCCCCAAATCTCCCTGCTTCTGTATCCTTTACCCAGCAGTAAGAGGGACACTTTAGAGCCCAAAGTGTATACTTGACTGGTCTGAATACCCCAATAGTAGCTTCCCATCTCACTCATATTAAAAATTAATGTACTTAACTGGTGAACAGACGCCATGTGATCATTCTCCAGCCATCTCCACCCTCTCCAGACACAGGGACATGTAGCTCTCTGATGGCCTCTTCTTCCTCTGACCCTTGACCACTCTGTACCAACACAGTAAGGCGCATGTCTGCCCCAGGTCCCTTGGATTCCACAGTCCTATTACTGGAACCTCTGCCCTGCAACCCCCCACCCCCGCCCCCAGTCTGCAAGGCTTGTTCTGTTCCTTCTTTGAAGTATTACTCAAATATCATCTTCTCACTGAGGTCTTTCCTCAGTGTGAATTGGAACCTCACAATCCCAAGCTCAATGAAAGCAGGGATTTTTGTCTGTTTTGTTCACACGTGTATCTCCAGTACTTAGCACTATAACTTGTATATACTTAGTACATGTTCAATAAATACTTAATACATAAATGAATGGTGACTGTGACTGAATTCAAAGATGTAAACTTTAATTTCCTATGGTTTAGCTCAATCTTAGCTGATGCTGATTAGTTTTTTTCAATTTCTGTGTAATCCTCACCTTTACTTTTGTTTTGTCATAGATAAAATGATAAATAAATTTATACTGTTTCCTACCACAAGTTTCTAATTACATTTATCTAATTAAACCTTTCACTTTCTGTTATAAGAAGTAGTAGATAGAGTTTCTGGAAATAGTCATCTAACATCTTTCACGTTCATCTATTTGATCTGATGAAGTTAAAAACATCACACAGATCCCTTCACTGTCAATAGTAATCGAACCCCTGCCAGAAATCCAGGATGCTCGTCTCTCCCTTCCTGGCTTGAGCCGCTTGAACCATGCATTAGCTACAGAAGAGGCTGGCATGTTAGATTGATTTCCAAAGTGATGTTTCCAATTAACTTCAAAAGCAATGTCATGGGGTAACTTCTCAATAAATCCCCTCATTTTTTGTTTTGTCATATCCTCTAGATTCTCCTTAGGTGAGAATTTTCTTCCCTCTAAATCTGTCTGTTTTGTGGGTATTTATTGGTAAAGCCTTGTGATTTAATATTTTTACTCTTCACAGTTTTGTAAAATGTCCCCTCCCCCTCCACCCAGAGGACCAAGAGTATGGTTACCTGATAACTCACTTATTAGTATATACACAGCATTGGAATCAGACAGATTTTTAAAATTCTACAAAGAAATGCTGCACAGTTGTTGCACTTGACACACCTTTCCGGCTGTCGTGACTAAGAGTTGCCACCAGTGGTGTGGTTCCTCCCTGTGGTTTCTGTTTCAGTGTTTTTTTTCTGTGAGATGCTGCTGCTTTCATACTGACCTGATCTCTTTCCTAGTGGTTATCTCATGAGTGCAGCTTGAATCTTTGCAGCCCATAATACTGTAGGAAATGCACATTTCTAGTGAATTGTATTTTTGAGTTTTATTTGAATAAGTGAATGAATGAATGATCATAATGACAGCATAAAAGATGCAAACTTTAACTTGCTGTGAATTTCAAGAATTGCATTCTTGCATTTATTTGCTAAGGGGCAATCAAGAGACAGAACATAATAACAATAGCCAAATGAAGTCTTATGGGGCTTACCTTCTGAACTAATGGCTTATAATTAATGACCAAAGGTAAGATATTCATATAACCACAACAAATAGCTCTTTACTTTTTTCTGTATATGTGTGCGTTGTTGTTGATTGATTATTTTAAATGCTTCCTGTGTCAATGACTACAGACTCCAGGAGCCTTGCCTTTTGGGAGGTAGAGAATCAGGGTGACTACTTTGTCTTCAGCATATCAGTTTTCATCTTTATCTGTAAAAGAAAAAAGCAGGAGTCTCAGAAGAGACTGGGTTTTGTTGCCAGCTCCTTCCTTGCAGGTGGGGACTAGGACTCCTCATGCCCTCTTCTGATATTTGGAAATTTCTTAGTAAAATTTTTGAGCATTTCTTAGTGTAACATCCTTAGGTGCCTCAGGCAAGATAGTGTTTACCTCACATAAAGCTCAGATATGATAATTCAAAATCCTCTTTTAAATAGCTGCTGGCTTTCTCCATTTTCGGAAATGTAAGTCTTGGTTTTATATTTTTATACAGAATTGGAGATAAGCGGAGAGGAAGTTGTTAATGGGTGTACGCGCTTTGTTTGTTTTAATCCATCGTAATAGGAGGTCACGGGCTGGTCTGATTTGCTGAATGGTGTGCAGGTCAGCTTCATTTGTGCCCCCAGGTCCACTAGGCCAAGATCTCTATGGGCCACTAGCACAGGTCCCTTGCCCTATGGCTTCTGCTTTGGGGAGGTGGAGGAGTATAGGCAAGAGAGTGCAGGCGGGTGGGGAGAGTCAGCCCCAGAGATGCCTTCCTCCCTGGGATTGCCTCAGGCCCTTCTCTACAGGACTCTTTTTGCTTCAGGGAAGTACTCCCTCCTCTGGTCCTTTTAAATCTAGATTTAGGGAGAATTTAGCTATTAGCTATCCTAGGGTGTCTCTCTGTCTCCTCTGTGTTCTCTATATCTATTTAATCTTCTCAAATTAATCCTAACTTTGAATGTTCCATCTGTTTTCTCCTGGGGCACTTCTGAATATAGTGTCATTCTGGGAAACTCTTGTAGATACTGTCTGAAGAACACAAAAGTTGATAATAATATTTAAGTTTATTTTTCTCCAAAAAGTACTCTTTTCCTTTGGTTCTGAATTCTACTTTGCTGTTAAAATGGAAACAATATAGATTGTCTGCTGTATTTTGAATGAATAATTGGGGGTGATAGGGCATTTTGTTGATCAGAGTGTAGTATAGCCTTTAGCTCTAATACCAATGTGCTCTGGTAATGGTTCTTTTTAAAAACACATTTAGGGAGCAGTGTCAGATGTTCCTATTTTGGGTTAGTGAATCTTAGGCTTTCTACTTCTGAAGCTCTGAAATGAACCAAGTATCTAACAAAGAACATTCAAAAAACATGTATTCTCTTTAAAGATTCTTTGTGTTACCAATTATGCTATTTCCTCCTTAACCCTTTCCTAGATGCCCAAGCTGAGCTTCCCTGGGGCTACTCCTGTGATCATAGAAAGATCCAGGGCTGTCACTGTTGGTGGCATATCTCACATGAGGACTTTCAAGAGCTTCTGATGGACTAATGATCATAAGGACAGCATTGTAGGAGGTAGCATAGAAAATAAGATGTGGTCAAAGAAAGGAGACACAGAATTTCATCAGGTGGGCTTATTCCCTTGGGAGAATCTCAGCTCTGAAACTATTCTGGCTTGCTGCAGTGGAAGGTCACTTTATCACAGGCCCCTTCTACTACAGAGAGGTGCTGTTACAAGAGCCTACATTTTTGTTAATGGAATTTTCACATTAGTTCCATTTTTCTTTGTTCATCTTCCCTCTTAACTAACACGTGAACTTCCTAAGCCTTTTTTGTTGAGATTCATGTTTTAATTTTGTTTTGGTTTTGTGGTGCTTGAAAATGATGTGGTACCACTTCTTGAAGTTTAAAGTTTGTTTTATAAAAGGGCATTGGGATGTGAAAAAATGCCATCTGGTTTTTTTCCTTGAGCTGCAGCTTAGACTGAGGTACTAGGATTAGTGATCATTGGAGTGGAGCTTTGTCGATGGCTTCCTTAAAGTATCCTGAATGCACCTTCTCTACTGAAGCTCAGCTTCTTGAATAGCCACTGTGAATTGTAAAGAATGGTGGGTAGAGTCATCCTTCATGTCTTCATTGCGCTCTTACTAATGTCCTGGTGAACTCAGTTAAGGAAGTATTATATAATAGTGGTGACAGTGAGAGTCAAGCCCTTATATATGGTGTTTTTTCAGGTCCTAGGTGTTGCCTCTTAGTGAGCAGATTTTCCACTGTGTTGCTAAGTGGTCAATGGACTCTTCTAAAAAACATTGCCTGAGACTGTAGGCTTTAGCTCTGAGATGCAGGTGTAATGGGGGTTGGGGAATTAACATTGGCCTCCTCAGAACTTGGTAGATCTCAGGCTCTGTGTGAACTTGGACAGGTTCACTGTGTTTGAGCTTCAGTTTTCTCATTTTTCACCTAAGAATATTTGTAAAATTTTTAATATGAGAATTAACTCAGCTAATACATGTATAAAGGAGTTATAACTGAATACAAGTAGAGAAACAGTTGTAAAGAGATAATTACTAGGGAAAAAATGAAAATGAATGAGAGGGACAAATTAGGTGAAAGTTGGAATTAATCCATGAAAGCTTGTTTTTGTTTTTTGCTCTGATAAGATTTTTTTTTTTCTGATAAGATTTTGTAACCATGTTCAGTAAGTTGCATGATCAAAACTACAAGGTAGGCATAAAGTTTGTGTATAATTTAAAACAGCACATGAACTTCATGGCCACCACATATATGATAAATTTCTTATAGCAATAATTATAAAGGAGATTATTTCCTTTTCAGTGAGAATCATCAAACTCTTTCTAGTCCTAACTTTAGACCCTCATTTCTACCTCTTTTTTTTTTTTTTGAGACGGTGACACTTTGGTACCCTTGGTAGCATGGTATGGTGTCATAGCTCACAGAAACCTCAAACTCATAGGCTCAATTGAACTTTTTGCCTCAGTACCTCATTCTTGACTCTATAATGACTAAAGCCCACTAGTAAGGACATATCCTAGCAAAAACAAATTGAATGCCTTCTGAAATTGTTTATCTCAGGTATGGACTAGCTGTGATACTACTACTATGGAAAGGGATGTTCAGAATTCTAAGCCATTGGGATATTTTCAGTAGTTTACAGTTATTAAAGAAACTCTTAATGTTTTGTTTGACCTGTGAGACTCTATCATAGGGATTTAGGATTTGTAGTTTAGCAGTAGAAATCCTATGTAGATATTCTGGCAATTCTTGGATTTTATTGCTGCCCTTTGATTATTATTTCTTTCCTTATTCATAAACATCAATGCTGTTGATAGGTATAATTAAATATGTATACGTTCATTTATCTTATTCATTAGATTGGTGGAAAATATATTGGGTGACTGTAGACTTTTAGTGAGGCTAGTGTAAATTTTTCATCATTTTTATGAACATTAACCCTTTGGTTCTATGCTTAATAATGCTACTGACCATTTTGACCTATGGTGATAGTGGAATTGATAATAAGTGACATTAAGTAGACTGTGGGATATATATGACTTGTTTCCCAAATCAAACCTGTCCTTTGAGGGGAACATGCATTCTCTACATGGAGGTAGATATCTCTTGGTAGATAACAGAATATACTACTTCTTTCTTTCATCTACATATCAATCTTCCAAATAAGTGAAAATGTCTCTTGAATCCCCCTCTATTAGCCTTGTAAGAAGATTAGGTTCTAAGACTTTTCACAGTATGTCTCCCTGTTCCCTGTTCTTCCTAACTTCTCATTCGTCTCAAGACACTCTGATCATTATTTTATTCTGGCTACTACTCTGACATTGCTCTAATCCTTGACTTATACATTACCAAAACCAATACATCAGCGTTTGTTCTCATTTAATTTCACCTTTTGGTAGCGTGGTACCACTCTTCCTGTTTTAAGAGCATTTTTAGCTTTGTTCCCTACTTTTACACTTTTGGAAAGGGTTGCTATATTTATTGCCTCTTATTTCCTACCCACATACTCTTTATTTATTTTTTGTGGTTTTGGCTGGGGCTGGGCTTGAACCTGCCATCCCTGGTATATGGGGCTGGCGCCCTACTCCTTGAGCCACAGGAGTGGCTGCCCATCACATACTCTTTATTCAGTCCACTCCAATTGGTCTATCAAACAGCTTTTATCCAGGTCATGTCTGGGTAAAAGCTAGCAGTCAATCCTCAATTTCATTTTATTTAACTCTTCACCCTCTCCATTCTTCCAGCACAGTCTTCTTAGAACGTTTTGCTCACCTAGTTTTCTTCCATTTTTCTGGCAGTTATTTCACACCTCTTTACCAGGCTTCCCAATGTTACGGAGCCACAGGCCTCTGACCTTAGCCCTATTCTCTAACTTCTTTCTATGGTCACTTGCCTGTCCCATATTAGAATATTGGGAAAGGGATGAATACTAGTATTGTTAGGGTTAGGGACTCATGAAGGCTGAAAAAGAATTTTTAACACAGAGATAAAGATAGAAACATGTAAAATGCTTATTTTACTTTTCCCCTAGAGAAAATTGCTGCCAGCTGCCCACAAGGAGGCAGCAATGAAATGGCTATGTGTGTTTTTCCCGTTTTCCTCTTCTTCTTCTTTTTTTTTTTTTTTTTTTTTTTTTCAGATTTTGCAGTTTTTGGCCAGGGCTGGTTTGAACCCACCACCTCTGGCACATGGGGCTGGCGCCTTACTCCTTTGAGCCATAGGCGCTGCCCTGTTTTCCTCTTCTTTATGAGGATGGCTCCATCTATCTAGTCTTTTCAAATGTTATAAAAAAACAAAATTCTTAGAGAAGTCACAGGTGATTAATGAAATAAGGGGAAGTGGTGTGTTAGGATATTTTTCTTCAAAAGGGCAATTGTGTGCTGAGTTGATTCTTCTTCTTCTTCTTTTTTTTTTTTTTTTCCTGTTTGATAGTTTATTTTTCTCTATTAGATATTTCATTAGCAAGGCTATCCTATCATGTATCTTCTGTGCCAGGACTGAGCTGAGGTGTAGTAGATGCTGACTTGACTGATTAGACTCTTTGCTTCTTCCCCTTATCACTTGGATCTATGAACATGTGTCCTACTTTCCTTGATTTCAAGATTGTAGACAGTTGTTCTTTTATCAAAAGTTAGTTTAGCATCCTGGAATATACTTTTATTACCTCACTTAACCCGTGTCCTCTTTTGTTATTAGAGTACCACCTCTTTGGGTCTGATAAAAATTGGGTTATCTTGTTTTCTTGATGAGTTGTAATGCAAGTGTTCTCATTCAGACAGACTAGAGCATAACTCAGGAACTAGAGGGCAGGTGTAACATGTCTTTATTTAGCTCCTGCAGCTGGTGAGCTAAGTTACACGAGAGGTTCACTCTTATCCAGCTCCTGGCACCTGGGGAGCTGAGCTACGTAGAAAGTCCACAATCTGCAATCCAGAAGGTCTTGTACACCTTTATGCCCAGAGGGAACAATAATGGCAAGGTGCCAAGCAGCAGTTACATAAGCATGAGTTCACCGTGTACAGTTACGTGTGAGAACCCAAACAACTTTGGCCCTACATGAATCCATTATTCCCCCTGCCCCCCTGATTAGTTACTTTGCTTAGTGCATTGTTACTCGTTTCTGTTGAAGCCTTCACTTTTTAATCATCTAATCATCTTAGAGGTTGATATCTACTCCTCAGCTCTAGTCTTCCTCTTCTGATGTCAGAATATTCTGTGAATGCAAAACTCTGAAGCTCCTTTATGGAAGGATTGGAAGCCATGAACATCGGCTGCCAGCAGTTCTCATCTTCCTGAGAAATGTGCATGGGCCCTGTGCAGCTTCACTGTAGCCTGTCATCCTGTCTCCTGTAGCAGCGCTGTCCATGTCCTTGCACTGCAGCCAAACCAAGTCGTCTGCACCCTGCACCTGTGCTGTTTCATCTTCCTGCTTTTCCCTGTGCTGTTGTCTGGGGTATATTCATTATCTATGCTGCAAGTCAAGGCCATCCCAACTGCTTCAGTCCCAGCTAGAAGACATCTCCTTGTACTGTGAAATATCTGGTTATCTTTACCTTAATTCTAGTGCTTAGACTTTTCTTTCTTGTGTTTGCTCATGTTTTATATCCCTTGTAGGTCACTAAAGACAAATGCTTAGCTGTAGCCTTTTGTTAAATAAATATTGAAGGAATGAAGGAGATTTCAATTCATTTATAGAAACCAAGGGCCTTTTTATTATTTACTTACCTATCCTGGGTGTTATTACTCTTTTAATTATGTTTGTTCCTCCATTTCTAAGTTAATAACAGCTTACATTTGAGTAATGCTTTACTTTTTACAAAGCAGTGCACACATTATTCTGTTTGACTCTTTAACATTTATTTATTCATTGGGGCAACAATTTAGTAGGAGAAAATGTTTGTTAATGAGAAAATGAGGAGGAAATCATAGTGCAGAGGCTGATTTTTTTTTGATAAAGTGCTATTCTTCCCAAATCTCAGTTCAGGAGCTTTACATGTCCTGTTGGGTAGACTTGCCCCTGGGCATGTTAGTAGCCCCATTTTAGAGAAGAGGAAGCTCAACCCCGTGAATTACCTGCTTGAGGCCACCTAGGTTGTATCGCAGTCAGGACTGTAACCCAGGTGTATTTGACTCTAGCCTCTTGGGATGTGTAGGAAGGAAGGCCATTATGTAAATGCCAAAAAAAAAAAAAAAGAATATTTGAAAAGTTCATTTTCTCTCTTTTGAAGAAATTGTAGAGGCTTTCTTTTAAATGTTTTCTTTAGTTTTTGAGGATTAAAGTAGACTTAATTTCTGCAACCCTCTGCCACTTCTTTCTTTTATGGCTCATAAGAGTCTCATTACTGAAATGTCATTAATTTTATTGGCCCCTAAAGGATTCTACTCACTCTTGATTAGTCCTGAGGGTCTTTTGGATATTAGTCTGATTTTAACTCTTCCTGGTGTAATTCAATCAATGTGATGCATTTGACTTAATTGGTTTCAGTTTGTGAGGGGAGAAAGACATTCTCCTTGACGCTATGGTAAGTATCTCTATCTCCTAAGACTCCCTGCAGAAATCAAATTATTGATGGTCAGCAGTTCTTGTGATCTCCTACAGGTGAGATTCAGCCACTGATGGGAAATACCATAGGGTAGCATCAGGTGGGTTTTTTTGGGATATGGATGTTGATTTTTCTTTCTCTTGTTTCTTTCTTTTTTCTTTTTTTAAGAGACAGAGTTTTACTTTGTCAGTGCCATGGCGTCACAGCTCACAGCAACCTCCAACTCTTGGGCTTCAGCGATTTACTTGCCTCAGCCTCCCAAGTAGCTGTAACTACAGGTGCCTGCCACAATGCCTGGCTATTTTTGTTTTTTTTTTTTGTTTTTTTTTTTGTTTGTTTGTTTTTTGTTTTTTTTGGTTGCAGTTGTTTACCTGGCATGGGCCTGGTTTGAATCCATCACCCTCAGTGTGTGGCTGGCACCCAAACTACTGGGCTATAGGCAATGAGTTGGATGTTGAGTTTTCACATCTAGAAAATAACCATTCTGTCAATATTTTATGGAATTGTCAACATATGTTGTTCCTGTAAGTTCTCTAGCATCTTTTTGTAGGATTCCATTCCTTTTTAATTAAGCACCTAATATAACTTTTTTTTTTTTTTTTTTTTTAAGAGACAGAGTCTCACTTTATCACCCTTGGTAGAGTAGTGTGGCATCATAGCTCACAATGATCTCCAATTCCTGGGCTTAGGCGATTCCCTTGCCTCAGCCTCCCAAGTAGCTGGGACTACAGGCACCCGCCACAGTGCCTGGTTATTTTTTTGTTGCAGTTTGGCTGGGTCCAGGATTTTACCTGCCACCTGCGGTATATGGGGCTGGCACCCTACTCACTGAGCCATAGGTGCCACCCCTAATATAACATTTTTAATGTATAGAAAATAAAGCAGGGGTTGAATTTTGTAGTAGTCATTTAAAAATATTTTTTGAAAGGATCTGCATAGCATAATTCCTATGTACCTCTTCAGCCATCGATGTTCCCCTCTTTTGAAGGGATGATACTGTTTAATCTGGTAGTTTTTTCAATTTAGTTCCTATAAGAAGTTTCTAGAGACCTTACAAAAATGCAGTCTGGGTTCTACTGCTCTGTACATAACATTTTGGAGCAAGCACCTCAGGGAATTCTGATGCCTGTGATCCTCTGAGTCCAGGCTGAGATATACTACTGCACGCTTTTCCTTCATCACCTGTGACTAATGTCATCTTTTGCCAGTTTTCATCAGAGGAATCCTGCCTTTTACAGGGTTGCTTAACTTTTTGTGTTCACAGTTGTTTGTAACAATTTATGTCTTCCCCACCATATTCCCCCTTCCCTCCATGTCTTCATCCCGTCAGTAATGAGGGCAGCAGGCTTTGCTGGATACTTTCCTAGTTTTTCCATCTAGGACCCCCTAGCATGAAAACATTACTGCCTGAGCAGTTGTTCAAAGAGGTGTATATTGAACAATATAATTTTAGTAAGAAATATGTTGGTTAACAATTAGTGATGTACAACAAATAAAATTGTTCAAAGTGTTTTTAAAAAGTCACAATACATGTTCTATTAAAGAAATAAGAAATGAAAAAATACTGTTCATTTAGTTAACAGGGATGTTTTATGGACTCAATAAATGGCCCTCAACTAAACCTGCATGCTTAATAACTTCATCTGTGTCATGTGAGTTTTTTTTTTGATAAACGTTTGTCTTGTTGAGGCTGTGGATATCAGTAAGCAATAGTCATATCTTAATGGCAGTCTTAAATGAGAAAAATGTTTACTGTGGAGCTATAAGAACTACCTCAACCTGAAAGAAAATTCTAATCAACTTTCTCTAGGTATTATAAAAAGATAATGTGGCCAGCACCCTGCAGGGTAGATAGAGGAGTGAGGGCAGAAAAGGCACTGTGGTTCATCTGGTTACTGAGCTGAGACCCTGCAGAATCATTCATTATCTGCAGAGTACAGGTGCCTAGGAGGGGTCCCTCTGTGGTGTTTGGGTGGGGTAAGAAAGAGAGGATTTGGATACCATTAGAGTAGTAGTTTATAAAAGAGAAAGTGGCATTTGATGCTGGTTTCCAACAAGTGTATAGCTAGCTACACAAGAGCTGGGGTGATATTTCCCATTGGAGAAGAGTTGCAGCCAGAATGTAGAGGGAGAGTGTGTGAATAGTGCTAGCGACCAAACAGACCATTCTGTTTGTCTGGTGCAGGGACTATGAGTAGGAATTAGAATTTTGGGTCATATTCTTAGGGCCTTGAATACCAGACTTTCTGGAAGAATCTGTAAGTAATCCATAAGACCCCTCTCCTACCTTGTTTTGTTTAGGCCCTTATTTTTTTTTTTTTTTT
>NW_003852401.1:20018063-20019502 GCF_000181295.1 Otolemur garnettii | reverse complement strand
TGCCTGCCACAATGCCTGGCTAGTTTTAGAGATGAGGTCTTGCTCTGGCTCTGGCTGGTCTCAAACCTGTAAGTTCAGGCAATCCACCCACCTTTACCTCTCAGAGTGCTAGGATTGCAAGCGTGAGCCACCACGCCTGGCTTTGTTTAGGTCCATGAGAAAAATTTTTATTAAGTGTACATTTAGTTCATAGAGTGTCTTAAGTAGAGTGATATTGCAATGTAGTGAAAACAATCATTATCGTTTTCAATAATGCAGGAGTCATTATTCAGCCTTCTGACCTTTAATCCTTTTTGCTGTTGTTTGAGGTGGGAGGAAACTGAGGCCAAGTGGTCAGATGTCTTCCCCTGGTGTACACTTAGCAGCAGAGCCAATTTCCACTCACCAATTGGTTCTGAAACTAGGGAAGATTTTGTCCCTTCAAGGGCATTTGACAATGTTGAGGCATGTTTTTGATTGCCCTGACTGGGGGAGCGGTGCCACTGGCATCCAGTGGATCACTGTTAAACATTGTCTTAAACACAGGATAGCTACAAAGGCTTATCTGGCCCCCAAATGTCAGTTGTGTGGAGACTGAGGACCTCTGCCTTCCCATACTTTGTAACCACCCTTCATGTAAACCTCTATTAGTTTCTCCTCTTAGCTGTAGAGCTGATTTGAGGGAAAAAATGTTTGTCTTATTCCTCTTTGTACAATTGTACATGGACATGTAGTGAATTTATTTATACGTCTTCAGTAGTGACATAACTGTCTCAAAGTATTTTAATTCCAAAGGAAATATGTTTCATATATACTAAAGTAATACTATATTTAAATGACACAGAATAGACTATCAGCACAAATTGCTTCAGCTTTTCTTAAAGTACATTCTGGAATTTTTCTATGGGAACATTAGGTATTAGGATGTTAACTTTAGAAAACTTATAATCGAATCTGACAGGTAATCACACCTACGAGTTTCAAATCCTTTGGTTTTTTAATTCGGCAGGTGGTGCCATTTGCGTGAGAGAAAGATAAATAACAGCATTACTGGCCTATCTGAAACAAATCCTGGTTATCTGTGACTTGCACTGCTTACTAAGGGGCATGACCACCAATGGCTGAAATGAAATTGTTGGGAAAGCAATGGCTTGGGCTACGTCAGCGCCAACTTTGCTTTTGAAAAATAGTGATTCTGTTGATGAACACTGCTCTTTCTGTGGGAATATGGGTCTGCAAATAACTTTTAGGCCAAATTTTTCATACAATTTAAAAAAGAACACTAATAATAAAGTTTAAGTGGAAAAATCAAAGCTCTTACAGTACAAATTAACTTGCTGGTAATTTGATAGATAACATGAATTTACTTATATAGTTTTAATGCACATGTAAGGCAGTATATAACTCTCAAAAGGAATAAATATTTTAGCCAAGAACATGGAGTTTTTTTTTTTTTTTTT
>NW_003852401.1:19995197-20017897 GCF_000181295.1 Otolemur garnettii | reverse complement strand
TTGTTGTTTGGCGGGCCCGGGCTGGGGATTCGAACCTGCCACCTTAGGTGTATGTGGCTGGCACCTTAGCCGCTTGAGCCACAGGCGCCGAGCCAAGAACATGGAGGTTTGACAGTCAAAGATAATGTAATAGCAGGAATTTTGGCATGTCTGTTTTTGGAAGGAATTTTTTTTTAATTATTATTTTTCCAGCTCTTCCAAGTTGTTAAAATCACAATAAAAGTCAAAGTTGGATAATTTTATCATAATATAAATTTCAATACTAGCTTATATTTTGCTCTAATTTTTGTTGAGAATCTTAATTGGGTGTGAACTGATTCTTTTAAAAATGTAATCTTTTATAACTAAGATGAGGCTAAGTTGTTAACATACAGGATTAAAAAAAATATTTCTAACGTTTATGGGGTCCTTATATTTTTGCTTTTTAATTTTACATTGTAAATGCCTTTGTTAACAAAGTCATTCATGACTTGTTTTATTAGGGATTAGAATATAAAACAAAAGAGATTACAAAAAGTACCATAGATACTTTTTAGTACAGATGCTTTATTATGTCTTTTTGTAGTTTTGTGTTATTCATTATCATGAACAGCTTTAAGTTTTCGCAGGAAATATTTCTGGATAGAAAATAGAGCTTCTGATTCCTGCCAAGAAGGAACTTGAATTCCAGATATAAGTCTCAAATTTCTTGGAGGCATAAAAAGTAGAAGAAAGAATAGTAAACAATAGTTTTAAATTTTCTGCTTCCTGTTTAATAAAAGCAGTTGAATTACATTGGTAGAAAAGTATTTTCATATTCAATATTTCACATATTTTGCTTTGGATTTTTAAAAGCACTTTAATTTATTTTATCTTGGTGTTCAAATGAACACTAGAATTGCTTAGAGCCAGAAGGTAGCTTCAACACATGGAGTTTATTCAGATCTGAGAAGAAGGGAAAACAACTCCATAAATGAACAATATAAAAAAAAAGATACCTCTGATTTCAAGATATCCAGATGTTTGTATGTTTTCTTTTTAAAGTCCACTGCTCACTAGAAATATTTTTCCCTACATAACTCCCTGCATATCTATCTTTGGAAACTGAATATGCTAAATTGGAAATATGTGGAAATATGTGGGTTCGTTTATATGTGTATTGAAACAGTATTACTCTACATAGACTTGATTTATTAAGAAAATCGCTGTATAGATATACTTAACTATTGCCGTTAAGTATTTTATATAGTATTTTTTTTTTTTTTTGAGACAGAGTCATGCTCTGTTGCCTCAGACAGTGCCATGGCCTCAGCAACCTCAAAGTGCTGTGCTGGAGCGATCCTTCAGCTGTGGCCTCTTGAGTAGCTAGGACTATAGGGATGTACTACCATGCCTGGCTAATTTTTCTATTTTTAGTACAGATGGGGTCTTGCTTAGCTTAGGCTAGTCTTGAACTCCTATTATCCTCCTGCCTTGACCTCCCAGAGTGCTAGGATTACAGGTGTGACTCTCCATGCCTGGCCTGGTATTTTGATTTTTAATTTCAATGAAGTCTTAGTCTCCTTTGATACTACTATTTTAGGATGAAGTGAAGGTTTCCTGTGTGAAGTCACTCTAGTATTAAAATGTATGTATAATTGTTTATGACTTGGAAGTCGTACTGTAGCAAGTGAATGTCAGATTTGCGTTAACTGCTATAGGCTCAACAGCCTAGCATTCTGATGAATGGGAGTGAACCTTGACTTCGCTATTTAGAAAATGAAAATGCCTGTTCTCTGGGAGTCCGATTGTTATTTCGGGATGTACAAAGTATAGCGGTTAAGAGCAAAGGCTTTTGAGTAATAGGCACCTGTTGTTAAATCCCATTTTTGCAACCTTATATCTGTTTTCCCTTAGTTTAGTAACTTATCTCCTCTGTACATGGGTTTCCTTATCTGATGTAATAATGCCTACCTTGCAGAATTATGGTAAGGTAGTACCTTACATGTAGATGTTATCTCAGTGTCTAGAATTTAGCACTGAGGAGAAGCATTCATTAAGTGTCTTTTCTTATTGACCTAGTTTTACTTTGTAGACCCAGATCCCCAGAGTTACTTATAATCTCTTGGTCATTTTACTGTGTAGATTGTATGTATGTTATTCCCACTTTAATCAGAGAAATTGAAAAGTCAGAAAACCACAACTGATTTATTGTTATAATAAGCCAGAAAGACTAAAATAATCTTTAGGTTCTCCTTGTTTTTTTGTATTCACAAGACTTTTTCTTTTGAGATAGAGTCTCAAGCTATTGCCCTGGGTAGGGTGTCATGGAGCAACCTCCAACTCTTGGGCTCAGACGGTCCTCTTGCCTCAGTTTTTCTATTTTTAGTAGAGGTAGGGTCTTGCTTTTGCTCAGGCTGGTCTTGAACTCATGAGCTCAAGCGTCACAAGACTTAATGACTTTTCAACTACAGAGCTTTCTATGTTTCATAAAAGAAACAATATCAATAATAATAATAACAACAATATAGAAATAAATGTTATTCCTGCAAAAGCAGAAGTATCTGTGATTTCATTTTATTATGGCTCTTGCTAGCCTCCTGGTTCAAAAAAATATTTTAGAAAAATCATCTTGTGGCCTATACTATAACATTCATGTACTTTTAGGGTTTTAACATTGAGCAGTAAAATAAATTTAGGAATTGTGTTTCTAATGTTAAAATGTATGAATAATTGTTTGGGACTAGAAAGTCCTGCTGTAGCAAGTGAGCGTCAGTAAACATTTTGTGTCACAATGTGGGAGTAAGGAGAAACACAAAACCCTGAGATTTTTTATGGGAAGTAAGGGGAAAAGACTTTCTAAATGTAGAGAAAGGATGGGGTCAGGATATATAGTTTTCTAAAGAAGTTTGTCATGGTATTCTACAGATAGCTTTTCCATTTCCTTTGATTCTTTTTTCTTTCTTGCAGAATTATGGTTCAGAGTTAACATTTGAAAACCTGAAAATAAAAAATGCAAATAAGATTTAAAAAATAAACAGATGGTAGACAAAAAGTAAATAGTTAAGTGGCACATATAAGGTTCTCTTGTGTGTAGTAGATAGCAGGTTACCTCTATGGAAGGCATTTCCCTTGCAAAGTGTCTTGTTACAGTTAGGTTTTGCTTTGGATATAATGCTAAGTATTTGTTCATCTTACTTATAACATACTAGGGTTATTCTTCTGTCCACAAATGGTTTTCACTGTAATCCTGCATATTAGTGGATATTAACCTCTTCTAGTACAACAGCTGATTTGTATCTGTTGTGCCTGTTGATGGGGGTCCTCCGCAGAAAAATAGCTACATAAGGGCAGCACCTGTGGCTCAGTGGGCAGAGCGCTGGCCCCATATACTGAGGGTGGCGGGTTCAAACCCGGCCCCAGCCAAACTGCCACAAAAAAATAGTCAGGCGTTGTGGCGGGCGCCTGTAGTCCCAGCTACTTGGGAGGCTGAAGTAAGGGAATTGCCTAAGCCCAGGAGTTGGAGGTTGCTGTGAGCTGTGATATTGCAGCACTCTACTGTGGGTGATAAAGTAAAATTCTGTCTCTACAAAACAACAACAAAAAACTAGCTACATAATAGGACATTGTTTCCTGAGTCCTCCTGCAGACACTGTTTTCTTCTTCTCTACTATAGAATAAATGTTGTAAATTCATCATTTTCTCAATTTGTTTGAATACTTTTACAAATTGATGAGCTATCTCACCTCAGTGGGAGAGAACAGAGTACTTCGTGCTAATTACATCCTGGGTGTGCTGCAGGCCTGCTTTACCACCCTCTTTCAGCTGATGTTTACATGAGTGTATGTGCATAATACTTAATATAGGACATATAATGAATATGTAAGATTTATGTATTATTTATCATATAGGTTATGTATTTTAATAAGTATATTTGTGTTTGTTTCTTCATTCCTATGGCATGAAATCATTTGCAGAAGACAGGTCCTGATGAACCAGAGTGCTGTAGCTCTGTGTGATGAAGGTGATGCTTTTTCCAGATCAGTAAAACTCAGGTCTAGAGCTTTTTCAGGATGAAAAGAAATAAGTCATTTGTACTCTTCTAAAGGGCGTTAATATTTTCAGTGTTCTTCCTTTCCAAAGGTTGAAAAAGTAGGTTAACAGTGGCAAAAACAAAAAGTGGAGAATCAAAACAAACTGTATAAAGCTGCTATTGGAAAGATACTCTAAATGAGAACAATCTTCCAAAACTCAGCTGCCTTTTTAGTCGGGAAGCCATCTGTTTGTTTTTGTGAGCTCCATTCTCTTCACCCTCCCTGATTTTTATAGCTTCCCCTTGGGACACACAAGATTCCAAATCACTACAACAATGCAGAGTCTTTTGAAGAGTTGTGTGTGGCTTAGAGGTTTATGTATTGACCTTCTATTGTATAACTCATTAATTTTAGGAATTTTTGGAAGAGAGTGAGTCTCTGGAAAACAGAAAGGTGGTTAATTTTTTTATTATGCAAATATTTATTTTTCAGATACACT
Organism: Otolemur garnettii; assembly: GCF_000181295.1. Lineage (NCBI taxonomy): Eukaryota > Metazoa > Chordata > Mammalia > Primates > Galagidae > Otolemur > Otolemur garnettii. Next base: position 20,013,406 of record NW_003852401.1, on the reverse strand, counting down.
CGTATTAAAATTGTAGCTCATTCATCAAGGTTAACTTAACTCATCTTTCATTTAATGGGCATGCATAAAGCTGTTACTCAAAGCAACATTATATTAATAATTTTTTTGATTTTACCAATGATTTGTTTTGTTTTTATGATGAATTCAGTGATGTTATAATTTGATTGTAGACGTTTGGAGATAGAGTTGGTTGTTGATGTTTTTAATAAATTTATTCCTACTTCATTACAGTGATTATAGTTACTAAGAACTTCTATGTAGTTTCTTTAGAATGGATGATTTTAAATCAGTACATTCATTGGCAGGTATATGTTTCTAATAAATGATGGTGTTCTTTGTTGTTTTAAAAGTTAACCACTTTTATAAGGTTTGAAGATTGTCATGTGATAATAAACAAGTGACTCTGCCCTCTCCTGGCTTTTTTTTTTTTTTAAATATAAATAGGATCTAACTCTTGGCAGGGGAAATAATTAATGATAAGATTTGGGCTTTATTTTATGGGTAGAAACCATGTTTCTTGCTTGTGCCAAGCATGCTCTAAATCTAGGGATAACAATTTCTAACCTGCATGTTGTTAGGGCTTCAAAATGTGTGGCAGTATTGCCCATTCTTGTCAGTGCTCTAGGGAGCAAAAGTTTTAAAAGTCTTCAGGAATTGTGACAATTTTCAAATCTACCACCATAAAAATAAGACCTAAATGATAGAGTATTAGTAATAGTGGAAACGTCTACTTGAATTAGAAAGATGTAAAATCATACATAGGACAGAAATATTCTTGAAGGTCATTTCAGTACTGAAATTTTCAGATTTTATTAAAATAAAGGGAATAATATAGCCAATGTTTAAATTTGCAAATTGTTATTTGTATTATATATTTCTCTAGTATTATATTTGTACCATATTTTCACTTTTTTTTTTTGGAGATAGAGTCTCTGTCACCTGGGTTAGAGTGCCATGGCCTCATCCTAGCTTAGAGCACTCTCAAACTCGTTGGCTCAAGCAATCCTCCTGCCTGAATCTCCTAAGCAGGTGGGACTACAGGCGCATGACACCACACTCGGCTGATTTTTTATTTTTAGTAGAGGATCTTGGTTTGCACAGACTGGTCTTGAACTCTTGACCTCAAGCTGTCCTCCTTCCTCGGCCTCCAAGTGCTAGTATTGAACGCATGTGAGCCACTGTGCCAGGCCGAATATTCATTTTTTACAGGCACATAAATACCCACATATTATATGATGTATAGGTGTACCAGATTTTTCCCCTAGAAATGCATTGATTAATTATCATTTTAATTAATCTTTGGCTGCTATTCATTGGGTAAACTTTGTATAATTTTGTTCTTTGCTTAAAGAAATATTCATTATTCAGGCTTACTCCCTTACGGCTGAGAGGAGAAGGTATTTCTCTTCTTTTCCTAACAAATCCTTCTGCTTTATTCTGAGTCTTACTCCCACTTTCCTCCTAATGCAGAGCATATCCTAATGAAGGGAGGAAAGCTCCTTAAACTCTTAAACTGGCCAAGTGAGTCCTTTGATTCAAGAGAGGGAAGAATTCAAGAACAAGCCAACTAGGCTGTTCATTGAGAGAGAGAGAGACAGGCAATAGCTGCTACTCCACAGACAAAATGGGGGTCCTTTCCTGATTAGGAGGGGGTGCTGTATGGGGCAATGGTAATGTTTTAAATGTTCTAAACCCCCCTTTAGAGACAGCTGTATGTGACACGTGTTGTCTTAAGGTCAGACCATAATAAATGTCAGTCTTAAACGGCCATTACAGCTGGTAAGCACAAGCACTTTGTAATGCATCTGGCTTAGTAATTCGTCCATCTTCAGGGTGCCCCTGGATGATGACTTGGTGGTGACTTCCTTGCTCCAGACGCTTGGGATCTGGTATCAGTCAAATGGCTGTCCTCAGGCTCTCTTCTGCCTTACCCTGACATTCCTCCCATAGGATCGTGCATCTTCACTGTCCTTCCTTACCAGGTATCCTTGGTGTTTCCCCTTCGGAACATTATCCTCCACCTACATGCACAGTGTCTGGGCCTAGCCTCCAGATCACCTCCAGCTCTGGACCCTTTTTTGTACTTGTGTGTTAGCAGTGAGCTCACAGGTTTCTCTCCCTGGTTCTTTCTTATTATCGCCTCATAGCAATTAGACTGCTACCTGGTAAATATTTGCTGTGCAGGACATGACTCTTAAATTTGATTCCGCATTATACCTTTTTTCCTCTGTATTGAGGATAAAAGTTCTTTTCTCTGTTAAAGAACCAAGAACATTGCTTAATAACTCACAAATTTTGATTAAAGATTTTATTTTGTCTCTTTTTGTTGGTATCATAGACATCTAAGAAAACACATTCTTGTTTTAGAAAAGACTGGTTTTTGAAGAATGAAGTTACTACATTTGTGTGAATTTTACCCTAAAAATAAATATAGGTTTTGTATAATTGCTTGTTCTGTGATTGGATCCCTAAAAAATGATCCTAGGGACTGATGGCCTTCAGCATCAGAAGCAACTGATGTGCTTGGTAAAATGCAGGTGTCTAGACTTCAGTTCAGGAATCATCAAACCAGAATCTTGAGAGTACTTGAGAGAAATCTACCTTTTTTATAAGCTCCCCAGACGTTTCTCATGCTTGCTAAAGTTTGGGATCTACTTCCATGCATTTTGCTGCCAGGAGAGCAGTGTTAAATTCCACACTTCATTTTTACCTGGTTTCTTGCTAATTTGCAGGCATGCCAGGCTTGTTTAAATGTACAATGTTATAATGTATTCCTTCTGGCTAGCTTAAATTTATATATCTGAAAATGGGTTACATTAACTGCATAATTTTAAAGATTGATTTTATTGAATTATCATGTACTGAGTTAGGAAATACTGTACAATGAAATTAAATTATCTGCAAGCAGAGGGTGCTATTGAATTGCATTCTGTATTTATTATCTTTATTGATTGAACATCCTTCTTTTTGAACTTATGCCAGATTCAGAAGGCCTAGGCAGTGTCAGAAAGTGCTTAATAGTGCAGTGATAGTTAAGCCTTTAATTGTCTGGAAGCTGGGATGTTATACTCTGTTCTCCAACTTGATTTTCTTTTCTTTCTTTCTTTCTTTTTTTCTTTTTATTTTTTTAGAGACAGGTCTCACTTTATCGCCCTCAGTAGAGTGCTGTGGTGTCACAGCTCACAGCAACCTCCAACTCCTGGGCTTAGGCAATTCTCTTGCCTCAGCCTCCCCAGTAACTGGGACTACAGGTGCCCGCCACAACACCCGGCTATTTTTTGTTGCAGTTTGACTGGGGCTGGGTTCTTAGCCACAGGTGCCGCCCTCCAACTTGATTTTCATTGGCAGCATTTCATGCAGCTCAGTTGTAGATTTGCATTGTCCTTTAATAGTTTGAAATTATTGTTCAAAAGATCTGCAGCATGTCATTTGTTACTCTTTAGCATTCAGCTCAGGTCTTTTTCTATTCTTAGCTAAATTAAAGTATAATCAAATACATGAAAGGTACCAACCAATGTATTTTGGCTCTCATTTCCATTAAAAATTCTGTTTAATTTCTCTCTAAAACATATGGCTTACTTTTGGATAAAGAATTAACTTGAATATTCTTTCTATACATGTCTTCAAACCAAAATTCATCAAGAATATACTTGTTAGCTAAAGTAGGTTTTTTGTTTGTTTGTTTTGGCCTCTGCAACAAAGGAAACAGTACATCACAGAGAGCCATGGTTTTTAGGAGCAGCCTATTAGTAAATTTGGGCTTACTTAGGTATTTTTGGTGGGTTCAAAGGAAGAGTGGTTTTAGTGTGCATGGGATTCTGGCGGAAAGTGGGGGCAATTGTATGATTTGATATCATGATAATTTTCTGTACAGGAGAAGGGGAATGGAGCAAGCAAAAGCTGTAATTGGCAGAGAGGTAGTCGTTCCTCAGATTGGTGGGCAGGAGGGAAGTTGGGTTAATGTTGTGGTTTATAGAGGCTCAATGTTGCCAGTGTTTAGACTTGATTATGCAGCCATCTTGTTTTGGTCTTGCTTCATTGTGATCACCAAGTGAGTTTGTGTGGTTTCTCTCTATTCACATTCTTGCTCTACATACACAGAGGCACATGTTCTCACATATTTTTTCTTTTTAGTCAGTTAATTTTAGGCAAATGATAAAACTTGAACATAATTTATCTTTTTTCACTTAGTGTCAGTTCCATCTTTCCTTTGAAAAAATTAAGCAGGTCATTTTTACCTGGCACTCTGACCATGAAAATTATTTTAGGTTGCATAAATTCAAAGTAATTTGGGGATTATAAACCTTTCAAAAGTACCACTGATGAATTTCATATTGATATTCATTTGTCTAACTATTTGTATATTGAACTCATGAATAGGGGAGAAAATGTTATGAGATTAATTAATGTTCACAAAGCCATCACCTCATAAGTAGTATTTACTGGAGAAGCTTAATGATGAGGCTATTAAATTTACAGTCTGTGAACTGATCTAAAATTAAATTGATTTTAATACTCAGAAATATTATATATGTAAATGCAATTATCTTTTAAAATTTTAAGTATGACCTAAAATCAATAATATTTTGTTAAATATAGACAATAATAATTAATTTAGCTTGGGTTCAATCTAAAGTACTTATTGATATTTTTTGAATGTAGTGGAAAAATTATAACATTGTTTTTTAATCATAGGGAAAATATGTTGTTACGTTTGCAGTGTGATATTATATATTGATGTACATTACTATGAAAATTTCCCTCTTCATGCCAAGGTGTTTAGCTATCTATACATCTTTAATTTCATTTAAGTCAGAAGAAACACAATTGGAATCCATAGTGTTTTATGGTATTTTGTTTGGTGCAAATTATCTTTATCATTAGTATTTATGGTAACCAATTGGTATTTATGCCATTCAAATTCAAAATCAGAGATTATAAATGAATGTGACTTTTTAGGGATTTCTCAGTATGAGACCTTGAATGAGTTATGTCCATCTACTTCATTTGCCATTGATGAGATTGATCCTGTGGTATTGCTTGTGTAACCAGTGGGGCTCCTGGTTCCTGTTGATTGGAGAATTTGAGGTCATTGCAATCAATATTATAGATGCAGGAATCTTAGCAATCTATACTTAACTGTATCATACTGGCCATATTTTCAGACTTCAAATTAAATTAGGTAAATTGGAGTTCTGTGTGTGTGTGTGTGTGTGTGTATATATATATATATATATATAAAACATTATAATTTCATTTGACTGGACTCTTCCCTATACTATTTTTATTTGCTTTTTTTTTCCCTTTTTTTGAGGCAGAGTCTTCAGTCCTGGGTAGAGTGCTATGATGTGACAGCTCACAGTAACCTCAAACTCTTGGGTTTAAATGATTCTCTTGCTTTAGCCTCCCACGTTGCTGGGACTACAGGCACCCACCACTGCACCCAGCTATTTTTTTTTTATTGTTGTCATTGTTGTTTAGCTGGCCTGGGCTGGGTTCAAACCCACTGGCCTCGGTGTACATGGCTGGTGCCCTAACCACTGAGCTATGGGCGCTGCCCTTTCTCTGATTTTTTGTTGCTACTTTTTATTGATCTCCTTCTAGCATTATAATAGTTTTATAATATTTTAAAAGGAGAATATATATAGCAAGACGACTCAGTTTTTGCTCTATCATTGGTCAACATATGTTTTTAGGGGAGGTTATTATTTCAAGACATTTCTTTTATTGTCACAACTGGGATTCGTCTTGTCAGTAGATAGTCATTTTTTGTTTTTAAAAAAAATTTCTTTTTTTGCCCTTTAAATTTCATTTTTTGCCAGGTACAGTGTCTCATACCTATAATGCCAGCACCTTGGTAGGCCAAGGCAGGAGGTTTGCATGAGGCCAGGAGTTCAAGATCAGCCTGGACAACATAGTGATAAAAAAAATAAAATTAGCCATGCATAATGGCTTGTGTTGTAGTCCCAGCTACTCGGGAGGCTGAGGTGGGTAGATAACTTGAAGCTAGCAGTTTGAGATTACAGTGATCACTGCACAGCATTTTAGGTGGCAGCTTGGGTGACAGAGTGCTAATGGGGGGATTGGTACATCCCTTGAAAGTATGGGCACTGCTGGTTGCATTTTGTTTTTTGTTGAGCATCTGCTATTACAAAATGGAGGAATGTCTTAGGAACTGGTGTGAAGAATGTGTATTTATAGTGGAGAATATTGAGTATCTCTGATAACTAGAACTGAACATTTAAGCTGAGTGATAAGCTGTGTGCAACCTACAGATTGTTATGCTAGGACTGTCAGTGACCCGAAGGTACTTAACTTTGGACAAACATTAGCTACATTGAGAATTTGGCTATCATTCATTTGCCTCTTTCATACCTTTAATTATGTAGCATAGAGACACTCAAATTCATTTATAAATTAATTATAGAAAATTTGTCTGATTTACTTCAGTACTTTGTATATGAGTTGTCTATAGAGTTGTAAAAGCAGTAATTAAGTATTAAGTGACTTGTGCTATAAATACATGATTTATTAAAATGAACTTTTTTGTCATTTTAAGTATGTTTAAATATTTCCTTCACTTTATGTCTGTAACAGTAGGAGTAGGGTAAGATACTCAATACAGAATTTTTAAAACAGCAAAGAAAGTCAGTCTGACAGCATCACTCCTTTGTCCAAGAGTAAATAAATAAATCCTAGAGCAATTTTATATTAGAAAACTACAAAAGCATTCACCAGTGTTATTAGCTAACTAATGATATGGGAGATTGTTCACAATATGTTTAGGGGAAGCGTCATGTATAGTACTTGTTCCAGTGATATTAGTACACGTAGAAAAATGAATGTAAAATAAACATGGTAAATGTTGTAGTTCTCCCTAAGTGGTTATTATTTTCTTTTGTTATTGTTCAACATTACTACAATGATCACATTTTGGGATTCGGAGAGGGAGACAGATAAATATTTTAAAGATTTTGTTTCTTTAGATGATTGGTACTTGCATTTTTATGTGATGTCATTTTAAAAATGGTTTAAAGCCCCAGGATGAATATGATAAAGTGTAACACATTATCCTAGCCATTTTCATGATTAATTGATACTTCTCTATTTTAGATGTTAGAAAATTCCTTGCCAACTTTTCTCTATAAAATAGCTGGAGTTGGCAATACATCTTTTTTGTTCATTTCGGCACATGTTATGAATGGATATTTATTACAAAAAGCATCACACATCTTCCTTTCACTAAAACTGGAGAGCCAGAGTGGTCTCACTCGATGAGCTGATGACACACAATGGTCTGTTTATTTAATCACTTGCTTATTCAGCAGTTTTGATTCCTGATGGAGTAAAGGCTCTCCTGCCTTTATTTTTTGAAGATGAAATTGAGAGATTTAAACATAATTTATTCTACTTTGACCTATGGTTTGAATTTACTGGACTGTTTGCATTCATTTTCAAGAGAAACATTTAATACTTGCAAAGCTATAATCTGATCAGTCTCTTTGTCTTTCAAATTGCTCTGGAGACAGTTCTAAGCTGCCTAGACTATAAAGCTTTCTTTTATTAGAGTCTGAAATATAAAATTGATTTTGATAGCTCATTTTGAAAATAATGTGTATTTAAGGGAGTAACATTTTGTTTCAAATAAAAGTCTCAGTGTACCATGTTATACAAACATTTTACCAATTCATGCTGACCTTTTCGTGCTGATCCACAGATATGATTAGTGACCTTTGAAAGAACTGAAGATTTTTTTTAAAAGTGTTACTGTGGAATTAGTTATGAGTAATAGTAAGTACACTGATTTTCCTAATATGCCACCATCTCACCTAATTTTTCTTCCACTAGTCCTCTCAGATGGGTAGTCTATATCTCCTGCTTCCCTTTCATCATCAAATATTCACTTCTTGACTCTTGGGAATATGGTTTCTGTTCTAACCATTTACCTGAAATTGTTGTCCAAGGTTACCACGTACCTCGTCATTATAGCAAAGTCTGCATCTCCAGTTTATTTTTCAGTGTCTCTGAGATTTCAGTGAATGGTATTGGCAGGTCGGCAAACCATGCTTGTGCAGAGGCTTTCTGTGCCTTTTCAGGTCTTCCCCTGCATCCATGGGTGTGCATCTCATTTTGTATTTACCTTGAGCTGACCTGGCAGGAAATTTCTCAGCTGAACTATTTTCTCCCTACCCTTTATTTTTTCCTTCCCATCAGTTATGATTCTATGCATCTTTTAATGCCTACAGCAAACAGCATGGTCTGCCTTTCCCATGCAATATGCCCTTCTTCTCTCCTGGGACTCCATCTGAATCTTGGTTTAGTACTCAGTCATGCAAATGTCTTCATACTATGTTTGTCTTCACGTTCCTGGAAGAATGGGACTATGTGTGGGAACCCTGCACATTTCCTGCACATATAGGGCCTTAATGTTTTTTATGGTGAATGCAGTGACTGATTAGATTGAGAATGAACTAACTATTCTGGTAGCTATACTTGCTAAGTAAGACAGACAAAATGCATGAGACATGGTCATGGTCTTTTTAATTGTTGAGGGGGGGAGGGCGTTGGATCAAGGAGAGGCTTTAGTGATTTCTCTGAAAATTGTATAAAAATTCTTACATTTTTAAAGGTGCATTTTTTACTGAAGTTTGGGCCCATACCTTTTATCAGAGTGTGAAATCACCTTGTATAAGGTTAAAATATTTTAATTCAGATGATTTGGCATTCTAAGTAATTTCATACAAGTACATAAGCCAACTGAAGGAGAGTGAAAGCCAAGGAACTATTGTCAGATACTTAATTCAAACTCTGAGTGGTCAGGGTTCCTGTACTTTTCCTGTATTTCATGGGTTTTTGAACTAGGAAAGTTAAAAAAAATCCTCATTCAGTTAGGTTTTGGTTTAAGTAATTTGGCCAGAGACGGAGTATGGTAAATTGGGAATTGAAGGGCCAGTTCTTTGATCTGGCTTCACTTAATCATTCACCTCTTCCTTTATCTTGCTGACAGGTTTGCATGGAATCTGTGCCACTACCTTATCAAAGTGTGTCCAGAGGAAAGGATAACACGACGAGCCTCTAATTATGGCATGCTGGCTTTTAACGCTTGGCACTTGAATTTTTCCCAGCTTTTCACTTTTTTTCTTTTGTGAAGTAGTTATAATCTTCTGGCTTCTTTCCACATTTACCTTACAAGCCATACTAAGTCAATTAAATCAGTTGTGGGGAAAAATATTCTCTCTATATCAAAGTATCTCATAATTTGATGTATTAACTTTAATTACCAGAGCAAGTCATTAACCTCAGATGGGATACAGTGACACTTTATCTAGTACAAAGTTGTTCTCTGTAATGTGGGTAAAAGAGCACATTAGCACCAGTTGCCTTTAGCTAGCGTTGAAGTTGATCAGAGCTGCATCACCTCAGCCTCTGTCTCATTTCTAGAGTCTGTTATAGTTCCTTCTGAAATGACAGTGTGGGCTGATGACTCCTGTCTTTTAATTTGGTGTTTTCTGCCCATCTTGCCTGTGTTTCTGATTCCCCCTTTCTATGTCTGAGTGTGATAAACTATGCCCCCTTTCCTGTATTTATCAAGTAAGTTTTGTTTGAACACATCCATGCTCATTTTTTAATGTATATCTAAGGCTACTCTTTTAGTACAATGGCTGGCTTGAGCAGTTGTGACAAAGCATAAAGTAATTTACTATCTATAATTTTGTGAAAGAAATTGCCAATCTCTTCTTCTGTGAGATCTCACCTGGTCAGTGGACCTCATATATTCAAATGCTGTCTAGATAGCTTAGGTAAAGAACCAGTTGGCATGCTTTCTGTTTTCTTTTTTGAGACAGAGTCTCACTATGTTGCCCTCAGTAGAGTGCCATGGCGTCACAGCAACCTCAAACTCTTGGGCTTAAGCGATTCTCTTGCCTCAGCCTCCCAAGTAGCTGGGACTACAGGTGCCCGCCACGACACCAGGCTATTTTTGTTGTTGTTGTTGTCATTGTTGTTTAACTGGCCTGGGCAAGGTTTGAACTCACCAGCCTGGGTTCGTGGCCAGCACCCTACCCACTGAGCTACAGGTGCCACTGCTTTCTGTTTTCCGATAGCAGTGTTTTATTCTTTTACTCAAGCACATCCAGGGTGTTCTTTTTGGCTAAATAACTCAGCTAGAGATCTGTAGTTCTTTATGACATGACAGCTGTGTCTGGCATCTTTAAGTTTGGTTATATGTTTGAGCTATTGCCTTAGTGTTCAGCCTGTGTGGAATTGCACTGTTCCTCACTATGACCACGTGTTGCATTCCTATGCTTGGGTACGTAAGGGACCTGCCGATGTTGCTGACCCATTTTACAACACAGATTAGCGTGGACCATCATCTCCTTTTTGTGATGTTTTTGAAGCTCATCATCTAGAGGTAGAAATATTGACTCTGGCATAAGCTCTTTCATTTGTAATGCCCCCCAAAACACATGTGCAAATTCTCTCTGGCACACAGCTGCTTTGAATGATTATGTTCTGCCTAGTGCCACCTAAATATCAAAGATGATACTTACTCCATTAAAAACTTTTACTGTGTTTTACGATAAGTATTTCACATTAATCCTACAATTTATTTTCTTTCTTTTTTTTTTTTGTAGAGACAGAGTCTTACTTTATCACCCTTGGTAGAGTGCTGTGGCGTCATACAGCTCATAGCAACCTCCAACTCCTGGCCTTAGCCTCCCGAGTAGCTGGGACTACAGGCACCTGCCACAATGCCTGGCTATTTTTTTATTACAGTTTGGCCGGGGCCGGGTTTGAACCCACCACCCTCCGTATATAGGGCTGGCGCCTTACCCACTGAGCCACAGGTACCGCCCACCTACAATTTATTTTGTTTACATTATGATTAGTTGTAATACTGAAAGGTAAGTCCTGGCTTTCATGGAGGTCTTTGGCAGTGCCTTCATGTTCTTCTTTGAAACCTTTCTTATGTTACATTGCTTTTTTCAGGTAAGTGAAGCCTGCCTGTTGTCCACATTAAGAGCTTATCAAAACCATCATGAAGTTACGGAAAGTTTTTTTTTTTCTCTGCAGTAATGGCAGCCACCACAATGGTGACAGCCTTAGCAAAGAATAGTTGTAAGTCATGATACTCTCTTCTCCATAAAAGATGAAACACACTGTTTCTCTGAAGTCCTTGCCATTCTGTTCTTCTATGTATAGATTCATGGTTTCTTCTCAGAATTATCTGTGCTATAGAAAATCTCTGTAGTATAAGCCTCTGTGTGTGGTTATTTCTGCCTATAAACTTGGTGTTGGGGTGTGATATTCTCTAGTGGATACATAACTGTGTTATTTGTGAAATTGAGCCAGGAATGGCTCTAAGTGCCCATATTCTAGCAGAAGCCATGTTTAGCTAGGGTGTGATTGTGACAGTGTGGTAGTATGTATTCAGATTTGGAGTTAGAAAGCTGGGTCTGCATGTTGGCTCTGTTTTGTGGGCTAAACAACTGGCTTTGTGCAAACTACTAGCTCTTTTGTACCTCATGTTCCTGGGAAGTAAAATACACATTTAGAGCACACATTTTGAATTTATGATGATGATAATAAAAAGTGTTATTAGAAGGTTGCAGTATCCATGCCTAAGGGTCATGGAGATATTGCTTGATGAGATGCTATGCAGGAGATACAAGCATTAGTTCTCACAATTGGGTCTTTGCTATAGAAAAGTAATTTTAAAAAAATAATTGCTTATAGATTCTCTTTTTATTTTAGAGAATGAAAGTATCCATCTAAGTATTTCTAAAATGGATTCATAATGCTATTCATAATGCTATCCTTTACTTGTCAAATCCACAATCTTGTCAAAGTACTAATAAAAAACCCACCGTAATAGAGTGTTTTCTGTAGATATCACTTAATTACTGCGACAGGAGCGGAGGATTAAGAATTATATATCTCTGAGAAAGGAATGTTTATTTTCTTGTATAGTTTGCCTATAAGGTTCAGCATACATTATTCCTTCTTTTATATATAATTTTATGATAACATTATTAGAGAGTATTTAGTAGAGTTATTAGCTGGTATTGTAGAATCCTAGGAGCAAATCATAAAATTCCTTTTATGTATCTCTTTTAAAGCCTAAAGCATAGGATAAAACATTTATTGTCATAACCACACTTCTGTTTCCCTTTTCAACTTAGCTTGATGTAGTTCTGCCCCAAATACTATCTCTAAAAGAAATAGGCAAGAAAAGGAGAGCCAGAGAGCTCAGCATTCTTCAGTTTGTCAGTGTTTATACTCTCATAGGTGGTCCCACCCTGCCATCCTTAGCTGGCCACACATGGAGAAGAGAATGTCAGTTTTCTCTCTAAACCATTGGTATGAGGCTGGTGTGGTGGCTCACATCTGGAAATCTAGCCCTCTGGGAAGCTGAGGTAGGAGGATCACTGGAGCTCAGGAGTTGGAGAATAGCTTGAGCAAGAGTGAGACCCCCATCTCTATGAAAAATTAGCTGGGTATTATGGCAGGTGCCTGTAGTCCCAGGTACTTGGGAGGCTGAGGCAAGGGGATCATTTGAACCTGGAGTTTGAGGTTACTTTGAGATAGCTTGATGCCATGGTACTTTAGCCTGGGCAACAGAGTAAGGCTCTGTCTGTGTTAAAGAGGAAAAAAAAGTATTGGTGTGTTTCTTTGCATCCCTATCATTTTTATATAATTTTTAGATTATGGTACCTGTCAAGGGCTCTTAGAGAACATGCCTTATAAAATTATTTCTGAACTTTTACTTACCTATTAAATTGTTAAGTGTAATGACTATTACTTATGCTTATCTTAGCATAGTGCAACCTGCTACACAGTAGTTATGTATTGACTCTGAACAAGTATGGAAGAGAAGCCATTTAGTGGTTTTTACTCTGGTCAGATCTACTTCGGAAGTTTGTATCTACTGTTCTTCCCTAGATTCATTTCAAGTTACAAGTTCACATTTTAGCTCCTAAAACAACTCCAAGACTAGTATGTCAATTGTAATATATAGCTGTGGCATGTTAATTCTGTGACATTATAGTCTACTTAGGCTACAGGAGTTATGACTGCTTTCATATGTTTATACCAAACACGTAATAGATAATATATGTCTTCCTTTTCACTTGTAATAAAAGGAAATGCCTGTCAACTTGATTTATCACCAGACATGTTCTTATTTAAAGCCCTTTATATTGAAATAAATGCTTAACCTAAGATGATGGTTAATGTAGAAGTGACAGGAACTATGACTGTGGTATAAAATATGGCAGGGACCTCAACTGCCACAATAATTGCTGTGCAGCTCAAATGTAAAGGTGTTCCATGCAGTGAATGCTCTTAGGTATAAAGACAATTAAAGTAATCCTTCCAGTCAGAAGTCTGGAAGGTCATCTGGCCCAAATGCCCTAGAGCAGGTGTCCTCAAACTACGGCCAGCAGGCCACATGTGGCCCACCCAGGACATTTATCCGGCCCACCAGGTGTTTTTGCCGCCACTGCCTGTCCTTTTAAACTATAGTCTGGCCCTCCAGCAGGAGGGACAGTGAACTGGCCCCTTATTTAAAAAGTTTGAGGACCCCTGCCCTAGAGGTTCCTTAAGGGCCAGGCCAAGAACTTCCCTGGATCACATGGGTGATCTTGGGCCAATATACCTTACCCCCGCTCTTACTTGCTGCAGTCCTGAAGTTTATCATAGGCCCATGCACTCTTTCATTCTATAGTGTCTCTGAGGCATGGAAGGAAGGGAAAAATGAAGCTCTTTAGAACATGTGTGAGGGAGAAACACTATTTAGAAATTCACACTGACGTGTATTTCCATGTATACATGCGTCTATATGCCCTGTCTCTGAGTGCCCACTATGTTCCTGGCAGCAGGGTTAAGCATAGTACCATTGCTGTAGAAGTATCTGTCCCTGAGTAGCTTTGACTAATGCAGCCTTTGTTGACTTGAGTTGTCATTTTTAGTAGCATCCTGTCCTTCATCCACTGGATATCAGCATCAGATCCTTGTTGTGTAATAAACAGAAATGTCTCCAGGCATTCTCAAAGATCTCCTATGGTGCAAATATACCTGCGGTTGAGCACCTCTGGGCTACTGGGCATTACAGTCTGGTGTGGGAAAAAGACAACCACACAGGAAAATAAGGACAAAATACACATTGTGGAACAGACTATGCCTACATGACAGAGTGCTATGATGGAGAACAGGAAGAGGTGACTTGTAGGACACTGTCAATATCACTCTCTTTCTCCCATCCTGACACCTGTGTTGCCTGTTGAATAGCCTCATAATCTTACGTCAGATTGATGACTTGTGCAAACATTTAAAAATTTTGTTGACTTTATTTTACAAGTTAAATATTCCTAATGCTTACCAGTCATGAAATAGCAAAGGCTACAGTGCTTGTTAATTATCCAGTGCTAGTTATAGAGTTAAGTCCTGTTGTAGCATTACTGGTTGTGTGCAGTACTAAATTTTGAGAGTGAATAGAAGGTCCTGTAGAAACATAGAAGTTTCAAGTGGTTTGCTTACACATACATCACTTCGTATTTATCATAACTGATTTGCTAGGTGTAGCTCTTGAAAGTTATCCACTTGCTTTTCAGTGGAGATAATTGTTGTATAGACTGTCAGAAAGAAAGAATGTAAATATTTGCTTTATAAAGAAAGTAACATAGCAACTATTTCTCGTTATTAGAAGGCAGTAATTATTGATAACATAGTTCATTACTATTCCATGAATTTGTTGTCATATCTTTTGTCTTAAGCTATGAGTTAAATAACTTCAGAATTATTTATAATGGTAATCCTTCTTAATCAAAGTTGAAAAAGGTGAATGTAATGTACCAAGTCAAGGTCCATGCCCCTCACAGACAAAAATAAAAATAAAAATCTGGTACACTCTTTGATGGTATTTAACTTTATTTTCTGTCATTTCTTCCTTGCCATAATTATTTTTCCATATTATTGCTTCTTCTCAATAGAAATTAGCATCATTTAAAATTCTTTTCAGGGCTGACCCATGGTGTGGTAAGGCTGTTGTTAATGCAGTTTCTGTGCCCTCCTGAAGGAGCATATGCATTGATCAAAGACTGAAGGAAATGCCCTGCTGGCTTTCACAAGTGCATTTATAAATCAGCTACTGGGTAGGATATGTTGGGTACCATTTCCTCTATTATGTACTTATGTCAGCATTGTGAGGAAACTGGAGTCCTGGTGGGATGCATGTGGAGCACAGGTGGCTCCGGTGGCTGTGGGTTTGGAGAAAATGAGTTAAGCTCATTGGGTGAAAAAGAGCAATATGAGTGAATATGATTAAGAGTGTGTATATGCGTTTAAATGCATCTTGTACTTAGTATACTCAACCTCCATCAACACAGCATATATTACAGCATGTATTCCCTTCCTGTAGCTGTGTTTTATGTAGTTAGGAATAATGTAATATCAAATTATGTCTAATGCATTTGAAGATAAAATAATAGGCTTGGCACCTGTGGCTCAAGTGGCTAAGGCACCAGCCCCATACACCTAAGGTGACGAGTTTGAATCCAGCCTGGGCCCACCAAACAACAATGATGGCCACAACCAAAAAATAGCAAGGTGTTGTGGTGGGCGCATGTAGTCCCAGCTACTTGGGAGGCTGAGGCAAGAGACTCTCTTGAGCCCAGGAGTTGGAGGTTGCTGTGAGCTGTGATGCCACGGCACTCTACCCAGGGAGAAAGCTTGAGGCTCTGTCTCAAAAAAAAAAAAGATAAAATATAGTTAACTCATCCAGTTTTCTTGTTCTCAGATGTACAAACTGACCTTTGGGTTCAAATGAGTTAACCATAATTGTGATTTTCAACTTCTGAGGTAATTGCATAATTAGAACAAATAAACGCAGCACTTTATGGTTTCTCTTTTTTATTTTTTAATTTTTTCCAGTTTTTGGCCAGGGCTGGGTTTGAACCCACCACCTCCAGCATATGGGACAGGTGCCCTACTCCTTTGAGCCACAGGTGCCACCCTGGTTTCTCTTTTTTCTTTTTCTTTTTTGCATCAGTCTCCCTAGTAGCTGGGACTATAGGTGCCTGCCACAGTGCCTGGCTGTTTTTTTTTTTTTTTTTTTTTTTTTTTTTTGCAGTTTTTGGTCGGGGTTGAGTTTGGACCCACCACCTTCCATATAGGGGCCTGCGCCCTACTCCTTTGAGCCACAGGCGCCACCTCCTGGTTTCTCTTTTTTAAACAAAATATGAGCAGTGATCTTTTTGATCAGTTTAATTTTATTAAATGAACAGGAAGTCTTATGAATGTCCTAAGCATTTACATTTTTACCTAGTCAATCTTTTATAGTCAACGTGTTAGATTCTATAAAATAAAAGACCTTTCTTTCTTTTTCCCATGAATGGGGCAAAAGGTGATCAACTTTAATGACAGCCTCAGCCCTGACTCAGATTTAATTCTTTTGTTTTTTTCAGTGATGCCTCTAGGCATTTGGATTATAATATGTAAAAGGTAATAGATAACATGAAAATTTTAATTTATCTATTTCTTTTTGAAACTCCTATAATTACTCAGTTACTAAACAGAAGAAATCCACATCATGAACCAAGTATTGACATTTTCTGTAACTTACTGTATGTATGTGTGAATGGCCTAGCCAAAATGTGACATCTTAGATCTTTAACTATTTTAGAAGATACATTTCCACTCATTTTTTTATGAACATTATTTTGATGCACTGGAGTTAAAATTTAATCCAGTATTGGATTTTAGAACTAGGCTTCTGGGTTTGATTTTTGCATCTACCATGAACCTTGAGCAAGCTACTTAACCTTTTTGTGCATTGATTTTCTTGTCTGTTTCACTGGGGATAATAATTATACCAACCTTTAAGGACTGAGTCATTAAATGCAGTGTGCTTAGAACAGTGTCCAGCACTTATTAAGTGCTATGCAAGTGTCTTCTAAGTAAATAAAATAAATAGTAGATAAATGCTATAATTGATGAAAATATATCCAAGAACACATTTTTTTCATTCAGTCATTAATTCATGCAATAGATATTTACTAACCACTTTATTTGGGAGTTTCAGTGATGAGCAAAATAAGCGTGATCTTCATTCTCCCACAAGCAAGCTCAGAAACTGACATTTATGAAATAACTATGCCACTAATTTAACTAGTTACACAATTATGATTGGTATTTGTGCCACACATTCTTGGCATTGGGTTGTTTGTGGTGGGAGGAACTGGTCTACTCTGTAGGCATTTCAGGTGAAATATGAAGCATTTGTGTGTTTTCATAATTAAGTTGTATAAATATGACTGGTGGAACCAGGGGATGAGAATGTTTCCAGAAGAGCTAATAATACATAGGAAGATCCATGATGTAGCAGAGGAAGAAAATTGCAGAGATAACATCTGAGTTGACACTCGTGTTTACCTTGCTGTTCTGTTTCATGTGCTCTGCTCTTTTCCATGCCATGTGCCCATTGTGTGCCCTCCCACACATTCTTCTGAAAGAGAGGCGTCCTTCTCCTGACTCTCAGTCTCCCACCTCCAGACTCCTGAGCAGGGATCTTTACCTTCTTTCTCTTTCTGTCATCCTGCTGGTTTCCTCTCACATTCCTTTTTTAATCCTACTGTTTCTTTTCTATCACTTTTCCAACTATTCCTAGGTTACTTGATCCTAAGTCTAGAAGAATGTTGAATGTTTGGAAAATGGGTTGGAAGAAGCTTAACTTCTAGGATATTAGAGCTAGTAATTTCAACTATTTGAAAACAAAGAATATAACTGTTATTATTTGTTAACTAAGTTTTTTTCCCTGATCATTGAAGACTAGCTTATTTAAACTAACTGCGGTCTGACCTATTCTCTTACATAACCTTTTTATATCTATCCACATTTTTTAATTCTTTGACTTCTTATTCTTAAATGTCAAATCTCAGAAAAATAGAAATGTCCAAGAAGCTACTTTATATTACTTCATTCTTCATTACTCTTCTTGGGAAATTATTTTTAATGAGAGAATAATTATTTGTAGAAAGTAAAAGAGAAAGGTTCCTTCTGGTTATGTAAGCATAGGAACCCATGAACTTAATTAAACTAAGGCAACTTGCAAAAAATAAAAATACCAAAATCCCCCTAAAAGCACTCATTGATGTTCTCTTTTTTTTTTTTTTTTTGAGACGGAGCCTCAAGCTGTCCCCCTGGGTAGAGTG
>NW_003852401.1:19926186-19995076 GCF_000181295.1 Otolemur garnettii | reverse complement strand
CGGGCCCGGGCTGGGGATTCGAACCTGCCACCTTAGGTGTATGTGGCTGGTGCCCTAGCCACTTGAGCCACAGGCGCCGAGCCCATTGATGTTCTCTTAATACTGATAAGTGTTATAAAGTGAGGGCAGTCACACTAATTGATGTTTAAGTGAAATTTATCTCTGTAACACAAGTGTATTAGACGAGCTCTCCTGAGAAAGAGAGAACCAGCAGAGCATGTGTGGATGTGCTCATGCGGGTGTGGAAAGTAAGAGTTTTTATCCTATTCATATTTTCATTTGATTGATGCAGTCTGCTCACTTTAGGGAAAGTAGCTATCTGCTTTATTTATTATTGAGATGTTATTTGAATTAGGCACATATGGAAAAATATCCTTATAGACACATTCAGAGTAATGTTTGGCCAAATATCTGGGCCCCTCACATTCCAGTTGACACACAAAATTATTCATTATAATAATTTTGGTTTAATATTTAAAAATCTATCAATGTAATACACTATAATAGCAGAGTAAAGGAGAAAAACTATGTGAGCATTATAATAAATGCAGAAAAAGCAACATCCATTTCTGATAAAACCTTTCAGAGGGAACTTTGCAAAATGGAAGCAATTCTGGAAAACATGCAGCAAAAGCAGTAGTGAACAGTGAAATTATGGACAGTTCATCCCTCAGCTTTGGAGCAAAGTAAGGATTTTCATACTCAAAGCTTTCATTCAGCATTTTACTCAAGGCCCATCCACTGCAATATGTCAGGAAAAAGAGGGTACAGGGATCAGAGTGAATTAAAAAAACTTAACCTGATTTGTACATAGCGATAGCTTATTAAGAATATATATGCAGGTCTAGTTCTTAATTTAGATCTAAATGTTTTTTAATGACACAGATATTGATATCAAAAACATGAGAGGGTTGAGTCTTCACTCTACTGTTAGGGACAAACAGGGAACAGCATGAGAGATGGAAAAATGAGATATAAAATAAAATAGAAACAAGAATAATAAAAAGGGAGAACAGACAGACTGTTCTTGATAGAGAGGAAACTGCCTAACCCAGGATGTTTTGATACAACTAAAAGAGCTCTTATTGGACAGTAGGACCCTTGAGATGGGTGCAGGCTAGACCACAAGAGCTGGGTGTCAAACCACAAGAGCACCTGTGGTTTATGACGACAGCAAGCATGCGCAGTCCTAAGTAGGGCACCCTGAAGTTGACCCTTTGATGTAAAATCCTTCATAACTTGCTGTTGAACGGAGGATATCGTGAGTGCTGTTTCCTTGTTTTCCGGGTTGCTCTTGGGAATTTCATGTTCTACTTAGCCAGGCCTTCTCAGAGAGGACCTCTGGTGTGTGACTTACAAGAGTCACCGATTTTGCTCTTGCCAGACAATAATTAAATTAAAATATTTTGTTAGGGTTTTATAAAGAATGTAAAAGGAAAATAGTTGAATACTGAACCAAAAGAAAAGATTCTGTCCTTCTGAATTTTACATTTACTTTGTTAGAACTCCTGGAAGAAGTGCAGAGTAAAGTAAGGGCTCTACTTTGAAAATAAATTTCCAGTAAGCTTTGTCATTCATTGCCAGTAACTTAATATTAACTTTGGATGGATGTTATTCATTTTTAGGTAGTTAGTAATTTTGTATCTTTGTGGTTGTAGGTTACCATATTTTGGACATTTTATTATTATTAAAATTACTGTTACATCTAAGTATTAAAATATGATGACATTTTAGATTGGACTTTTAAAATAATTTAGATTGAGTGTTTAAAAACTTCACATTGGTGGAAATTTTTCATATGTCAAATACAGATTGTTATACTGTACTTTCAGCTGTCGATACATTTCCAGTAACAGATTGGAGAACCGTTTTTTATTTAAGAACCCATACTCATAAATGATTTTAATAATTGTTCTGAGTAGATCACATACTTAGAAACTAAATATTAAGCGGCTTGCTTCTTTCCTCAGGTGGTTTTAAGGGTAAATATTTTCAAAAGCTGTACATCCTTTCTGCTTCTACTGATGCATAAAGAAAAGGGATGCATACTTCCTCTGTGTCTTCAAGAGTCTGTGCTGCGTCTCATTGTACTTTCTTCCCTGTCAGCTTCCTTCTCAGACATTTGTTCCCCATGTGTGGCAACGGTGGCTGTTAGCTTCACTCGACTATCAAGCTGGGAACAAATCCCCATTGAACTCCACTGGAGTAGTTTGAGTCCTGTACCTATCTTTGAATCAATTACTATTGCCATTGGCTGGAGTATTTTGCCAGTCCAGCCTCATTGAAATCACATGGCCTGAGATTGTAAGAGAATTAAGGTGGTCTTTTAGTCAGAAAACATCTAGTGAAGACTGAGCCACATCATCTGCAGTAAAATTTTTAGAGAAGATTAAATAATGTAGAGTAAGTAATAAAATAGCCCTATTAAGTTCTGTAAAATCTAACCAGTGGTGAACCTTGAAAACCTTTCAGCTTTCTTCCCTCTCTTATGTTACTTACCGTATTTATGAATCTTGGTCATTGTTATAATATTTGTACCTATTTGCACATACTTGGCACCAAAGTATTTGTAGGCTGAATTCTGTCATGTCTTGTTACTATGGACATTATTGCTGCAGCATAAGTATTAAATTTGAGCTGAAGATGGATGTAGTTTAATATTTTATTAAAGAGCTAGACCTCCTGCTAGGGTTCTTTTTAATATACATTTCATAGAGGGGTGAAATAAAAGTCAGTGGTGGGATAAGCTTCATGATTTTGCACTGCACAAGAAAGCCTTGCCATTTACAGAGGTTGTAAGGATTAGATGTGATAATTTTGTGGGCTAAATTAATGTCCCAATGAGAAGTGGAGTAGTTAGGAAGCTGTATTGAGATTATTTCCTATGTTTATTTCATATGTTCTTGGACCAAGTGAAAGGCAAATTATGAGCAGAACTGGTATGTGGTAATTGTTTATTGCTATAAAAAAAATCACTCTTGTTTCTCCCTCACCAGTCCTCAGGTCACATCCTCTTTTCAGCAGAACTTATAGAATGTAAAATGAACCTAAGCTGCAACCACCCCATCCTTCCCAATGCTTTCCCCTATTCTCCCCTTTAGTTTGTTTTCTCAGACCCCATGAGGAAAGGTTTAATGGATTTTGCATTTTGATTTAATGGATAGCTGCTACAGCTTATATTTATTTACTGGTGAAAATAGTTTATTCCTGTTTTTTTTTTTTTTTTAAATTTCATTCCAGTTGATGGATTATAATTGGCAGCATATCTGAGGAAATAAGTGAAGCTGCAGCCGTGTTAAGATTTCACTGTATACATACAGATGAATAATCTTTACTGTGATTATTGCGTAAATTGAACAAATATGGAGGGTTTTTTTGGCACCAGAAATATGGATGAATGAAATTGTTTTAAAGTGATCTTTACCTCTTGACCGAACATGGGGCTGATACTGGCTATATTTAAGATTAGTTTCTGGACTTACTCCAGTTTGGATTTAAATGTATTAAAAGTACATGTGGAATATGAGGAAATGTAGATCATTAAAATTGCATTTATTATGTAGCCTGTTTTTACATTTAGACTGATTAATGAGTTTCTGTAGAATAAAAATAGACCTGATCCTACCAAATCACTTTCTAGATTTTATCAGTGGTCTATTTGCCTTTGGGGAGGTGAAGGAATTCTCTTGTCCAGAGCTTCTTAATGATTTATTAAAATAATGACCACCCTATGTTTTATTTGAATAAACCAATTTTTAAAAAATAGACATAGAGATTAGAAATCTGAATTATAATTTATAGGTGAACATTGCTTGCTGGGCAAAGAAAAATTCCTAAATAGTTAAAACTGGCTTCTGATAAACTAAAGCAAAATTCCCATATTTACTTATATAGTACTTTATGGCCTTTTTTTTTTTTTTTTTTTTGAAACAGAGCCTCAAGTTGTTGCCCTGGGTAGAGTGCTGTGGCATCATAGCTCACAGCAACCTCCAGCTCTTGGGCTTAAGAGATTCTCTTGTCTCAGCCTCCCAAGTAGATGGGACTACAGGCACCTGCAACAGTGCGTGGCTATTTTTTTTTTTTTTTGGTTGTAGTTGTCATTGTTGTTTTGGCAGGCCTGGGTTGGATTTGAACCCACCAGCTCTGATGTATGTGGCTGGTGCCTTAGACAATTGGGCTATAGGCTCCAAGCCTTCTTTATGGTCTTTTGATTAATGAAGTGACTTCATTTTAAGATAAATTATGTAACTAGACATGAGAAGTTATTAAATAACTCAAATATGGTTAGTCGACATTAGATTTTAATTATCATTTTGTTAAATTGTTTCTTACTTTACTGACCATACTCTAGCGTTCTAGATGCCATTTACCTAATATTTATAGAGCATGCACCATGTGCTCGTGTAGAGTCTAGAGCTGAAAACAGCTGTTAACTAAAAAACAATGCACAGAATATGATTACATATTGTGATAAGTGATCTGGAGGGAAAAGAACAATGTGATATGATATGAAACACTTTTTGTTGTTGTTGTTGTTTTGGGTTTGAAATAAATATAGAGATCAAGTATGAGGAAGAAACTTTACATCACTTAAGGAATGGGTCGATCCATCTATTTAGAGAGCAATTTTGGCCCATATTTCTACTCCAAGTTTGGGGCTTTAACTCAAACAGCCTCCCTACTGCCTCCCAGCTCTAGTTGTATCTAGCATCTTTGTCTCCCACTGCCCCCTCAAAATCAGACATAAGAAAATGAACCAGTCTCTCACACCTATCTTTTTTAACTTAATTGTTATTAAATCATAACTGTATACATTTATGGGGTACAATGTGATGATTCGATAGACTCATAGGTATCCATGCATAGATGTTCGTATGTGTGCACCCTATTTTCTCTGCTTAATGATAATGCCATTGCATATCATTAATTATTTTCCCCATAAAACCAGGGTTCCTGCCTATGCCCTGATTTTTTTTTAAAAGAGAACCAGAAAATCTCCTCCTTTCACTTTTTTAGGTTTTTGATAAATACAACTGAGCTGAGGATTGTGAAAGTTAAGTTGGTGTATTAATTCAGAATTATTTTCTTAGAAAACACCACTAGTTGTGGTCATACTGGTCATAGATGATTTGCGCTTTAAAATATTGTTATATATAAGTGTTTTTATGTATGTTGCTAAATTGTTGGCATGATTTATTCTTTTTTTTACTTTTTTTTATTAAGTCATATGCACACATAGATCATGAATACCTTTAGGCATATGTGGTGTACAATGTGTTGATTTTTTATACAATCTGACGTGGTTATATCAAACCAATCAACATAGCTTTTGCCTCATATAGTTGATTATTGTGTTAAGACATTTATGTTCTACACTTGACAGATTTGACTTGTACCCTTGCAATATGCTCCATAGGTGTGGTCCAGCATGATTTGTTCTTAATATGTCATAGATTAGTTCAATGCAGCTTCATTTTACTGTTTTTGAGTCTAGAATCAAGCCACTAATGGTAACAGTCATGGGAGTTAGTTCTGCATGTTGAGTACATGTTGGGTTTAAACTGATTTAAATCCTGTTCTTCTCCTTTTGATTTCTTAGTATAATAGCAAGTCTGTTTTCAAGAATCATTTCTCATTATTTTTCCTGAATGAGTGGTGATTTAAATTTGCCTAGAAAGAAATTGTAAGAATATTTAAAATCCATTATGTATTTTTCTGTCTTCTGTTTGTCTTTCTTTGATTCAAGTTTAATATATCTGTCTCTTCTCTACTTTAAGGCATTTCATGGAATTAATGACAATATATTTGTTGCCAGACATAGCATCACACACGAGTGAGAAGGCAGGGATTGCTAGGCAACGTGAGGGGGAGATAACAGAGTAATTTACTTGCAGGGCTACTGCATGTTTTTCTTAGGTGTTACTGATGTCACTTAATTTAAAAATTCTTATTTTCTAAAAGTTACTTGTTTTATTATTTAATGTTACATTTCTGACCATAGCTATAAAGTGAATTTCACTTTTTTCTAAAAGCATTAAGTTTTCGTTATTTGGCTTTCACTGAGTTGTTTCCTGTTTTAAAAGTACCACCAGAGAGTTTCTCGGGTGTGGGTAACGTGGTCAGACTACATGAAGTTCAGGCTAGTGTGTATGACATGGCTGCTAAGTAAATCAAGGTATCATTTTTCCAGAGACTCATGCCTAAAATTCATGACATATTGCATTTAAAAACATGGTAATTTTTTTTAAAAAAGCCATCAAGTTATTTTTGTTTCTCCCAAACAAGAGCTTCCTGTTTTTATCTCAGTCAGTGGAGAAAGGTGAATGTCAGTCAGAGGACACTGAATTCAGCCCGCGTCTGATTGTGAGAGCTGGGAGATGGCGAGCTCTGTGTTTAGCCCCTAGCTTTCTCCTGCTGTTCCTGTGTACTCACTGGCTGCTCAGTGAATGGGAAGTGGACCACTCTAGAGAAGCTCCTGGGTCTGATATTGAGTCTTGCATCACTTGAAGATTTCCCCCCCGCTCCCTACCCCTGTCACCATCCTTGTGACATACAGCAAGTCACTTAGTCACTTATTTGTGCCTCAGTTTCTCACTGATGAGTTATGATGATTCAAGTAGATGATTTACTTGTAATTGTATCCACTTAGTCCTTAATAAAGAACTACCTGAAAGCCTCTTCAATGTAGAGTCAGTGTATATGAACATTTTCATAAAAATATTTAGGAGAAGGCTTATCCAGAAGTGCCAAAACAAGTTATATACATCTTAAAAAAGAAAAATAATGTATTAAATATAGTACTAAAATTGTAATACTCAAGTAATGTTTCACTTCCACAATTATATAATATACAAGATAGCAAACATTGTAATATTAAGTATTAAAATGTTCATATGGTTTTCTTTTTAAAATGTATATATATTTTTTGATACCGTCTGTAGACAACAAAATAAATCCATGCCAGTTCTATCTGCTGTCATATGATCTCATTGAATTTTATAAAAATAGTTATATTCACAAAAAATTTAAATTCCTAAGAGTTTGCAGAGACCTATTTTTTTTTTATTTTATCGTACCCAAATTTCTATATAATGTGTGACATGGAGTGTTTGAATTCAGAACAAAATATCTTCATCTACCTTTGAATACTAAACAGTTTGATTTCTTGCTGTGTCTTACATACCACAGCAGGAGTGAATTGTTTAATATCTAAAACTCTGATATTCAGATACTTAGGTAAGTGTTGAGAAGCAGGAATCCTAACAATAATTTGTACAGAATCTATCAGATAGTCAGGTAAGTGTTGAGAAGCAGGAATTCTAAAAATAATTTGTACAAAATCTTTTGGAGACCCCTGGAGCAAACTGTTTGAATCTATTCCCCTTCGTTTTGCATAGTTTTTCTTTGTCAGTTTGAACAGTGTTCTCATGGGTCAGAAAGATTGAGTTTCTAGTCCCATACCTTAAATTGCTTTATAATTGCCTTACTTTATAAGAGAGACATATCCTGGCATGGAGAAGCCTGTAGACATCCCCCAGAAATTAATCTGAGCCTCTTAGAGGTAGGGGAAGTGGAGAAAAATTATTTTGGAACATTGCAGCTAGGCTGGTTAAACTCTGTCAATATGGCATGATATTGTGCATAGAAAGCAAATATGGTGAGCCCAGACATTTGTTCTCAGCTACTATTTCAGTTGGGTTATGGGTCATAGATAAAGAACTTGGAGATGGATAAATTTGACCCATGTTTATCTTATAAGACATCCAAAATCTATCGAACATGGCTTGATTTTAGAATTTCTCACGGTGGAGTGGGTAAGAGTATAGAAATACTAGATTTGAATCTGGCAAAGCCTGCATTACATATTTAGGGCTGTGACCTTGGGCTAATTAATGTCAATCCTCTGAGCTTGTCTGTGTTTCTTCATATTTTCTCAAAAAGTTTATTTAACAAATCTTTTGAAGGGTCTCTTGTTTTAAAGGCACCTAGAATATACTTCTCAATAAGACAGACACAGAGTGTATTTTTATGGTTTAGAAATAGAGTAGTATGGAAAAGTCCGATAGGACAAAGCATCTGAAAGGACTCATAATAATGGTTCTTTAAAATCTGATATCATACTTTTTTACTATTGATACATGAAATATGAGGGCTGTCTTGAAACTATTCAGCTGTTGCAAATACTATTTTTTGAAATCTTCATAATACATATTTTTTATACTCTTTTATCTTTTTTGTCCTTTAGGGAAATTTTAATAAAGTCTACATTGTTTTTTAAGTTTGTGAGAATATGCCTCTCAGAATTTTAGAAATATTCTCAGGCATCTTATTCTGGGACCCTTAGGAGTCCTCAAATGTGCTGTGCACTTTGACAAAATTAAGGTTCTTTTGAACTCTGTAGACCAGTCCAGGGGAAAACAAGGGCATTTAGGCCTCCTGCAGACCTTTGGTAATTATTGGAATAAGGGCTTGGTGCCTGTAGCTCAGTGAGTGGGGTGCTGCACACATACACTGAGGCTGGCGGGTTTGAGGCTGGTCTGGCCCACTAAACATCAATGACAACTGCAACAAAAAAATAGCTGGGCATTGTGGTGGGCACCTGTAGTCCCAGCTACTTGGGAGGCTGAGGAAAGAGAATCGCTTAAGCCCAAGAGTTGTAGGTTGTTGTGAGCTGTGATGCCATGGCATTCTACCGAGGGCGACATGGTGAGACTCTGTCTCCAATAACAAATAAAAAAAAATTATTGGATATAAGGACAAAAGGAACTGGCTTTTGTAGTCTTTCTGTAGGGACTTTATTGATTAATATTGCTCCTACTATTATTTTTCTTTTTCTCCCACTCTGTGTAAATATAATTCTATAGTTTACTTTTCTTGTGTATTATTTGTCTACGAATATAGATGAAATAAATCGATGTTGTAAATGTTAATGTTTACATTTTTATAGTTAATCACTATAGTATAAACTTTTATTCATTGTGAATTATTATCTCCTGGACGTTTAAGGAACACAACGTTCTTTAATAATATTTGTGGTTTTTTATTTGTTTCCATGTATCTACACAAGTCATGTCTATATGTACTGGCTTTACGCCACATAATGCATCCATTTTCTAAAATTGTTTTTTCTTTAATGCCAATCGTTAAACATTTAAGTTATGCCATTTATATCTGTTGAATTAATTGATAAATCTGATAATTTGGAACATTCGGGTGTACATTGCCACATATTTTCTCTCCTTCATATTTAGAATGAGAGTTAAGTATAGTGGAGAACATCTTTGGAATCCTGGAAGCCTACAGATTCAGTATGAGTTGATAGGTGACTCTAGAAGATTTTAGCATTTTTTTCATTTGAATTTGGTATAATGCAATGGAAACCTATTGCTTTTATATCTGGTGGATGTTTTTATAGATGTGAGGTAAAGAGGAAGATTTAGGAATAAAAACTCACTTTTAATCTTCCTGTTTACCAAGGTATATGAGCTTGTCCATTACTAAATTATCTATATGACTATGAGATTATAGTTTGACCATTTAGAATAAAATTACACATCAGGCCTAGTTACTTATTTTGGCCCTAACTAGTTAACTACCATCATGAACACTTCTTATAAGTCGGTTATTTCACACTTATCATTGTTTGTTACTAATGTAGAAATAATGAA
This sequence comes from Otolemur garnettii, assembly GCF_000181295.1. NCBI lineage: Eukaryota > Metazoa > Chordata > Mammalia > Primates > Galagidae > Otolemur > Otolemur garnettii. The sequence goes on along the minus strand of NW_003852401.1, from coordinate 19,985,408 downwards.
TAATTATGAATTAATAATTAAGATTAAGAATTGTGAATAGTATTTATTAATAATGCATTGTTCTTAATTCTTATGTCAGCTAAAGAAAGTAGGTGGTTAGAAAACTAGGAAATGGAGACTATCTCATTTCCTTTCCCCCCAATTTAATACATGTATGTTTGTTTGTGTGTGTTATACTGTATGTGTATATATATATACATATATAAAATACTATTCAGAGGGAAATTTGTAACATACAAACTATTGGTTTCTCAAAGCTAGTGAATAACATTTCCATTGAACATTTGTATACATAGTACCATATTTTCCTAGGTTATGCCTGTATATTAGGGGATATCGTGTACTTTTGCTGTGGGTTAGATAGCACAGATAGTGGATGCTTCTTTTGTACAGTAATTTGGAGCTAATGTAGCAGTTAAATTGTGCCCCCAAAATAATTTTCTGATGACGTTTAAGAGCATCAATTTTTTTTGATAGTGTAGAATATGATTAAAAACATAGAGCAATTAAAGCCCAATTTTTCAGTTCTTCATATGAATTTCTTAAGGAAATAGCAAAAATGTTGCTTTTTTCCTTTATTATGAGTCATTTATATTTTATAAAGTAATGGTTATTCCCAAGGACAGTTAGGTTTAAGGGGTAGGATAGTGTAGGATCAGGTTAAATACACACTAACTGCTCCTACATTGCCAGAGGACAACACTATGTGTTTTATTTGGACTTTTGAAAATCTTAAAGAGTTTCCCATCATTGTCTCCTCCTTTATGTCCTATTCAGTAAGTTTAATTCAACCTAATACATTGGGTTCTTTTCATAATTGTTGGAAAATTACTAATTTCTAAGAAAGCGAGTAATTCCCTTTACATTTTAAACATTTTTTCTCTTATTGTTGTGATATTTTAAAAATGGGATGCCAAGGAGTTGAGTCTGGTTTCCACATATGCCCTCAATGGGAACTACACGTGTGCTGCCCCCTGTCTTGCCCTGGACAGTGCTGAGTCCCCTTACATCTCTTAACCCCCTATAGTCCCGATTGCTCTTTCTCTTGATTCTTCAAAACCAGTGTGCATTTCTTCTTGACCCTCCAGGCTCTGTGTTAACCACAGTATTGTGATTGTTATTTTCCTAGTTGCTTTGCCGATTTCTGTATGGTGAACTATAACAACATTTGGAACTTTATGTTCTTGTGGTCAGATTACTATAAAGCCAGATATATACGGTGGATCCTATTTTTAACGAATAAGGTCTGCACTTATTTTGGCAGCACATATGCTAAAATTGGAACAATACAAAGAAGATTAGTATGGCCCCTGCACAAGGATGACATGCAAATTCATGAAGCGTTCCATATTAAAAAAAAAAAAAAAAAGAATAGGCTCTTATCTAGTGTTTGCAGCAGTGATTTCCAAGTATGGAACATTTAGTCCTCATCCCAGCTCCATAAAAATAGTTACCATCATTACTCTCAGTTTTTCTGACTGGGGAACTGAGGTACAGAGAGGTTTAGTGAGTTGCTTGGAGTTATATAGGTCATTCGTGCTGAACTTGACATTTGTATCCAGACTTTGAGGTATTGCACGGATCCCTCCTGGACAACCACCTCTCTGTTCCTGGCTTCTGCTGAACTGGTTGATTGGACCCATAATTCACGCACCTAATCTATTTAGTAAAAGATCTTCCAGCCACTCCTGTTGGCCAGGAGTGTTCACGCACACTCCTATTTGACCATGGCTTGCCTACTGTTCTTCCTATTGAGTTTTGTAGCTTATTCAAAATGTGGAATCCAAATGTATACAAATTTTGTAGCACCATCTGTGCTAACAAGATGAACATCAATTCAAAGTTTTTTTTCCCCAAGAAATTTTCCCAGAAATAATTTTCAGTACCTCACGAGCTCAGCTCCCCTAGGGATCTGGCAATGATAATCATGCTCAGACCTAAATTAGCTCATTAAAGGGGAGAGCATCACTATTTTATTTTTCTTCATGAACCAAAATTAGTAACACTGCACGAAAATGATTTTTTTTTTTTTTTGAGACAGAGCCTCAAGCTGTCACCCTGGGTAGAGCGCTGTGGCATCACAGCTCGTAGCAACCTCCAGTTCCTGGGCTTAAGCAATTCTCTTGCCTCAATCTCCCAAGTGGCTGGGACTACAGGCAACCTCCACAATGCCCGGCTGTTTTTTGTTTGTAGTTGTCGTTGTTGTTGGCAGGCCTGGGTTGGATTCGAACCTGCCAGCTCTGGTGTATGTGGCTGGTGCCTTAGCCACTTGAGCTACAGGTGCCAAACTGAAAAATGAAGTTTTTAGTGATGAGTCCAAGCTATTACTTGTGTTCTTTTAGGCGGAAGATCATGTCCTATACTGGAACATCTTTTGATTTCTCAGAATTCTTGTTTTCTGTCTTCCAAAGGGAAGCTAAGTATAGAAAGATAATTTAGAACTCTGTATACATAACTAATAAAAGGCAGCAGTGAACATAAATAATTTTGGCTTCAGAAGAATAATTGGTACAATTTACATTCAGACTTGTGGATGAATTTTCTTTGGGTAGCAGATGGGTGTGCATGAAGTTGAGGTAGCAGCAAAAAGCACAAAGGCCAACAAAGAGCATAGTGCATTTGGGTTCCTGTGACCATGAGCTGATGAGGAGCATTCATGTGGAGTGATAGTGGGAGAAAGACCTGAAAATCTCACTGGTGAAATCAAGTCTTGGAGCTCTTCAGTGCAGGCTCATCTGTTAGGCTTTATTCAAAAGGCAGAATAGAGGGATTATACCTTATTGAACTCAGAAATGAAACGTTAGAAGATATTTGAGGGTGATTAAAGTAATAGGTATAAAGATGGACTTACACTAGGAGAGACTACAGGCAGCAAAATTACTTAGCTGTGTTGTTATTCCAGATTTAGGGTCTGACAGTGAAGCTTGAAGGATGCTGATGGAAGTAATCAATGCAGGAGACGTCCTAGAGGAAGAATTAATTGTAAATGGTGACATGCTGAATTTCTAAGGGTGGAAGAGTAAGGAGGGACTAGAAAACATGGACGAGGAATTATGGTATTGTCAATAGTGGCTGAATATTTGCAGTCAAAGAAGTTACTCTTAGGTATGTTGAGTGCAAGGTGCATTCAGTTTGAACTCTGTGGAGGGAGTTTTAGACTGGAGATTATTAAGACTTTGGAATTAATTAATGGAGGTTAAGTCTTTCTAGGAACCTTTTTTTTTTTTTTTTTTAAAATAAGGTGTTATTGATAACTATACATTCATGAGAATCAAGGTCACAGTGGATTCAAAATAATGTTTTCTTTAATTTCTCACCTTAACCCTATATCTTTTCTCCAGTGGATATGGTTATGTTGTTGATGGTGTGTTAGATAGTATATGTGATATGGCTTAGCAAAAACTATTCATTTGCTCCTAATTTTTGGTTGTTTTTGGTAATTTATTTGTTAATAAACCTAAATAAAATGTATCTCAGAGTACATTTATCTCAACTCATTGGTTGTATTATTCAAAACAGGCATTCACTGAGTGCTTGCATTATTTGTTGACAACTCCGGTGTTCAGACCTCTCAGAGCTTTGCTCCTTGCCACACGCTTGTGAGGGGAGGGCAGTCCTCTTGCAGACATGCTGCAAAATACATGCTCTTTTCTTTCAGTTTTTCTTTGTACATCATTCCCTGTGAGGTGTGCTTGGCCTTTCCACATCTTATTTTCCCATTTATAGATGTGAATACCTAGATTTTAACCTCTGTTCAGAAGAAAATGGCTTTCTCACTCAATGATTGTTTTCAATTTAAAAGATCATCCTCAACCATGTAGTGCCTAAAGATTCACATATAGTATGTTCATGCATCAACTCGATGTAACTTGATGCAGCTGGCAAAATGTTTAATGAACTCCGATGCCATTGTGTTTCAGTGCACTTGCAGAAAAGACATGGTGAAAATTTCCATGGATATCTTTGTGAGGAAATTTCAGCCAGACAGATACCAGCTTTGGAAACAAGGAAAGGATATATACACTATTGATCACACGAAGCCTACTCCAGAATCCACCCCTGAAGTGAAAGCATGGCTGCAGAGAAGGAAGAAAGTAAGAAAAGTATCTAAAAGGTAACTTTCCCCATTCTTCACTGAAGTCAAGTGGGCCACGGAATATGTTATTCTCAAAGGCTACTTATTTGCTTTTCTTATTTTTTTCATCATGAGTTTACTTAATATCTTTCTGAAAATGTGAGGGAGAACATTTTTAATTCTTGCATGTGTAATAAATACAGCATAGGGTGAGATGTGTATTATTTTGTTTGAGAATATTTCTGAAATTGCGACACATGAATAATACAACAATGCAGAAGTTCTCTGACCCCTTTCACTAATGTATGATGTTTGGAGTTGAATTGGTCTTCTCCATTCATGTCTGTAGTTTAATCAGCTTCACTGAATTGATTGCTAACTTATTCAGTTTGCTACCAGTTTTATATCTGACTTTAGTGGTTATCTTTATCATTTTTCAAACCTTTAAAGTAATACTTTTCTCACCTAGATGCTTATTTTTTAAAATACTTTATAGCTTGGTTCTGTTATTCTGTGAGATGTAAAGCAGGGCATGTGGTGTTCCTGTCATACGTGTGTCCTTTTGAACTTTATTCCCCATTCCATGTTTTTGGCCAGAGCCATTTCAAAAGCTTTTAGGTCTTCTGTGGGCATCTTGATGTTTTAAAACCCATTGAATAAAGTATGTGTTGCCTTGCTAAGGTCTTTAGCCTTCCTTTAAGCCTCTTACATTTTCCAATTTATATTAAAATTTCCTCTTCAGTATTATTCAGTGTTTTCTTTCAGATTGTAAATGTGATATTTGTGCATTGGAGAAAATGTATTAATTTTATTTTAATTTTTAGAAAATTTTTAAAATAAGGAAGAGAGTAAAGAAGGAATCCCAAATCACCCACAACCTCACAATCCAGAGATAACCAGTGCTAACATTTTGTATATATCCTTTACAAATCTATTCATTACATATTATGTAATATTATACGCCTTTCCAAAATTGGGCCATGCTCTGTTAACAATTTGTAATATGCATGTCCTTGTGAACTTTATTCCCCACTAACAATTTGATGTCCAATTAATTATGTGTGTGTTTTTATGTACTTAAATGATTTGCTACAGTTTTTGATTTCTGCATGTATTTAACTAATTCCCTGTTTTTGGACCTGTAGCTTATTTCTCCTTTTTTGCTATTAACTAAATAACACTGTAAAGTTTAACTCTTTGCCCACTCTTCTGACATTATTTTTTGACTTTCTTTTTTCCCCCGGCACTTATTTTCTGTTAGTTTAGAATGGTAGTGAGCAGAGGCACCTAGTATTTCACCTTACAGTTGCCAGCAGATATTTAGAAGTGCTACTTTTCAAGTTAATTTAGTAGGTCAGGACCACCATTTTAAAATTAGGAAATAAAATAGAATAAAAAGTATTTTACTACTTCCCTAGTGGTAAGGGTAAGTATTAGCTCATGACGTGTGAGTGTGTGTTTTGCTTCCGAAATGTTTATCTCACTATGGGTTATATTCCAGAAAAGTTTGTAAAATATCAACTTTGAGAGTCTGTACCTTAGATAAATGTGTTAATCTTCGTTCACCTTCCTCCCTTCCCCCCAAATAAAGAAGAGTCAGCTTTAGAAGGAGACAGTGTTCAATGCAGAATTCAGAAGACATCTTGAGACTTGTTCTCTAGTGGACAGAAAGCACAACCCTAGTATGAAGTATATGAACGAGTCTTCTGGTATTAGCGAGTTTTGGCCTTTGTGGTTGTTAAGGAACCTGCGCCTATGACACTGGTCAGATTGCACATTCCTGTCAGTAGGTTGAAATAATCAATGAACTCTGCTCACCTAGTTGGAAAGTCCAACGTTAAGGTCCTCAGCCTTGTGGCTTGGTTTAAGAGGTTGCTGATTTTCCTTCAGCAATACCCTATTCACAGAAGTCTACCGAAGGGAATGATTCATGCAAATCTCAAAGGGACGTCAGCCATTTTTTTTCACACGTACTATGCTGTTTGTCAGCTTGGGATTGTCTCATATCAGTCACTGATGGGTTTGAAATAACAGTGATGATGGTAATGACAGTACTGCTACTGTTACTGCCATATGCAGCAGCCAGAGCTGCCCTGCCCTCCCTGACGTCCTGCAGTGCTTAGTTTTGTGGTGTGTTTGTGTTTGAGACACTGTTGGCTTTGAGTTGACTTGTGAGTGATCCTAATTGCTGGAAATGTTGTTTGATAACAAGAAGCACATATGACAAAGCTATCAAGTGACTTGCTAAAAAACACCAAGAGGAAGAACATGAAAATAGTGTCCTCTCTGAAAATAACTTAATGTAAGATTTTAAATGCATACAATTAGTCTTCCTCTTATCTAAATTCCTGTAGCTATTGGTGATTTGACATTTATCTAAACTATTTTTATGTATACCTGAGAATTATTCAAAACTCAAGAAGTCTAGTCACCTGAGACAAAGGGGATAACGAGAAATAACCTATATAAATTAGCTTTGGCTGCTATGTATGGCAGTTCACTTTGAAACATAAATAATTTACTCATTTTTGAACAGCAGCTTTATGAGAGCTCTTGATTTTCTTTTCCTGTCTTCATTATCTAAATATTTTATTTATTGGTTTAGTTTTTCTCCCATGTTATCATTTGTTACTTTATTTATTTTTTAAAATTTTGATGGTATTGCTTTAATATTCTAGCATTCTCTGTTTCACAATAATGTTTAATCTATTATTTATAATTTTTAAAAATTTCCTTTGTAGTAAATTGTTATTACAATTATTATTGAGATTTGGCTTTAAAATTTGATCCATTAATTGGGAAGATTACCTTGGCATAGTGATTAGAAAACTAACAGTTTTTTTTCTTTTTTCTTTTTTTGAGACAGAGTCTCACTTTGTCACTCTCCACGGTAGAGTGCTGTGGAGTCACAGCTCACAGCAACCTCCAACTCCTGGGCTTAGGTGATTCTCTTGCCCCAGCCTCCTAAGTAGCTGGGACTACAGGTGCCTGCCACAATGTCTGGCTATTTTTTATTGCAGTTTGGCTGGGGCTGGATTTGAACCCACCACCCTCAGTATATGGGGCTGGTGCCCTACCTACTTAGCCTCAGGCGCCACTCAGTTTTTTTTGTTTCTCAAGCAAGTGAAAGTAACGTGTGTGTTTTTTCAAATCTGCGGAAATATTCTGTTCTGATTATCGCTTCTCTTGTTAATAGCTTCCAGTGCAATAAGTCTCACTCTAAAAGGCCCAAGGCTGAGGAGGATGAGGAAGAGTCAGCTGAAGTCGATGGGGCGGAGGTCCCTAACCCCAATTCAGATATTGATGACCTCAAGGTCAGGGAAAAGCCTGAAGCAGCAATGAATCTGGGGGACCCAAGAGAAGAGACCCTCACTGGCAGCATGCAGCTGCATCAGAATTTATCAGATACTATCAAGTTCTCAGGTGAGAAAATGGCTGAGTGGTGGTGCATGGTTGATGATCAGAAGACCTAAATCTTCCTTCTCTAGGAAAAATATCTTACTGGTTCACTTGGTTTAACCAATTAGCTGCCTAAAGTTGTAGGCGACTCACGCAGGAGGCCAAGGGAATGTTATAAAAGTCAGGAGCACTGCTGCTATGTTTAACAGAATTGTGAGACAAACAGCTAGCTTTGCTTATTTGGTTTAATAAAATAGAAGATTCTAAAATGAAATTTTAAATTTTTTTTAGTGCAACTCAACTTACAATATATAATACATATTTTAAAAGCTTCTCTTGAATTCACATGGGAGCCAAGAAAACCAATTATGGATAATTCTTTGCAGTTTCTTAGTTTTCAACTTAATTTAAATAGGAATGAAAGATTAAAATTTTCATTTCAAGAACAATAAAAATAAAAATGCAGCCTATTGAAATGCACATAGTCTCCTGTTCCTCTATATTAAAGCTATCATCTAAATGTTTCTATCCCACCCCTCCACCCCCCCGCTTTTGGGACAGAGTCTCACTTGGTCCCCCTGGGGTTGAGTCCCATGCAGCATAGTTCATAGCAACCTTGAACTCTTGAATTCAAGTGATCCTTTTGCCTCAGCCTCCTGAGTAGCTGGGACTACAGGCGCCTGCCATAATGCCAGACTAGTTTTTTCTATTTTTAGTAGAGGTGGGGGTCTTACTCTTGCTCAGGCTGCTCTTGAACTCCTGAGCTCAGGCAATCCACCTGCCTTGGCCTCCCAGAGGATTACAGGCATGAGCCACCATGCCTGGCCTGTCCTTTCCCCCTTTATATCACAGTTCTGGAAATCTATGTTAATACATTGCCTCTTTAATATTTGGTGGAGTTTGTTTTTTTTAATTCTTTAATATCAAGCTAATTCCTGTCTTTCTCACCCCCTTCTACTGCAAACTCTTCAATTAGGACTCCTCTAAATACCTGCGTCTGACTCCCTACCCCACTTCCTTCTTTCTTATGTGACCCCATCTCTTGGCTGGACTGTTGCAGAAATGGCATCCTCCTGGGCTTTGCCAGTATCATTTCAGTCACCTCTGCTATTCAGTTCTCTATATGGCTATCATAAGGATCCTTGTAAAAAAGCTTAGGTTTTGTCCAAACCTTCTTCTTAGCATTATTCCACCAAGAATCACATAAAAAGTCTTTATATAGTCATAAGTGACCTGGTACCTGGTTGCTTCTCAAGCCTGATTACCTTTGAACTTGAAATAGTTGTGTGAATAGAGTTTAATAGAGACCTTTGTTTTTAATGACTTTGTACTTTAGTGGACAGTTAGATAATTAACCATGTAAGTACAATCCAGAGTAGTATGTAGCATGATAGAGCTGTCATATAGTGTTCTTGGTCTACCAGGAAATGATCCCCAAAAGACAGAAGCTAGGTAAGCAAGGTTTCTTGGGATAGGTAGCATAGTATTTAAATTTATTTTTGGTGAATGTATACAAGATAGAAAGGTGGAGAAGATAGAAGACGGAATAGTAACAAATACAGAGAAGAAGGTTATATAGTACATCTGAATATTTCATTATAGACTGTCATCCTGGTTTCTATGATAACTAGGTCTAATTAACCACTTTATGAATTGCTGGATGGTTTTGGCTAAGGGCACCCAGTTGTACTAGTTCTATCACTACACGTTTCTTTGCATTTTGATCTTCAGGATTTAGGTTTGACAGAACACTGCACTACAAAACTTGTCTGGGGCTCTGTGCCTATGGCTCAAGCGCCTTAGGTGCCAGCCACATACACCTGAGCTGGCAGGTTCAAATCTAGCCTGGGCCCACCAAACAACAATGATGGCTGCAAACAAAAAATAGCCGGGCATTGTTGTGGGTGCCTTTAGTCCCAGCTACTTGGGAGGCAGAGGCAGGAGAATCGCTTGAGCCCAGGAGTTGGAGGTTGCTGTGAGTTGTGATGCCAGCCCTCTACCCAGGGCAACAGCTTGAGGCTTTGTCTCAGAAAAAAAAAAAAAAAAACAACAAAAAAAACCCCAAAATGAAAACTTGGCTGGGTTAAGCATCAGAGCTCTCAGCTAATTATAGCATCTCTTGGAAGTTTATGTTGGATTATAATTCTTATTTTTTATAGATTTCAAATTACAGTTGCTTTGGATAATTACTATAATTGGCGTAACCTTTTCCTGCTGGTCTGTAGTGGAACCTTATTCAAATCCTTTATTTGATCTTCTTCCTTGTAAGGTGAAGAAGCAGTGGCCAGATGTGGAGAAACTCCTCTGGCCTCTGACTGTGAAACAGGATTCTCAGAAAATGTGTAAAAAGAGCATTCCTTTTTTGAGACAGAGTCTTACTCTGTTGCCCAGGCTAGAATGCTCTGGCAGCAACCTAGCTCTCAGTAACCTGAAACTCCTGGGTTCAAGCAATCCTTCTTCCTCAGCCTCTGGAATAGGTGGAACTCAAACTCCAGGTTCCCTTCACAATGCCTGATTAATTTTTCTGTTTTTATTGATAGCAGAGACAGGTTTTGCTCTTGTTCATGCTGGTCTTGAACTCCTGAGATCAAGTGATCATACCTCCTCATCCTCACACAACAGAGTGCTAAGTTTATAGATGCAAAGTATAATGCTTGGCCTTATCCCTTGTTTTGTCATTAAGTATTTTCCTTTGCCTAAGTTCATGATCTGACTTTAACAAATATGAAGGAAGACTATAGATTTAGTGACTTTTCATAGTCATGTTTGTGGAAATTTAGAGGTGAAATTGGAAGACACAAAGTCAGTTGAGAGCAGTTGAATAATTCTAACAGTAATAATACAATTCAAGGTTTATTAACAATCTTTTGTTCTATTCCCCAGAAAACAGCTACTTAACTACATCAATAAAAGAAGAAATAAAAACTGAGAATGACAAAGCCTATGCCACAAGTGCATCTTCTAAAGCCAGTGATGCCATGCCATTATCTAGTGGCCATGTGAAGTGCGAAGAATCAGACCCACCCAGGCTTTCATGGCCAAAGTCACCTGAGTCATCTTCCTCAGTGACAGAGAATAATGGCGTGTTAACAGAGGAAGAAGAGAGTGATGTGGAGAGCCAGGGGAGTGGCCTTGAACGTGGGGAAATCCCAGGGATCTCCAGTGGAGAGAGAAATATCTTCAAAGTCCCCAGTGTATGTGGCAGTATTTGCTTTTATTCTATTTACTGTATGGTAAGGTCACTTTTTGAACACAACATGCTGTGCATTGTTAAATCTTGTTTTAAGGCTCAGATAAATACCATTTAACATTTATGGGTCTTGATCATATTCCTTCAATGTCTGGGAGGTCCACCTTCTGTGATCTGTGACTCACACAGTGATATTTTAGAACATGCAGCTTTTGGCTACATGTTGAAACTTAATTTTCGTTTTTTTAATTAAAAAAAATGAAGCTCTTTATGTTGAGATAATTATAGATTTATACGCAATGGTAGGAAATACTACAGAGAAATCTTGTGTACCCTTTATCCAGTTTCCCCAGCACTGTCATTTTGGAATAGTATAGTATAAAATCACAACGATATTGACCCTGGACAGTCAAGATATAGAGTGGTGCTATCACCTGTAGTGATGACTGTAGTGTTGACTGGTCTGGGAACAATTTATCTGCTGCCTTCTGATCCCTTGTCAATAATTAATACTCTGTGTTCTGGGCTTCCCATAGCTTCTTTTTTTTTAAGAGACAGCATCTTATTTATTGCCCTTGGTAGAGTGCCGTGGCAACACAGCTTTAGCAACCTCCAACTCCTGGGCTTAGGTGATTCTGTTGCCTCAGCCTTACAAGTAGCTGGGACTGCAGGTGCCCACCACAATGCCTGACTATATTTTTGTTGCAGTTTGACCAGGGCCAGGTTTGAACCTACCACCCTCACTATATGGGGCCGGCGCCCTATCCATTGAGCCATAGGCACTGCCCCTTCCCATAACTTCTATTTGAAAATTAGGGGAGGACCCCCCCGGGTCATGCTTTCCTCTCTTTCCTTATGGATCCTGAATCCTAAATCCTAAACTACCATGATCTTCCCTGGTCCTGCCTACTCCTAAAAACAGGCCTTTTGCCTCTCTGAAAAGTCAAGACTTCTGTAGATGTTCAAGCTCCCCATTTTGACTTTTTGGGACCTGTTTAAGTTTCTCTGATTTCCTTGTACAATGTTAATGTTATATACTTTCAGCATAAACTTTCCCTGTAACCATAAGATTGGGAGTAGGTCAGGTAGGCTATGATTGTGTGAAATAATTGTCTAATCAGTACCTTTTTGACCTAGACAACCTGTTTAGGGAATTCAAATGGATGAGTAAGGAGTAATTGTGTGAGCTAATAAATTGAGCTGGCTGTGGAACAGGCATATAGCTCCTGCTCATTCAAGTTTACCAAAGTCCTATTTGTATCCTTGAGTGGTAGCAAGGGTGATCATGAAAGGTCAGCAACTCTTGAATACTCTGTTTCTAAGTAGTCTTAGAATGTCAAATGAAATACAGTTTTTTAATGTGGCCCAATGATGTTTTTTATTTTTTGCAGGATTACATATTCTATTATACTGTAAAATTAATATTTATCAAAAATACTAAAAAATGAATAAAAAGGTGGCTAAGGGAAATTTGAGACTAGCATTCACATACCATAATAATAAACCAAATTTACAACTTGATTTCTCGTAGGGGTTAAATTTCACTGAGAAAATACTGGGATTAATTATAGAATATGAGTCAAATCCTTCCTTTAATTATATTTAATCACATTCTTTTTTTTTTTTTTGCAGTTTTTGACCAGGGCCAGGTTTGACCCCACTACCTCCAGTATATGGGGCCAGTGCCCTATTTCTTTGAGTCACAAGTGCCGCCCTAATCACATTCTTTAAGTTAGAATATTCTGAAAACAGCTTTTTAGTTGCCTTGCTTTCAGAGGAGGTCAAAAGCTAGTGAGCTAGTGCTGTTGAACTTCTTCTTTATCATTTCCCCAATTAAGGACTTACAGCAAAGAGAGAAAACACCGCTATTGAGGGCTTGACTTACCCCTTCTCAAAAGAGCTACATGGTGGGTCAGCGCCCGCAACACAGTGGTTACCACACCAGCTACATATACCGAGGCTGGCGGGTTCTAACCTGGCCCCAGCCTGCTAAAATAACAATGACAACTGCAACAAAAAATGGCCTGGTGTTGTGGCAGGTGCTAGTAGTCCCAGCTACTTGGGAGGCTGAGGCAAGAGAATTGCTTAAGCCTAAGAGTTGGAGGTTGCTATGAACTGTGACACCATGGCACTCTACTGAGGGCAACAAGGTGAGACTCTGTCTCAAAATAAATAAATAAATAAATAGCTACATGGTGTTCTTCTCTCATACCAGATAAACTATGTATATGCTGTTAACAGCCAGCCTTAGCCGGTCTACTAAAGAAAGATTGCATTATGTATTAAGCTCTGTCTTATTCATCCATGTATTTATCCATCCATCTTTGGCCCCGTGCTTTGCCTGGAACACAGAAAGTATGTTCTGATTTACATCCTATTCCTGCCACCCCAACACTTCTCTAGACAGCTATATGTGTACACTGAGTGTTCCACTCAAATGTCACTGTGTCTGCAAAGCTTCCTTTGGTTGCCCATTATAAAATTGTCTCCTCCCCGTCAGTTTCTGTTCCTCTGTCCTGCTTTATTTTTCTTCACTGAATAGTACCTGATAAAGTTTTTAGTTGTTTATTGTTTGTTTCCTTATCTGTCTATAGTGCATGCTTATTGAGAGCAGGAATCTGAAGCAATTTATCCAGTTATAGGGCTAAGTATTAGAGCACATTATATAATACAGTAAGATCTCAGATATTTCTTGTTTTTGATTAAGGTATGATTACCTTCATTAATTTTTAGCTGTCATAAACATAGATAACTACTTTCTTTATTACTTTGTCCTAAATTCCCTATCCTCAGGATGTTTGTTTAGGCTTTTAAATGGCCGAACACAATACTCAGGCCTGTAATCTAGCACTCTGAAAGGCCAAGGGAGGAGGCTCACTTCAGCTCAGGAGTTCAAGGCCAGATTGAGCAAGAGTGAGACCATGCCTGTACTAAAAACAGAAAAAATTAACAAGATGTGGTGCTGGTGGCTGTAGTCCCCACTACTTAGAAGGGTGAGGCAGAAGCATCACTTGAATCCAGGAGTTTGAGATTGCTGTGAGCTAGGCTGACACCATAGCACTCTAACCTGGGGCAAAAGAGTGACACTCTGACTCAAAAAAAAAAAAAAAAAAAAAAAGAATGCTCTTACACATTTTGTCAGAATCCTGTTTCACAGTCAGAGCCCAGAGTAATTTCTCCATATCTGATCCCTGCTTCTTTACCTTATGGGGTGAAGAAGACTAGACTGCTTTCTTCACAATTGGTATAAATCCACTTGTTTCCACCTTTCTCTGATCCACTCTGCCCTCTGTCTTCCCCCTTTTTTAGAATTGAGATGTCAAGAAATCATGTAGGTGGATCCTAGCTGGAGGGTAGCTTTCTCCCTTTGACAGGAAATAGTAGCCTGGAGAGCTCAGAACAGATCATTTTATATAAAATTTATATGGTTTCCAGATGGCATCCATGTGTCATTAAAAAAACAATACTTTGGTTTCTCGTTTGATCGTTTGTATATATTACATGCAAGTGGTGATTCACTTCTGAATGGAAAGAAGTACACAGCCTTAACTTGGCAGGATTGCCTTCTCTGTGAGGATAGAAAGTAAAATTACCTGCCAAATGTTCACAGGGGAACTGCATAGAAATGACCACATGCCACAGTACTATATTTTTCTGAGTATGTAATTTTAGATTCAGATTAGTTTTAAGAACTTGTGAAAACTCGCTAACTGCTGAGCTACTGCAGGTTGATAAGCAACATGAAGTGGAAGGAGAGTTGATTGACCTCTTGGTAAACTTGCTGATAGAATGGATTCTTCTTTCAAAAGAAATTTTAAATTTTTTAAAGGGCTAAATCCCTAAGAGGTATATTAACACAAGATTTCTTCATAATTAAATTAGCATAAATCATTGTGAACTGTAGTCTTTTTTTTTTTTTTAAGCTGTTTTTGGCTTAAAGGCTGGCTTTGGTTTAAGGCTGGGTTTGAACCCGCGACCTCCGGTGTATGGGGCCAGTGCCCCACTCCTTTGAGCCACAGGCGCTGCCTGTTTTTTGTTTGTTTTTAATTATGGATGTTTCTCTTCCATTTTGTTCTGTAACCAGATAACAGAAGGAGAGACCAAGACCTCTAAGAGTTGGCGCCATCCACTTAGTAAGCCTCCAGCACGATCCCCAATGACTCTGGTGAAGCAGCAGGCAGCAAGCGATGAAGGTGAGCTGGTGATGTTTTAATCTAAACATTGTATAGATGGTGTTATACCACATTTTTGGAAAGAATTGTTCATTAGAAAAAAAATTCCCTCAGTAGGAATATATACTATTATCAGATTGTAAGTAATACACAGTTGAGAGGGAGAAGGAATTTGCGGTTTAGAGGTGATGACTTGCTTCATATAATCTAGCCATATTATAGGTAAAAGTCTTTCTGTTTCATATCATGGAATAACTTGGTCATTCCTGACGTTTATCTAAAGGTTCTCCATGAGAAGCTCAGTCTTACTTCTCTAGAAATGTTAGATCATACAATTAGCATCCTGTAGGATTTTTTGCATTGTTTTTACTTTGAACTTGAATCCTTTAATTTAACTACTTTCAGTAAGAAACTATGTGCTTTATTCTTTTTTGTTTTTTTGGCCAGGGCTGGGTTTGAACCCACCACCTTCTGTATATGGGGTCGATGCCCTAGTCCTTTGAACCACAGGCACAACCCTGTTTATTCTTTTGTATATCCTATTATACCTGGTGAAACATCCTTTCTCCTTAATTAGATTGCTCTGTTGGAACTTAAAACTATTTACTTTTCTTGGATGGAACATTTATCTTTTCATTTAACCTTGTTGCCCTTTTTACCTTTTTTTTTTTCTGCAGTTTTTGGCCGGGGCCAGGTTTGAACCCACCACCTCCAGCATATGGGGCTGGCACCTTACTCCTTTGAGCCACAAGGCCACGTTTTTTAAAAACAAATTACCTTTTTTTTTTTGAGACGGAGCCTCAAGCTATCCCCCTGGGTAGAGTGCCATGGCATCACGCTCACAGCAACCTCCAACTCCTGGGCTCAAGCAAGTCTCCAGCCTCAGCCTCCCAAGTAGCTGGGACTACAGGCGCCCGCCACAACGCCTGGCCATTTTTTTGTTGCAGCCATCATTGTTGTTTGGCGGGCCCGGGCTGGGGATTCAAACCTGCCACCTTAGGTGTATGTGGCTGGTGCCTTAGCTGCTTGAGCCACAGGCGCTGAGCCCAAATTACCTTTTTTTAAAAAACAAATTTTTGTTGCCTCAAATTCAGAATCAAACCACTGATCAGTGGGTGTCTTGTGTCTCTTAGCATCACAACGGCCTTTTCCCCCTATCTTTAAAGGATCAAATCAAGTAGGTTTTCTGTAAAGAGTCTTCTTTTGCAATATTCTCCAGTTTTGTGGGTAGAAATTTTTAACTAAAGCCATGCATCTGCAGGGATGCTGTCAAGTAAGAATAATGGTAGGGTTTCAGTTTCTTGTTTCCTTTAAACAAAGTAATCAGGGTAGGTAGATATCTTTCCCAGATTCTTTTTTTTTTCCCCCTTTTTGTTCACTCTCCTACCTATTTCCCATGTCTCATTAAAAAAAAAAAAAAAGATCCATAAGTGTAGGGATTCTTGTAAGGATGGTAGTAGTTTCTATAAACCCAACCTGGGTCAGAATTCTGACTCGAATAGTAGAAGTCAGGAAACAAACACACTTGTGTTTATTTTCATATATTATCATGTTGAATTCTTTTTTTTCTTTATTATACCCAGTACAAACCATTTTCCCCTTGCTTTCCAGATAATTAAAAGGCTATTCTGTATAATTAATACTACTGCACATTGCTCTTGAGTTTTAATTACCCCTCCTCATGGAATCTTGTTTCCAACATAACTTTTCTGAAGGAACTTGGCAGTGGCATTACTAACTCATAAGGAATGCTGCTTTCTCATGTGTCCTTATTTTCGCAGGAAGTTTATTTTGATGTGGACCATCATAATTTGGCCCACTGTTTCTCCTTGGAGAACAGTTCTGATTTCAATCTGTATAGCTTGCAGAATTTATAAATGGATTGGTTTAACGAAGTAGTCTCGAGGGTTTGGCATTAAATATCTTTCTGAAGCCTCGATGATTGTGGCTTTTGCAACAGTGTCATTTTCCATTCTAATATGTTAAGGACTCTTGACGTCCTCTGGGGATTTTTGAGAATTGAGTAGACAAATCTGAAAAGTTTTGTGATTGCTAAAGATTTTTACAAACTTCTAAACTGACAGTGGCAAATATTCCATGGCCTAGAATCGTCTTCATCACTGGGCCCTTGAATGTTAGCTCAGCCATTGCTTCTGTGTCAATGTTGCATGTGCAGCTGGAAGTGAAGGAGGGTTATTATTGCTGGAATGTGATGAGAACTTCAATGCTGGTCAGGAATAGACAATTCTATTCCTTCTTTGGGGGATTTTCTTTTTTTTTTTTTTTTTTTTTTTTTTTGAGACAGAGCCTCAAGCTATCCCCCTGGGTAGAGTGCCATGGCATCATGCTCACAGCAACCTCCAACTCCTGGGCTCAAGCGAGTCTCCTGTCTCAGCCTCCCAAGTAGCTGGGACTACAGGCGCCCGCCACAATGCCCGGCCATTTTTTGGTTGCAGCCATCATTGTTGTTTGGCGGGCCCGGGCTGGGGATTTGAACCCGCCACCTTAGGTGTATGTGGCTGGCGCCTTAGCTGCTTGAGCCACAGGTGCCCGAGCCAGTCTTTGGGGGATTTTCTATGCTACTTACTGGGCTCCATTTGCATTCCTCATTACCTAGGCTTAACTATCTTAGAGCATCTGAGAAATTGTGTATTAAAATGACATTTAGTGTCCCTACTGGTGAGCGAGCATTTCTTTATTCACTCACTGGTGAGGGAAGGTAGAATGTGACTTCCCATCAGAAGGACTGAGGAGAGGACAGAGACTTGATGCAGGACTTCTCTTGGCTTCCCTGCAGCTAGGAGACAAGTCACCTCTAAGTTCTTTTGGGGGCAGTGCAATCACTCTTTGATGCTAAAATAACTTGAAACTATAGACATCATTCTGATCGGTGGCAGGATCAGCAAGGATTTCTTGAGTCTAGCTTCTTATTCCTAGGAGAAGATTTTCCATGTTTAGCAGCAAGATATGAGGGCTGGTGGTAGAGGGTCATATAAAATAAAATAATGATGATTAGAATATAGTTTCTTTCCATACAAATTAGATCTAATTTTTTTGTTAAAAATACTCTTAGATACATACTGTATGTTTATCACTTATAATTTAACAGAAAATAGTAAACTATCTCTAGTTTTCTCTTTTAACTGAATTATTTCTCAGTTGGATTTTTCCTAAGGCTAGGGAGCTAGACCAGGTGATTTTGAAACATGGATTAATATTCTGTTTATTTTCCTATTTATTAAACAATATACGAATGTTATATTGAACCTAGACGTAAGGCAAAGTTGCGTGAGTCATTTTATTCTTGAAGTATCCAGGATATGTACTTACGGCAAGCTATCTATATTACTTGCATATTGCTGCTCGTGTCTGAGTTCAGTGTCCATGGGGATGGAGGGTGTGTATGTGGCACAGGTGAACCAGACAGGCTCTGAGAATAAAGCGGCCTTGGAAGGCACTGGAAGTGAGGGGATGTGGCACTGTTTCCTTTGTCCTTTGGTAAAGATGCCTGTCACATTTCCCCTTACTATGTCTGCTTTCATACAGATTACAGGCTCAGTTCCTTACTGTGCCTTTGACCCTGGTTGTAATCCAGTCCCAGTTCCTTTCCGTAGCTTCATTTCCCTCCACTTCCCTGCATGAGTGTGTGAGACTGACTTCCTTTCCATCCCGATAGCATTTTTTATTCCCTTTCTGGATATAGTCTCCTGCTTTTTGCTTGGACACATTTCCCTGCTATTCCTTTACCTGTGATCCCCCTTCCCTTTTTGGAACCATTCTCAACCACTTGTCACCACCCACCTCTCCTTTTTCCGGCTGTCCTACCCATGTATTGCGTACAGATCTGGTTTCTTCTCTCTGGGCACCTTACATTGTGCTTCACTTTTTGTCTCTATGTCTGTCTCTCCACCCTCATTCCATTCCTTTGCTTCCTCTTCAAGACCTTAGCAGTGAACTTTTCATTGCAATCCCTGTGTCTTACATCACCCCCGGAACATCCGGGTAACGTGATCGATAACCTTTGAAGTCAGCCACTAAAAGGATAGTCACGTTCCTCAGTGTATTATTCCATAGTGTTAAAGTAAAAGAAAAATGTAAATCCTTGTCCCGGAAATAGTTTTTGCATAGAAAAATATGCTATTTTAATTAGTTGTTAAAATGGAATATAATATATCACCTATTTCTGTGTTTTATCCTGATGGAGTTGGGTTTCTTTTCTACTGTGCCAAGTCTGGAACTCTCTCACAGTTAAAATGCGGTGGATATGTTGCAGACATGGCTAGTGCCTTGGAGTTTTCAGGGCACCTAGGGTTATGACGTTATGTCCGGTCTGGAATTGATGCCTTCTAAAATAAAGAGAATAGTTGATATAGAGTTGAAAGACTAAGTTGAATATGTTTAATAAAATGGAATTGTTTAAATGAAGCGCGGTGCAGCAGTTCAGTGAAACACGATGCAGTTATCAAGAATGCTTTCAAAGTGCCACATTTAACATTCAGAAGATAATGCTTCCAGTGCAAGGTCATATAAAATAAAGTTCATCCAGATTTATTTACATTCACATTATATGGAGACAAGAATTTCTCTTGATGATTTTGGAAAATATTTAAAATGTTGCTCTGTAGCTTTCGTATCAGTATTTACTGTCTTCCTACCTATTTTGTTGTCATTCAAATTTACAAACTTTTTTATTTTTAATTACATCATAGCTGTGTACATTAATACTGTCATGGGGTACAGTGTGCTGTTTTTATATACAATTTGAAATATTTTCATCAAACTGGTTAACATAGCCTCCATGTCATTTCCTTAGTTATTGTATTACGACTTTTATATTCTACATTTAGAAAGATTCACATGTACCCTTAGGCTGCAGTGCCATGGAGCCAACCTACCTCACTGTACTTCAAACTCCTAGGTTCAATCAGTCCTCCTATTTCTGCCTCCCAAGTAGTTGGGACTATAGGCATGCACCAGGATGCCTGGCAAATTTTTTCTTTTCTTCTTCTTTCTTTCTTTTTTTTTTTTTTTTTAAAGTAGAAATGTGGTTTTACTCTTGCTTAGGCTGGTCTTGAACTCCTGAGCTCAAGCAATTTTCCCACCTTGGCTCCTAATGATGCTAGGATTACAGGCATGAGCCACCATACCTTGTCCATATTCACAAGTTTTTTTAAGCCCCAGCACGTAGCTTCCGACTAGTGTTTTGTTCTGCATTACTTGAATCGTGCTAATGTAAATTCAGAACTTCTCCCAATCTGACTTTAGGTGAATAGACATTCTAAATGTAACACATTCTAAATGTAACAATGTCAGCTCAGCGTGTCTTTCGTCAATCCTATTCCCATTCTGTTGCCTTCATGGTGAACTGTTCTTTGAAACTTTTATCCTGCATGTTGTTTCTTAGCATTTTTTTATTTTTGAAAATTTTACCCTATCTGTTTCCAGTATAAATGATCTAACTTTTCCTGCTAGTACTTCTCATACTCACTGCTTTTGCGCTTATTGTTCACCCAGCCACCTTGGTTAAGTGAAGAGATTAATGATGTTTCTAGTGCAACTGTAAACTAAGGACAAGCCCTTTGAACATACAAGAGATGTCATGAGCATGGTATTTGCTGACATGGTGATACTTTGCTCAGCGGTTCCTAATGTAAGAAATATACAAGATTGTTACTGAAATTTATAAGGAAATATACAAATTTATTATTATAAATTTTTTCGTATGCTAATAATTTCAAAAGTTTCCATAATTTCCTTTAAATTCAGACAAAAAAGTATTTTCCAGAGATTTTGAATGTCAATGTCATGAACCTAGGTTACCTAACATAATCCTCCAGTTACAAAATATTAGGAATAATAGATAAAATAATTTCCTTTTATATTCAGTCAAAAAAAGTATTTTCCAGGGATTTTGAATGTCAACGTCGTGAACCTTGGTTACCTGATAATCCTGTCATTGAATGTCAACGTCATGAATGTAGGTTACCTGACATAATCCTCCAAAATATTAGGAATAATAGATAAAATAATTTCCTTTTATATTCAGTCAAAAAAGTATTTTCCAGAGATTTTGAATGTTAACATCATGAAACTAGGTTACCTGACATCCGTGTCATTGAATGGCAACCTCACGAACCTAGGTTACCTGGTAATCTTCTAGTTACAAAATATTAGGAATAATAGATAAAATACAATAGACATCCTTTTACATTCCTGGAGAAGCAAAACAGCATATGTTGTCATGTTTACAATTGTGGTCAGTTGGTTCAGCCACTCTATAACTGTGACACCTGCATGCTTTGGTGCCTCTGTTTACACAGTAGGAACAGTAGCAGTGTCTGCCACACAGGACGGTTTTGAGGGTCGGAAGCACAGTGTTTTGCATGGATTAAATGCTTGTGGCTATTGTAACGCATTTATGAGGAGGATGGTAGCTGAGCTCTCAAGAAATGAGGACTGTTCAGAGGAAATTGAGAGAGGAATGATTGGTAAGCGGAAAAGGCAGCTTTGGCTGTGTAGGGGATATTTGCCAGCATCAGAGGGGAGGCAGGCCAGTTGGAAGTAGGACCCTATAGAGTTCCACAAACACACAGAGATGGACTCATAAATGCCTCCCTCAAAAGCTGGGCACAGTGGCACACACCTAGTCTCAGCTACTGAGGAGGCCTGAGGTGAGAGGATCCCTTGAGCCTAGGAGTAGGAGTTTGAGGTAAACCTGGGCAATATAGTGAGACACTGTCTTAAAGAAAATAAAAGCTTATGCCATTAGTTAAGGGCACATTGGGGAAACACAAAATCAGAAAGCCAAACCACCCGTAGGCATAGGGAATACTTGTACAATACAGCTTCTTTGCTTGGACCTTAGGCTTGAGTGGGGAAGGCTAGTTGAATAGAACAGAAATTTGTCCTGTGAATTCCTAAAACTGGTCAAATTTAGATCTCTTATTCCAAGTTATTTATTTAAAAGAAAGTACATACTGGTTGTTAATGGCTCAAGGGCATTTGAAAGAAGCAATTGCAAGTGTTTTGAACACATCTTCTGGTTGACTCAAGCTCTGTACAGTCTGTAGTCCTGGCTCTATGCCTTACAAGTGTTTTGAATTTGGGTAGCTCTTCTCTCTGGGCTCAGGTTTGATGATGAATGAACAGGGTTCCTGTCCTGTAAGTTCATGCGTGGGTTTTGGGCACTTGATTATATTCTTTGAAACAGCTCGTGGTGGTCTATTGAGGGCTACTTTTCAAAAGAGCTGATTGCCATTGGACTAAATTTTTATTTGTAACTCTTCAAGTTTAATTTTATGATTTCAAGAATGATTATGACAGAAAGAGTGAAAGATGCAGATATCCGTCTCTATTATATTTACCCAAGTATAGAGGTGACCCAACTCCAATTTGGAATGTTGGCAAGATTCATATTAAAGTCTTAGTTATGACTCTGATGTTCTCTAATCTGAATTGTCTGAATAAGTATTTATCAATCATTACTTCAGGAAGTGTAGTTTTGTAATGAGCCATTAAGCATCTCTTTGAAATTAAAGACAGCTTAGACCACTGATCCCTTTCTCTGTACTGTCTGTATGCCTTGAGGGTGAGGGTAAGGTTGCATTTCAGACAGTGTTACGGTAATTTATTTTCTGGGGAGTCTGTATGTATTAATATAATAATTCATTTAGTAATGACTTATATTTTTAAATATAGATATAGAAGAGTTGGAAATTGCTGCTTCAATTAGAGAGCATTCCTGGTGTTTGACCATTATTTAACCCACTTAACCTAGGTTTTCAGTTGCTTTTGAAGAATAAAATAGATACATTTAAGTAAGTGAAATCTCATATCAAGTTTGGAAAAATTGATTACTTCCACAAATGGTTTTCTCTGTTATGCAGTTGAATACTCTGACTGGTACTAAGCATATTTTGTCAAGACTAGAACTGCCCACTGATTTTACACTATTAGAGTTGTCTGATTTTTTTTTTTTTCTGATACTGCCTGAGATTTCATGTTGTATTTACTGAATACTTTACCCTGTGCCATCCAGTCATCTTACTGTTCGTTCTATGAGTCCCCAAGGTGGGTCTTGGGAACTTTGCAATTATGCCTTGAGTAAAAAGATGTTATTTAGAGTTGGAATTTGGATATAGAATTAGGGTTCAAGGACTTAGAATAGTAAATTGGCTATTTCACTTTACTTTTGGCAGGCACGTGTTTTGGGGAGAATTACATCCTCCTGCTCCTGCAGGTTGTAATCCTCTCTTCTGCCTGTATTAATGCACATTTGCCAATTTTAACTTGGTTCTTTTATTTTAAGTAACCTTCTATTATGTGAATATATTGACCAAATGATATCTTTGTAACTCAAACATTATAACCATTATTTTAAATGTTAAATACAAATATTGCTTTAAATATTAAAAAAGTATTCTGTTGTTGGTGGCACCTGTGGCTCAGTGAGTAGGGTGCTGGGCCCATATACCGAGTGTGATGGGTTCAAACCCGGCCCTGGGCAGCTAAAACAGCAATGAGAACTGCAACAAAAGAAAGCCGGGCGTTGTGGCGGGTGCCTATGGTCCCAGCTGCTTGGGAGGCTGAGGTAAGAGAATTGCTTAAGCCCAAGAGTTGGAGTTTGCTGTGAGCTGTGATGCTACAGCACTCTACTGAGTGCGACAAAGTGAGACTTTGTCTCAAAAAAAAAAAAAAAGAAGTATTCCTTTGTTTTCTTAGTTGGTCCTGGGCACAGGGCTGTTTTATGGTACCTTTGTTTGCCCGTGTATGGCCTCATAGAACTAAGTCATGTAATCTCTCTAAGCTCATCTCAGATGTTTACTCATCTTTATGATGAAATTAGTTATCCAAAGTTTCATGCAAACTCTGAAATTCTGATTACGGGAGTACTTTAATAGGAGAAGGTATTCCTTGACCCCTTACAGCTTGTCACAGAAGGAAAATTGTGAAGTATGGATACATCCCTTTTTGACAGTGTTTTTTCTCTGTGAAAAGTCCATTTTGCTGGCAGCTTTGAAAAATAAATGCTGTTTTGTGACTGCTACATGTCATGTTCCAGATGTTATTAATTTTTTCGTAATGATGTCTTCTTTTTTGTTCCATCAGTTCTTATTAGCTTGAGGTCATATTATACTTTCATAACAAGCACAGTTATAATTCTAACCATTTAAGCAATAAAACAGCAAATTCAGAGATTACTAAGTAGATTGAATTGGAATGTTTGTTGATAGCTCCCAGCCAGTGTTTTCATGCATTATGTAGACATACAACATTAGATATTTTTGGCACTCAGATTGAATGGATATCATATCTAATACTCAGGTTTGTTATAATAATCAGTTACTCTCAGCTTTACTTGATTTCTCTATCAGTAAATCTTACAGGATGTCCCCATGCCATTGATTTTTACTGTAATGTGGGTAATAAATACCAAAAACATGTTCTTACTATGCTACTGGCTTGATTAGGTTTTTATTGAATTACAGCCAGAAATCCTTGCTTTGTTACTTAGGCCACTGCTTTCTGTTCTTATATTCAGTCTTGAAACTTTTCAAACAATAATTGACATGAACTGTTGTAACCAAGTCTGCATGTGCTGAAAATGTGGGGATTGTAAAATATGTTTCAAGACTGATTTCTTTTAACTTCACACATTCCTTGCTGCTCTTAAAGTCTTTTTTTTTTTTTTTAAGAGACAGAGTCTCACTTTGTCACCCTTGATAGAGTGCTGTGGGGTTACAACTCACAGCAACCTCCAGCTCTTGGTCTTAGGCGATTCTGTTGCCTCAGCCTCCTGAGGACCACAGGTACCTGCCACAATGCCCGGCTATTTTTTTTGTTTTGTTGTTGTTGCTGTTGTTGCAGTTTGGCCGGGGCTGGTTTTGAACCCTCCACCCTTGGTATATGGGGCCAGTGCCCTACTCACTGAGTTACAGGAGCCACCCAGCTCTTAAAATCTTGTAGATAACGTATTAGGAACAGGTTTTGATACAATTGCCTAGTTCATTCTCTTCTTTAGAAAAATTAATGTTTCTATTAAGTTAATATGTATGAAATTGCCAATATTTGATGATTTTTTTTAACCCTATGAAAACTGAAGTCTTAAATGTATTATTTTATATTTCCTTAAACTTGTACACAATTCCTTTTCCCCTGACACAGAGATGTCTTAACCAGAGAGACCATTGACGTATTTATAAGACCATGTGTCTTATATTTTAGAACACATATTCTGTATTGTTGTTTCCACCTTTTCTTTTTTGTAAAACTACCTCTGAAGATGGAGAATAAGGATAGAAATTTATGTCTATTTTAAAATTTAATTTTATACTTACTTTATGATCTTCACTTTTTCTTCCCTTTTTGCCACTTAACCAGTGAAAAATTAGTTCTGGGCTGGCAGTGTTTTGCAGGCTGACATTTGGGCACCTTGTTCATGGATATTGGGAGGTTAAGTAACATGTCCAGAGCTTCCAGTTTGTGAATGGTTAGAATGTGCTCACTTGGTCCCCATTTTCATTCTATGTAGAATTATTTTACTCTTTTTCTCCTTTGAGTTCTTAGGTTTCTACGTTTTTAAGGGGAAGGTAAGGGGATAATATTTTTATCCCTGTCAAATGCACTGATTTTCCATCGTTTTATTGGTTATGTTCTTTGTCTTCTTGAAAAAAATTTTGAAACATTTTCAAGATCAAAAAGTTCAGGCTCATCACCTGTAGTTCAGCGGCTAGGGCATCAACCACATACACTGGAGCTGGCAGGTTCGAACCCAGCCCGGGCCTACCAAACAACAATGACAACTACAACCAAAAAATATCTGGGCATTGTGGTGTGCAGCTGTAGTCCCAGGTACTTGGGAGGCTGAGGCAACAGAATCACTTAAGCCTAAGAGTTTGAGGTTGTTTTGAGTTGAGATGCGTGGCACTCTACTGAGGGCGACAAAAAAAAAGTTCAAAAAATGCAGGTATTTTTTGTTGTGCCCCCCAAAATAGAATCTTAAGTAGAAAAATTTGGCTATAGTATGTGAACATGTTTGAGCATAATATAAATATTTTTGTAGTTGCTATCAAGGTCTTTCTTGAGGAAATACAATGGCTTCAAGTGAGTTAGGCAGTGATCTTCTTGGGAGACGACAGTGAGTATAAAGACCAGGAGAAGCGACTCTGGCATGAAATAGAGCTGATTGGACCATGTCATGAATTTCAGTATGGAACAAGAGAATGAACACCTGCAGCCCTGTCATTTTCTTATTTCTGTATGTTCTCTTGAATAGTCCATGCCATTGCTTCCTTAGCAGTTGGCATCGTGGCTACCCTGTTGGAAGTTCTCTCCTTAGCAACTGTTTTGTGTGATCTGCAAGGTGATGCCCTTATTAGTTGTGAAGTCAAAATGTCAAAAGATCCTGCTGTTATTTTCAGAGATGACTAGAGCTGACCTTCTAGCAAAGGGAGCTTTTTTTTGCAGGTAGATTGCAACATGCTGGCAGTGTTTTGCTTGGAGATCTTGTTTTGCCATTTGGTGCTTTCTGTGATGGGAAGTTTTGAATTCCTTGAAGGGAAAGGACTGTTTTAATTTTTTCTTTACAGAATGTGTCATATTTTCTAGCATACTTTGATTTTTATATGCTCATTCTTTCATCCATCTTTGGGTTTTTTATTGTAAGTGGCAATTTATAATGTATAAATTTATGGAGTATAAAGTGATGTTATAATCTTTGACTATACTGTGGGGTAGTAATTAAAGCACGTAATTAGCATATCTGTCACCTCAACCAGTTAGCATGTTTTTGTGGTGAACACATTTGAATTTTACTGTTAGCAATTTTGAAATATTTAATACCCCACTTTCTCTTCAGATCATATATATCTTTTGCCTTTTTCACCTATCTTTGGTATGATATGATTTCAGCAAGTTTCTTAAAGATATGCCAGCTTTCTTCTAGGATTTTTCTTTTCTACATCCCCACTATGCTGAGAATTTACTGTGCTGGTTTCATCCTACTTGTATACACTATTACTAATCCTTACCTATAATTCCTTTTTTTTTTTTTTTTTTTAGAGACAGAGTCTCACTTTATTGCCCTTGGTGGAGTGCCATGGTGTCACAGCGCACAGCAACCTCCAGCTTTTGGGCTTAGGCAATTCTCCTGCCTCAGCCTCCCCAGTAGCTGGGACTACAGGCACCCGCCACAACACCCAGCTATTTTTTTGTTGCAGTTTGGCTGGGGCCAGGTTTGAACCATCCACACTTGGTATATGGGGCCAACACCCTACTCACTGAGCCACAGGAGCTGCCCAATACTTACAATTCTTTATGATAGATGGTGCTAGCCTCATTTTTACTGAAGCTAATAGTCAGTAACTCATGGCCCATGATCACAAGTCTGCTAAGCAATAGATAACAGGTTATATGTCCTATCTGTTCAGTTCCAAAGTTGCACTTTTTCTACTTCATCACCCTAACGACTCCTTAGTATAGCTAGAATACTGGTTAAAAGCAGAAGTGAGCATGAGTAAATCAGCATTCCAATATTCCTTGTTTTCATCAGGTGTATTGTAAGAATATATATATGTGAAATATGAGCTAATATTCTTTAAGAAACTTATGCAACACTGGTAATGCCAAAGTTTCCCCGATGAAACCCACCTCCCTGGAGGCACTCTAATTATCAGAGCATTTTTATGTAATAGCATTTTAAAGGTGTGTCCTTTGGAGTGTATCTTTTCTGTAAGTGTATGCTGAGTCAATTAGACCATATCCTTTTGGAACGTTTTTGACATCTGTGTTATTGAAGATAATGCATCAGCTTGATGTTGTGGTGGGTGCCTGTAGTCCTAGCTATTTGGGAGGCTGAGGAGAGAATCGCTTAAGCCCAAGAGTTTGAGGTTGCTGTGAGCTGTGATGCCACAGCACTCTACCCAGACAGCTTGAGACTCTGTCTCAAAAAAAAAAAAAAAGAAAAAGAAAACCTATGTTCATCTATTTCATTTCTAAAGTGCTTTAGACCTAAAACTTTAGAATTCTGTTATTCACTAATTACATTAGCATTTCATGGGAACTGTAATTCAGACTTTAATTTTCTTCAATGTTACCACTTTCCTGTAAAATAATACCTAGAAGTCCTATAACTTTTTTCTCTTTTGTATTTTTAAATACACCTTTATAATCTGTTAAAAGTTAGCAATTCCAAAAAGTTCCTGAAAAATCATTTGCCTATATTCTGTACAGGAATAATAAAGTTCCCGAGCTTGAATTGTCTTTGCCTTTTTCAGTAACTCATTCCTGTCCTCACATTTGCACACCTGTCTCCCTACCCCACCTACTCCTCTCCCTCCCACCTCTTCTCGCCCCATGTAGCCCCATTTCTTTCAGGATGTTTGAAACCATATATAATGTATTCCAGGACTGAGATTTTGCTCAAGTACCTAAAACATAGCAGATGCTATTGTGCTCTTCATAGCAGAGAACGGTGCTGTAGCAGCCAAAACACATCAGTGGAACATAACCCCAAGCAACAAAGTCATTGTGGTGATTGGCAAAAGAATCAGTGCAGTCAGTGGCTTTTCTCATCTGCTGGGTTCTATCAGTAAGTCCTGGCAGCAGCACTTTCACAAATGGCCCAAATGTTTTTCTATAGCAAAATACATTTACACTTTGTTAGCAAAATTTGTTTAAAAGGACTTATTGAGAGAGTCAGTAAATCCGTTGTAAATCTATTCTTAAGGTAAAGTTTTCCCCAATTCATAAGATTGTATATTTTTATAATTATAACAACTTAGAAAGTCCCTTTATTCTAGACATTTAATACAGTTTTTTATAGAATTGATATCATTCTGTGGGCAGTTTTGTGGTCTTGTTTTTCATATGTAAATATTATATTCACTTGGCTCAAGCTTGTATCTCAGTGACTAGGGCGCCAGCCACATACACCTGAGCTGGTGGGTTCGAATTCAGCCCGGGCCAACTACCATGAAAAAATAGCCAGGCGTTGTGTCTGGTTCCTGTAGTCCCAGCTACTTGGGACAAGAGAATTGCTTAGGCCCAAGAGTTTGAGGTTGCTGTGAGCTGTGATGTCACGGTACTCTACCGAGGGTGACATAATCAGACTGTATATCAAAAAAAAAATTACATTCACTTAATACCATTTCATAAAATGTATCTATTCATGTTATACAATATTATATTTCATTCCACAAAAGCACTTCCTAATGCCTGTATAATATGGTTATGCTATAATTTATTTACATATTTTTTAAGGATACTTTCTTTTGGATACTTCTATTAAGGACATTGATTGTTTTCATCATAATATACAGCATTTAATAATGTTTTTACGGAATGGGAGAATAAAGGCATTTTTTTCCTTTATAAGGATAAATAAGCCTTTTGATGGAAATATTTTTACATGGGCGATAACTGATTATCTGTTTATACTGGCATTGACAATTTATTTTGTTTTATAGTAATAGGTATGTTTATTTTTGTTTCAGTTTTTTTTTAATTAAATCATAGCTGTGAACATTAATGCAGGGCATTGGCAATTCTAATCTGTGTTTTTATTTTAAAAGTCCAGGAATTATGGCATATATTTTAAGTAACTTTCTGAATGCCATTACGAAGATTATGCTGGAGACCCAAAGGAGTGTGAACCATTATCCGCTGAAACCCTGGTCATAGCAGTGAATAACAGCTTTGTGGCCTTTATCTCATATAACCTATAGGAAAATCCTGCAATTTAGTAATCTTGTACCCGTTTTTCAGATCAAGAAACTAAGACTTAGGGTGATGCCTGTGGCTCAGTTGGTAGGGCGCCAGCCCCATATACCGAGGGTGGCGGGTTCGAACCTGGCCCTGGCCAGCTAAAACAGCAGTGGCAACTACAACAAAAAATAGCCAGACATCGTGTAGTCCCAGCTACTCTGGAGGCTGAGGCAAGAGAATCACTTAAGCCCAGGAGTTTGAGGTTGTTGTGAGCTGTGACACCACAGCAATCTACCAAAGGTGACAGACTGAAACTCTGTCTCAAAAAAAAGAAAAAAATAAACTGAGATTTAGAATCATAAGCAAACTATACTGAGACTATATAGATTATATGACTGAAGTATTATTTTACTTTATTCTAATAGGACTCTACTGTTATAGCCATGCTTACCTCGGGGTTGTTCTGTATCTCTTGAACTAATGTTTTTAAATATATATGCTTATATATATTTAATAAAATTGGCTTGGTGCCTGTGGCTCAAGTGGCTAAGGCACCAGCCACATACACCTAAGATGGCGAGTTCTAATCCAGTCCAGGCCGCCAAACAACAATAATGGCTGCAACCAAAAAAAATAGCCAGGCACTGTGGCGGGCGCCTGTGGTCCCAGCTACTTGGGAGGCAGAGGCAGGAGACTCGCTTGAGCCCAGGAGTTGGAGGTTGCTGTGAGCTATGCCATGGCACTCTACCCAGGGGGACAGCTTGAGGCTCTGTCTCACTAAATAAATAAATAAATAAATAAATAAATTTTTACTATTTTTCAGTATGACTTTTTATTTTATATAAGATGCATATGTATAGTATGCTTCTCTGTGAAAAGCAGTGTAAATTGATTTACATAGACATTGATAAAGAATAAATACTTACTTTATTATTAAAATAAAAAGTGTCAGGTGGTGCCTGTGGCTCAAAGGCATGGGATGCCGGCCCCATATGCCAGACCTCTGGGTTCAAATCCAGCCCCGGCCAAAAATAAATAAATAAATAAATAGAAAGTGCATATCTACACAGTTCCTGTAACCAACTTCTCTGTGTTATCCTAGCTTACCTTGGGAAGTTTTATTAATTTGTGGAAATTATTTAAATTCTAATAAATAGAAATTTTTTGAAGATTCTCTGGATACCTTGAAGATTCTCAAAGAGAATTCCAGGAAGCCTTACTGTCTTTTTGGAGCCAGAGCATTTTTTGAATTCACTGGACACCCACCCCTCCCCTTTTCCTCCCTCAGTGCCCTATTGTACCGAGGGTTTCCCATGTGCCCTTCTGACTGCAGAGTTAATTGTCAATGACAAGGCGTTATCACTTTGAGTCTTTTGAAAAGTGGAATTGTTTATGATCCATGATGAGTGTGGTTTGAATGACAAGGATGGAGAATAGTTTTTGATGCATTTAAGCTGTCTAGGAAAGGGTAAGGTAGTCTTATAAGCAGGCTATCTCTGGGTGGCTAAATACTGTGAATTTACCTATAAGTAACTATATATATATGCAGAAATTGTGGTCATCCTCTTAGTACCCCACTTGTCATATGAAATGTTGCAGGAATACGAGGCCCAATGGAGAGAAAGAACACTCGAACACCAAGATCCATGTCTTAGAAGGGCTTTATTTCCACTGGTGGAGCCACGGTGGACTAGAGTCCAAAAATGGCTGTGCTCCCTGACTGGTTCTGTCTTTTATCTCCAGTCAAGGGCTCTTTGTCCACAGGCACCCTTCTCATTGGTCAGTTTGAATGGAGTTGGAGAAGGCGGGCTCGGGCTTTCGTTTCCATGTCCCAGGAAGTTATGTTTCTACGAATTCCAAAGTTGGGGAGGACTTTGTAGGCGCTTCTGTGAGAAGACTTTTATTCTCCGAGGCCTCACTTTTCCTGGGTATTCTCTCAGTATAAGTCACACATTTTTGTTATAACTCAAGTCTTCCGGAGTGCTATTATGAGGTTCTTGGTGCATATCCATTTCTACTACCTTTGTTTGGGAACTTTTAATTCTGCTAGAAATATTCAGAGTAAGAGGTTTCCTGGGTCTAAGTGAGGAAGAATATTTTTAATACTACTACAAAACAAGAATTTCAGACTGTTGTGTGTAAGATCCATAAGTTTAGTGTTTGAGCTGTAGTGTTATGCCTAGGAGTCTCTCAAAGACCACACCACCACACAAGTTGAATTTAAAGAAGAGTCCTTTTATTGAAGAGCTGGCCCGCAACTGCCTCAGTGTCCTAACATGGGGTTTCTTAGAGCAGCCCAGTTATCTGTGCCTCTGGTTTTATAGGGCAAAACTTTTCCAGGGGCAAGCAAGCACTATTACAAGAAGCAAAAATAGCAGTTAAAGGACTAGGGGGAATCTCGAGGGTAGGGTAGTTAGGCATTTTATACAGTGCTATGATCACAAGAGTGATTAGTGATTTTTCTTCTTTACAAAATAGGTAGAAACCACAATGTCCTAGGGCAGAGGTTCTCAACCTGTGGATCCACGAGTGACGGGGCATTAGGAAGGTTGAGAACCACTGTCCTAGGGGTAAATGCAGGGAGGAGAATTTATAGGTAAGGGTTGTAAAGGGCATGATCATAAAAAGCTATAATCACTAGGGCCACAATCACAAGTAAATGCATTGATAGTTACACAATGGGAGGGCAAACAAAAGGAACTAGTTTTGAAGGTAAAAGGGAATAAATAGTAAAATGGAGTCAAGCTTGTTTTTTTAAGATTTTAGTATCATATACAGGTAGTATGAAGACCACCTTAACATAATCACAACATCTATTGTCACGAGGGTAGTTAGTGACTTTCTAAACAGTACAAATAATTCTAACAGTTCTAACAAGGTACACTTAAAATACCATGCAGTGTGCCAGGAGGCAAGTAGGGGCAGGGAGGGGGGGGATTGCAGTTTTGGCTGGGGTCAGGTTTGAACCCACCACCTCCAGTATATGGGGCTGGTGCCCTACTCCTTTGAGCCACAGGCGCCTCCTCGGGTTTCTTTATGTTTGTTTGTTTTTAAGCAATAAAATGTAACAAAACAACAGAATGGAGCCAAGCCTGTTTGCCTCCCCACTGATTCTCAGGAATAAGAGTTACAACAAAATGGGGTTAGGTCTACTTTCCTTTTACCCTAACAAAAGGAAATTCTTTTTAAAAATAAAACAATTTTTTTGAAAGTAGCTATGGAAGGTGTAGCTGGTATAGTGGCAGCATTTTTGACAGGGTTACTTGAATATATTTACTCAATATAGCAGGCGTCCTCAAACTACGGCCTGTGGGTCACATGTGGCCCACCCCGGACGTTTATCCACCCGCCAGATGTTTTTGCTGCCGCTGCCTGTTCTGCTTAGCCCCTGACTCATCCTGGAGCCACAGTCCGGCCCTCCAATGGTCTGAGGGACAGTAAACTGGCCCCCTGTTTAAAAAGTTTGAGGACCCCTGCAATATAATATGTTTTCTCTCTCTCACCCCACAGTAATGTTTTTTAGGGGGGCTGGCCTTCTTTTATAGGATGGTCACTGAAGCCTTTGGTTGTGTTTCTTTATTCAGGACAACTTAGTGCCTGGCTTAACAGGCTTCTGTGAACATTTTCCTTGACTGTGTATTACTTGCTCCAGGGCAGTGTTTTTATACATTAATAGTCTGAAATCTAGGTTTCCATTGTAAGAGCCTCCCTGAGGAAGAAAAGGATTAAGTACTGTTGGCATGCTATCTTTATCTTCAATATCTCAAAATCCTTGCAGACATTAAGAAAAGGAAAAAGGAGTCTTTTCTGCAGTATTGACTCTTGTTTTCATTTTGTTTAAGGATTGCAGGTTGATTAAGGTAGGTTATGAAATTCTTGCTTGGCTGGAAGAGCACAGTCTACACCAGTTTTTTTGATCTGTATTTTTCAGGGGGGACTCTGATACTAAAACATTTGGAAGATATGTATATGTCAGTGGTTCTCAATCTTTCTGGTCGCAGGAATTCTTATGTTTTTAACTCTTTTCAAGACTTTAAAGAAGTTTCTTTTATTTTCTTTTGGGGGGGTGGGTTATCTCATATAAAAGTAGCTATAATATGCCTGTAGTCTCAGCTACTCGGGAGGCTGAGACGAGAGAATTGCCTAAGCCCAGGAGTTGGAGGTTGCTGTGAGCTGTGACACCATGGCACTCTACCGAGGGCGATAAAGTAAGACTCTTGTCTCTAAAAAAAAAAAGTAGCTATAAGAATTGCATAGATTTACATTAATTTTTATAAAAAAACTGATTTTTCTCCAACCATAAAAACTGAAAAACACAACAAGGTGGCAGAAGACAAATGAAAATGTAAATATAAGCAAATTTAGCAAAAGTAGTTCTAAGAAGAAAGATTATAGCCATAAATATGTACACCAGAAGAAAATGTTCACTGTCCCTCAGACCGTTGGAGGACTGGACTGCAGGCCCGGGACAGTCGGCTGCTAAGCAGGACCGGCAGGCCGGATAAATGTCTTGGGTGGGCTGCATGTGGCCCTTGGGCTGTAGTTTGAGGACGCCTAAGCTAGATTAAGAAAAAAAGACTCAAATTAAAAAAAACAGAAATGGGAAACCTTATAACAGATACCACAGAAGTAGTATTGGTCATAAAAGACTACTCTGAACAATTATGCACCAATAAACTAGATAGCCTAAAAGTGGAGAATACATTTTTAGACACATTCAGCGTATCAACATTGAAATACGAAGAAAATCTCAGCATACCACAAACAAGTAGGGAGATTGAATCAGGAATAAAGAGTCTCTTATTAAAGACAAGTCCGGAACATGATGGCTTTGCTGCTGAATTCTACTAACCAGTAAACAACTACCACCAATCCTTCTCAGACCCTTCTAAAAAATTGAAGAGGAAGGAATAGTTACCAGAATTACCCTAGTGCCAAAGCCAGACAAGGAGCTATAAGAAAAGAACAAAGACCCCAAACCATAGTGATACAGGATTTCACCACTCAGGGCTGGACAGGATTCCTCCATTCTCTAGGCCCAGGTGAGCTCAGAAATCAGATTCCCATTTCCAGGCACAAACAGGCTGCCTTTTTCAGGACACACCCTCTGGCCTCTAACAACATCATGAACCAAGTAGCCTGAGATGGTATTTTGGGTGGTTCCACCTTGAGTAGAGAGCACACACCCTAATCCCTTCTGGGAGACAAAAACTGTAAGGACCTGATAACCTTGCCCTAGTGGCGAGGAACCACATTCCTCCCTCCGCCACTAACTTTTAATGCACTCATTAACATTATTAACTTTGAAAAGATGTTTTTCCACTTACCAAATCTTGGCCAAGTATAATTCTCAAGACCTAATAACCCTAGATAAAGATCCCACATAGAGACTCCCCAGTTAGTTCTTTTCCTCCTTCCGGAAGCTCTGGTACCTTTTACTTCTGTATTCCTTTCTAATAAAATCCTATTTTACCACTGATCTGTGCGCCCTGCGTTCATTCTTTGAATCCCCGAGACCAAAGACATACTGAGGAAGAAATTCTGGTATCAATAGGATTATCTCCATAGATTCAGAAAAGCATTTGACAAAATTCAACATCCTTTCATGATAAAAATACCTGAATGTAATAAAGATCATATACAACAAACTCACAGATAACATAATAGTCTATAGTGAAAGGATAAAAGCTTTTCCTCTTCAGATCAGGAACAAGACAGGAATCATCACTCTTGCCACATTCAACACAGTTCTAGAAGCTTGAGCCAAAACAGTTTGACAAGGGAAAGAAATAAAAGACATCCAGTTGAGAAAAGAAGTTAAATTGTCTGTTTCCAGCTGACATGATCTTATTTATAGAAAATGCTAAAGATACCACTCTGAAACTCTAAGAACTAATATATTCAGTAAAGATACAATTTATGAAATCACCTTACGAAAGTTGGTATCATATCTGTAAACTAACAGTGAACTCTCTGAAAAAGAAATCAAGAGAATGGTCCCATGGACAGTAATATCAAGAAGAATAAACTACTTACGAATAAATTTAACCAAAGAACTGAAAGAACTATATACTGGAAAACTATAAAATATTAATGAATGAAATGGAAGAAGATGTGGAAATAAATGGAGAGATACCATATTGATGGATTAGAAGAATTAAAACTGTTAAAATATCCATAGTACCCAACGCAACCTATATATTGAGTGCAATCCTTACCAAAATTCCATTGGCATTTTTTGCAGAAATAGAAAAAATAATCTTAAAATTAGTGTGACCCCCAAGCAGTCTTGAACAAAACAAACAAATGAACAAAAGCCAGAGAAATCACACCTGTTTTCAGACTCTAATAGAAAACTATAGTAACCAAAGCAGCGTGGTAGTGATATAACCACAGATCCATACACAAATGGAACAGAGTAGAAGTCCAATAAGTAAATTGACACATTTACAGACAATTTATTTTTGACATTGTTTCCAGGAACATACAATGGGGAAGTGACATTTAATAAATGGTGTTGGTAATCTGCCTGCTGAGAATGAAATCAGACCCTCATGACTTATATAAAAATTAACTACAAATGAGTTAAAGACTTAAACATATTACCTGGAAATGTAAGATTCCATGTAGAAGAAAACATAGGGTGAAATTTCCATTACATTTATCTGGGGAATGATTTTTTGGAAATGACCCCAAAAGTACAAGCAACAAAAGCAAAAATATGTAAAATGGTATTATATCAAACTAGGATGCTTCTCTACAACAAAAGAACAAAGGAACCAAGTGAAGAGACAATATTTGCAAACCATATCTCCGATAAGGTGTTAACACCCCAAATTTGTAAGGAACTCAGCTCATTAGCAAGCAAACGTAACTGGATTAAAAACTGGGAAAAGATCTGAATTGGTGCTTTTCAAAAGACATACAAGTGGCCAATAGATACATGAGAAAAAGCACAACATCACCTATCATTTGGGCATATAAATGAAAACCAGACATCTCATCTCTTTTAGACAGGCTACTATCAGAAAGATCAGAAGTATTGGTGAGGATATGGAAAAAAGGGAATTCTCATAAACTGTTGGTGAAAATGGACAGCCATTATGGAAAGCAGTATGGAGATTCTTCAAAAAATTAAAAATATTCCTACTTTTTAATGCAGAAATCTCCATTTGAGGATATAAGTTCAAATGATACATGAGAAAGGAAATTACTATATCAAAGAGATACCTGCAATCCCATGTTCTTCGCAGCATTTTTCACACTAGCCATTATGTGAAATGAACCTAAGTGTCCAAGAATGGACGAATGGGTAAAAACACCGAATACTGGGCAGTGCCTATGGCTCAAAGGAGTAGGGCACTGGCCCCATATGCCGGAGGTGGTGGGTTCAAACCCAGCCCCGGCCAAAAACTACAACCCCCCCCAAAACAAAACAAACAAACAAACAAACAAAAAACACCAAATACTTTCACAGTAGGATACTGTTGGTGGGGGGAGAGAAAGAAGGAAGGAAATGCTGTCATTTGCTGCATTGTGGATGAAATTGACTGACATCATGTTAAGTGGATCAGGTAAGGAACAGAAAGATTAAATACCACAAGATCTCACTTATATGTGAAATCTCTAAAAAGTAACCTTGTAGAAGCAGAGAGTAGAGTGGTGGTTATCAGGTCCTGCAGCCTGCAGATAAGGGTAGGTGTGTGGTGTGGGGAGATTTTGGTGAAAGTATATGCAATTTCAATTAGGAAGAATAAGTTCAAAAGGAATAAGTTGAAGTGGAATGTGGTGACTTTAGTCAAGAAGAACATTGTATAATTGAAACTTGCCCAAAGCTGAGATACATATTCAGTATTCTAACCACAAAGAAATAAGTATGTGAGGTAATGCTTGTGCTAATTACTGAGTTAGCCTTTCCACTGTATATTTCAAGAGAGTATAAATAGATGGAATTTTATTTTTGAACTAAAAGGACTATTACAAGATTGGCATTTTTTAAAACATTTTTTACAAATGTCTTTAGTATTTGTTTTTAATAATATTTGCTCTGTCTTTAACCTTTTGCACTATGGTGTTTGGGTTGAAGCATATGATGAAAAATTTAGATTCCCACAGATACGTGCTTGGAAAGGGAGCTGAATTTTTTTTTTTTTTTTTTTAGAAATAGAGTCTCACTTTATCACCCTCGGTAGAGTGCTATGGTGTCACAGCTCACAGCAACCTCCAACACCTGGGCTTAGGCGATTCCCTTGCCTCAGCCTCCTGAGTAGCTGGGACTACAGGCGCCTGCACAACACCTGGCTATTTTTTGTTGCAGTTTGGCCAGGGCCAGGTTTGAACCCGCCACCCTTGGTATACGGGCACTGCCCGAGGAACTGTATTTTTAATAGCCTTTTCAGATAATTATTGATACTCTTCTTCAACTGGACACCAAAATTTGACAAATGGTAGTTTCTTTATGATTTAAGGCAACATAGAAGTAACAGTCATATAAATCAACTTTTTATACTTTATTCAGCTCAAAATTCATTGTCCTCTCTTGCTTTTTTTTTTTTTTTTTTTTTTTTTTTTTAGAGATGGTGTCTAGTGTTGGTCTCGAACTGCTAGCCACAAGGGATCTTCCTGCCTTAGATTCCTAAGTAGATGGCATGTGCCAGTGTAGCAGGCAGTTATTCATTTTGAATGGATTTTTAACCCATGTGTGATTTTTTTTTAATATCACACATTAGTATGCAAAGATCTGAGCTATCCAGATCTTTTAGGTGTTGACACCCCTCATTGTATACTATAAATAATTACATTTGTTATTATCATCATCCATCTCATCAGAAACAGATTTACGCGTTGGCAAGCTGTCAAGCTCACAATAATGATACATATTTTCCAGATTTTTAATTTTGACTTGTAAGCTTAAAGTTCATCATTGTCAGCAAACAGTCTCAATTGTTTTTCTTAAAATGATCCATTTTCTTGTAAGTTTTCAGGAAAATTCCTGTCAGCTATCCAAGTCTGGACTACCATAATTCATTTCTTAATCATTTTTTTCTAGTAGAAATTGTGCTCAATGAGAAAGGCAGGTAATTCAGCGTTATATTCAATTTATTGCACATGTGGTTTTCTTTAAACCAACCCCTGAACTACTTTATTAATACACCCCCACCCCATTTTTTCTTTTTTTCTTTTTATTGAGACAGTCTTACTCTATTGCCTTGGGTAGAGTGCCCTCATGTCATAGCTCACAGCATCCTTAATATCTTGGGCTAAAGAGATGCTCTTGCCTTAGCCTCCTGAATAGCTGGGACTCCAGGTGCCTGCCACAATGCCTGGCTAGTTTTTCTTTCTTTTTTTTTTTATTGAATGGTAACTATGTACATTAATGCACTTCTGGGGTACAGTGTAGGGTTTTCACACACAATCCGAAACACTTCCATCAAACTGGTTAACATAGCCTTCATGTCATTTAGTTTTTCTGTTTTTAACAGAGAGTCTTAATCTTGCTCAGGCTAGTCTCAAACTCTTGAACTCAAGCAATCCACCTGTCTCAGCCTCCCAGAGTGCTGGGATTATAGGTGTGAGCCATCCTGTCCAACGTTGCATACATCCTTTTTTTGTTATAGACTTAATAAAATCAATATATGAGATAGTAAAGAAAGAATATGATTGTTGTGGTGCTACTGACTCGATCCTGCTGAGGCACCAGCAGTTTTACCCTGCACTGCTTTTCTGTCACCATTAAAATGTCAACAAAACAAAGAACATCTTTGTGTTATTATGAAAGTAGTTTTGACCACACAGATGCCATGAGACAAGACAGTGCATCCCCTGGATTCTGCAGATCATACTTTCAGACCTGCTGTTACCTATTAGTTACAGTTGACCTGTAAACATCACAGATTTGGACTTGGCAGGTCTACTTATCTGTGAACTTATTTTTAATAAATATACTGGATATTTTGCAAATGATTTGGGATAATTTAAAGAAAGAAATGAACCACATAGTGTGGAAATAATGAAAAAGTTTAGAAAATGGGATTTCATGTGTGCATAAAATATATGTAGGTACTAGTCTATTGTATCATGCACTACCATAAAATATACCTATATCTATTATAAAAAGTTAAAATTTATCAAAATTTACACACACAGACACAGACCATTCGCTGTCAAGAGAAATTTAAAGAAAAATGCAGTATTATACCATAACTATATTAAATTAACAATATTACATACTGTACTGTGATGATAATTTCATAGCCACTCCCAGTGCTGTTTTGGTGAACTCCAGTGTTGTGAGTATTTGCGTACTGTGTGAGCAGTTTGTCTTTATACTAAACTGTGTGCTGTAGTAAAAAATGATCTCTTACATATTTTTCATCATGTTACATGGAATACTTCAAACCTTGAAGGACAGCATGGGACCCATAGAAGTGCCACTAGTGAAGCTGCATGTGCACTCAAGAAGCAGAGACTTGGGAAAGCAGAAATTCCTAGGCATAGTGATGCTAAATGATCAAAACATTTAAAAGCTAAAGTTGAATGAAAATTTTTTCCTCTTCTGGATGTTGGCAGTTTACAAGTGTCTTTCTCAATGTAAGTTAATAAAGGTCCACTGAGAAGAACCTGAGAGGGGACGAGTAGAGGATCGTGTGCGGGTGAAGAGGGAGAGTTTTTATTTAGAATTAAGTAATTATGAGGGATTAAGATATTTTGAAGGGTATTTCCCTCCCAGACCTCTCAAGGATCGCTAAAAGATTGAGCTTTCCATTTATCTGAATCTCATCAAACCTGGAGAAGTCATAGGAAGGGTTAGTGTCAGTCTCTCCTCATATGGTGGCATGATTCCAGGGTAAACATGGATTCTTGGAGAGGTAAGGGAAGAATGTAGTATTTTATAAGGAAATTTCAGCAGGACAAAATATTTATGTTCAGGAATATACCAATACTTTCTACTTTATAGTGTATTACAGTCTGAATAACCATCATCATAGTTATGATTTATGGTGTCCTCAGCAGCATATTGACAAACACATCAAAGGAAAATAAAATGATTAGGTGGGTTTTATAGAATATGTATATTTATTAATTGCAGAGCATTTTCAGAAAATCATATCTCTATTTTTATTTTTCTCTTTTTAAAATTTATTCCCTTTTTTCTTTAAAATTTGTTTCTAATTTTCTTGCTAAGAGACAAATATTTATCAAACCTGTGTGTCTAGGGCTGACTTTCTATAGATTGCAGCGAGGGATCACTTCTAAAAAGAAATTTTACATTTGCCATTTCACTTTATTTTTAAACTTGATTGATTGATTGAGCCTCGCCTGTTGCTCCAGCTGGGGTTTAGTGTCATCATCATAGCTCACTGCAACTTTAAAGTCCTGGGGGCAAGTGATCCTCCTGCCTCAGCCTCCAGAGTAACTTGGGACTGCAGTTGTGCACCACCATTCCTGACTACTTTAAAACTTTTTTTGTAGAGACAGGGTCTTGCTATGTTGTTGCTCAGACTAGTCTTGAACTCCTGGCCTCAAACAGGCCACCTGTCTGGGTCTCCCTAAGTGCTAGAATTATAGGCAAGGGCTGGAGCACACTGGCTCACCAGTGCTTTGGATTAAATAGGTTGGTCTACAGTTTTCATTCATAAGACTGGTAGGAACTGGTGAGGAATTTTAGACACCAGTCACCACATGGAACTTGTTGCTGCCTCTCGTCCTATTAGATGGCTCACTGGTGTAGTCACGAGGAATTGTTTTCCTATGTGTTTTGTCTTGTATTTTTCTATTTTTTCAAGCTCTATTAGAGTTTGTAAAGTGGTATTCTTACGGAGTAGATCTCTTCTTTTGTGTTAACAGATTTACATGCTAGGATTTGACTTTTGAGGAGCATTATACAGAGTAAATAAGAAGATTTGACTTAGGATTGTCTTTTATATCTGTGTAATGCCAGTACATTGCTTTGTACATTGTAGGGCTCAGTAAATATTAATTTTCATAAATTATTGAACCTGAAAATTAATTTAATTAAATCCAGTTAAGCTTTTATTCAGCCAGGTACTTTCTTAAGTGAAGAAAGTAAAAGTATTGCCAGGGAAGTTGCTGGGAGAGTGAATTTCTTGGGAACTAGAAGACAGTCTCCCACACAGACTTTTTTTTTTTAACCATGGAGGTGGTAGGCCAGAAGAAACA
Source organism: Otolemur garnettii (assembly GCF_000181295.1). Classification (NCBI taxonomy): domain Eukaryota; kingdom Metazoa; phylum Chordata; class Mammalia; order Primates; family Galagidae; genus Otolemur; species Otolemur garnettii. The sequence goes on along the minus strand of NW_003852401.1, from coordinate 19,943,689 downwards.
TGGAGGTAGTGAGATTGAAAGGAAAGAACACTTTACTTCTGGTAGAGATGGAGAAGGGCGTGTAGGATGGGTGGTCATCTGATCTTGAGATCTAATGTGATCTTTTCAGGATGAGGAGGATGAGAGGGAGACTGCCTTTATTCTAGTTCTTTTAATGAAAGACAAAGTAGGTTTCATGTCAGGCATTAATACCATAGGCACTTAGGAATATATGTTTCTTTTATAACTACATTTATTGTTTTCCCTAGTTCCCATTCTCACTGTGTTTTCATGCTTTCTTCTTTAAGAATTGCCTGAGGTTCCATCGATTGAGGAGGAAGTGGAAGAAACAGAGTCTTGGGCGAAGCCGCTTATCCACCTTTGGCAGACAAGGTCCCCTAACTTTGTCGCTGAGCAAGAGTATAATGCAGCTGTGGCGAAGATGGAGCCATACTGTGCCATCTGCACTCTGCTCATGCCGTACTACAAGGTAATGGGGGTGCTGTCTGTATCCTTCTCACCCTCACTGTGCTGTGTGACTGCCCATCCAAAAGGCTACCTGTGAATCATCACAGGCTCAGTGTGCCCATCCAGAGGAGGAAGACGGCAGAATAACAAACACCTTCTTGGAATGTTATTGTTTGTTTGTTTCTTTGATTATCAGGTCCAGGCGAGGTTCCAAGCTGCTGCCCCTGGGGTGCGGGGCTGGTGCTCTAACTACTGACCTATGATGGCCAGCTAACAAACAATTTCTAAGTCCTCCTTTAGAGATACTTTTCTGATAGTGCTGTATATTTTTTAGTATCTTGGATTATTTCAGCGATGTAGACGGAATTATTCTACAGAATAATTCTACAGACTGTTTTATAGTGAAGAAAATACAAAATATTATTCTTCAAACCTTTCTTTTTTTTTGGCAGGGGCTGGGTTTGAACCCGCCACCTCCTGCATATCGGACCAGCGCCCTACCCTTTTGAGCCACAGGTGCTGCCCTTCAAACCTTTCTTACCAAGAAATGCAGAACTTATGCCTTGCAGTTTCCAAAGAGAAGACATAGACTTAGTCTCTGTTTTTCGTTTGAAAAATAATCACTCTCAAATAACATAAATGCTTGCTTTGGGCCCAAATGTTAAATGTGTCTCTTCACCTTCCCATGTGAAACATGCAAAAGTTGCAGCCAGGACTCAATAAAAATGCAATCGTCTGGGTGACCCTAATCATGCAGGTGTGCTTGGTGCCTGACGTATTAGTCTATGTATCTTATGCCCATAACATCTCACCTCATGAAGGGGCACATTTTTTGGCACTAACACAAATGAAGTGAATCATCGGGGTATACTAATGGTAGCATGATGTGGTCCATTTTAAGGTACAATATACATTAATATAAACATTGTATTTGGGGTAAGATTATCATTTAAGAGAATCAGAAATATTTTATTTAAGTTTACATCTGTCTTAGAGTTCTGTGTTAGGTAAACTCTTTTAATAACCAGAATCCATAGAGAACTTAAACGTATCAGCAAGAAAAGATCAAGTGATCCCATCTCAGGCTGGGCAAAGGACTTGAAAAGAAATTTCTCTAAAGAAGATAGGCGCATGGCCTACAGATATATGAAAAAATGCTCACCATCCTTAATCATCAGAGAAATGCAAATTAAAACTACTTTGAGATATCATCTAACTCCAGTAAGATTAGCCCACATCACAAAATCCCAAAACTAGAGATGCTGGCATGGATGTGGAGAAAAGGGAACACTTATACACTGCTGTTGGGAATGTAAACTAATATGTTCCTTTTGGAAAGATGTCTGGAGAACACTTAGAGAACTAAAAATAGACCTACCATTTGATCCTGCAATTCCTTTATTAGGTATATATCCAGAAGATCAAAAATCACATTACAACAAAGATATTTGTATCAGAGTGTTTATTGCAGCCCAATTCATAATTGCCAGGTCATGGAAGAAGCCCAAGTGCCCATCGACCAACGAATGGATCAGTAAACTGTGGCATATGTACACCATGGAATACTATGCAGCCATAAAGAAAGATGGAGACTTTACCTCCTTCATGTTTACATGAATAGAGCTGGAAAATGTTCTTCTTAGCAAAGTATCTCAAGAATGGAAGAAAAAGTATCCAATGTACACAGCCCTATTTTGAAACTAATTTATAGCTTTCATATGAAAGCTATAACCTAATAGCCTAAGAATATGGGGAGGGGGAGGGGACAGGAAGGGGATGGATGGGTGGAGGGAGGATGAGTCGAGGGATCACCTCTATGGTTTATCTTACAAGGGTACAAGTGAACCTTTCTAAAAGTAGAATATAAATGTCTTAACACAATAACTAAGAATAGCCTGACATGAAGGCTATGTTAACCAGTTTGATGAAAATATTTCAAATTGTATATGAAAACACCACACTGTACCCCATGATTGCATTAATGTACACAGCTATCATTTAATAAAAAAAAAAAAAGAACATAGTAAATTCTATTTCATTCAGAAATTTCAGAGCAAAGATTATGTGAGGGCTCTATTTTCAGACCTTTGTTAATAGAGAAAATATCTCATTCACTTCCTGTTTTTGAATGTGGCACTGGTGAGTGACAAACATTATTTGTGTTTTTCTTTGGTCCCTACATTTCTGTCTTTAATTGTGTATTGATTTTTATTTCTACATCATTATTTGCCTGTATATTTCCCAATAATTAATACGAGTTCAACTAAAATTTTAAGATTGGGGGAAATTTATCAATATAAAATTCTTAAGACAATTACAGTTTCAAATAAATACAAAACATATTTCTCATATTTTGGTGAGAGATGATTAGTTTTCACACATTATCCTTTCTTAGTGGCACTTGGTAGATTATTTCTTTTGCTATTTTCAAACTTCGTGGTGAGGCAGAAGCCTTTGAAGCCTTTCGGAAGCCTTGCACAGACTAAAAGTGTGGTCTTTGAACCAGTGTAAGCAGGTAAGATTCTTTAGTCAATGGAACCAGGTTTATTAGCTTAGTAGAAATAAAGAAGCAAAAAAAAAAAAAAAGAAAAAAAAATCAGAGGAAGAATTGATGTTTTCCATGAATGATTTCTGGGAAGACTCAGTAATAGTTGGTCTTTGTTTTCTTATATGAGCAGCCATGCTGAATGTAATCTCCTTCTCACACATTAGCCTCTGGATGGGCATCTGAGGAGCAGCATTGTTAAAAAGCTAGCATTTGGGTCAAAGAGTAACAGAAAGAAATAAAGTTGCAAGTTAGTGGCTATAGCCAGGTGTCTGTGGATTTGAATCACTAGAACAAATTACGGGCACTTTTCCATGTTTTTCCCTCATTTGGAAATGTTGTGTTTTTTTCAGCCAGATAGCAGCAACGAAGAAAATGATGCTAGATGGGAGACCAAATTAGATGAAGTGGTTACACCGGGAGAGAAGACCAAGCCCCTCATTCCAGAGATGTGTTTTATTTATAGTGAAGAAAATATAGAATATTCTCCACCCAGCGCCTTCCTCGAAGAGGATGGAACTAGTCTTCTGATTTCTTGTGCAAAATGCTGCGTTCGGGTTCATGCAAGTAAATGAATCTATAATTCATGGTGCTTTTCAACATTTCATGGTCTTTGTTTCTCACTTCTGTGTGGCCTGTCACATCTGTTGCATGTCGCTGTTGCCATTCTTCCTGGTTAGATCATTCTTTGTTATACTTCTGGAAAAAGCATGAGTAGTTATAATCTGTCCTTTCTTCCTTCAGATTCATGCACCATCAGTGGAGAGCACATGGTTTTCTTATTTTCTTGAGGGTTCATATTTTGAAATGTTTCTTGAATGAGTGGAAGACTAGACTTGAAAGTCTAGAAATTTTATTTCTGCCCATTCATGAATTATCAGTATTCTTTATGGTACTATTGTATTTGTTACCAGTAAGACTTACACTCTCATGTTTTCTAGGGCATGTCAACCAAAAGTATTTTGACATAGAATTGTTTGTTTTGTTCTAAGCAGTGGATTTTTAACAGTATGATAGGCAGATGTCTCAATTATATTATTTCAATCCTGAGATATGAAATATTTTATTAAAGATGCAAGAGACCTAATGCATGGATCCGTACTATTGTTTTGTAGGTTGTTATGGTATCCCTTCTCATGAGATCTGTGATGGATGGCTCTGTGCCCGGTGTAAAAGAAATGCCTGGACAGCAGTAAGTGGCTTATTTTAGAATTGCTCAACCCCTCCTCCCATCCCACCCACTGTTGATAAATTTAAATCTAGTGAAAGCACAAGATTGTATCCTTGCTTTGTATGCAATTCCACACATCTTTGTATTTCTCATATTGCCTCTCCAAATTGCCTTACGTACTAGCTCTATATCTGTTGTAGAAATTTACTGGGTATATTTCTAGGTTTTATTTTTTTTTACTTAGGAACCTGCAAGGATTGCCATTTTATCAACTCCATACTTAACTTTTCAAAACCTCAAAATGTTGCTTCATTTTCCTGCCCAGTCTTATTTTGCAAGTTCTTGAAAATAAATGTTCTAAGAAATTGTCAAGGTGCGGGTTCCTCAGTGGCCCTGAAGAAATGATGCTCAGATTCAGCTTTTTAACTAGTATAAGGTCCTTTCCCCACATACTCATCTTTACCTTTTTACAGTAAGAAACGTTAAAGTATCTGCTCTGTGTTGTACATGGTTGTGAACTTGACATCATTTCACAACTGAACCCCCCGTTTGAGGGACACAGAATGATCTTGCTGTAAATTATTTTTCCTAAAGATCCTGTTGAAAGTTTACTTCTAGTCTTTGATTCTATTATCTACTACGTCACACGTTTTGCCATTTAAATAGGTTCTACCTTCATTTTTCTTAAAAATTTTCTTTCAATAACAATCAGAACATTGTTGGAAATGAAAAACTACTAGAGTTTTTCAATACTGAGTCCCTAACTCATGCAGAGTAGCTACTCAGCTTGATGATTTCAGTTATGCTATTAACATTTGCTTTCTTTTTCTTTTTTTTGGCTTCCTTCCTTCCTTCCATTTTTTTTTTTTAATTGGAGACAGAGTCTCACTCTGTCAGCCAGGCTAGAGTGCTGTGGCCTCAGCCTAGCTCACACCAACCTCAAATTCCTGGAATTAAGTGATCTTCCTGCCTCAGCCTCCCAGGTTGCTGAGACTATAGGTGCCTACCATGATGCCCCACTAATTTTTCTATTTTCAGTAGAGACAGAGTCTTACTCTTGCTCAGATTAATCTTGAATTCCTGAGCTCAAGAGATCCTCCTGCCTCAGCCTTCCAGAGTGCTAGGATTACATGTGTGAGCCACCACATCTACCTTGCTTTGTTTCTTAATGATCTCTAAGGACAAGGAATTAAATGTCTTTGCAATCAAACTTGCATGATGAAATTTATGTCATGGAGGCTTGGCGCCTATAGCTCAGTGGCTAGGGTGCTAGCCACATATACCAGAGGTAGCAAGTTCAAACCTGGCCCAGGCCTGCCAAACAACAATGATAATTACAACAACAAAATAAGTCAATACAGTGATTTTTACAACCCTCATAATTTCTTATTTCTAATTGGAAATGATTTGAATTCACAGTGGATTCCAGTTTATCCATTTTGAGTATGCTTTGTCATGAAGCTCCATTCCTATTTCTCCTAAAAAGTAATTGAGTATATTTTAAATATATTTCAGAGAAGTAACTGATAGTATTGATATTTAACTTTAATACCCTGATTTAATATGGCATTGAGTGTTGCAATATTAAATTTTAATGTTGCAAAATCAATTTTTAATTTAATTTAATTTTTAAATTTTCAATTTAAGTATGATTTCTTTAAATTTTGTGACTGGAATGATCACATTTTAAAACTGATTTAGACTTGACTTCTTGAGCTATCAGTCTCACATTGTGAATTTTAAGGTTTCACAGGCTTTCTAGCCTTTTTTTAAAAGAGGGACTCTAAAGGAGCTGGTAGATCTCTAATAGTATACCTGAAGTCAGATCCTATTTCACTTCTGGTTTATACTTCACTAACTGTCCTTCCTAATTATTTCCTTGGGATTTTTTTTTAACATGCCCTCTGAAGGTAAGAGTTATTCATCAGTTGGGCGGTGTCTGTGGCTCAATGAGTAGGGTGCCAGCCCCATATACTGAGAGTGGCGGGTTCAAACCCAGCCCCAGCCAAACTGCAACAAAAAATAGCTGAGCGTTGTGGCGGGTGCCTGTAGTCCCAGGTACTCGGGAGGCTGAGGAAGAGCATTACCTAAACCCAGGACTTGGAGGTTGCTGTGAGCTGTGATGCAACGGCACTCTACCAAGGGCAATAAAGTGAGACTCTGTCTCTACAAAGAAAAAAAAAAGAATTATTCATCAAGAATGCAAAATATTCCTATAGCATTTTTAGCCTGGGCCATAAGATTATTCTATTTGTTTCTTTTTATGTTAGATGTTTTGAAACATCTTATTTCTTTTTCTTTCTTCTTCTTCTTCTTTTTAAGATAGTCTCCCTTTGTCACCCTTGGTAGAGTGTCATGGTCTCATAGCTCAGAGCAACCTCAGACTCATGGACTTAAGTGATCCTCTTGCCTTCCAAGTAACTGGACTACAGACACCCGCTACAACATTGGCTATTTTTTAGAGGCAGGGGTCTTGCTCTTGCTCAGGCTGTGAGTTCAGGCAATCCACCCACCTTGGCCTCCCAGAGTGCTAGGATTACAGGCATAAGCCTCCGTGCCTGGCCCAACCTTGTATTTATTTTCTGAAGATGCATGATAATTATATGTGGTGGTTCTAATTTTTAGATTCCTTTTACAAGGAGAGACCACATTATAATAGTAGTTTATCATAGAGTTAAGAATCAGTACTATTTTAAAAGTACGGCATCTTAACTTAAGTTCATCTAATCCAAGAGAATAAATAAACTGATACATTGGAATGTAGTAAATTTCTTCATCATTAACCTGAGCAAGTCGGTAGAAGATGTATGCAAGGCTGAAATCAATATTCACAGAGCAACTGTCTTTCTGTTTACCAGTTCTAAAGAATAAATGTCACTCAGGACTCAGTTTTCCCTGGTAGTTCGTAAGTACCTGGAGGGCAGAACTCCGTCTCATTTATCTCCATAGCAGCCCCAAAGCCTGGCATAATGTTGGATCATTTCTGACGTGATAGAGCATAAGGTTGGAAGCTTGAGGTTGTAGTGAGATGGACCAGATCTTTATTTGTAACCTGTGTCATCACCATTTCCAAATACTAGGTTTATAACTTAGTCTGATCTATTCTGCTACCATTTTCTTACATTTTCCATTCATGTTAATTAAAATAAGAAACAAAAAGCTGTATCATAGCTTAACCATCATATGCTTGGAATAGACTAGTTATAATTTTAGATTATACCTTAATTTGGATTCTAGGATAATGGTCCCTTGCCCAAATTCAAACGAAACGAAATGAAACTGACAAAGACCCCCACAAAACACCTGTCTATTAGTGTTGTGTATTTGTAGTTCTAGTTAGATATTGTTGTTTTGAGCACTGCTTTCTTCTATTTGAGTATTGTTTCAGAGGTCCTCAAACTTTTTAAACAGGGGGCCAGTTTACTGTCCCTCAGACCACTGGAGGGCCGGTCTGCGGGCCCCGGGATGAGTTGGGCTGCTAAGTAGGACAGGCAGTGGTGGCAAAAACACCCGGAGGGCCGGATAAATGTCCTAGGCGGGCTGCATGTGGCCCGCAGGCTGTAGTTTGAGGATGCCTGGTTTAGATGAATAGCCACTACTATCAGATAGGTGTGTTGGATTTGTAAAGTAGCTTCAGTAGATTATTTTATTTACTCTTTGTTTGGAATTTGAAAATAGTGTGTATAGTACTACAGTTGTAGATAACTGTCATTATACATTTGTCCAAATCCATCAAATGTACAATAAATCTAATAAAAACCATGGATTTTGGGTGATGATAATATGTCGATAAGTAGGTTCCTCGGTTGTAAAAGATGTCCTTTGTGGTGGGGATGTTGATAATGAGGGTGGCTATGTATATGTGGGGGCAGGAGGTATCATACCTGGGAAGTCTTTGTGTCTTCCTTTGCTGTCAGCCTAAAACGAAGTCTAATAAAAAAATTACTCTCTCTACCTACCATTTAGGAATGTGTGGTGGTATACATTATGTTCTAAATTCCTTTTCATTTTAATATCTCCCTTTACACTTAATTCAGGAGAATTTAAATATTTATGTTTGACAGTAAAGTAATACAGTATAAAAAAACAGCAGCTATCCATTATACCATTATATGTATATTCTTGGATAAATATTGCCATGGTATGAAAAAGTAGATTTTATAATGAAAAATAAAAACACACTTTATAGGTTAGAATTTTCATTCTGTATAATGAAATGCATAAACTAGGTAATTCTATGCATTTATTACTGAAAAGCATTTATTATACTCAAAAGAGTAATAACCAAAGTTATGTGTGTGTAACAAACATAACTTTCCTTTCTTTTTCCTTAAACGGTTCTGTGAAATCAAAATCCAAACATGAAAAGGGTTTTGACCTTTCCTTATATTTATTCACTGTGCCCATGATTTTACTCACTCGCGTATTTAAACAAATGGGATAACAATTAGATATGAGCATATTGTACCTTGATTATCATTTGGAATTAGCTGTTCCTTTCCTCTTACAAAGAGAAGAATATCCACTTGCAATGATTAAAAATAGACCTTTTGGTGGTATTGCTTTTTGCTGTGATGTAAATAGCATCTGTAGTTTGAGCAGTGGTTGTCATTCATGCCCTTCAGGGCTGCAAATGGCTATTTTGTTTGGCCACTGAACAACAGTGAAGTCTTGTCACTGTAGAAATGTAGTTAAAAAATTAAATTCTAGAGCTCTCTGAGGTAATGGTGTTTATAGAACCAGCCCCACACTGTTGGTATATCTTGTGGGCTAAAGACTCTAACTCATTTATTGAAAAACATTTATTGAAACTCCCAAACTTTGGAGTGTACCTTGGTCTAGCTCCTATTTTTAAGTATCAAGTAAAAGTTATTCATCTCTTGAAAAGGCAGTAATCTTTGACATCTTTGGGAACCATGAAACTTCAATCCCTATAACTATTTATTTCTGTGTAGTTATTGGTCGTGGAGAAAACCTGTCTAGTATCTAGAGACTTTGACTTCCAACATTGGTTGGAAACTGTGTCTTACTGGTTGAGCCTAGTTTCTGTAGATTGAGTTACATCTTATCAGAAGCAACCCTAACTCCACTCTGTTGATTACGAAGGTAGAGCTTTCTCTCCTATTAATCTAGAACAGTTCTGTGCAGTGGAGAGTATTAAAGAAATTTATGTCTTTGAGGATTCCATTATTTTTATTCTGTTATACAATGTTTATTCTCCCCTGTCTGACCCCTGAAGTCACAATAGTGGGACTGATTATTGATGCTAGAAATTACCAAACATTGGGCTCTTGGGAATCTTCTGGAGTAGCAAAAGTAGTTCCATGTTTTAACTTTGCACCTGCAAATTCAGAGTAACTATTGATTTACATATAAGCAATTATAAGTAGTAGGAATAGAATTTTCTCAGTTTCTCCAGCAGCTAATGTAGACACGGACTACAGAATTCAGCATAGATTTCAGAAATCTCATTTCACAGAGAGTAAGGCCCAGGATCAGCCTACTGTATGATAAGAGAGCCAGGATTCAAGGCTGTGCTGAGGCCTCTAGATTCCCAGGCTTGGCCTCATTCCACTCAGCTCCTTCTTTTTAGAATAGGAAGTGTTTTGACTTTTGTTTGTTTGTATTGAAAATAAATTCAGTGCTAACGTCTAACGTTATTGGTTATCTACTTTATATAGAATAATTAGCATTATAGGGTGGTTGAGTAGAGTAGGTTCTTCTCCCTTTCGTATTTATACTAGTTTCTGTCCAGAGGACCTTTCCAGAACTGGATAATCTCCTGAATTCAATTTCCCAACTGACAACAGGGTTGATATTTTTCTTTTTCAAAAAGCTCTGAAGTGGCTTTGTACATCAGAGCAATTGATTTTGAGATCAGATTGGCTTATGGCCTTGAGGGGTCATGGTGGCATTGCTGCTCCTTCTGATCTTTTTTACTGTAGTTTTTTTTTTTTTTTTTAATTCCATGGCATACAGTTAAGACCAGGTGATGAGAGCTGTCAGCCTGCAAGGCTGACTTTGATTCTCATACAAAGCGCAACTAGTGGAAAAAGAAAGGCCCAGTTCTTCTCAAAGGCAGGGAATTCACCAGTGGGTAGTGAATGTTTGTAGCCAAGTGTTAGCTTCTGCTGTGTTGTTCCTCCCCATTGAGGTGCCCCTGTAAACCTCCACCCAGGACCCTACTCTCCTATTTGGATTCAAAATTACCTCTCACCTCCTAAGGTAGCAAATTATTCTCAATGACTGCAGACTTAAACCTTAGCCCGGAAAGGACAAGATGGCAATAATTATTTTACTTTAACCAAACAGAATAGCACATTTGAGGGTATCAATTATCCTGACAGCATAGCTATGATGTGGAAGCTTTTCTTTTAGGGAACTGCTTACAGGCTAAAAAGTCACAAATCATTTTTCTCTGTTCTTTCCTCTCTCTTTTGCTCAATATCCCCCTCCCTTTTGTAATGGAGAGAAAGAAAGAGAAGTCTACATAGCTTACTGTAAGTGGAACTGTATTCATAAATAGCTTCTTGATTGAGAACAAATGCCTCATTAATCTTTAGTGCTTCAACCAGAGAACACAAGTAAAGTCAGGAAGAATAATGACTGACATTATGGGGAGCCTACCATGCTGTACTGCACACCCGGCTGTGCGTGCCTGGAGGTCACTGGGCTGCAAGGCACATCTCTGCACTGAGGAAAGAGATCCCCAGGAAGACTGGAGGTGGGATGTGGGGGGTGCTGCTGTGCAGGCATTTCTTGTGAATGGCACAAATTAATCCAGTGGCATGATGGAAAAATCATGTACTTTGCTGCTTATTATTGATGGTCATGCTGGGCAGAAAGAATAAACCCGCTGGGTTTTTATTTGAGAGCCAAATGGTGCATAATTTTAACAAAGTTGAGAGGTATGTTCAACTTGAAGTACTTTGCTTAGGATCCTGGAAATGCTAGTATGTAAATGTGGTAGGTTTCAGGTAGATTACCTCTGACCAGCCCTACATTATGTAGATACTTCTTGCCACCTAACCAACAGGTCCCTAACTTGCTATACAGCTACCAGAAATCTGCTCAGAAAACCTCAGCTGCTCAAAAGTTTTCTTTCCGAAGATCTTTAGACATAGTTATGGTTTAAGTGACTTGCTACCAGCTTTTTATGTAAACATTAAAAAATAGTATTTTGAAATGTACTTGGTTATTTACTAGAGCTCAACTGTATGCTCTAGTAAATTATTTTCATATAACGTCATTAAATACAAATAATTAAATGGACTATTTGTACTAACATGATACTCATGAGTTGCAGATACTCAGCCCAGTGTGGCAGATTAGTGTCTCCCAGTTATGATTCATGCATATGCTTTATTTTGGCCAGTGATTTTTGTAGTATACAAAATAGTACATCCCTCTTCCACCAAAGCAACATCCCTGGGACCTGGGAATAGTTTTGTTGCATCAATAAGGGAATTATGGTAAAAGATATTAGTAGAATTAAGGCAGTTAACCAGCTGACTGTTCAGTAGGACGGTTATTCTGGATTATCTGGGTACAATGAATATAATCACAAAAGTCCTTAAATATAGAAAGGCAGAAGAGGCCGTGTGATTTCTGTGTGAGAAGAACTTGACCCTCTTTGAAGATGGAGGAAGAAGGCCAAGAACCTAAGAATTTGCATGACTTCTAGATGCTGGAGAAGCATGGAAACAGATCCTCCCTGAGGGCTTCTGGAAAGGAATGAGCCCTGGCAAAACCTTGATTTTAGTCTAGTGAGGGCCATTCTGGACTTCTGGCCTACTGGACTGTATACGTTGGTGGTGTTTTAGGCTGCTAGATTTGAGGTAGTCAATTGGACTACTGGGAAACTCATACAGTATTCAATAGAAACCTTTGAAAGGGTCATTAACTTCACATTGCATAGGTGTGTTGCATTCTCAGGTTCACCTCTTTAGTTTAAGGCCCCTCACTCTGCCCTAGGCACTTCTGTTTTCCTAGTACACATCTGGTTCCTGGACTCCAGCAGAGACCTTTAAACTTACTTTACCAGTGGATTGAGTGATGTGCCCTACTTGCTGGTCTCTCTGTGTCTCCTCACGTACGCTCTCAGCTTCCTTGCCACTTTCTTCCTTCGCTATTTCTCTCTCAGCATAACTCACTCTTCAGTCTAACTACCTATGTCCCTGCACATGCACCCCTGCCCCTGAATGCGGCCAGAGAGAAACACCCAGCATGCAGATTGCACTTGCTTTCACTTTCTTATTTTACGGCTGAGATCCCCAACTCCTGGGTTGCAGACCTCATCTGTGGCCTGTTTGGAACTTGGCTACACAGCAGGAGGTCAGTGGTAGGTGAGCCAGGGAAGTGAATCTTCATCTGTGTATACAGCTATTCCCCTTACCCATGTCACCGCTTGAGCTCCATTTCCTGTCACATCAGGGGCAGCATTAGATTCTCTTGAGAGTAAGAGCCCTACTGTAAACTGCACATGCAAGGGATCTAGATCCAGGCTCCCACTGATTCTGCATTTTGGTGAGCTGTATAATTATTTTGTTATATATTATAATGTAATAATGATAGGAATAACATGCATAATAAACATCATATACTGGAATAATTTGAAACAGCCTCCCCAATCTGTTGAAAAATTGTCTTCTATGAAACCAGTCCTGGCACCAAAAAGGTTGGGGACTTCTGCTTTAGTGGGGCCTGGTAATTAATACTGCATTACCATCTTCTATTCACACCACCCCTCTCCAGGTTGACTGTTTAAACCATGGGTGTCCAACCTGCAGCCCAGGGGGCACATGCTGATTTTATAAAGCCTTTTTTGTGTCAGATATTACGAAAAGTATGCATGGACTGCTCTAGATGATTCCCATCACCATGCCTATCTACTCCTGTTTCTTCCCTCTTAAAATCCAAAGATCTCTCTTGACTTTTCTTCCATGCCAGCTTGTCACTCTGTTCCTCTGTCCCTCATACACTAAAGCTCCTTAAAAGCCTTGTCTTTGCTCTCACCATTGCCCCTACTTCTCTCTTAAACCTATTTCAGTTACAGGCTTTGTCCCACATTTCCTTAGTTGTTTCACCAGCATAGTCAGTTGGTTGTTGCCTCCTATTTGAGGCTTGTCTTCCCTTGGCCTCCAGGACCCAGGAGTTTGCTGCATTTCCTCTTACCTACCCGCCACTTCTTTCTATAGCTGAGTCCTCTTCATCTCCCCAGCCTGGTAATGTTACATTCCCCTAGGATTCAGAACTTGGCTGTCTTCTCTGCACTAACTCGCTTGTGATCTCATTCAGTCACACAGCTTTAGCAGTTTTTAGCAGCATCTACTAGACGGCTTGTAGCTTTATATTTCCAGCTCAACCTCCCCTAAACTGCAGACCCATGGAGCATCTCTGTTTGCGTGTCTAATACTTACCTCAAGCTCACCCTGCTCCAAATGAAATTCCACATGTTGTTCTCCTGTAGGCTTCTTATTTCTAGTGCATGCGAACTCAGATCTTCCAGCTGATGAAGCCAAAAACTTTAGATTTGATGCTTTTTCCTTTCTCCTACCCCACATCTGTCTGACGGTAAATCCTGTCTTCATCGCATTCAAAATGAGTGTTGAATTTTGGTTAGCACTCTACTGAGGGCAACAAACTAACTCTGTCTCAGGGAAAAAAAAGCACGTCATGAGGATTCATCAATATTTGTTGAGTGAATAAATGTTTTCACTTATAACAGCTAGATGTGGGTGTCTAAGATAGAGAACTCACTTGCTGGTATAAAATTCACTGGATGTTGTGGAATTTCCTTTCAGAGGTGCTGCTGGACACCTTCCATTCAATTTCCTAATCAGAACTCATGCCAGCCCTGTCTTTGGGTGAGATCCTATCCTCTCTCGAACCCTAATAAAAGAGCTACATATCTGGAAATGTTCTCCCCTGTTTCGTTGATCAGCACTAGTTTTCTGTTAATGTGATTAATTGCTCTTTGTTTTCCCAGCTCAGATAGCCCTATTTTACGGTTTTGCATTTTGGTTATGAACTTGTCAGATAAATGAGGGTATGTTTCTGGGGGTACCTTAATCTCATAATTTTTCTGTGGCACTGAAAGTGGGCTTTAGGGGCCCTTCTGGATATGTTAGCTGAAGTGGGAGCTTCTTGTGAGGCTGCCTGCGAATGTTAGTATTGGCATTTCTTTAACTGATGTTTTATAGAAGAGATATTGGAACATGTTTTCTCTCTACTAAAAAATAATGAACAACTGTGATAGCCATATTATAACAATGCCCTTCTCACAATTGTTGGTAATGTTGTGTCAGCACTTTGATTATAAACACTCTTTTTCATGGTTTAATAACTGAGCAATAAAGAAGTCATTCCATGTTATAAATTGGTATACCAGCTATTCGTCTCAGTGGTGGTATTTTATGGCACCAAATTTTAAAAATAGTTGGCATTGTTAAAAGGGAATTTTGTCAGTGGCATTAGGTGAGGGAAAGGGAGCAGACCCACCAAAGGACAATGTTCAGAATATGGTTTGATCTTACATTTTTTCATTCAGCTTTTAGCCACCCTGGGGGAAACATATACATCAGAATGGCTTTTTTAATGCTGTTCTTGGGAAACAGAAACCAACAGCTGCATTACGGAGTAATCATGTTGTAACAGGCATTTTAGTGTATTTTTTTTTATTTGTTTTAGAGAACATTGGTTGACTAGAAATATATCTAAATCTTTATAATAGTGAGTCATTTTTTACTAAGTGTTCTTTTGTTCCTGGAAAAACATGCTCATTAAGTGTAAGATAAAACAGGGCTAGCAGTGGGCACAGACTCTTTTATTCCATTTATTTTGTTCTGCAAGGCTGAACAATTTTGATATCTCCATAGGTAAGACTGGAATGAAGTCATAGTATACTGAAAAACTCTAGAAGAGCTCATAGGTGGCCATTTAAAGTTTAAAGTAGAAAAAAATGTGGTAAGCATTCACAATTACATTAATTTCAAATTACACCTGTTTTACATAAAAAGGTTTAATTTCTTTGTGTATCTGTGTCAGTGGTTCTCAGCCTATGGGCATGACCCCTTTGTAACAATGAAAATATATCCTGCATATCAGATATTTACATTACGATTCATAACAGTAGCAAAATTACAGTTATGAAGTAGCAATGAAAATAATTTTATGGTTGGGAGTCACCACAACATGAGGAACTGTATTAAAGGGTTGTGGCATTAAGTAAGTTGAGAACCACTGATCTATGTGTTTTCTTTTCTTATTATAAAAGTACTAGATATTGGGCGGCACCTGTGGTTCTGTGGGTAGGGAACTGGCTCCATATACCGAGGGTGGCGGGTTCCAACCCAGCCCTGGCGAAATAGCAACAAAAAAATAGCTGGGCGTTGTGGCGGGCACCTATAGTCCCAGCTACTTGGGAGGCTGAGGCAAGAGAATCGCCTAAACCCAAGAGCTGGACGTTGCTGTGAGCTGTGCGGCCCCGGCACTCTACTGAGGGCAACAAAGTGAGACTCTGTCTCTTTAAAAAAAAAAAAGTACTAGATATTGTTAGGAAATTTTCCTATTTCTAACTTTCTCAAATACTCAAATCTGTATTTTATATAAAGTATTGCTACTATTTGGTCAATTGACATTTCAGATCTTTCCTATACCTAGACCTAGTGTTATGGTTTGCTGCAGTTGGGGAACTCAAATAATACCACAGTTTATTTAACACGTCATAGTGTTTTCCCTTAATACTAAGTTTTATAGGCTTGGCACCTGTGGCTCAAGTGACTAAGGTGCCAGCCGCATACACTTGAGGTGGCAGGTTCGAATCCAGCCCAATGATGGCTGCAACCAAAAAATAGCTGGGCATTGTGGCGGACGCCTGTGGTCCCAGCTACTTGGGAAGCTGAGGCAGGAGACTCGCTTAAGCCCAGGAGTTGGAGGTTGCTGCGAGCTATGATGCACAGTACTCTACCCAGGGTGACAGCTTGAGGCTCTGTGTCCAAAAAAACCCTGTGTTTTATAATTTTTAGTACCTCAGTGTTTATGGATTTGCCACATTGTTTTCATTACTATTTGAAATTTTGAATTCTAATCTATTCTTCTAATAAACATTTGGACATTATAAATCAAATTTAAGCTTCTGATAATTCCAGTTCCCCCCATAGGTAACTATCTTCTCCATTATAAATAGAAATAAAATAGTTGTCATTGCACATTCCTCCTTCTCCATGGATGTAAAGGTAGAGTGCAAGACGTTGAATTGCTGAGTCATCATTCATGTGCATTTGAACTTTGATAATGTTGAATTCTTCTCTAAAGTCACCATAACAACCCATATACCTCAAAACTAGATATTTTCTAAGTTAAAGATCTAAAGTTATATTTTATTATTTCATTTTGTATTTCTTTTATCCTTGAGATTCTTTTAGTGTGATTATTAGCAATGAGACATCTTTGATTCCTTTGTATGTTTTTCAGAAGTGTGGCTTTAAAAAAGTATTTTCTAGAAAATGATTTTTGATATATGCATTGAGAATTTTTTTCTTATTTTATGTTAATCTATGTTGTATTTCATCCTTTAGAATTTTAAAATTTTGATGTCTTATAAATTTCTTAGGTAGTCCTATTTAACTTCATAAATACATTTGCTTATATATTCTTTTGTACATTTGTGGTGCGTTTTGTTTTTCTTATTTTTCTTTGTGTTGTTTTAAATAAATTTAAATTTAGTTTTATGAATTAGGCAGACACACATTTCATTCAGTTGGTTGCTAACATTCTAGATACTGTTTGTTGAATAGTTTTTGGTATTAGTTTTTATTATTCATCTCTTTCTGTCTTCTAATTCTCTCTTTAAGAGTAACCTGCTACTGAATGTATCATTTACATTTTTAACTTTAATGATTTTTTTTAGGTCTAGAATTTTTATTTGTTTTATAAAAATTTCATTTGTCATTTATTTATAATTTCTTTTTTTAGATATTTTAATTATACCCATTTATTTGTAAAACGTATCAAAATACAGCTGACTCTTGAATAATTCATGGGTTAGGCACACTGAACCCACTGCATAGTTGAATATTTGGGTTTTTTTTTGTTTGTTTGTTTTTTTATTGAATGGTAACTATGTACATTAATGCACTTCTGGGGTACAGTGTGGGGTTTTCACATGCAATCTGAAATACTTCCATCAAACTGGTCAACACAGCCTTCATGTCATTTTCTCAGTTATTGCTTTAAAATATTCTACTCACATTCTACTCTTAGAAAGATTCACCTGTACCCCTATAAGGTAAACCTCAGAAGTAATCCCTCCAAACCCCCTCCCTCCACCCATTCCCCCC
>NW_003852401.1:19914562-19924484 GCF_000181295.1 Otolemur garnettii | reverse complement strand
ATCTCTTCTGACCCTATATGGATGCCCTTGATTGCCTTTTCTTCCCTAATTGCGATGGCTAAAACTTCCATTACGATGTTAAAGAGCAACAGAGACAATGGGCATCCTTGCCTGGTTCATAGTTGAATATTTGTGTAAAACTTTTGACTCACCAACAACTTAGCTACTAATAGGCTTCTGTTGACCACAAGCCTTATTGACAACAGTTGGTTGACACATACTTTGGGTATGTTATATGTATTATATACTGTAATATTATTACTGTTTTTTATTGTTTGGGATTCATTGAGGGTACAAAGAATTAGGTTACACTGATTGCATCTGTTAGATAATGTCTCTCTTATAATTGTGTCCCATCCCCAACAGGTGTGCCATACACTGTGCTCCTCCCATCCCCCACCCTCCTCCCCAACTTTGTATTGGGTATTATAAGTAATCTAGAGAAGATTTAAAGTATATGGGAGAACAGATAAAGGTTATATGAAAATACTATGTCACTACCCAATAAACACACTTCCTGCTTGTATATTTCTATCACAGAGTCTGCTTGCCAGGAGACCTACACTGCATTGTTACCACTGTATGTTATTTAATGTATGTAATGCATGCAAAATATATTTCATTATCCTTGTGCTTGGACATAAAAATTAACTCATGTAATAAAATTTGTCATTTGTTTCAATAAAAAAAAAAAGAAAGAAGGGCGGCGAGTAAGGTGCCGGCCCCATATACCGAGGGTGGAGGGTTCAAACCCAGCCCCAGCCAAACTGCAACAACAAAAAAATAGCCAGGTGTTGTGGTGGGTGCCTGTGGTCCCAGCTTCTTGGGAGGCTGAGGCAAGAGAATCACCTATGCCTAAGAGCTGGAGGTTGCTGTGAGCTGTATTGTCAAGGCATTTTACCGAGGGCGACAAAGTGAGACTCTGTCTCAAAAAAAAAAAAAAAAAAAGAGAGAAAGAAAATACTATGTCATTTTGTAGAATGAACTTGAGCATCTATGGATTTTGGTATTGGCAGAGTGTCCTGGAACCTTATTCATCTATTTTAAAGTCATTGAACTTAGTCTGCCAAGTCTAAGTTTTAAAATTTGTCGAATGAAGTCAACATTTCAAATGTCATTTTTTTCATTTTGAACATTTTAATTTGTTTTTTGAAAATAGTTTTTCTATCTCTTCACATGTGTTATCTCTCTTTTCTGTTAGGTTCTATTGCCTCCCTCCCTCCTTCCACTCCATTGCTCCTAGCTGTGTCTCACTCTAGCACTTTGGGATTGCAGGCATGCACCAACACACCCAGCTAATTGAACACACTAATTTTAAATTAAAGTCCCTATGTGGTAATTCCAGTATCCTCTTTTTTTCATGGTAAGCGGTTGTCCTTTGATTAAACTTATTTTTTTCTTTCTTTTTCTCTTCCTTTATCTTGTGTTTGAATTTATTATTTCCTCTCTTGATCACAAATCCTATATCTTTTTTGCTTTTTAGTGTACCTTGTCCTTTTTTTTTTCTTTGACAGAGTCTCATGCTGTACCCTGGGTAGAGTGCTGTGGCATCACAGCTCATAGCAACTTCAAACTCTTGAGCATAAGTGATTCTCTTGCCTCAGCTTCCCGAGTAGCTGGGACTATAGGCACCGGCCACAATACCTGGCTATTTTTTGTTGCAGTTGTCATTGTTGTTGAGCTGGCCCAGGCTGGGATTGAACACTCTAGCTTCAGTATATGTGGCTGGCACTGTAACCACTGTGTGACGGCGCTGAGCCAACCTTGTCCTTTTTGATTGTGTGCTAGACACTTTGTCTGTCATGCCTTAATTTAATATAATTATTTCCAGAAAGGGCATGCCCTTTTTCCTGTCATGTTCCTGGAGTAGGGTTGAAGTCAGTCTGATTTGTATTTGAGCTGGGTTTGAGCTTTCTTGCAGCGTTAGTTTTTTCACTCAGGTGTCAGATGTTTTGAGGGTAGGATTAGGACCTCACCTTCTGTAGGAGAATGGAGATTCTAGAAATCATTCTGCCTTTCAGAGCTAAGTTGCAACTTGTAAGAACTGTACAAGCTCTCACTGCTGTAGACCACAGCTGTCTGGATTTGGGGTTCTTGGAGAGTTTTCTCTTCTCTGCACTTCTCTTCATTGTTTTCAGTACCTCAAGAGAATTATTTATTACAGATTCACATTTTTTGTTACTTGCTCAAAAAGCTGCACTGAGATTATCCACTGGCATTATTATCTTTATGTTGTCTAGAACCAGAAATAACCTTTCACATATTTAACCACCATTCTTGTTCTGTTTAGTGTGTGCTTAGGAAAGACTTTACATATATTATTTAATTTAGGGAAAGACTTTTTTCCTCTTTTATAGATAATACATCAGAGGCACAAAGTTTAGGTACCTAGCCCAGGGGTCCTCAAACTTTTTAAACAGGGGGCCAGTTCACTCTCCCTCAGACTGTTGGAGGGCCGGACTGCAGGCCCCAGAACGAGTTGGCTGCTAAGCTGGACAGGCAGCGGTGGCAAAAACACCTGGCGGGCCGGATAAATGTCCTCAGCGGGCTGCATGTGGCCCCACAGGCTGTAGTTTGAGGACACCTGACCTAGCCCAAGGTCATACCACTACTAAATGGCAGAACTGTGGTTTACACTTGGCTGTCTGTACTGGTTTAAATACTGTGATATAACTAGCTCTCCAATTTCAATGTTCTTTCTCTACGTTGAATTTGATTCATTTATCCAGAGGTTATATTTTAGAGAATAACTAAAATATTGCTTTTGTTTGAAATGGTACAATTCTTTAGAAGGATGAAGTAGGGATAAATTTAATGATCTCATACCAAAGAAAACTTTCATTAGCTAAATTAACGAAACAAATGGAAACACAAATTGTTTTATGCTGCTTGGTAATACAATTTTTAATGATATGGACTTTTTGAGGGGATTATGTTTTAAGCAATTCTTGATTTTTTATGGAAATGAGCAGATGGGGACTTGGTAATGCCTTTTATCATTATATTCTTCCTCGTATGTTTAAGTATATGCAAGTCTTTTTTCCTTTGCAGTTGTGAGCATTACAGGGACAGCATGGTTTCTTGTTTATTTTAGCACTACTTTGAGACCTTTACCTTGCCTCATGCCTACTGCCAGAAGATGCATAGAGATGCTCCTAGAGAAAAGGAGCATGGACATTGGATTAGGCATGTCTGAGTTTTATTAAGCAGGCCTTGGCCAGGTTCGAATCCACCACCCCTGGTGCACGGTCCAGCCTTCTAACCACTGAGCTATGGGTGCCCCTTATTTGATTTTGAATCCCACTTCCTCTTCTTGATGGTTGAAATAGATGTTGAATAGGTAGCTATTTACTAGTTCCTAGCAGTAAATAGGAACTAGTAAATTTTTTAAATTTACTAATTCAATCAGTAAATAATAATTTACTAATGATTGTTTACTAATAATTAACCTTGAGCCATAGCTAGCTCACAGCCTATTTTTGTAAATAACAGTGTTGTTTTTAATACATAAAATCACAACTGTTAATTTAGCTGTTATCCTACTGAAGGGAACCTTTGAAAAGGAAGAAGTAGCCCTGATGGAAATAGTTAAAAATTAACAGAACAAAGTATAGAGTGATCAAGCAAGAGAAAATTGGTCTTTCAACATAGGGAGGAATTTAAAAAGGGAGACCATAGTTCAGATGGCAGTAGCACTGACTATCCTCTATAAGAAGTAAAGTAGATGATTTAAAGTAGAGATTAAGAATGTTACACTAGGAGCTAAAAATAGATGTAACTTATAGAATATATAACAAGTAAGAGGTAGTGAGCCATTTCTGCCACCCTCTACTGTTGAACTTTGTCTTAACTTTATAGAACTTTTCTTTGTCTTTCAGTAAACTCTGAATGTCTTTTTTTTTTAGAGACAGAGTCTCACTTTGTCACCCTTAGTAGAGTTCTGTGGTGTCACAGCTCACAGCAACCTCCAGCCCTCAAACTCTTGGGCTTAGGTGATTCTCTTGCCTCAGCCTCCTGAGTAGCTGGGACTACAGGTGCCTGCCACAACACCCAGCTATTATTTGTTGCAGTTTGGCCAGGGCAGCGTTTGAACCCACCACCCTCGGTATATGGGGCCAGCACCCTACCCACTGAGCCACAGGCACCGCCCAACTCTGAATGTCTTAACATAGTGTGTGTCTTCTGTTTCATCCTGGTTGTCCCATCTGCTCAGAAGAGAGGTTCCAATTGAGACTCTGGCAGGTGCTCCCTGGTATGTCTAGAAGGGTGCTTCTGGGAAGGTAGGTGGTCAGTGGCCTGCCACCCAGAGGGTGGCAATCAAGGCTTTTCTCTTTGCTTTTTCCTAGGACAGGCAGTTGTTCTTAAAACGGGGAGCAGTCCTATCTGGCCCGCCTTTGTCTGTTTTAGTGTTTGTTGCTTGTTGGTGGTGTGTCTTTCCATTCTTTGTGTGACACCCAAAGAACCCGCAGTTTAAAGTTCTAGCACGCTTTCACTACTGTGGCAGCATTGACTAGTTACAACTCCATAGGTGCAAAATCCTTTTCTGTAAATAGGTAGTAAATAGCTATTTATTTACGGAAAATGTTTCACGACCCTTGATTGCATGATTTTATGCATGTCACTTAATCTCCTGCATCTGAATTTCCTTGCCTGTGATGTGGAATATTGATACATGATAGGTTTGTGTTAAGGAAGGAGGGTAAAGTATATGAAGTTTTTGGCATACTATTGGAACGTATTTAATACTGGCCTTCCATACATGTTCTCTCTTTATCCTTTTATTTCAGGTTAATATGAGAGTACAAACAACCAGTAGGAGAGTATTTGAATTTGTTAGGTAGAGTCCCTCTTATAGTTATGTGTTGCATTCAAAAGGTTTGCCAAACATCCTTACATTGTGCGCATTCAGTGGCAACACCCAAACCTCTTCTCTCTCCCCCTCCCTCATTTCCCCTCACCCCAGCTTAAACTCAAATGAGTTTTTCTCCTATGTACAAATTAGATTGTCTCTTGGCTTCACATTAGTACATGGTCTTTCTTATTCTAACATTTATTATCAGTAACCAATTTAATGAGTCAGTATGAGATAGGATACTCTGTCTTTCTCCTACCTTCTCATTAAATTCTTTCACTGAAATATTTGAAGATAAATAATACAGATACAACCAGTGTGCTGCAGTGCCTTTACGTGTATCAGGCATATAAATTCTAAAGAAAAAACTCAATCTGCTTTGTGCATAGGGTACACCTGTTCAATTTTAGAGTTATCATTTCTCTTCTCTGCCAAAAAAGTACTATTCAACAAAGGAAAGAAAGATTACAACTAGTTTTATGTGATAGCTACACCTGCTGGGCTTTAAACATAGTATCTAGTGAAACTACAAATGAACGAATTGATAGGTTGGGATCTTTCTGTTTTTACCAGATCCACTAGTTTGTCTCTATAAGGAACAGTGAGTCAAATAATGTGACGTGACATGACTTTTATTATCTCTCTTTTTTTTTTTTTTTTTAATTTTGTTTTTGCAGTTTTTGGCTGGGGCTGGGTTTGAACCCACCACCTCCGGCATATGGGGCCAGTGCCCTACTCCTTTGAGCTATAAGCACTGCCCTCTACTTATTTTTTTAAAATTGAGAAAATTGAACAGAAATGCTGATATTTTATAAAGAGTGTACCCAGACCATGAATATTTTTATTCATTACTAACAAATAAGATTTCTCAAGTAAATTACAGTAAAAAATAATTTAAGGCAGGTCACTGAAGTCTGCAGCAACCTTTCCTTTTTTTTTTTTTTTTTTAAGAGACAGAGTCTCACTTTGTTGCCCTCAGTAGAGTGCTGTGCCGTCACAGCTCACAGCAACCTCCAACTCTTGGGCTTTGGCAATTGTCTTGCCTCAGACTCCCCCGTGGCTGGGACTACAGGCACCCAACACAACACCCGGCTATGTTTTTTGTTGCGGTTTGGCTGGGGCCGGGTTGGAACCCTCCACCCTCAGTATATTGGCTGGCACCCTACTCACCGAGCCACATGTGCTGCCCCCTCCCTTTTTTTTCTTTTGAGACAGAGTCTTACCCTGTTGCCCCACTGTGTAGAGTGCTATGGTGTCATCACAGCTCATAGCAACCTCAAACTCCTGGGCTCAAAAGATCCTCTTGCCTCCGCCTCCCAAGTAACTGAGACTACAGTCGCCCACCACCATGCTGGCTAATTTTTTTTTTCTATTTTTTTAAATAGAGGTGAGGTCTTGCTCTTACTCAGGCTGGTCTTGAACTGGTGAGCTCAAGCCATTCACCTGCTTCGGCCTCCCAGAGAACTAGGATTACAGAGTAATGGCATGAGCCATCCGGCAGGCCTCCTTTGAGAGCCCCATTATGTGAAAATGGTTTTGCAATTTTTTTAATCCTTTGTTAGCTGTCTATATTTTGGCTCTTTTCTGTTATGCCATGTTTTCTTATTTACTTAACAGATTCATATAGTGGATGTAGTACTCTGTCTTGGGTATGATTATGAAGTAAAAGCAGTTAGCTTGACACATACTTCCATAGCACTCATCGAACTTACCATTTAGTGGCAGACAGAACAGTGACTGCAGATAGAATTCAACATAGAGTTGTCAGAATGATGAGATACTAAAAGGGTTGTTTCAGTGAAAGGAAGTGTATGACAGAGACGTAACTGAGCCAGGGGTTGGGTCATCCTTGTTTGGGATGTTTAGGTGGCGATGTCAAGAATGTGTTCAGGGTCATTAATGGTGACTGAAACAGGCTGGATCTGAAGTATTTAAGGTAGAAGGACCCTTGTAGGAAGTCCCTGAGGTGTCTCACTTTATAGAGTTGTGTACAGGCAAGCTGGACATGGCCACATTCTGATAATTACGGCCCTTCAGGCCATGTTAAATACTGGGAAGCATTCAAAAGCCACTCTAATGGGGCATCAGGGTGGCTGTGAGTGGTTATTATAGCAGTTTAGCTCTAGTGAAAAATGCCAGTAGTGTCCACTCAAGTGATTGTAGGGCTGATGGAGAGAACAGGGTAGGTTTGGGGGTGAGACGACAGGACTCAGTTGATTGGATCTAGGATGAGAGGAAAAATATGTCTCCCAGCATGAACTAGATTGGATGGATGGTGGAGGGGACGGGCAACAGTTGGAGAGTTTAGATTTGGGAAGATGTGAGTTCATTTTTGCATGTGTGTTTGAGAGGCCTGTGGAGCTGTCAGCTAGACACCTCAGGAGAATGGTGTGGGGGCCCTTGGCCAATAGAGAGTGACTGGAGTCAGGGAAGTGGGTCAGATGCCCAGCAAGCCTGTGTGGAAAGAGAAGTGACAGGGGCTGTAACAGAGATCCTATCGTTTGAGGAGAGTGATAGGGAAGCTTGTTAAAGGAAGCTGAAGGTCAACTAGAGATGCAGGAGGACAAGGAGGTGGGTAAGCATCATGGAATCCACGGGGAGCAGATCTTCCAGGAAGGGTCAGAGGTGCAGCGTGGTGCTCAGAGGTCAACCTCATCAAGGACTTAGAATTGTCCGTTAGATTCTGTGTCTTGGAGGTCATTGGTAATCCTAAAAAGAACAGGTTTTATATTGTGGTGGCTGGGAATCTTTAAAATCTTGAGTCTACACATTCTCTTTCAGAGGACTCTTTCTTCATATTAGATTAGTGCTCTAGAACATGTGTACCTTTTAATGATCCTAATCAGGTGCTTTAAGCAGCCTCCACGCTGCTTTGCTATATTTAACTCTCCTAACTTGTCCCTTTAGGCTTTTTCTCCCTACTAGCTTCATTAATCAGACTTGTAATTCTCTCAGTGCCTGAGCTCCTCACACACTCCCCAGCTCTTCTGTGTTCTCACTTTGTTGCTAATATCTGCCTGTACATAAGGAAACCTCAGGTTTTGATTTCATTTTCTTCTCTATCTTCTCTCCCCCTGTGGAGAGTGTGTTAAATCATTGGACAAATACTTATAATTGAGAATGTTTTATAAATGAATTTCTGGAGTTTTTCATGTTTAATATTTGTTTTTTTTCTTTCAGTGGAAGTTTTTAAAAAATGTTTTATTAAGTCATAAATAAATAAATCTTGTATATATTAATGCAGTCATAGGGTATAATGTGCTGACTTTATATACAATTTGGAATGCTTACATCAAACTGGTTAACATAGCCCTCACCTCACTTACTTAATTATTGTGTTAAAACATTTATATTCTGCACTTAATAGATTTGACATATACCCTTGCAATATGCACCATAGATATGGTCCCACCATTTACCCTCTCATCCTCCCTCCACTTCCCTCCTTTATCCCAGGCTATAGTTGTGTTTATATCTTTCATATAAAAGTGTGGGTGATTATAAATTGGTTTCATAATAGTACTGAGTACATTGGATACTTTTTCTTCCATTCTTGAGATACTTTGTTAAGAAGAATATGTTCCAGCTCCATCCATGTATACAAAAAAGAGGTAAAGTCTCCATCTTTTTAAAGGCTGCATAATATTCCATGGTATACATATACCACAATTTATTAATCCAATCATGAGCCAGTGGGCACTTGGGCTTCTTGCATGACTTGGCAATTATGAATTGAGCTGCAATAAATAATATGGTGCAAATATCTTTCTTGTAAAGATTATCTTTGTGTTTATCCTTTTGGATATACTCCTAGTAGAGGAATTGCAGGATCGAACGTCAGGTTTACTTTTAGATCACTAAGTGTTCTCCAAACTTCTTTCCAAAAGGAACGTATTAGCTTGCATTCCCACCAGCAGTGCAGAAGTGTTCCCTTTTCTCCGTATCCATGCCAAGGTCTGTAGTTTTGGAATTTTGTTATATGAGCCACTCTTACTAGAGTTAGATGATATCTGAAAGTAGTTTTGATTTGCATTTCTCTGTTGATTAAAGATGATGAGCATTTTTTTCATGTGTCTGTAGGCCATATGCCTATCTTCTTCAGAGAAGCTTCTGTTCAAGTCTCTTGCCCATAATGAAATGGGATCACTTGTTCTTTTCTTATAAGTAAGTTTGAATTCTCTGTGGATTCTGGTTATTAAACCTTTGTCAGAAATATAACCTGCTTTGGGTAGCATAGACATATTAACAATGTTGATTGTTCCCAGCCATGAGCATGGTATGTTTTTCCATTTGTTAGCATCTTCAGCTATTTCTTTTCTCAGAGTTTCATAGTTCTCTTTATAAAGATCTTTCACGTCCTTTGTCAGGTAAATTCCCAAATATTTCATCTTCTTTGGCACTACTGTAAAAGGAATAGAGTCCTTGACAGTTTTTTCAGCTTAACTATTGTTGGTATATATAAAAGCTACTGATTTGTGAGTATTGATTTTGTATCCTCAGATGCTCCTGTATTCCTTGATCACTTTTAAGAGTTCTGTAGTTGAGTCCCTGGGGTTTTCTAGGTATAAAATCATATCATCTGTGAAGAGTGGAAGTTTGATCTCCTCTGACCCTATTTGGATACCCTTGATCACCTTCTGTTGCCTGATTATGATGGCTAAGACTTCCATAACAATTTAAAAAGCAGTGGAGACAATAGGCAACTTTGCCTGGTTTCTGATCTGAGTGGATATGATTCCAGTTTAACTCCATTCAGTACGATATTGGCTGTGGGTTTGCTGTAGATGGCCTCTGTCAGTTTAAGAAATGTCCCTTCTGGGCAGCGCCTGTGGCTCAGTGAGTAGGGTGCTGGCCCCATAAACTGAGGGGTGGTGGGTTCAAACCTGGCCCTGGCCAAATTGTAACAAAAAAATAGCCAGGCATTGTGGCAGTTGCCTGTAGTCCCAGCTACTTGGGAGGCTGAGGCAAGAGCATTGCCTAAGGCCAAGAGCTGGAGGTTGCTGTGAGCTGTGATGCTACAACACTCTACCAAGGGTGACAAAGTGAGACTCTGTCTCTAAAAAAAAAAAA
>NW_003852401.1:19822770-19913015 GCF_000181295.1 Otolemur garnettii | reverse complement strand
TTATCACCCTTGGTAGAGTGCCGTGGCATCACACAGCTCACAGCGACCTATAACTCCTGGGTTTAGGCAATTCTCTTACCTCAGCCTCCCACATAGGTGGGACTATAGGTGTCTGCCACAACACCCGGCTATTTTTTTGTTGCAGTTTGGCCAGGGCTGGGTTGAACTCATCACCCTTGGTATATGGTGCTGGCGCCCTTCCCACTGAGCCACAGGCACTGCCCAGAAGGAATAATTTCTGTTTTTCTCAATTTGCTGAGTTTAGACTTGTGACCTAAGATGTGATCAATTTTGGAGGATATTCCATGGGCAGTTTTGTTAGGATGAAATGTTCTGTAAATGTCTGTTAAGTCCATTTGTTGTCAAGTTTAAGTACAAAATTTCTTTGTTTAGTTTCTTATTGGATGATCTATCCAACACTGCGAAAGGGTGTTAAAATCTCCGACTATTATGGTAATGGAAGATACCAAATTTTTCGTGTCTGTTAGAGTCTCCCTTATAAATTGAGGAGCATTCTGGTTGGGTGCATAAATGTTAATTGAAATCTCTTCATGTTGAGAGTTTCCCTTAACAAATATGAAGTGACCATCCTTATCTTTCCTTACCTTAGTTGGTTTAAGGTCTATTATATCTGTGAATAAAATTGCAACCCCTGCTTTTTTTCTATTTCCATTTGCCTGAATTATAGCATCCCTTCACCCTGCATCTATTTTTATCCTTTAAGATAAAACGAGATTCTTGTATGTAGCAGATATCTGGTCTGAGTTCATATGTCCAGTCACCCAACTTGTGCCTCTTTAGAGGTCACTTTAAATCATCCACATTAATTGAGAGAATTGATAAGCCTGGTAGTATTTGGGGTGTCAAGTTTTTCAAAAGTCCAGTGGACGTTTTTAATCCTTCTGTCACTATGGAAGTTGGGTTTTGATTAAAAATTTCTGAGTGAGTTTACTTTGGTGGTAGAGCATTGTGCTGGTCACTGTAGAGGATGCGTCTGAGAATATCCTGGAGAGCTGGTTTAGTTATGGCAAATTTCTTCAGCATGTGTATGTTATTAAAGTATTTGATTTCTCCATTACAAATGGAACTCAGTTTAGCTGGATATATGATCTTGGGCTGAAAGTTGTTTTGTTTTAGGAGATTGAAGGTTGATGACCATCCTCTTCTGGCTTGACGAGTTTCAGCAGAGAGATCTACAGTCGTTCTAATTCTTCCCCTTGTAGGTTATGATTTTCTTACGTCTGGCTGCTTGCAGAATTTTCTCCTTCTTATTAATTTGAAGTTGATTATCATGTGTCTAGTACGGCTGTTCTCAACTTGTGGGTCGCAACCCACAGGAACTGTATTAAAGGGCTGTAGCATTAGAAAGGTTGAGAACCACTGGTCTAGGAGATGCTTTCTTTGGACTGAGTCGTGCTGGGGTTCTAAAACTGCTGTCTGAATTTCAGTATCTCTTGCCATGCTTGGGAAGTTGTCCTTGATCATATCTTGGAATAGAGCATCTGTGCCTTTAGGATCATCCTATTCTTCTTCAGGAGAATTCCTATAAGGTGAATATTTGCTCTTTTGGAGTGGTTCCACAACTCTCTCAGGGAATGATCCGTTTTTGCTCTCTTCCTATTTGCTTCCTCTTTGAGCATTTGGGAGTCTTCAAAAGCTTTGTCTTCAATGTTGGAGATTCTGTCTTCTGCTTGCTCCATTCTGTTACTGAGGGACTTTACTGTATTTCTCAGCTCTTTGAGGGCTGAAATTTCTTATGTCATTGTGAGTAAATCTTTGGAGATTTTGTCTTTGAATTCATTGAATTCTTGAGACAACTTTTGAATTACTCCTTGAATTTTTAATTCCACCTTTACTTCCATTATGTTAATCTTATTTGCCATCCATATTCTGAACTCAATTTCTGACATCATAGCCATTTGTTTATGAATGGGATCTTCTGTTGCATCTCCTTTGTTGTTCCTTGGAGGAGTTGATCCACTCTGAGTATTCATGTTGCCAGAGTTTTTCCGCTGATTCTTCCCCATGATTGTTTTTCATTGTTTGGCTAGATGTGCTAGTAAGATGAAATTGGATTGAGGGCTCCTGGAGTTGTAATTAAACAGCCCTTTCCCAAAGAGCTGTGACTGATGACTGTGGCTTTTCCCCTACAGCTTTAAAAAATGTCCCCTTAAGTACTGCAGCCTGAGATTCTGGAGACCTGCTTGGTGTGATGGGGCTAGATAGTTTCTGTCCAATCCTGGTGAATCAGTGGCTTTGGGCTGAAATCTCAGGTATGGAGAAATTCAGGCAACTAAAATCTCAGGTATGGAGAAATTCAAGCAACTAAGACACCCTTCCCTACACAGGCAACAATTGGAAGAGGAGAATCAGACCCTCCCATTACAACAAAACCAGGATACAACCTTGGAGGGTCCTTGGGTGATTGGCCCCACCCAAGAGTCAAGAGTTCAAACCAATTGTCCTGGTCAGC
The DNA here is from genome assembly GCF_000181295.1 of Otolemur garnettii. Classification (NCBI taxonomy): domain Eukaryota; kingdom Metazoa; phylum Chordata; class Mammalia; order Primates; family Galagidae; genus Otolemur; species Otolemur garnettii. The sequence goes on along the minus strand of NW_003852401.1, from coordinate 19,910,542 downwards.
ACAAATGCAGATTAAGTAGGGGAGTTCAAAAGGTCTCCAGCAACTAAACAGCAGGGGTTCACTTGTAGCTCAAATGTGACTCTCTGGTGCTCTGTGGAGTCAAAAAGGCCCACCTAGCAGAAAAGTTAGTCCAGGGGGGCTGGTGCCTCCTTTCCGACCTTGCACCTCTGTCACACCCAGTCACTGGTAACCCAGTGGAGCTTTGGCCCAGTTCCCAATGAGCAAATGCACCAGGGATTTGTGCCTGCCAGACTCAAAGGGGAGTCAATTCCTCCTTGGCCAGGCCGCCATACTCTGCCACCAGCCAGCAGGGGGAACTGAAGCCTCACTACCCCAGGTGCTCAATGGAAACTGGTGAGTGTTCCTCCTGAGTTTGTTCCAAACCAGAGGTTAACAAAGCAGTGAATGTTTTCTCCCTCAGAGACAGTGTCTCTGTCCCATCCCCACTACTTCTCTAGTACCCCTCCAGGGTGAGGTCTGGATCCCTCTGGCAGGCCACAGAATTGGGGAGGTATCTCTCTGAAATTTGACCCTGGTAGGATCACTCTACTATCACTGATGCTGCATGGGAGGCACCTCCCAGAGGCTCCTGCGCCTCAGTGTGGGTCCTGAGCCTCTGCACTTTTGCAGAGCCAGACCAGACACCCTCCCCCCTGTGTCTTTCTGCACTGGTACTGGATTTAGTGTTTCAATGCAGCTGTGCTGCCACAGCCCATGCAATGCCAGGTCCTTGCAAAGAACCGTGGACATTCCAGTTTCTGCAGGGGTTGGGCTTCTTGACCGCTAGGTGATGGGGTAAGGGTGGACTGGGAGTTCAAAATGGCAGGGAAAATAATTGTTCAACTTTCATGCCAGGCAAGAGAATGCCTAAGCTTACATCAGGGTCTCTCTGGAGAAGGAGTTGCAGCTTCCAGTGAGTCTCTCCTGTGGGGTGAGACGAGATATCTTTAGTTCACTGCTTGTTTGTAGAGATCCCACAGCTTGTAGAGATCTCCCACTCTCTGGGGGAAGGGATAGACACTCACACTCTTTGGAATGAGTTTTGTATCTGAAATTTGCTTCCCTGGAGTCACAGCTTGCCTCAGCAGAGATGATGTTCATTTATCAATCTTCTCTCTCAGCTCAGCTCCCGACCTTTAGCTTTATTGGGTTCTTTCTGGCCATTATTTCTCCCTCTGGATGGGAGCTTCCGTTGAAAGCTGGCTCCAGTCACCATCTTCCCCCTCCCCTCACGTTTAATATTTGGATTATACAATTTTACTTTCTTGGTGTGCTTCACCAAAACCAGTTATTCCAATGGCCTCTAGCATATGTGGTATGGATGGAGGAAATTCTCCATTGAGCTTGGTGTATAGTGGATTCATATCACAAGACACTTTTTGCTACTTTAAATCTGGGAAGTTTCATATAGATGTACAGAGACTTCAGACACACACAAAAAATTGAGTATTTCTGGTTGCTTGTAGTTTTTACTGTGTAATAAGAGCTATACAGATATGTGGATTCTTCCCAGTTGTTTTTGTATCATTCTCCTTAGAAAAATAAAAGGTGAAGTTTGACACTATAATGGTAGATAAAATAGGGGAGTTTCTAGTAAAACTAGGCAAAATTCTTAAGGGATGTTGCCTTGGAGGACAGGGTAAAGAAATTTTATGTATAAAATTTTTAGAGAAAAATACCCACATAACCTATAACTGTTTAAAAGAATGGCTTAGTGTTGTAAATTGGGAGGACAAGCTTCAAGTTAAAAATAAAAATGTTTCTTAGGTTTTCAATAAAAATAAATAAATCTTGGTCAAGAGAAGGCAACACACTGCTATCTGGCCTAGACTTTGTCATGGGGGTGTAATGAGAAGTTACTAACCAAATCATGTTTATAGGAATCAGAGTCATCTGGGGTTGAAATTTATATGCTAAGCTAACACACACAAAAGTGCTAAAAAGGCAAACTCCCATGGGGAGGATACAGGAAAGTATTTCATGGTGATGTTGTCTCAGGCTGGTTAGCCTGAGTTGATCAGAACAGGTTTTCCAACACAGAAGGCATAAGACCCAAATAATAGTTTGGTAGAAAGATTATCTTTTAAAAATAGTCTCTTGTCTACCCTTCTATCACAAAATAGCCTGCCCAACTCTCTTCTTCAGGTGGATTCCTAGAGCACAGAGGAACACAGTAGTATGTGCATTCTCTGTCCTAGGATTCTAGCATACACCTACCCCACCTGCCAAGTTCTCTGTGTTACAACTCTCCTCCAGCGATGTTTGCAATTTAAAATGATACCAGTGTCATGATGGTTCCCTCTGGGGGACATATAGATACCAGAACATTTGGGGGTGTAATGCTGTACCCTAACCTCCCCTCTTCTTTTTCTTTTCCCTTTTTTAACTTCTCATAGATATGCCTATGTAATTCCTGATAATGTCAATGTTAAAATAAAAAATCAGATTTTCTTGGAGTATTTTTATTTATTATTTATTTGACTCTTTGCTGCTTTATTTTATTGACTGATTCTCTTGGAGTATTTTTAGATGAATGGTAATGACTTTTGTTCTCTGATGATTGTGTGGTGTGTTTTCTTTTCCTCCTAGGAATGCTGTCTCTGCAATTTGAGAGGAGGTGCTCTTAAGCAAACTGAGAACAATAAGTAAGTAATGCATTAAGTGTCTCTTCTGGGTGACAGTTAGCTTTATCTCTCATGGTGTACGTGGTTCCAGAGCTTGTGCTATCCAGATCTGAGATTGGGATTCTGTCTGGGCTTCAGAGACTGCTGGTGACAGCTCTGTCATCTGTGCTGGGCTGGAATATTCCAAGTCTTGGTTTCTCTTCTTTGTTTTTGATACTACCAAGAATAACCCTTCTTTTACTAATAGACTTTTTGAAATGTAAGCAGCTCATACCATCCAGGTGCTATTAGAATCCTGGCATTTATTAGAATTATCCTATTAATCTAATAAAAGTGGAGTATGCCTGAAAAAGTGAAACTGTTATCTTCAGACAAATTAAATCAATCATGGTCATGACATTAAACAAAACCAGTACTTGTAACACCAGCACATTAACCAGAATATGTGTGTACTAAATTACAAAAGGTAGGTTGAAAATGTTGATATTAAGATTTAAAGCAGACAGGTGGAGAATATGAAGAGAGTCTTGAAAGAGAGTCATAAATGAACATAAAGGGAAGTGATTTTGTTTTTTATGGCTATTTTGCATGAATTTTTATTTTCACATACAGCTTGTAATATTAAAAATGGGGCCAAAGCATATTGCAGGGTCCTTTGGAATAGGGATGTGTCAACATGGTTAAGCAGAGGTTGCGGTCTGACACTGAACCAACACAGATCCAGCTCCAACCTATGATTTGTTTGACCCACATATTTTATAAATTTAATCCCAAATAGAAAAATAGAGATTTTGATATAAATATCCAGATTCTCATCTTTAGTTGAAAAACAATTATGTGTCTCTGTAAGGCAATAATGACAAATTGGGTTGAGAGCCCAACCTCTGTGGGGCAATCCCCAGGTCACCATGCTATGCATATTTGCTTACATCCCACCTGGCCCCACAGGCACTGGAATTAGGACTCCTGGTCCAATGTAATAATGGAGATAGCATAATTGTATATGTACATGTGCATACATTTATGATTGCTTAGAAGGAAGAGTAAAGGCATTTATTGTTTTTACTTTGATAAAATTTATTCTGCACACCTGCAGTTTTGCTTAATTTAAGATCATCTTTCATAGTCCTAGTTGGTCTGATTGGCACCATACTAAAAAGTCTTCCCTGTTCTGGATGTTGCACAGGCTCTGCAGACTAGGAGATGGTTTGCGTGGTTCCCATAAAGACAGAAGTGATAAGAAATTCTCTTCTCCCTTGGGCTAGAACAAACAGAATTTGTGTTCTCCAGTGGCATGGTGGTACTTATTTAGATAGGAAAGAATGCCCTGGTGCAGTTGGTACTTGTCCTCTCTTCCTATGGTCTTGAAAGACAGGATGGAGTCTAATGTTTGAGTGAAGTAAATATGCTTTGGCTTAAAAATAGGTTGAGGGATTTGACAATTCTTTCAAGATCTCTTCAAACCTCATGAGTCTTTATATTAAGTTGGGAATATAACATTTATAGGACACTTAGTAGTGTTAATGGGAAGTTGTCATTCTTGTGGAAGAATTCAGAATGTGAAAGGAGATACTAGGTATGAAGCAGGAAGCCGGGGAACAAGCTAAATTCCATTTCTCCTTGTCTCTCAGTTTCTTTGATCGTAGTAGGATTATAGTGATAAGCAATTTAAAGACTTATCAGGATTAGTTCTTTTTGAAAACTCATGCTATTTGAACCAATTTGGCTCTTAATATTTGTCCTATATGAAAAGGTTATTTTCTGTACCCAGTTTATACCTTTTGGTATCTGAAGTAATCATTTGCCACATATTGGTTTGGTTAAGTTCATTAGACACATGCACATTTCAGCATCAAATGAAATCAGAAACTTCATTTCAGTATTTGCAGGTCAAATGTAGAGAAATATCTGTAGGTAAGAGGATCGAGTCCTTGTTCTTTACCCAGTTCTGCAGGTCACAGTGTTGGACAGGCGTGGTGCCGAATCTGTCCAGGTATCATCCAAAGGTTTACTGTTCAGAATTTGTTTGTGATGGATTTAGGCTTTTGGCTTTTTTTCTTGTCTGCATCTCCCACCCATGAGAATTGCCATGGCCAGGCTGAATACAAAGGTCTGTAAGTTCAGGGCATTTTTGTTTATGTTTAATGTCTCCTCTCCTGTAGGTGGGCCCATGTCATGTGCGCCGTTGCGGTCCCAGAAGTTCGATTCACTAATGTCCCTGAAAGGACACAAATAGATGTAGGCAGAATACCTTTACAGAGGTTAAAATTGGTGAGTGGCAAAGCTTCTTTTTTACCTCATAAATTAGTGTTGATTTCAAGTTCTGAATTTTCCTATTAATGCGCCCGTTCCCAAGATATATTTTCCTCCTAGCTTTGTTTTATTATCTGCCATTATTTTCCTTTAGCCTAAAGTTGTTTATTCTTACTAATTCTTTTCCTGTTATAATGTAAGTCTGCATATAACTGTCCTCAAATTCTATTTGAAATTAGGGAAAGGATTAACTCATTTCCTAGATTAATGCAAACTTTCAGGTTATAGTATATCTGCTGAGATTGGTCAGGAATGGACCTGAGCCGTCCAACTTTTTATATTATTTAGTTTTGTTCTGTCTTGCCTCTCTTTGGTTGGACTTAGCAAAATATATCTAATCTAATTTCATCATCTCTTTACCGAGAAGAGACTTCCAGAGAAATACAGATGCTTTTATTATTACCAATTTTCTCATGAATAGATACAAGTCGTTTAATATGCCAGATTCTCTGGTCAGTTGTCTTCTGACTTGCTCAGGAACACTCTTAAAAATTTTCTCACTAGTTTCCCTTGTTAAGAGTAGTTTTCATTGACAATATTTGCCTTTAATGTCCTTACCACTGAAGTACCTTTCTGCTCTGAAGTAGTTCTGCTCAGTTGTGAGCCAATCAGATCATTGGTTTAGGCTCCTATATTGCATATTTAGTGAGAATGTTCCCTAGAGTTAAACTGGATAACCTTAACATACTAAGCGTGGCTTACAGGTGGAGTTAAAACTCCAGGATTTCCTCACTCCCTGATAGTTTTGATTTAAGGTCTTTCCAGTGTAAACATTTCAGGCACTGCTGCTGTATCTCTCTCTTCCTGACTGTTACTTGTTTTCTTACTCTCTTCCCTGGAGGGTGGGGGACAGTGGGGTGTGATGTTTTGGGGCCTGTCTCTTGGGAACTCGGAACCTAGCCTACTGTCTCGTCAGAGAAGTGAAAGTGAACGCCATTGTCTCCCATCATAGCTCCATCAAGAATTTCACTGTGCTAAAAAATATGTGGGCCCTTTCATGGAAGTAATAATTGCTGTTGGCTGACATGAGTGGGTGAGCCTAGGACGCTCAGGATATGGTAGTTGAAGTTTTGTGAGCTGAGACGGAAATGAACAAATCAGACAGTCATAGCAACTATCAAAGTCTTAATAATGCAGCTCTTTCATTTACTTTGAGAAGCTTGAAGCCTTATACCCTTATTACCAATTTTAAAAAGACGCAAAGAAACAAAACATCCGCTAGAGTTAGGACTATATGAGAGGATATTTTAAAAAATGTTCACTCACCACATGTTAAAGAATTTAACATTTAATGCAACAAACGCTAACAAATGTCTAATATTTTATTCTATGCTGATTGTAAAAATAATATGTATTTGTAAAAAATTCTAATACTGTATTTTAAAAAATCATCCTTGGTTCTCTCTCCTGAGGGCTCTGTTGTGTTACCAGTGTGATGCCCTTACAAGGAGCAGTCATTGCATTTGCAGGGCCTGTGTCCTGGATGCTCTGGTCTGTGAATACTTCCTTAATGATTTAGTGTTACTTGCAGCAGTCCCAAAGGCATTGTGAGAGAACAGCAGGGAAGGACAGCATGGGGTGTTTTAACCCTACTCAGGATGTTATGTTTAGAAATCTGATAAATGCATCTGAAAATGGCAAAGATTATCCTTCTCTCCACAATGCTGGTTTTTGTCTTGATGGTGCCTATCACACTGTTCCTTATGAAATGTTTCTTAAATGATTGATACCTTTAAAACAATATGTCTTGTCTGGATTTAAAATCACCTAAAGTTTGTGCAAATGACAACTTAGATCTATGCTCACAGATATAAGCAGGTATCTGGGATACATATTTGGATGAAAATAGCAGGCTATACCCAGATGTTTTTCTGATTATTATGTATGTTTCTGGGAATGATATTTATCAAAATGCTCATAGTGGTTATCTTTAGTGGGAGAATACAAGAAGAAACTTCATTTTGGAGGAAAAGATCACTCCAAAATTCTGTAATAGTTTGAAAGAGAGCATTGATTAGAAGTTTGGATTTTTTGAGTCTCACTTTGTCACCCTTGGTACAGTGCTGTGGCGTCACAGCTCACAGCAACCGCAAACTCTTGAGCTCAAGCAATTCTCTTGCCTCAGTCTCCCAAGTAGCTGGGACTACAGATGCCCACCACAACGCCCGGCTTTTTTAGAGGTGGGGTCTCACTCTTGTTCAAGCTGGTCTTAAACCTGTGAGCCACCACGCCCAGCTGGAAGTCTGGATTCTTTATCACAAAGAATCTTCTAGAAAAAAACCTCATCCTTGTGAATCCACTACAGTGCAGGATCTGGTCTTTACTGATGTTGTAGGTAATCAGCCTCTGAAAGGCTGGCTTTGAATGATAAAATTTATAAATGGCCACTTTTATGGTGAGAGAAATGAATCTTTCCAGGAAATAGGGTGCCCTGCTCCACATAGGGCCAAGGATATACTTCCCTGAGTTAGCATTCTTCAGAAGTTTGAGTGGTAATCTAACAAACACATGGCCAGTAGGAAACCAGAGCAGTCGTTTTGTGTGGTATTTCATCTGGGCTAAAGTAAGTCCAGGAAAGTTATTTTAGTCTGCCTGTTGTGTGTGTGTAAATAATCTGCTAGTGTCAGTTTCTTTTCTGGTACTGTAGGAGTCCCTTTTCTGGATATTAGACTGTCTACCTCTCTTTCTATTCATGTAAGTGAGGAATAGTGAGGATTCTTTATATGTGAGAGTCCGATTATTTCACCAGTTATTACCTATCTTTCCAAATAGTATGCACTTTTGAATAAGATTTCGTTTTTGTCCTCTAGCATCTTACAGTCTAGATCATGATTTCTCTACCTTGGTATTGTTGACATTTTACCTTAGACTCTTCTTTATTGTGGGGGACTGTCATGTGGCTCTTAGGATTCCAACTGACCAAACAGACATTGCCAAATACCCATGAGAGGCAAAATCATTCTCATTTGAGAACCCACAGGTATACAGAGAAGGCATACACATAAAGAAAAAATGTTCATTTTTGTCATGTTTAGATAGAGGATATCTTGATTGAAAGAACTGGAGATTAGGTGGCACTGTGGCTCAGAGGAGTAGGGCACCGGCCCCATATGCCGGAGGTGGTGGGTTCAAACCCAGCCCCGGCCAAAAACTGCAAAAAAAAAAGAAAGAACTGGAGATTGACAGAACAGAAATTCTTTAATGTTTTTAAAAACAATTCTAGGCCATTATTTGTACCAGTTGTTCAAATTTCCTATTTGTCAATAAAGTAATAAAGTTGGCAACATAGATGTATTAGCTACTGAATAATTAATATATAATCTGATTTAGTATTTTTTTGATATTTCTTTTTGGGGACAGAGTCTCACTCTGTTGCCTAGCTAGAGTGTAGGGGTGTCATTAGCTGACCCTAACCTCAAACTCCTTGGCTTGGATGATCCTTCTGCCTCAGTCTCCAGAGTAACTGAGACAACAACTGTGCACCACCATGCCCAGCTAATTTTTTTATTTTTTGCTTTTGCTCAGACTGGTCTGGAACTCTTGAGCTCAAGTAAACCTCCTCTGTCAGCCTCCCAGAGTGCTAGGATTACAGGTGTGAGCCACCACGCCTGGCTTGGTGTGTTAACATTATGTATGTTACATTACCGTATGTTTACATTACCTGTTCTTAATAGATAAACCAAGTTAAATGTTAACCAAGTTTCACTAAAGATTAAAATTCTCTGATGTGTTGTTTGCACACACTGAGCAAATACTTTCAGAATGAATAAAAGACAGATAATCATTCATTATTTGTGCTTAAAATGATTGTGATTGGAGGACTCTGATTAGACACTAATAAATGGGTTGCGTCTTTTCACGGTTTGTCCTGTAAATGTAATGGTAGAGAATTCACACATCTCTGCATGCTGCTCTAAAATGAGGCATTGCTTTCCTTCCTTGCATAACAGGAGACATATGATTAAATCATAGAGCATAGCAGTATTTCAGAGAGCTTAGGAAACACATACGGCACTTGCCTGTCCTGTTGGCTGAGAGTGCTGATCTTGGGACCCTGGTGAGTTCAAACAAGAGTGGACAAGCTGTTCATCCCTGAAGGAGGGGCAAAGGCGACTATGAGTTTCTCCACAGTAGCCACTAGGTGGTGCTGCCACACCAGTTTCTCAGTATGTTACTCTTAACCCACCAGCTGTCTTCTCTAATGCCTAATCAGAGCCCTGTCCACATGGCTGTGTGTGTGTTTTGCACACCGGGATGTTCATTGTAACCCAAGGGAGGGGAGTAGGGCAAAAAGAAAGTGCTTCTTGTGATGCATTCAAATTCCAAAGAACAGTGTTTTAGTTCAGTTTTTCATTTAGCCGTAGACAAAGAGCTATTTTCCTTTGGGGCAAGTTAAGAGTTTTTCTGAATAAGCAATAAGCCACCCTGGTAAATAGCGAGTGACTGCAAGAGGCTGAAAGAATGACTGGTGTGCTAACATGAGTTTAAAATGTCTTTCCAATTAGGAAAGCTGTCTATTTTTAAAATGCTCATTATTAACAGTTTTTCTAGAATATGGAGTAGTGGAATTTATGCAGAAGTATTTGAATATTTTGGTAATACTGTTAGCCTTTTATTCAAAGGTTCAATGTATAGCTTTAGGAAAGCCCTTTTGTTAAATTATTTGTGCAGTGAGAATTTTAGGGAGGATATAGCAATTGTTTACCTGAGCAGAATTTTGCTCGTCCATATAATTGTCAGTTTTTAAAGAGAGACAGCAAGTGGAAAACAAGGGTTTTGGTGCTTTTTGATGGATTATGTTGATTCTAAAATGGTGTGAGCCTATGAAGACCCATTTCCTCATCTAAGCACCTTGGCAATGTCACACAAAGGTGTAATCTGTACTCATCATATAATTAAATGTGCAGCAATGATGATACAACTTATTTCAAGACATTCTTTTTTTTTTATTTCTGTGGCTAATTTTGAATACTTTAATAACTCATTAATTTAAAAAAATTAATTCAGAAATATATTTGGCCATCATGGTCTCCATCCAATTAAGTTTTTTTCTTTCTTTCCTTTCCTTTTATTTCCTTTCAACTTTTTATAGGTTAGTTGTTATTAAAATAATTTCTACCCTAGCTGAAAAAATGCTATAGGTTATTATCAGAAAGTATCAGTTTATTAAATGGAGTTTTTCTGTTATAGGGAAGAAATGGCAGAAGTTTACCTCAATGGATTAAGAAAGGTCATATCCAGTGGTCTCTGTCAGCTTTTTGCTATTTAATGCAGCTTTTGTATGATGTAGTGATTTGTTTCACCTTTGCTTATGAATGTCTTTTCCATATGAGAGAAATTATCCTTATGGAAACTCCTGCCACTGTAAACGCCTTCCCTGTGTCCTGCAACACCTTCTCTTTTCATCTAGAAAATACCAGAGTGCTGGCACCTGGTCAGACAGAGAATCGGCAGGATCTGAGGGTGCTTCATGCTCCCCACCTGAGTGTGCTTAGGGAATGCCAGTGACAGGTGATTGGTGTGCTTGAGGACAAAAAGAAAAGAATTTCCCAAAGTGGTATAGATTTTAGCATTTATTCATCATCTTTTCCTTTTCTTCTTTTTATTGGTCTTATTTTCTCTGGTGTGTTTGACTGTCATGACTGTATCTCTGGAAGAATAACAAAATTGTACAAAGATGAAAGCACAAGAAAAAAAGTAGAGATATAAAGGATATCTTAAGTTAGATACCTTGTTTTTGTTTTCACAATAAAAAAATGTATAAAAATAATTAGGAAGCAGAATTAAGGACAGAACTTTAGAGAGGACAAATGTAGTGTTTATAGTGTGATCACACAGAAAGAAGGCAGTGGGATCTCAGTACACCACAACAGTCCAAAGATTTGATTGTAAAATTTAAGGGAAGGGTTTAAAAAAACAGAAAAAAGAATAAAAAGAAAAAGTATGAATTTCTGGTAGTTTTTAGATACTTAATCATGAATGTTCATTGCATTCATCAATCACTTTTTACAGATTGAATCAGATAAAGATCTGTGGAATTTTTGTAAAAACAACCAGGATGGGAGGTTTGCAGGCTTTTTGTTTTTTTTTTTTTAAATTGGGTTTGCAGGTTTTAAGAAAAAAAAAAAATTTTTTTTTTTTGCAATTGTTTTTGGCTGAGACTGAGTTTGAACCTACCACCTCTGGCATATGGAGCCCGTGCCCTACTCCTTTGAGCCACAGCCGCCACCCAGTTTTAAGAAAAATTTAGAAAGATTTCTTAAATACAACAGATCCTAAATACAACTGTTAGTTTTAAACATTCTTCTTATTTAAAGTTTTCAAATAGAACTACTACAAGATATTTAAATATTTAATTGCAGATGATGTCCATTTCGATTGCTGTCATTGCATGAAAAGGGCAATATTAGTCCTTGATCCCAGATCCGTCCATCTTGACTTTGGGGTAGCACAGTGCTTTTGGTTTCTATATTTTTGACATTCTAGGATTTTTGCATTTGAAACCCTATTTCTGCAACCGCAAGTAGAGGGAGAAATGAATATCGGAATAGTTGGAGTTGCCCCCAGGCATTCAATGACCTCCGATTTGTATTTGACAAGTGAAACCAAACACAGCCACAAGTGTTCTGAGTGAAGAACATTATTTTGAAAAGGAATTTACACTGAAATGATGACTGAGCTACAAGCCTTTCAGCATCTGGCTGAGACCATACTATTCTGCTTAGAAGCCTCTATACAGTTTAAAATTTGTACCTGAAGGCAAATAATAGTGAACCTGAAAGCCAAAGATTATAGTTTTGAAAGGTACATCAATTCTGAAAATAGAGTGGTTTCACTGTGGTATTCCATCTGAAGAGTTGAATCAAGGGGAAGAAATACAATCAGGCTTCCTATTTCTTCGAAGGCACATGTTCTCTTGCTAACTGACTCATATTATCAGATGTACTGAATACTAAAAATAGATTTACTAAGCACCGAGATGGCGTCTGCCTCTGGTGCTGTGAGATCACCTGGAGTCCTAGTTATGTTACAGCAGTGTTAGTGAGCAACTTTGCTTTCTTTCTAAAGCAATCAAGGTTGTATTGGACAAGGCCTCTGTTAATGCATTTCGGGAAATATAAAGACATATTGATTATCTTTCATCATGTTAAAAGAACAAAAAGTAATGTTGTGTAGGCAGTCAGAAAAGTCATTATGTTCCACATTAACTTGTGTACTGATTTATTCACATGTTCAAGTATTTTTAAAGACAAAGAGAAGTTCTAAGAAAATAATAAACATTGACAATGATGAGCAAATTTATTATTAAAACACAGCTAAAGGAAAGTTTGTTTTGAATCGTGAAGTACGCTAAAGGAGGAATAAGAGATGTTACAAATGGCGTGATTGTGATGTGGTGCAAGGTGTCCTGTTATTTAATAAGTCCAGTGTAAATTTTACAGCATCATTAAGGTAATGCTCTTCAGGACTTCAATGTATACATGTCTTCAACTTCGTAGGATTTTAACATAAGCATAGTGTAAAAAAAAAAGTACATTAGTAGCTGTATAGTACTTAACTGTCAGAATGATTTGCTACAGGGACTAGATCCTATTGCAAGCTGTCAAATTTGTATATTGCTGTAATACCAAACCATAAAATCTTTTGAGTAAAATGGAAAATGTCAGATGGGCATGACTACAAGTAATATACTTTCTGAAGGCTGTAGATGTCTATAGGAGAAAATGTGTAAATGCATGAAATGTTATCTTGTTACTATGGATTTTTCTTTATCTGTTGAGAGAAAAACTATGAGGCAATCGGAAATTGATTGGAGCCCATAAATTTTCAGTTTTGAACTTATTTTTCCTGAGGAGTCATTTTAAACACATTATTAGATAGATAAGTAGAACCTCATATAATTCATGATTAAAGAATATTTTGAGAGAATAATCTTATTTTCTAGCTTACATTGCCGTGTGGTCCATTTTTTCTGATCTTGTTTGTGTGAATAGTGATGACTGACCTATCTTTTAATTGAATGAGTGAGCTGGGGTTAAGGTTCCAGAGGTCACCCTGTTCATTCCAACATCAACTGGGTCAATATCAAAAAACTCAAGCCAAACTGAGGCAGGCAGCTGTTAGCCTGCTGTAGGCAATCCATACGGTTATGCTTGGGCAACAGTGATTGAAGGCAGAGAGGTTATAGTTCTGGGCAGGTACCATCATTATTGTAAAACAATGGATTTAATTATTCTTTGTTTTGCTGGAAAGAAAGAGCTCAGAAATTACAGGTACTTTTGTTTGTTCCACATTTTAGTATAAGTTAGATTACTTATTCCCTCAGAAGGGAGGGAGATTTAAAAATCTGCCAAAAGTGTTATAAACTGCCTTTTGTATAAAGTGAGAACCTTTATGTATTTGTTATTATTTAAAAATAAATCACTGTCATATAGTTTAGGTGTGGTCCCACATTCAAGATGTCATTTTCTTACACAAGCTTATGTTCAGATATAGGTACCAGCACAGTTTTATCCAGGCATGTATTAGATTCATTGATTAGTCTCAGTGTCAGAGGTTCCCTGCAGTCATCTCTATCGTCCTTTAGATCATGTAGTTGTAAGAAGCCTCTAAACTTTGAGCTGGAATGTGCAGGCTCTGGTTAAAACTGCTTAAATCCTATATCCTCTACTCAGGCAACTTGGCCATGCAGATTATTAACCCCTCTGATTCTCATCTGTAAACTGGGATTATGAGGGGAAATGAAAACGTGAGAGGTCTTGGCACATAGTTTGCAGTCAAAGAAGATTGAAAGAAGGTTAGCAACATTAGCTATTATTGCGTGAAGTGATTTTCCCCTTTAGTTTTTTTTTTTTTTTTTTTGAGACAGAGCCTCAAGCTGCCGCCCTGGGTAGAGTGCTGTGACATCACAGCTCACAGCAACCTCCAACTCCTGGGCTCAAGTGATTCTCCTGCCTCTACCTCCAAGTAGCTGGGACTACAGGCGACTGCCGCAATGCCCAGCTGTTTTTGGTTGCAGCCGTCATTGTTTGGCAGGCCCAGGCTAGATTCAAACCTGCCAGCTCAGGTACATGTGGCTGGAGCCTTAGCCACTTGAGCCACGGGCACCGAGCCCCCTTTAGTTTTCAGAGACTGGTAAGAACTTAACTATAAAAAACAGCCTTTGGGCCGTTTGAAAACTATAGAAATTTTCTTTTGAATAGAGGCCCACTGAACGGAGTTTGCTGTCATCTCCGTGGGAGCAGGGCATAGAAGGATTCTCCTGCAAACTTGTGAGATTTTACCAACTTCCCCTGAAGTTATTGCCAAAGACCGTAAGATAAACAGGTTGCTGTTCTCTAAGATGGGGTCCAGAAACATAACCATTATTTCATCTGGAGCATGAACATTGCATGTTGAAAGCAATCTTGTTGAAGATGTTGCTAGACACCATTTCTCTGCATGGTACAACCAGGAGTCTTTAGTGGTTTGGGGCCTACGGAAAGACATCTTGCAACTTCGGAGTGGAAAGAAATATTCAGGTCATTACATATAAATGTCCAATTTTGAGTCAGAAATTCAGGTTGTTATATCTTAAACAAGAAGCAGTACAATTAATCAAATTGTGCACCTGAACAATTGATACAGTCTTGCCATCTTAATGGCAGCTTGTGTCATGGCAGCAGTGAAGAAGCCTGGAGAGTGAGTGGCAATTAAACTGTTGAAACGTGTTTTCTGCTGGTTGTTGAGAATTGAATATTTTTCCTTTTGAGAAGTGGTCTGAAGCCTGGAAGAAGTGGTAGTCAGTTGGTACAAGGTCTGCACTGGTCATCTTCTGTAGTTTGAGCAGTGTTTGTGTGACAAGTGGTTGAGCATTGTCTTGTAAGGGGATTGGCCTATCTCTGTTGGCCAATATTAACTGCTTAATCATAAGCATCTTCTTCGTTTCATCCGATTTGTTGCAGTAGACATCCACTGTAATGGATGTCTTCATGACCAGGTTTCATGAAGCCATAGTGGATAATACCAGCCCTGAACCACCAGGCACTATTAGCTTTTTTTGGATAAGTGTTCGATTTTGGACTGTGTTTTAGCCCATCATCTTTTTCCAGCCATTGTGCCGAATGCTTGGGATTGTCAAAATAATCCATTTTTCATCACACATAGCAATACAGTGTAGAAGTAGTTTGTGGATAAGAAAGGAAAGCTTCCAGGGGATTTCTCTGCTGATGCTAATGTAATTCATGAGTAACCTATCTGTCCTCCAGTTTGTTTCAAATGGTGCAATATTGTTGGAATAGTAAGGTTAAACCTTGCTGCTAATTCACACACAGGTTGAGATAGATTCACTTCCACTATAGCTCATCATTATCCTCCTTGGTTTCAGCTTGCATATTTGGCTCATTTGCAGTGTTAAAATCACCAGAATGAAACTTCTGAAACCATAGACATACTGTGTGTTCTTCAGTGACATCCTTCTCAAGCGTTTCATTCATACCTCCAGGTGCCTGCACTGTATTGGTTCCACGATGGAGCTCATATTAAAAAATAACATGAGTTTTTGACTTGTTCATGGTTCCACAAAAATTGCTCTAACAAAAATTTGAAAGATAATCATAAGCCAAAATGTGCATTTGAAAAAATGAGGATGTACCTTCACAATAAAAATAAAACAAAATTATCAAAGTGAAATGTCAGGGATGTCAGCTGTCAAAGTTAGTGCTTACAGAAATCCGGCCTTTCATACTTAGTAATGTAGAGTTCTGCCTTTGACTTGTTTCAGGCATTTGGCCCTTGCTTCCTCCTGTTCTTTCTCTTTCTAATGTCCTTGCCATGTGCTTCCCTTCTTATTGGCAAGGTACTGGGGAACAGAGCAGAGAGTATGGCACACCTAGACATGTATTTGGGTGTATTGATTTCTAACTGCTTCCCGTGAATATGATTTGAAAGTGTTAATCCAGGACTCTCTTCTGATTCTCCTGTAGCACCACAGATAATAGCTGCTAAAATTTTAAAGCAGAGATGACATTCTTACAGGATTTTATTTTTTACAGAGGTAGATTTTTGACATAGCAATTGTATATGCAGGCATGTGTGTTTTAGGTTATATAAAAATAGTCAATTCCTGTAAACAGTATTTACAGTTGACACATCAGGATGTGTTTATCAGTTTTATGCCCTTTGAGAATCTTGCTGCCCTACTCTGATCTGAACGGCATCTCTGTCAGCAACACGGCTGGGATCCCTACGTCCCTGTTTCCAGCCGTCCTCACCATTCCTTACTCACCTCTTGGCTTGCATCTCCTCTTTCCTTTATGTTATCCCTGGTGGTGCGTATCCACAGCTTCCTTAGAAAAAGGTAATGACATCAAGGGACATAAAGTTCTGAGACCTGTGTGTCTGAATGTTTTTATGTTATGACTTGTTTGGTACTTTGAGTTTAGAAAATCTGTGCTGGAAATTATTTGCCTTTATAATTTTGATGGTATCGCATCATTACTTTCTCATTTCCAGCAATGTTGATGAGAAATTCAGAAGCATTGTTATTCCTGATATTCTCTATGTAACCAATTTTTTTTTTCTTGAAATTTATAGGTTCCTTTCCTCATATTCTAAAGTTTCCTAATAATGGTCCTTCCCTGGGTCACTTTTTTACCCATTGTAGTAGAGCACCCTTTAGTTTTTTAAATATTTATTTGATGATTTTCTTCCTTCTGTTTTCTTTTTCTGATACTTTTAACATTTAAATACTGCAACTTTTAGATTAGTCCTTTTAGTTTCTTTGTACTCTTATTTTGTTTCTTTTTATTTTGTTTCCCCCACCCCCACTTTCTAAAAATTTATTTTATCTTCTGTTCTTTCTACAGAGTTTGTCTTTTATGGTGTCATATTTTTAATTTATAAGAATTAATTCATGTACCAAGGTTTATTTTGTTTGTTTGTTTGTTTTGAGACAGAGTTTCACTTTGTCACCCTCAGTAGAGTACGGTGGTATCACAGCTTATAGTAATCTCAAACTCCTGGGTTTAAGGAATTCTCTTGCCTCAGCTTCCCGAGTAGCTGGGACTACAGGTGCTTGCCACAGTGCCTGGCTATTTTTGGAGATGGTGGTCTTGCTTTGGCTGAGGCTTGTCTTGAACCTGTGAGCTTAGGTGATCCACCTGCCTTGGCCTCCCAAAGTGCTGGGATTACAGGCATGAACCACCGTGCCCAGCTGAGAATTTTTTTTAATCCTCCTCCGGGTATATAGTTACAATGTCAGTTCCTGTCTCTCTAAAGACATTAATGATACTTTCAAAGAACTTTTTTTTCTCTACATAATTGCTCTCTTCTACAAGGTTTTTTTTTTTTTAAATCCTTTCTTGTTTGTTTTGGTGTTTATTTTCTAATGGGCTTCTCCTCTGTTGTCTGATAATTCTTGGTTGTATGCCCAAGGGAACTGGGAATAGAATCCCTGTTATGAATGGGAACTGAATAAAATCCCTGTGCAATAGGTTGTATTTATCAACTGATAGTTATCCTGAAGGATCATGATCTAGCTGGATTTTTTAAATGGGAGTTACAATGTTAGTATCTCAAAGTCTTTTTTTTTTTTTTGAGACAGAGCCTCAAGCTATCCCCCTGGGTAGAGTGCTGTAGCATCACAGCTCACAGCAACTGCCAACTCCTGGGCTCAAGCGAGTCTCCTGCCTCTGCCTCCCAAGTAGCTGGGACCACAGGCACCCGCCACAACACCTGGCTATTTTTTGATTGCAGCCGTCATTGTTGTTTGGCGGCCCAGGCTGGATTTGAACCAGCCACCTTAGATGTACATGGCTGGTGCCTTAGCCACTTAAGCCACAGGTGCCGAGCCATCTCAAAGTCTTTATTCATGTTTTGGTGGGTTCTCCAGAAAAGACCCTGCCAGTCTCCAGACCAGAGAACAGAAGCCCGACTGCTGGCATCTCAGAACCAAATGAGGCAAGGAGGCTGGTGGTCCTTACGCACAAGTTCATAAACCCTCGTCCCCACCACCCCCAGTATTGTATGTCTATCCTGAGCCCTGCCTCATGTTCCAGAGAACCCTTTTCCTGTCTCTGAGAATAAACCTTCAGGTTTTTTCCTCATTTGATGATGGTAGAGTTGCTTAGCTTCGTAAAAAGAAGGAATTTCAGTATCTTCCCTCTTGTAAGCAGCTTTCAACCAGTCTTCCATCCTTTACTATTCTCCCAACTGCAGCATTTCCAGAGGTACCTGGTGCCCCCAGTAAATGAGCCTTTAGGGGTTCTACAAGTATAAATTGTCCCTTTTGGCTTTGCCTCCTTAAGATGCAGTTTTCTTATTTTGCTGAATCATTTGTTACTTTCTAACTTACACATTTTTTTTGTATTTTCTCCATCATTTGGATTTATACATTAACATTAATCCCTTTACCCTTTTTAGAGAATTTGTGAATGTGATAAAATTTTTATGTGTTCAGTTTGCCCCTTTAATCCAAAAGTCACATGAACAGACTTTCTATGATTTTGATATGAGCAAAAATGCTATTGACTTCTTTTTTTTTCCATTTTGAGAAGGAATGGACTTTAGATTACTTCCTAGAATTTAATTTTTCTCCTTATTTTAAGAGTAATATACTTACAGAATACTTGAAAATTATGGACAACTAAAGTAAAGAAGCATAAACTTTGTGAAAGTCTGAATTCTTACATAGATACTATTTTGTTTCCTAAAACTAGAAATGTTAATTGTTTACATTTATGGATACAAATAATTATGGAAATGAAATGACCTTAGCATAAAGTAGAATTTGCCACATATCATAAAATATATACCAGAAACATGAATTATTGGCACTTTATGGAAGAGAGAGTTTGGGGGAACAAAATAGGACCAAAAAATATTAATTGTTTGTAGGTCTTGATTTAGTAAATTATAGATTTCAAATTAACTGGAAATGTTCCTTGCAAATGGACATTTTTGCTATATCAACATTTTGCTGCATAACAGTTTGTGGAAGACACTAGTTTGACTGTAACCATCACTTTTAATGTCTGGAAAAACAAAGATAATGACCAACGACCCTTGCAGCACAGATCCCTGTAAACTGTCTTTGAGCCAATCAGAAGCAGGGGAGAGAAATGTTTATAAGGAGATTATAGTATTTCTGGTGGTCTCTGTATTGTCTATGCAGTTATTTGTTCAGCAAATATTTATTAAGGACTTACTGTGTGGTTAAATGATGAAGGTACTTCCTTTCTGGTTTTAATGCTATTTCAGAATAATGGAAGTTACTGAAAATTGATCAGGCATTGTTCCACAGTATGAGCATTGTAAAAACTCAGTGTTTAATGAATAACTAGGCCGTACCAGGTTTGGGATATGAGAGTTTGCAGTATGAAATGTAGAAAAACTTCGTGGAAGAACCATTGCCTATAATGCCTAATCTGAGCCCTTGTTGGGCACAAGGTCAGGAGGAGAAACAGTGTGCTCAGTGACCTGGCAGGGGGAGGGAATTAGGAACTAGAACACAAAGCATGAAGAGGGACAGATGAGATTGAGAAGTTTGAGGAAGCCTCAGATCCTCTAGAGCCGTGCTGTCCATGTGATAGCCACTTGGGGCTGCTTGGGGCTGCTGAGCACCTGGAATGTAATCCAGTTACTGAGGAACTGAATGTCAATTTATTTAACTTTAACTTAGCTATGCTGAGAAACCAAAGCAGCTAAATTGAAAAAACTGTAGCACACAAAATACAACCCTTAAAGAATTTAGAGTCCACATTGAAATGTGTTATAAATATAAATATACAGCAGATTTCAAAGGTTGAGTATAAAAAAGATAAATACCTCCTTGATTATTTTTATATTGATTACATGTCAAAATGGTAGTGGTATACATATGTTGGGTTAAATAAAATATATTGTTAAAATTGGTTTTGCTTTTTTTCTTCTTAAGTTTTTGAAATGGGGCCTAGAAAATTTGAAAAATACATATATGGTTCACCTTGTATTTGTACTGGGCAGGGCTGTTCTGGAGGATTTTAGTCTTTATCCTGAACATTCTCCAGAAATTATGCCTTTTAAGAAGAATAGTATTATCAGAGTTGTATTTCAGAAGGGTATTATTCTTCTTATGGGGAGTACATATTTAACATTGGCATGAACCCAGAGAAGGAGAGAAGTGACCTGAACTGATGAGAGGCAGGGGAGAGGCTTGGGGAATACTCAGACCAGGTATCCTGGAAGACAGAACGAAGTCAGGGTCCTGGCGTGAGCAGCTAGATGGTTGGTCATCCCATGCACAGGTCTCATTGATAGTGAGGGAAAGTGCTTGTCAGATGTATTTAACTCGAAGTCCCTGTGGACCATCTGGGTGTGGCTCGGGAGAATGATATGGTATAATGCTAGAAGCCTACTGCTCCTAGGTGTATAGCTACTTAGCAGAGTGCTCCTAGGTTGATAGGGACTTGAGGCATGTGACATCCAGTCACTATAACTATTAGGGGGCTGTGAATAACTAATGTTTTTCTAGATGTCATGTTGGTCAGTCATATTGTTTCTATTACTCCATTGTCCTTTTGATGTGTAATAATCAACTAAGACAGTGTTAGCTCTGGGAGTTTCATTTATATTCTCTCTTAGAGCAAAGGAAATTAAGTTGAAAAGAAAAACAAAGCCTATAGAAATGAAATAGTTTGATGTGCCAAAAGATAAACAAGTTGGTAAATGTGTCCTACAGTCAATAAAAGTGTAACCTAACACTGGGACATTGTTGCTAGGCTATGCGGCCACATATGAAAGGGATTTTACATTAAGAATCACATAGGATTTCCTTAAACCCATGAAACGCTATTACTTCCAGAATCTCTTTTATTTTTAATTTTAGTTTTAATTTAAAATCTTCTTTTCACTAATAGAAGAATTAGAGAATAAAGGCAGTTGTTTTTTCTGTGGGAAATATGAAATATATCCCATCTTTCTTTAGAAAGAAAATGTTTTACTTTAAATGAATAGAAAAAGTAGTCAAATAAATTGACAACTTTTCATTACAGGAATTGTGTTTAACGTTAATTAAACTTTCAATATTTTTTTCCTAGCATCATCTGTTACTTATAATTGATTTTAAAAGTCTTCAATTTTTAACATTTATTTGCTTTGTACAAAGCAATAAAATATTGTCATGAAATATTTTTACTAAATAGCAGATGTATTTCAGCAAAAAGAATCATGACATCCTGGCAAAGGTATAATTTTAATAGACTAATGAGTTTTCTGACCAAACCAGACCAAGCCTCATCTGATTTTTGCAGTGATGAATTGACTGTGTCAAAATTTGCAGTCTAGTTTGGTGAAATATTTTACTATGAAAGTTTAATTCTCATTTTTTATTTATAAAAGCAGTGGCTGTGTCACAGCAGCTTATAATATGTCGGCCATTTGGTATGATTTATTTCAATGAGTGTCACTTGTTGATGTGTTTAGTGATTGTTGACCCATATTTAATTCTAAAAACTCTAAGTAGTGTGCGATGTAATAAGTCAGCCTCTGTAATTTGGGAAAAAGTCAAGCCCACGAAAACATGATCCACAGGTCTTTGTAGTTATCTTTTCCTGGCTTGCAGGATGTCACGGTTTTATATTTGACAGCTGTTGCTCTTGGGATGGTGAAGGGCTAACAGCTTTCTTAACTATTATTGAGATCTGTGTAGAATGATTTCTACCACAGAGTATATATTTGAAATATAGTAAAATCATCTTCATTACGTCAACTGGGGATTCCAGCCTGTCATCATTTTAAAGGTTTTGAGAAAAATTATGGAATAAAGAGCACTTAATCTTTTATTCAATGAGTACATACAGAGCTAATCACAGTGATTGGTGTTCAGTGATGGGGGCATGAGATGGACAGGTCATTCCTCATGGATTTTACATTCTGGAAGGATTTAGACATAGAAATAACAAGGGTGTCATTTGATCTTTTGGTAGTTTTGGAAGGCACAGGCGAAGTGCTAGATTAAAGCCTTCTTCTAAGACATGTCTGTTTCCTAATGTTGGGATACTTTTGTAGATAGTATCAGCAAATTATCCAATAATAGAGCATATATTTATATCAATATAAAATAGAGCATATTATTAGAGCATAGTTTTCAGATCTTATGGAATTATTTTGAGGTCATATTAGAAATGATAGTTGACTTTTGTAAAAAAAATCAAAATTTTAATATAAAATTTTAAATTATTCAGAACTCACAACAAAATGAAATGGCTTATGAGTTATGAAACATTATTCATAATATGTACTGTTGCAAAATACCATGTGTCTTCAAGTTGTTTTTCTTAAAGAATTGAGGGATTATAGTGTTGCTACTTGTTTTATAGTGTACACTAAAAAGCACAAACAGTACTGCTGCAGATATTGCTTTCAAATTTCTCTAGGAAGAAGCCATCTAGAGAGAATTATCTTTTGGTATTATCCTTTTCTTATGTTTCTTAAAGCGATTCACAAATATTTTTTGTATAATAATAAGAACATTAAAGAATACTTTATTTGGCAGGTCAGCTTACAACAAAGAGGAAAATCAGTGGCCAGAATGTTTTTGAAACGAGAAAACATACATTTCTCTTAGGTGCTGTTTCACTACGAATCCTGTTTTCATATTAGAAAATGAAGGAGCAGCAACATGGAATCACTCCTTTTCCTAGCTGTTCTAGCAGTTAATGTATGTGCATATTCAGACTCAGTTTAACAAGGGCAATCACTATTTAATTTCACAACTTTATTTATCTTAGTGATAGCCTTAGAACCATGGAGTCTTCTTTTCCTATGACAGTATTACCATTTCCATGCGTTTTTCCCACAGGCTGATATGACTCTCCTCCCCCCAAAGATATGGTGCATAATATAACTGCAGTGTACACTCTGCAGAGATAAGGCTGTGACAGTCTTTTAACGTCAGCTTACTATGCATGTGGAGGGTGACATCCCACCTGCACTGGGGAAAGCAAACAAGCAAGATGTGTTTGTCCTTAATCACATTCTGTTTCTCTCAGAGATGTTCCAAGTAATGACAGGCCAAGCTTAGAATCCAGGTTATCAGCCTTAGACATACAAAGTGTGCCAGGCATCTCCAAAGGAGATAAGGCTAAGCTGTGTTGTTAACTTTGACTTGCTTATTTGAAGTTAGAATTTGAATATATAAGTCATATTAAGTGCTTGGTCTTTATATGCATTTTATTTTCAAAGGCCATTTATTTTATTTATAAAAGTAATATATGTCTGTTGAAATTTTTTTTAAAAACCGAACTGTATGAAATAGAAAATGAAATGGCATCTTTAGCTCCATGCCACTCCACAGAAGTCACCATTAAGGGGGTGAGGTAATGGTTTTTCACTGTTTTTTCCTTTGTAATGAAGATAAGAACTTGGAAGGATGTAGCATTTTACTGTACTGTGTTATGACTAGGAATAGTTAAATAGCATGCTGTACATATGATACTCAGAGAATGTATATAATTCTGTTTTATAAAACAGTAACCTTTTCTTTGGCTGATTGTCTTTCCCCCTTTTTAGTCTTACTATAAACCCATAAGCATTCATGCCATTTCACATACCTTTGCTTATCTCTCTCATGTAGAAGTTTTTCAGATTGCATTTCAAAGTTTTTATTTATAGAATTTAATCAACAGAATTTTGCTAGATGTAGTGCTTACTGTTCCTCGGGTGAGCCACTTGATGCAGAGTATAAAAATGAGATATTCTCGGGGGAGGGAAGTTGGGGGAAAAAGAGAAGACAAGAGAACAAGGAGAAGTTGGGAGGGGCACCCCAAATGCACCTGAAACCACATGGAATATGGAGACTCAGCCAAGAATACTGTGGCCGAAGATGAGCTGTGCAAACCAATAAAGTGGGTGAGGTGAGACAGGCCAATTCAACATAATGTAATTATATTGAATATAATAAAAATGGGTTCATATCTCCCTTCTGCCACATACCAATTATTTCAGAATATGTTGTCTTTCTTGAGACCCTGACCTTGATTTTCGTGACAGCAGCCTGTTAGGGTGCCTTCTTTCTTTTTGGCCTCCTGATCTTAGATTTCTTTGAATGTTCCTCTTCTTCTGTCTATCTCTTGAATGTTTATGATTTCCTACTTTCTGAAGTCTCTTCTCACTCTTTAGATTCTTAGTGAGCATTAGTAAAACTGAATTACAACAATATAATACTACCTTTGAGTGTTGTTGTAAGTATCAAATAAGATAAGGCATGTAGAGTGCTTCACCATAGTAAGTGCCTGACCATAGTCAGTGGCTCCACAAATGTTCCTTCTTCTTATTATGATATATGATTTTAGTGATACCATTACAATAGTGATGTGATATTAAAATAATGGTGTGTACATCATCCATAATTTATAAATAAATACTTATTTTTAAGTTTACTCTTACCACTTGGAGCACCTTTTCTCATAGACTATTTCAAAAACTTAAGTGCCGGGATAGTTTATAAATGTTTATTTAACATTAAAAATATTTTAATTTTTAAATAATTACAGATTCACAGGAAGTTGTGAAGACATTAAAGAGATGGTTGCGTGTCCCTCGCTTAGTTTCCCTCATCAGTTACATCTTATATGGGTATAATATAGTGTCAAAACCAGGAAATCAGCACTGGTACAATATGTGTATATAGCTCTAGGTAATTTTTTACATGAGAATGGGACTGTTATTTTTTCATAAGGAAATGTCATTCTGTAAATGGTTAAAGGGAAGGTAAAGCAAAAATAGTAGCAATATATTGCGATTTATAGCATATGTGAAGGTAAAATGCTAGACAATTACAACATAAGATATAAGGTGGAGGAGTTGGGAATGTATTGTTATAAGCTTCTTACATCAGACTTTAAGTGATATAATATTATTTGAAGGTATATTATAATGAATTATAACGGTTATTGTAACCATTAAGGTAACCAAAAGTATTTTATAAAAGAAGTATAAATTTAAGCCATTAGTGGGGATAAAATGAAATTGAAATTAAAAAATACTCAGGTAAATCAAAACCAGGTGTAGAAAAAGAAGAAAAGATGGAGAAAATCTAACATTTAGTAACACTAAAAAAAACTAACAATCTAACACTAAAAATCTAACATTAGTAATCACATTAAATGTAAATGACCTAAGCAACTTAATTAATAGAGGTTATCAGATTGAATTTTAAAAAGCAAGTCCTGGACTGTCTCTGAGAAATCCTTTATATATAAAGACATAGATAGTTTAAAAGTAATAGGGTAGAAAAAACATATACCTTATAGTTATTAATCAAAAGAAAGCCATATTAATGTCAGGGAAATCAGACAACAGAACTAAGAATATTGCCAGGGATATCAGTAGATTACTTATGGATAAAAATGGTAGCTCATCCAAAAGACATACTAATTCTAAATTCGAAACAAACAATTCTATACATCTAATAAAAAGATTAAAATACAGAGAAAAACCTGTATGTAATATAGAGAAATGAAACCTCTGTGTGTAATACAGAGAAATGAATAGAAAAATACACAGTTAGGTTTGAACACTTCAATGTTTTTCTTTGAGTAACCAGTAGAACAAACAGGACGTCACTGTCTGAACTGCTAAACAATACCGTCAATCACTTTGGGCTATTTAACCTTCCTAGAACAATCACCCAGAAAGAGCAGAATACACAGGTTTTTCAAATTCATCAAGATGGACCATATTCTATTAAATAACACTCAGAAAGTTCAAGGGAACTTATGTTTTCAAGGAATTAAATTAGAAATTAGTAATAAAGCTTTCCAAACTACTTATAAATTAATAACACATTTCTAAATTGCCCATGAACAAAGAAGAAATAACACTGGAAATTATAAAATATTTTTAATTAATTAAAAATTATAATAACTGTTATCATAATTTGTAGGCAGTAAAGCAGTGTTGAGATGGAAATTTATAGCATTAAATGCCTTTTAAATTAGAAAACAATTATCTAGCTCTTCTCTCCTCCCTCCTCCTTGGTGCTGCTCTGCAGCATCCCTCCATTGCCAATAAAGACCTTTCGTACCAAAAAAAAAAAAAAAGAAAACAACTGTCTAGGTGTCTGCTTGGTGAAACAAGAAAAAGAGAAAATTTACATCAAAGAAAGTAAAGATAAGGCCAAAGAAAATAAAAGAGCAATAAAGGAAGCCATTAAAAGCAAAAGCTAATTTTTTTAAAAAGATCAGTAATATTGATTAACTTTTAGCCAGATTGAATAGGAAAAAAGAAGGTGCCCCAAGTGTTCAATATCAGCAATAAAAGAGAAGACAGCACGACAAGCCTTAGAGAGCTTAAGAAGAAAATAAGGAACCATTGCATTTTGACAAATTAGAAGACTTGGAACAATTTTTTTTTTGTTAGAAGCAAAACATCAAAACTTACCCAACATGGGTGACACTTGTGGCTCCGTGGGTAGGGCGCTGGCCCCATATACCAAGTGTGGCGGGTTCAAACCCAGCCCCAGGCAAACTGCAACAAAAAAATAGCTGAGCGTTGTTGTGGGGGCTTGTAGACCCAGCTACTCGGGAGGCTGAGGCAAGAGAATCGCCTAAGCCCAGGAGTTGGAGGTTGCTGTGAGCTGTGTGGTGCCACGGCACTCTACAAAGGGTGATAAAGTGATACTCTGTCTTTACAAAAACACAACAAAACAAAAAAACTTACCCAACATGAAAGTAGATAACCCAAATAGTTCTCCATCTATTAATGGAGTTGAACTTGTAAATAAAAATCTTCCCAAAATAAAAATACAGGCCCAGATGCTATCATTGGCATATTGTACAAAATGATAAAGGAAGAAATTTTACCAATTCTACTCAAACTCTTCCAAAAAGTTAGAATGGAGGACATTTCCCAGCTTCTTACATGGAGCTAACAATACCCTGATACCCAAACCAGGTCAAGACATTGCAAAAAGGGAAAATTGTAGACTACAGATTGAAAAATATCTTCCACAAAACATTAGCAGAGTGAATCAGCTGCATATAAAAACAGCATTAATCAGGTTTATTCTAGGAATTGAAGGCTGGTTCAAACTTAGAAGATCTATCAGAATAATTCACTATATTGTCAGACTAAAGGAAAAGTCATATGATCCATATGTTACAGAAAAAAATTTTGACAAAAGTCAACATCTAACTCTGATAAAAACTCACAACACGTTAGACAACAAAGAACTTGCTCAGAAAGACATTTACAAAAAACCCACTGCAAACATTCCATTTTATGGTGATACACTGAATTTTTTCCTCTGTAAGATTGGAAACAAGGCAAGGAATTCTCCTCCCATCACTCCTGTTCAACATCATACTTAATGGAGATCCTGGCTGGTACTGTAAGGCAAGAAAAATTAATTGGAGTCATAGTGATTGTAGATGAAATGATTATTTACATAATGTAAATAAAAATAAGTCCCAAAGATTCTACTAAAAAGCTAGTAAAACCAATGAATGTATTTTGAAAGTTTTCAGAATACAAAGTTAAAAAATTCGTTATGTATCTCTATGCTATCAGTGGAAAATTTGAAGTTAAAAAATAATTTTCATTAATTTCAAAACAAATACTTAACCTAACTTTTATAGCATACATGCAAAATGTATTTATCAGAAACTTTAAAATACTGATGATTGGAATCAAAGAATAGCTAAATAAGTAGAGTGTTAAAACTGATTGGAAAACACAATGTTGTTAAAATATTTGTTCTCCACCCAGTTGATCTATTGATTCTTTGTAACTCTAATCGTGTTTGCAGCAGGACTTACGGGAAAGGAAAGCCTAAATAATTTGGAAAAGAAAAACAAAATTGAGTGAGTTTTACTCTGTAAATTTTTTTTCATTCTTTAAATATTTTGATACATTTAGGGATTATAAGTGGGTTTTGGACATATAAATGTTGTATAGGATGAAGTCAGGGATTTTAGCGTCACCTGAATACTACACATTGTACTTAATATGCAAGTTTTGATCCCCAAGTCCCTTCCCACCTTCCCTTCTAATGAGTCCCCAACCATTTTAGCACTTTATATGCCTGTGTGTACCCACTGTTTAGCTCCCACTTAGAATTGAGTACACGCTGTATTTGTTTTTCTATTCCTATAATACTTCACTTAGTCTTATGACTTCTAGTTCCATCCAAGTTGCTGCAAAAGACACTATTTAATTCTTTTTTTGATTGAGTATTCTGTGGTGTGTATGTGTAGTGTGGGTAAGAAACTGTGGAAAATGTTGTCTGCTCTTGTCTCGGTCTCAACAGCACCTTACGGCATGGCAGTGAGGACCTTCCTGGGGTGCATAGGAGTGCCTGGGCTCCTCCAACCCTCCTTGGAGCCACGCAGTGGCTGCCAGCTCACCTCTGGTTCCACTGTATCCAGACTCTCAGAATGACACCAACCTCAGGCTGCTCTGGGCTCGGATCCCTGTGGGTTTCTACCTGAGTTCCTTTTCTGGAATGATGTCTCTGTGCAATCTCAAGGCAGCTCCTGGTGTATGCCCAGAAAGCTGTGTAGGTCAGGGAATTCTCTCATAGCTGAGACTGTGAAACTCATCTAAGAGAGTGTACTCCTGGAGGGAGCTTCTCTTTTACTCTTTCCCAGGCTGTTAGCCAAACTCTGGCTGGGAAGATTGCCCTTTAACCCTGCCCTTAGCCACATTTGGTGCTTCCCATTGCTTTCCTGGTGAATTCTCCCTAGATATTTTCCTCTAGACAGTATGTTTAAAATGTGAGAATCTGTTTACTATTGTGGTTCATCTCTGTGGAAGAGGCATGTACTACCTGTGTCTAGTGGGCCATCTTGATCCTATCATTCCTGATTTCAATGCTTAACTGTAAAGCTATAGTAATCAAGATAATGTAGTGATAGTCACAGGGAACAATTGAAAAATATGGAGATTCCAGAAATAGACCCACACACATATGGACATTTGATTATTTCAACAAATGGTGTTAAAATAATTTGAAACCTAAATGCGTAAAATTGAACCTTGGTCCATATCCATTTTGTGTACAAAAATTAACTGAAATTGCATTGTAAACAAGTATCAAACTAGAAACTATAAAATTTACCTAAGAAAATCTGTGTGATCATGGGTCAGATCACAGGAACCCTAAGCAATTCCTTAGAATCTTAGATAATTATATCAGAGTCTTGATCCATGATAAAAATTTACAAATTGAACTTCATAAAAGTAATAAGCTTCTGTTCTTCAAAAACACTGTTAATAGAATGAGAAAAGAGCCACAGACATGGAGAAAATATTTGCAAAAAAACATACTTGATAAAAACTTGTCTCCAGGTTGTATAAAGGACTCTTGATACTCAGCAATAAAACAAACAATTCTAAAAATTATTTTAAAATGCGATCTTACATTTCACCAGAGGACACATACAGATGACCAAGGACATGACAAGATGCTTAATGTTATTTCTGTTAGACAAAGCATATATATCACTACATATCTGTAAAATAGTTAAAATCAAGATAAGTGACAATATCAAGGAGATGCTGATTTATAACAATTGGAACTTCCATAAATTGCTGGTGGTAATGCAAAATGGGGTAGCTATTTGGAAAACAGACTGGCTGTTTCTTATAAAATTAAACATGTAATTTGTGTTACCATCCAGTAATCTCATTCTTAGAAATTTATTTAAGAGAAATGAAAATCTGTGATCATGTAAGAATCTTTATGTGATAATTATAGTGCCTTTATTCATAATCACCCCAAACTGGAAACAACACAGTGTTTCACTGTGGAACGAATAAATACCCTGCAGTACATCCATACAATGTATTGGTACTGTGCACTAAAAAGGAACAAACTACAAAGACATCGACATGGGCAAATCTTGTATGTATTATGCTGAGTGAATGACGCCTGGCTCAGAAGTCTCCTCTCTGTACAATTCCATTTACAGTACATTCTGTAAAAGCAAAATGTATAAGAACAGCAAACTGATTAGTGCCAGCGACTGTGGATGGCCAGAGTGGTTCACTACAAAGGGCATGAGGAATTTTTGTGCTGATGTATTCCTTGATTGAGATGGAGGTTTCATGATTGTATTCCTTTATGGGAACTTATGAAAGTGTACACATCATAGCTGAAATTTCACTACATGTTAACATTACAATTTGAAAATTAAGTATAAAACATATATATTTTTCAAATTTTTTTCACACTTGATGCAATAATTGTTCATATTTATGGAGTACCGTGTGATGTTTCAATGTATGAATGTATGTGTACATTGTGTAATGATCCATAAAACCATACGTTATTTATTTTTAATTAATTAAGTTATTTTTTTGAGACAGAGTCATTCTGTCACCCTGGGTAGAGTGCTGTACTGTTATAGCTCAGAGCAACCTCAAACTCCTGGGCTCACATGGTCCTTTTGCCTCCCCAGTAGCCGGGAGGATAGGCGCCCACCACAGTGCTGGGCTATTTTTAGTAGAAGTGGGGTCTTGCTCTTGCTCAGGGTGGTCTTGAACTCCTAAGCTCAAGGAGCCCACCCACTTCGGCCTCCCAGATTACAGGTGTGAACCACAGTGCCCGGCAATAAAATCCATACTTTTAATGTTAGACTGAGTGTGGAAACGACTAATGATGGCTCAGTGACATGCAGAGAAAGAAAAAGTGGTGAAGAAGAATCTTAGCAGTAGGAAAAGTAGTACAAGGAGAGGAAGTAGAGCTTTAGGGCAAGGGAGGAGTTTGGGAACTGAAGACAAGAGTCCACCACTGTGATGTCGTCCCCCCCCCACACACACAGGGTGTTTACTTTCCTTCTGGACAACATTGTGCTTTGTGGGGTAAGTGTGGAATCATCCCCTCAAAAGGTTTCTTTCATAGATATTCCGTCATTCAGGAATGACTAAGGCATTCTAACTAAGGCAGCTATTTCCATAGATAGAATCCTACTGCCTAAATCTTTACATGCTAGTTTTAGTTTTTACACTTTCTTCATGGAAATGATTTTCTCATTGTGGGTTAAATGAGATGTCTGTGATGTTAGCACAGTGGCTGGCACTGGATATGTTTCAATAACTAATTATCATGAATTAATGATGACAGTGCTTACTTTATGGTTGGGAAACTGGAGGATTTAAAGCATTCATATTATATAGTTAATAATTGAAGCTCAGTGTCACACCTGGACCCCTGACCCAACTCCCATGCTCTTCAAAGGCTGAAAACAAATACAGAGATACAGAAGATAACTATTTCCAATGTTTTCCATGAAAATGACCATCTCAGTTCACACATACTACCTCTTTTTCATTTTGGTTCCCATTTCAGAAGACTTTAAATGTGCTCATAAAATGATGTCTGTATTATTTCAGTCCCTAGGAGATATAGGTTGCAAGTGAATGGGACAAGTATTCTTAAATTAAGTTTGAAAATATTAGCCTTGAAGGGCCTGTCAGACTCTGGTTTACTCTTGCCTGGTGTCAGATCTGTTGGAAAGCTTTGACAAACAGTTGGTATGTCAGAGACAGCTAAAGCCTCAGAGAGGTGCATAGAGACGCATAAATCTATCATCTAATAAACTCCACTAGTGGCAGGTGTCTCCGAACCCCAACTCACAGTGATGTGGGCACGTGGGTTTTGTTAACCAGAAACAGCATTTTAACATTGACAGCTGTAAAGAAGACAGTTCTAGACAGGAATTTGCCATCTGAAGAACTGCAAACTAATCTTGCCTTAAAATGAAAAGATGATAGTGTGTCTTACTTTATAGGGAGGAAGGATGTCACTGTTGAGCTTATTTCATAACATCTGACTCTTTCAAATGATGTGCAATTTTTATATAAGACGTTCATACATTTTAATCGATTTGGGGGTACAAGGATTTCATGAATTTTTTGTTATTGTTACATGGATGAACTGTATAATGTTGAGATCAGGGTTTTCACTGTTATCTTTCAGGATAATTATACCTGGTAGGAAATTTTTTTTTCCTCAACAGAAGATTGAGGGGCTACAGATTAGTAAGTCATCCACATATTGAGTAAGGGCACTCTCTGAGAAGTTTACTCAGACCATTCTCTAAAATTTCAGGACTGTCTTAGCTTCTCTGGGGGAATACAGTTAACATCCATTGGGTAGAAAGCCCAATGTCCTAGCTACAAAGCAAAGCAGAAGTTAAATACCTGTGAATGTGTTGCCCATCAGTGCTAACAACAGAACAAGAAGAGGACTGGTAACCGTTAAAGGCTTTTAAAACTGAAAAAGCTCAAAAGGAGATGTCCAATGTGACAAGCTTACAGGAAATGTCCACTGTGATCCTTGGCCCTCTTCTTGAAGAGCCTGGGCCCCATTCATTTCAAGACGGGTCTTCATTTACCGTCATCTCCTTGCCTGCTTTCTTAGGATAGTCACCGACCCTGCCCCCTCTGCCATCCATGTTAGGCCCCTTCTGGTGACTGTCCTCAGATGGCCAGGTTTGCCATAGATGAGACACATCTGGCCAGACTTCACACCATTGCCAGAGGACTTTGGTCTCCCTTGCTTGTCTCATACTGGACCACAGGGACTGGCTGCAATAACAGCTTTTAAAGTTCGACCTTTAGCATTCTTCATTTTCCTCCTCCAGATCACAGTTTTTTTGTTTTTTTTTTTTTGTTTGTTTGTTTTTTGAGACAGAGCCTCAAGCTATCTGCCTGGGTAGAGTCCTGTGGCATCACAGCTCACAGCAGCAACCTCTAACTCCTGGGCTCAAGCAAGTCTCCTGCCTCTGCCTCCCAAGTAGCTGGGACCACAGGCGCCTGCCACAGCGCCTGACTATTTTTTGGTTGCAGCCATCATTGTTGTTTGGTGGGCCTGGGCTGGATTCAAACCCACCACCTGAGGTGTATGTGGCTGGTGCTTTAGCCACTTGAGCCACAGGCGCTGAGCCAGATCACAGTTGTTGAACACCAAGGTGGCTAAGTTCAGTAGTTCCTTTGAGTCACATTGGGGCCCCAGTGCCGACTCTGGAGTTACCTGGGATCTGGTGCAGAATGTGGGGATTGCAGGGGTCCTCTGGACATCTTTTTTTCCTGGGGCTTCTGCACCAGGAAAAATGTTGAAATTTTTCTTCCTAGGTTTCACAGCCCCAGAAAAGATGCTAGGTGTGAGGGATCCTGGTTCCCCAAACCCAGTTGACCTGGTTTGATTATTTGGCTGAGCTAGAAAGTTCAACCAAGGCATGGTGGTTATTGAAAGTAAAAATGAATGGACACTGGAAATAAAACTGGAGCAGCCACAGGCACTGTGAATAGAAAGTAAAAGTAACCTGCACAAGTCTCAGTGTAACAAAGAGAAATTTTATTTAGAAGAACAAAGAGAGAGCTTAGAGCACTTCCAAAGAGCATTGAAGTGTGTTCCTCTCATGAAGGAGCAGAGGGTGAGAGACTGATGGGTAATTTTTTATCTTGTTGCCCCCTCCTTCCCCACTTCCTTGTTCCAATGTCAATCACTCCTCTTTATGACCATGTAGACTCATTGTTTCACTCCCTCTTGAGCTATTCTTGAATTTTGACCAGAATAAAAACTTGGGTTTAGAAAGTCATGTGTAATTAATGTTTGGTCTCTTTATTTTTATGCTTTTGAAGAAGTCTTGATAAAAGTCCACATGCCCGGCTTTATATTAAAAAGGAATGCAGATATTTTTGCAACATTGGAAGCACTTCATTAAATTTAGGTTTAACAATTCACCTATGTCCTTTTTGTAATTGTAATTACTTCTAGTCACCCTAAAAGACCAGATCATTGTATAACAGTTGCTTTGCCAAGCCTTCTGTGGCTGCGGTAGGGACCTGACTGAGATAACAGGTGAGCCCAGCTAACTGGCCAGCACCAGCATGCTGATACGGTTGTTGAATTTGTATGTTGGGATACTCATTTTACATCCGAAGGTACGTGTTCTGTTGGCTGTCATGAATTTGTGAGTTTACAAAGGCCTCAGGCTGTCTGACAAGACCTTCTACCATATGTGGTAAATGGATAATTTCCATCCTTGAGAACGATGCTTTCCTTACTTCATGTATGTGAGGCAGTTAACAGAATCCTCTTTCTTGAACAAAAATAGGGATATGAAGCACTTTTCTCTCCAGTGGGACCTCCAGAGAGAACATCCAACCTGTTATGGTGGTCATGATCTGCAGTTAGCCCAACAGTTCTGCACTTGAGTGTTCCACCAGTGTCCCCCATACAGGTCCCAGAGCTTATTAACACATCTTCAGGTGTCATACGTCAGTTTTCCTTCATTCTGTCTATGCTCATCTGTTTGTTTTAATTCAGCTGATCTGTCTAGTGGTTTAACTTTACTGCAATTGTTTGGTTTGTCTCCACCCCAAAATTGATCACCAATTTGACAGTGTTGGGAGGTGGGGCCTTGAGGAGGTGTTTGAGGTACAGGAGTAGATCTCTCATGAACAGATTAATGCCTTCCCATAGGGGGTGAATACATTCTTGCCGAGAGCCTGGTTCAGTTCTGAAGAGAGTCAGTTAAAAGGAATCTGGCACCCTTGATTCCCTGTCTTGTGTCCTCTCTTACCATGTAGTTTCCTTGCACACCCTGGCTTCTTTTCTGTTTTCTGCCATGCGTTGAAGCAGCTTGAGGCCCTCAATGAGATACAGGTGTTCTTACAGGTGAATCTTACAGCCACCCAAATCACAAGCAAAATAAACCTCTCTTCTTTGTAAACTATCCAATCTCATATGTTTTATTATAACAACAGAAAATGGACTGTGACACCAGGAAAGACAAGCTGACGGATAAAGAGGGTGACTCCTCCTAGGCATACTCTAATAATTCTGAATGATTTTAATTTGGGCAAAAAATTAAATCGTAATTGTTAACTTTCAGTCTAGTTTGTTAACTTTCATCCCCTGATAAGTCAAACCTCACTGGTCCTCACTTACACAAAGGAACGGCAGCAGCACAGCTTATATGATACAGCTAACATTATCGCATGTGAGCCTGGCACTGCGCTCTGGGCCTGCTGCCATCACGTGTGTCATTCTCAACACTGACATATGTGTGTGCTATTTTAGTCTCCTCTTTGTTGGGCTCTGTTCTAGGCATCCTCCTGTGATGAAACAACAGCAAAAACATTAAAAGAAAAAAACCAAAATTCTTTTTCTTATGATGCTTTCTGTTAGGCATAATTCCAAATCATTTTTACTGGAAACTGAGATGATTTTAAGGAAACTGAGATAAATGGTGATCATTTTTTTTTGTAAGTACTACATATGATTAGTCTGTCTCATGCCAAAGCCCATGTTATTTCCAGTACAATTCATTAAAATCTGACATGGTAGGCTTTAACAACTTACTCTTTACCGTATCTTGGGTGGAAGAGTGGTCACCTACACAGCAACAGCAACACTGCCGCCAACAGTAACATGAAGGCTCCCTGGGAAACCTCAGTGGAGCAGGAGCTGGAAAGTTGCATCCCTTTCCCACTATCTAGTTTAAGACGCTGTTTCTCATCCTCGATGGGAACAGCTAGCATCATCTTTTGGGTTGGGATGCAGTAGCTTGAGCTCCTTTTTAAGTCAAACCATTGCCTTTCCTTTTTCACCTGTTGTTTTCCACTGGTTCATTGGGACTTTGTGTTGGGTTACTTTAAATTCTGTTTGTTGACTTAACATGTGGATAAAGCTCCTTCTTTTGACTAATGGAATTTTTGTATCCTGGAGTTGCCCTTTACCTTTGTGATTGAGGTTAGCACGTCCTTTTACATGTTGTGATAGGAATCAGAAATTGTGATTGTATCACAATCTTTCTAAGGTCCATCAGGCTAATGATTTGGGTGTGTCTTGGGGTCATCTCCTATAGCATGGAGGAAGGCATTTCTATAGAAGTCTCAGAAGTAAAATTGTTAATTCTGCAGCATATCACAGGCCGAGAGGCTAGTTTCTTGGGAAATCTACTTTGTATCGTTCAGCGTGAATCCTGCCTTCTTACTGCACAATAAAGCAACTGACCATATTTTGAGTTGAAGTGAAATTATTACTCATTTATCAAAGTTCTATCTGGGTGATACATGCTTTTGAAAACAGATGTGGAAACCAGGCTGACAGAAGCTGAGAATGGACCTGTTGTTAATGCTCCTGTTACCTCACACACTGTGGGAAGACATGGCGTTAGCACTCAGAATGGACCACCTACAACCTGGTGAATCAGAGATGCCATTGGCAGGGTTCTTGGCTTAGTCATTGTAGTTGAACTTGCATATTTGCATTGCTTTGAACATAAAATCGTTGTCGTCTCCCACCCCTCTGCCGAGGGGTCAGAAAAAGTAAATATGAAATAGAGTAGCTTCCTGTCAGCATAATTAATAAGCTATAATAATATGTTTGTGTTGAGTGTTCTTTTTCACATTGGATACTTTGTGCTGGGGAGGCATTATCTAGTCATATTTCACCAACTCTTTGAAGTTGGTATTTTTATTCCTATTTTACATTTGATAAAACCAAGGCTAAGAAGAATTCAGGAATTTGAGCTCATACTTTGTGCAGGCACAAAGTGGCAGAACTGTCCTACTTTCACCCACCTGGGTGGCTGTCCTAACTCGAGTGGTGGAGTTGAGAGAAGTGTGCGCTCTGTGACTCTCGGGAGGAACTTGATGCTATATCATTGTCTGGAGGCTCCCGTCCCTGTCTCCTGGGTCTCCACAGTGTCTGTTAGCCTTCAAGGAAGCGTAGTGTGTGCTCCTCCTTTTCAGCCCGCAGACAAGTCCCTACAGGGACAGGCTTCTGTACTCACTTCACGGTCACCCTCTCACCTTTGGTTTCTCAGGTGCCTTGATCCACAGATCGGGGGCTTTGGGATAAGAGACCCCCAGGTCCCATATGTGAATATCTCCTGCACGTTTAAAGGAAAGTGCCTCAACATGTCTGTTCAGTTCATGTGACCAGTAATTCTTCTTAAACCATGTTTGGATGGGAAAAAAGATTAAAGAGAATTTATACATCCAGAACATTCCCAATTAATTTTTTAAAATGTATAGGGAAAAGATTCACTCAAGAAATATGCCATGTTGTAGTTGCCCCTAGATGACAGGATACTGGGGTTTTTGAAAAAATAATTTCATGCATACTGTTTATACCATTCTATGTTCTTTAAATTACTTATAAAATCAAAGGAAAAAGAAGTAAAATATAAAATCCAAGAAAATGTTTTGTAAACACTTTAGTTTTTTATGTGACTTTTTGCCTAGTAACTCCAGTGGGAAGAGTATGGCAGAGAGAGAGTTCGTAGGTTTATTTCCTCTTTTTGTCTTCAGCACAGTCTCCCTAAGACATCTTGTCATTTTCTTTCTTTATAATTCTGGGCACATTTTTTTTTCTTATTAATGTTCATAATTCCATATTCATGTCTTCTTAATCGTTTCTTTTAACATGGAAGGTTCCTTTCTGATGTCTTCAGTAGTAATTTTCAGGAAATCCTTGTTTTACTTGCTGGCCATGATCATGATCTAAATTTTGTGTAATTTTAATTTGTCTGCCATCTTAAAAGTAATAGCTTAATTACATGGAATATAAATTACCTTTACCCTTTTTTAGAGATTCCATATCAAAAAATTACTTAAATTAGAAATATACTGAAATTTCTTTCTTTAATTACCATTTTCTTAATATCCTGAAATCAATCTATACTTGTCTGTTAAATATAATTTTTATTTTCATTAGGGATTCCCAAGATCACCCCCCAGTATAGCAATTCTCTAGCAGAACTCGTAGAACTCAGCATATAGTTGTGTTCATAGCTAAGATTTATTATGGTAAAAGGATATACAAGATCTGCTTATTAAATAGTGTCCACAGTTTTAATGGGGGCTAATCATATAGGTACCCTCTACCTAGCATGTACTAAAATACCGGACTCCCAGAAGGACAGCAGGCTCATGGGTTCAGAATAAATCACATTGTTAATACAAAGAGATTGGGCACAGTGAGACACTTTTATCAGGGAATGGGGAGAACCCTTCAGAAATCTAAGTTCCTGTGTGCCTGCCAAGGGCTAATGTTGTAAGCAAGGCTTTCAAGGGATAGCTGTCTCAAGCCTGCTATTAACTCTTTTCTGTTCAATATACAATAAAAAGCTAGAAATAGTTTTTGATGCCAAAGATCAAAGTGGTTAGTTGGAGTAAAGAATGGCCCCATATGGCCATTAACCTCCTCAAGGGTGACTTTGGACAAACTTCCCTTTACCTCCATCTTTGCCTCTGTAAAGTACACTTGTACTTTTACACATTAGAATTCTGTGTTTCTATGTGTGTTCTAGTACTTTATATTGCAGAGATTCCTAAACTGGTATCGATGTACCCCAGGGTTAAGTGAAGGCTTTTCTAAAAGTATAATGCACTCAGAGTTGTGAGAAAATTAATTTCTTTTTAACATGTACGCTTTCCTAAAGTTGATCTATATGAGAATGCACCTTGGATACAGGTGCTGGTTCTCCTTTCCCATGACTACTTTTGCTTTACAGAATAAATGCATTACTTACAGGTAGACAAATAAAGGTAGAGACTTTAGGGCAAATTTTGAAAGAGCAAAGTAAAGATAGATCAAGTGAGAAGTACTAAAGAAAACGTCTACTAGGCCTTATACTTAAAGCAAAATTTGTGTACCTTATTTACCAGCTGCTGGCTCAAATCCACAGTGTAGTCCTCTCCCTTGGTCCACAGCTGGCCCACATTACCCAGCCACACATGGAGTAGGAACTCATTGAAAGGAATGGGGCATAGAAGTGAGATATATCACTCTCAGGTTTTGCTCCTATAAATCCCCCTCTTATGTTCTCCTCTGTACTGTTTTATTGGAATAGAGTTGACTCATACAGAGACTCCTGAGCCCAGAGACAGCAATGCTTTGTCAGCCTAGGTCCCTGAATGGCTGTGGTGGGGTAGCTCCCCACTGTGCAGCCCAGTATGTTACATGAGCAAATCATGATATCTATTGCATTTAAGCTGTTGTATAGTTGTGACTATCTTTAACTCAAATGCACTGTTGATTATTTCTCTTAGAATTCAGAAGTGAGATGCTTGATATGGGAATGCATATTAATGCATTTATTTGAATTGAAAAATGAACTCAGACTTTTTCTGATAGAAAATAAGTCTGTTTTTACAAGTTGGTTTGATAATGAGGCCTGCCTTCATCTGCTGGTGCAGCCATTTCACATAAATTGGGCTAAATCCACAGTCTCAAAGTTTGACAAAAATATATTTAAAGCACACATATAATTATACCCTGGAATTATATGCTGGAAAATAATATCCTTTTGGATCTATTTAACCTTAAAATTAAAAAATAAAAGCTTAATAAGTCTCAACTTAAGCATTCACAGTGGGATTTAGTATTTCAAAATTCTTTGGGGGAATTGTAAGCAAAAACATTAGCAGACCTCTAGTATAAAATAGAGCTTTTAACAGGCAGTTCAAATGAGTCTTAGTTGACCTGTTTAATAAATTGGCCATTAGTTATTCACTTGTATAAATGAGGTAAGAGTTTGGGCAAACCTAAGGCATATGACAGAGACCGACACTAGAGCTTAGACAACTTCAGCTGTTGTAAGTCTTCCAAATTGCCCTCTTAAAATATTTGTAGATTCTCATCAGGCAGGTGAATGGAAATGGTGAGTAACTGATCTTCCTGTAAGAAAAGTGTCTGTGTAGGGGGATTGCTTCACTTAGTGCTGCCAGTAAACCTGAAATTTTATTGTTCTTTCTCCTTCCCTGAATCTCTTTTATGTGCCAGGGAGACACATAGATATGGGATGGACTTCAGGACGTGGGCCAAGTGTTGGCAGAAAAGAAATAGAAGAATAACTAGGTGCTTAAAGTGCTAAGGGAAGGACTTGTCTGACTGGATGCAGTTGCCTTATTTTACGATTTGTCAAGGCTGGTGTGCACAGGATTTTAAACAACTTTAGGAAAACATTCCTACCTATGCCCCATAGAGAGTGCCAGGGTAAGGAATGGCAATGGGAAGCTTGGACTGTTGTCTTCCATGTGAATGAGTGGCAAAATCAGGGGAAATCATTGAATCTCATAGGTGGTACTGTCCCACTAAGTGTTTTCAGCAGTGTGTTCCTGGCATTCCACTTAAAGATGTTGCTGACCATAAATGACAGAATACACATCACATTTCTGTTGAAAAATGTTATAACACTTCATGAGCCCAGAGCCTGTAGAGAATATGGAGAAATCTAGAAAGTAGAATAATTGCACTGTATGAGGAAATATGGACATTCATGTTGATGGAAGGAATCCTTGGTGTTTCCAGTGTCTGGAAAACAAGCCTCCAAAGCCTTAGAGATGAGCTAAGAGGGGAGACGAGAGAAGGTAGATCAGGTGCAAGGTAGAGAAAGGCGTGTACTGCCTGAGAAACTCAGGGGACAAGATGAAGGTTGTAAATGTTTTACAGTCCTTTAGATACTGCAACAGAGCAGGACCCTGGAGAGCTAACAGCTTGTAACAGGGCATTTTTAGGATGGTATTTTTTGGTGAATGGACAGGTAGCTATCCGGCAATTCCCCCTTGGCATGGTGTTTATGCCTGTGAACGGCATTGTGGTGGTGCTGAGACCAGGGTCCTCAAATAAATGCTCCCAAAGCTTCCTTCTCTGAGATTTTGTCATTCCTCCAGCACAGACTGACTTGTTTATCTTTGTGTTGCTCTAGCCTCACATGGGGCCTGAGTTCATACTCAGAAAAGGTTTAAGTGAAGAATGAATCATCCTAGAATAGGCAGGTTGAAAGCTCTTCTCCAGCTAGCCCATTAGAATGGTGTAGAAGGACTCAAACCAAAAGTCCCCTGAGGAATTAACACGTGGTCTACCTGAGTTTCATTTCAGAATCTTTAAAAGGTGGGATTTAGGAGGAGTTATGCAGAGAGCACTGTTAGTAATACTGTGACCGGGAGGAGACACTAGGTAAGGCCACTCCATTATGAAGAATGATTCCAAAAGTCAACACGGCATCTTCTAGAGCCTTGCTTTCAGTTTGGGTCCTGTCTAGAGGTGATGCTGAAGGGGAGACGGCTCTTCCAGTGGCTGTGTGCAGATGCAGAGCTCTGGCCGCTTTCTGTCCGGGAGTCCCAGGGTGCTGTCAGAGGCCTGCTGGCAGCCCTTTCCCTGCAAGCCTCTGCTTGGCACCCTCAGCCCACATTTGTCTGCTGACTTGACACTTCGTCTCCAGCCTACTGGGCTGTCACACTCGGCTCCGAGCCTCACACTGCTTTAGAGCTGCTTCCTCGAGGGCAGGAAGATCTACAGGGAATAAAGAACGAAGCCGGCAATTTTGTCAAGCATTTGCAGTAGCAAAACACAGAGCTGACAAAAGGAACTTGTGTCTGTTGTTCAACAGGATGAATGATCAAGTTGTGTGCAATAAAAGGAAATTGCCAGATTTAGGAGAAATGATAAAATATGGCACCAAACATTAAGAGCTTTTTCTTCATTTAATATTGATAGTGCTAACCATTGTTTATGGTTCAGTCTCAAGCAGGGATGAGACCTGCAGTTTCCCTATTGTCTATTTTCATGAAATACTCGCGGTTTTAAATTATTTATCAAATAAGAGTTCTCTCTGTTCACGAGCCTGCATATATTCATTATTTCAGGAATATGCCCCCAATCTCCCTGTTCTGAGTCTGTGTTTTTTTGAGTGGGGGTGTATGTATATATAATACAGGTTGAATATTCCTTGTCTGAAATGCTTAGTACTAGAAGTTGTATCATTTCTAATTTATTTGAATTTTGGAATATTTGCATTATGTATTTACCAGTTAAACATCCCTAATTTGGAAATCCAATATCTGAAAGCCTTTAATGAGTATTTCTTTTGAGTATTATGTCAGTACTCAAAAAGTTTGAGATTTTGGAGTATTTTGGATTGTGGATTTGGAGATTTGGGGTACTCAACCTGCAGGATAGGGATATGTCCTAAGAAATGCATCGCTGAGCCTTTCTGTTGTGTGACCATCACAGAGTGTACTTATACAGACCTGGGCAGTGTAGGCCACTACACACCAAGCCTGTGTGGTCTAGCCCGTGATCCTGGGCTACAGACCGGTACAGCCTATCACCGTACTGAATGTGTAGGCACTTGTAATATGATAGTGCCTTTAAAAAAATAAAAGATACAGCAAAAATGCAGTTTTGTCTCATAGGACCATCATTGACCAGAATGTCAGAGGCAGTGCATAACTGTGTGTATGTGTATATGAAACAAGGTAGTATCACTTAAACAGTAAAACCGTTGGATAGGTTATATTCCTTCCATCTCATCCTTTCTTTCAAACACGAGATAGGTAAGATTGTGTCCACAATAATTAAGAATTTGGGTTGAATTCCTTAACAAGGGGATTTTGGTTGGACAAAGATTGAATGAGTGGAAGTGTTATGTAGAGAGAGAACCAAAGAGCTGTGGAGAATTTTAGGAAAAGTCCATCTGGTACTATGTGGTATGGTAGTGGCAAAGAGTTGCTCACATGATCACCTTTGGATCCCAGTAACCAAATTCTTAGAGAAGACAAGGCCCTAGGTGGCCTAGTGTTTGCTGCCACAGAATGTTTCATTGAAAATAAGGAATTTGGTGTCGCCTGTGCTCTGTGAATAGGCGCCGGCTCCATATAACCAAGGGTGGCGAGTTTGAACACAGCCTCGGCCAAACTGCAACAAAAAAAAATAGCTGGGCATTGTGGTGGGTGCCTCTAGTCCCAGCTACTTGGGAGGCTGAGGCAAGACAATTGCCTAAGCACAAGAGCTGGAAGTTGCTTGAGATGTGATGCCACAGCACTCTACTGAGGGCGACAAAGTGAGACTCTGTCTCTACAATAAATAAATAAATAATAAAAAATAAAACAAAATAAGGAATTTAGTGGAGTTAGTTTCTTTCCTACAAGTGTACTATGGAACTTAGGGAAAGAAAGATCATGAGCCCAGGACTTTAAAGTTTATAAGAATGTTAATGAGCTGTGCCACTACCATGGCAAAGCTTTAGGACCCGCTACATGGCCACCATCTCTTATGTCTCACCATTTGTGAGAATGGCATAGTTCATAAAAGGCAACTCTCTCAGCCTGGATCCCAGCTTAAAGACTGGAGCAGAGCCACAACCAACATTCAGCATGAGTAAGACAAACATTTTGTGAACCACTATGGTTTTGGAGATTATTGTTATTGGAACATAAATGATGATTAATATAAAATCTATTATCAAGTGCTTTTGGAAAATGCCCACTTAGTGCCCTGTGATAGGGCCCACTTTGTTTGTAGGCTTACTCTTTAGTTACTCTTTAGAGCACAAATGTCTGTGTAGATCTCCATGACCGTTCATAAAGCCATCACCGTGAATGCTGCCTAGTGCTATATTGTATATAATTTAAACAACCCTTTCCCTTATGACCTGTGTAATCTTAGTATCATTTCTGAACTGCTCTGTGCCTTAGTTTCTTCATCTGAAAAATGAGAATGCTGATGCCTACCTCCTAGAGTGTAGGTGGGGATTACATTAATAGTATATATAATACCCTCAAAGCAGTATTGGACAGGTAGTAATATTCATTATATTTATCTACAAAATTTAATAAGCACTTACTATGTTCTGTGTCCTAATAGTTACTTATAAAAGCTTGTAACAATGACCAAGAATATGTGGGTTCAGATGCTTTTAGACTTTAAGGTTTAGGAAGAGAGGCCCAAACAAATTAATTATGAAAAAGTATAGTGTCATGAGAATCTCCATCAGGGAGCCTACCCTAGTTTGGAGGGTCAAGAATGGATGACTCTCAGGAGTAACATTTAAGAACTAAAAGATGAGTAAGTGTAGCCACAGTGAGGGTAGGGTTGGAGGGGTGCTTGTCCAGGTAAAGGGAAGGGTATGTTTAAGATCACGGAGGCAGGAAGGAGGCAAGCCCATCAGAGTACTGAAAGGAAGCCAGAGGGGCAGGGTAGGAGAGGAGGAGGTGGATGCCCTGGGAGCTGAGTGGCAGAGGAGGGGGGTGCTGGCCTTCTGGGGGCGTCTTTGGCTCTCAGCCATTGCATGACAATGGGAAAATACATGTCTTCTTCAGGCCTCAGTTTCTTTATCTCTAACATAAACAATCCCTTCAGTTCCAAAATTCCTATTCTAGGATTTTTTTTTCCCTTTTTCCTTGTCTCAAGAACTGATGAGGCTATGCCTAATTGGCTAATGAATTCTGACTATTTAGGGAAAACTAAGAGGAACAACAAAAAGGCGGGGGAAACGAGTTCCTTCTGGTCTGTTGGTTAACCTGACTTTACACCATAAAATACACGGTCACGGTGGCTGGCCCTGGAGCGGCTCTGGTCCTTGGGGTGACATTTAGGTTTGCTCAAGGATGGCATCATATCCAAAGCTCTGGCTACAGGAAGCTGGTGTTTAGGCTGATGATTCTTGCCTGCTCCCCCTGCTCTGCTCGTAGAAGTGTAGAATTTTTTTTTTATGTTGTGTTTTTCTTCTCAGACTGCATGGTGGGATAATTTTAGCATTTGTAGAAAACAGTGCTCCCCACTGGGCTTGTACATTAACCCCTCCTGAAGTGAACGGAGCATATAGTCTCAGAGGAACTTAGTTTTTTTCCTTTTTTCTCCACTTCTTTTTATTGTTCATTTTAAGAAATTATTCTTCTCTGGTACATTTGAATCCAAGAGCAAGCAGGAACTTTTAAAAAATGATTTAAAATTGTTAGATACTTTTATATTTTAAAACTC
This sequence comes from Otolemur garnettii, assembly GCF_000181295.1. NCBI lineage: Eukaryota > Metazoa > Chordata > Mammalia > Primates > Galagidae > Otolemur > Otolemur garnettii. The sequence continues at coordinate 19,865,863 of NW_003852401.1, read as the reverse complement.
CACTGGCATGAATTTCTGAGTTAGGCCATACGGGATTTTGGTTGTCTGTCTTCTTACACACGTTGATTGCTGCAACACTAACATCAGAGTAGCTATTATCTGTTGAGTAAATGTGCCATCTGTCACAGAGGGAAACAAAGATCTGCGTTTTGTGTTGTTTCCGGGTGGAATACCTAAAGAGAAGTGAGGCTTGGGAGAGAGGGGTGGGTACATGTTAGGTAGAATAGGTTTGCTCAAAGGGTGTCGCCACCCTCAGTTTTAGTCCCAGTTCTCCTGCCCCTCACACTCTTGGGAATTAAGTGCTGAGCTGGCACCACTGTCTGGACCAGGGGTCCTCAAACTTTTTAAACAGAGGGCCAGTTCACTGTCCCTTAGACCGTTGGAGGGCCAGACTGCAGGCCCTGGACGAGTTGGCTGCTAAGCAGGATAGGCAGCGGCGGCAAAAACGCTCGGGAGGCTGGATAAATGTCCTAGGTGGGCCACATGTGGACGCCTGGTCTGGACTGTCTTGAGTATGCTCCCTGGGCCGTGGTTTCCTCTTCCAATAACTGCTGTAGCAGTTTCCAGACAACCCCACCCTATGCCCTACATGTGTAGGGTCATCTGGTGGGAGCCTTCCAGCGGACATGCCCACATCCATGTTCCCTTTGTAAGGACAGTTACAAGGACAATTCATTTCTAGATCTTTAACTTCCATACATGCTTTTTCCTAAAGTTGACGTGCCTGAGAGTGGCACACTGTGCAGGCCTCGTGGGCCACTCCCTTTCCCAGTTGGTCTTCTGCTGTCCCCGATCTGTCATCCATCTTTGAGCTTACTGTCGTGCCTTCAGCTCTATGATGGAAGACCCCTGGCATGCTAAATGCAGGAAAGATGAAAAATACTGATCCTGGCAAAGATGGAAAAGAGAATTAATGAAATGGCTGGGTAACAAGACTTTTTTTTTATAACTCAAGGGTCTCCTTTTTTTTTTTTTTTAACTTTTAACAAAATTGAAGGAATACCCAAAGGATGTCAGCTGATGGATAGTGATGAATGGTAACTGGTGTGCATGTCGGCAGGTACTTGGAACAGTTTTGCAAGAATTAAGAGACATTGCTTCAGTAAAACTCCTCCAATTCAATCCACTTATTAATGGGAATGCTTTTTTTTATTTTGGAAAAAAGTAAAATATAATTAAAACAACACAAAAACCTGTCTTACTCTAGCAGTTTATAATAATATATCTATAAAATAATGTTTAAAGTTTCATTTATCTGATAAAGAGATGTATTTCCAATAAAAATGTTTTTTTCCTTAATTACCATTTTTTTTTACAAACTGTAGCTTTAATCAATTTTAAGCTGAAAGGAAGTATAATAATTTTTAAACCAAAAGATTTTTAACTTAGATCCTTATCATAGGAAATTAAAAAAAATTAAACTTCGATTAATATGCATATTTTTGTTGCAGGGGATTATGGTAAAGTACTCAATAAAAGAGTTTCAAGTGTAAAACTATCTCATTCACTCACATTCAGATAAAATTCTGGGGGATATGGAATGGAGGTAGTATAAATTTAAAGAGAATAAGGAAGACTATAAAATCTGTTAAAGAAGTATGTATTCTTTTTTCAAATGGATAATGTAGGTATCAAATCATCATGGTATTTGGAGATAGGTGTTTCATTTCTAAGTGTCAATATTTCATCCACAAGAAGTACAACTTCCATAATTATTTAAATTCATGATTAGAAATTTTATGTGTCCACTTGAAAATTATGCTGTGAATGCATAGTTTTTCAAAATTCTATCTGCGTCTAGTTTATGAAGAAGGCTGGTTTGGGATGCTAGAGTGATTTCCAAATCTGGAATTGTTTTGGAGGACTCATCAAAAATACAGACTTCCATATTCCCATTCAGATCTATGAATCAGAATTTCTAATTGTGGGGGAGGGAAGGGACACATCTTTATCATAAGTCATGAGTTTTTGGTGATCCTGGTACAAGCAATCCTGGGGCCAGTGTTTTGGCTTTTACTTCCAGGCCTGAAGCCCCTGCTTTGTCCTCCTGGGAGGGACGTATGAAGTAGGAAATGATAAACCTCCATCCTTAAGTACCTGTTGGTTTGAATAATGGAATGGGATCCAGGAGAAAAGGCCATTCTGTTTATTCCTATTTAGGAGAGGTTCACATTATCTTTAATCCATTTTTTGCTCTCTCATCCTAAAATGTGGCATTTTGACCTTTCAGTTCTTTATTATAATTTTCTAGACTTGTTTTACTATTGGCCCAAGATCTACTTAGAATCAGTCAAAAAGCGTTGAATTTAAAACTATTTGACTGCTAAAATTTGAGTCCATCTGAAATTTGGAAACAGTGATTTCTATGAGATATAACTATCAGGTAGTATGAGAGAGTCCAAAGGATTTAACTTAAAGATTTAAACTAAATTTGCAACACATTACTGAGGGTGCATTGTCTTTCTGCATTGTTTTTTTTTTTAAATGTGAGAAATTTGTTGCTGTTTCCTGTGTCTCAACAAGATAAATGAACTAATTTAAAATATTTTCCATGCCTCATCTGTCCACTCCACAAGCTGTCAATGGGCTTGGATTGCAAGCTTGAATGCGAGCAGTCCTCAGCCAGGAGTACTGTTATTTTGGGTTAAAAAAAAAAGCCGTTGTTTCCATAGCAGCCTGGAACTCCTTTGCAAGTGTGCTTTCACATTCTTGCAGGACTGGGTAAGAAAGTTAATGTTTGGTCCATCTCTGTATTGTGTATTTGCCTGACTTTAATGAAGTCTTAACATTTATTTTTAATTAAAGAGGTGGGGAAATTTTTCAAGAATCAGATGAGAAAGAAAAGTATTTAACATGAGTTAAAAACTAAAACAGAAAAGAAGAAAAATATTGGAGTTCCTAAAAATTGGAATTATAAAAATTAATATTGGATAAAGCTATCATTTCTTTTCCAGGTAAATGATGCTTCTAATTTTGCACATTGGAATGTTTTTTTGTAGGTTGAGTAATTAAAAAAAATTATAGATTTTTTCACAGTTTTTTTTTTTTTAACACTCACTCAGTCGTCATATGTTCCTCCATAGCACATTTATGGGAAAAATTGCATATGAAGCATCGTAGTGGCCCAGAACTTTTATAAGGTATTTTCATCCTCTTTTGCAGCAGGATCGAATTCTTCACGGTATTTACTTAGTGGTATTTGTGGAGAAGGCAGAGCAAAAGAAGTGATAAGTTGGAAAGCATTTTTACTGTTTCTGAGATAGTACAGCTGGGTTTCTTTTGGATTTTCTGAATTTTTTCTACTTAATAATACATTTTAATGAGTCTTTGGGGGAAGTCATAACTTTGCTTCACTGCTTATGGCTGCAGCCTGCTCACATGACACAATACTCTTGTGAGGTATAATATTAAAATCATCTCTGGTTAAAAGTGGATTTTGGCTTTTAGCCTAGCACTGAGCAAATAACCTTTCCAGTCCAAGTTAAATGTTCCCATAAGCTCCTTAAAACCAAATTTTCCTTGTTAAAAAAAGTCACTGAATATAATTCCCAAAGGGTAGGGCTATGGAAGCTCTTTAAACTAAACTCAAAAAAGAAGTCCTTACCATATTTTGCTGGCCTGTCCTTTCTTTTCCTAAGAGTTGATGGGTACTCCTTTGCCCCATTTGGAGAGGGATGGGGTTTAATTCTAGGGCTTGAATGGTGGCATAAAGCAGAATGCAGCTCCCTGCCGACCCATACCTGGGTGTCTTCCCTGGGAAACCATTGCAGAATCTCCCTCAATCCCCGTCCTTGTACTTGATTATGTCCCCAGCTTCTCTAGCTTCCTGTTAACACAGGGCCAGGCTCTCTGTGGTTTCCCCAGTAGATCAGTCCTGGGGTAGATGAAAATTTGATAGATGCACTTATAACCTCTTCAGAGCTTTCGGTTGGAACTTGACAAGTGGATTCTTTCGCCTAAATATTTTAACATGCAGCCTTTAAGATGTCATTTACCTCTTCCAGGACCATTTTGACAGTGGCATATAGTAGTAGTTTTATTTTTATTTTATTTAAAAACATCATTTGGGGTTTTATAGAAAAAATAAAATATTTATCTCCACAGCTTATTATCAGCAGGAAGGACAGGCATTTTGGATGGATGGAAGGTTTATTGGTAGAAAGATTCAAGAAGCTATTTTGTGATAAAGGATTTCTTTGCATTTTTTCCTCTGGTCAAGTAAATTGCTTGTGGGTTCTTGCTAGGAAAAATAATCCCTCTGGTGCTTCTTTTAATTTGATCAGGTTTAAAATGTTTTCAGTGGGGTTAAGCTTCCTTCACGTTAGTGCCTGATGTGGTCACATGAAGCTCTGACTTTGGAGTGGGCTAGGTTTGCAGACGATTGACCTTCCCACAACAGTGGAACCATCAGAACGCTAGCACCATCTCTCCATGACTGTAGGATGCATTCTGTACTTCTTTCCTGCAACAGATAAAACTTGTAAGCATGTTTTTCTTTCACTCATGTTGTATAAGAGTACATATTTGCTATGATTTCTTCAGTGTACCTACCTGTCAGTTTCAAAATAGACAGACACAGGAATACCAGTCCTCTGTTGTGATTTTTCACGTATAGTTACTGATAACTGTACTTTTTCTGGAAGGGGAAGTAATTGAATATTCTGTTCTTGTTCATTAGATAAGTTTTCAAGCAAAAATATTAATCCAAATGGGGCATGGAGGCATTTTATGTGCAGGTGAGCTGTGTTGTGAAAAGATTCCATAAACCCTAAAATTTTAGGGGAAAAACCCCAAACCACTACTGCTTGGAGGCTCTTTCTTTAATGTGATTCTTTGCTGAATTCATGCTTATTTCGGATGAACCTAAGCAAGTAACTTTTCATTCCTGGGGGCTCTGAGAAAGTTTTCAGTGGGAACTTCCAGTTTGTCAACTTTCATAGGAATGGCTTTAATCCAGTCCAAGTTCAAAGCTGAGGTTTGAATTTACTTGCGAGGGGAAGATGGGAAACCTGGGTAGGATTCTGGCAAACTTCACACAATAGAATACAGTAATTTTTCTACCTCACTGATACAGAATTTTTTTTTTTTTTTACTAAAATACTTTTTACTTAAAATCGTTTAAAGAAAGGGAGAAATATATGTCCCCTGTACCTTCAAAGGGATCTTTAGGCACAGATGTCTAGTTTCAGACTTAGATAGATACATGATGTCAATGAACCTATTTTTAAAAAAGTAACATGGCTATTTCAGTGAAAACAAAATATTTCAAAGTCTTGGGTGGACATCCTAAATATAGCAAGGAGATTTTATTTCCTTCATAAAAATAAATCTGAGAAGATACTGAGTTAAGCCTTGGTGATCGCATTTACCATCAGAGTGGGAGCAGAGGGGTAAAGAAAGAACTCATCAGGCTACAACAGGAAGACATGTGCCGGAGAAGTCACATGTGTTGAGCGAGGCCTAACATGGGAACTTGGTAGACGTTAGATCAAGAAAAAGAGAGACAAGTCGATGATGCTTGTCCTGACACAGGACTTGGACCACAAGCTCAGCAAATGCCCCTGCACGCACTGTTCTGTGAAGGATTATTTAACATTACACTCCTTCTATCCCTTTGTGGTATATCCCTCTGGATAACTGGGGTGATCTGACATTTTGTCCTGTTTGGATCTTATACCCAAGCTCTTTTGCCGTTTCCTTTGGCAACCTGAAAAGAACTGATGGATCACCGCATTCTGCTCTTTCTGTCCCCCCCACCCCCCACCAGTCTTTAAAAGAAAATCACAGCAGTGACCATGTTTGTAATGCCTTTTATGTTTAGAGAGCACTTTTGTATCCATTTCCACATTAATTCCACAGCAGTCCTGTGTAGTACAGCTGTAGAGTCTAAGATGTAAGGTTCAGAGGGGCAGGGTACCTTGCCCCGGCCCCCAAAACACTATTTTTTTTACTCTGGCAGGTAGGGGTAAGAGTGTTCAAGTTAGTCTGGAAATCTGCTCAGATGCTAGTGAGTATTATGAGCCCCCAATGTTACCTTTATTATAAGAAAAACTAGAGGCCTTGAAGTGTTCTTCTTTACCAGAGGGGGAGAGTATGGGGGGCAGTTGAATACAATTCCAAAGAAGTATGTTTTTTCTTTATAATTTAAGATTGAAAACTACCACTTTGGCCCCAAAAGGTAGCACTAAAATATTAACATAAATGTACAACGTTTAGACTAAAGAAGTTTGTGTTCTACTACCATAAAGCTTGTTGGGCTCCTCTTTCCTGGGCTTGTATTTTTACATAGGCAAACACACAGAGGAATAGAGGTGTGGGAACGTCAGGATGAACCAGATTACTTTCATCTTTTAAAAAGGAAGACCACACTTTAATTTTATGATTGGCGGTGAACCATAATATAAGCAGCGAACATCTCTTAGAGTAGGAACATGTTCGTTTACACGTCTGCTTGGGTAATTCAGTGTTGTGGTTTGAAAAGATCTCACAGAAATGGAATTTTTAAGTATGAAGAAAATTCCATTAAGAAATAGGGGGAGAAGGAAAGCTCATTATAAAAGCCATGCCAAGAAAAAGTAATCTGTGCCCTAGCATCTGAAAAATATTTACTTTGAATTGAAATGAACCTTTAGTGTTGTCGCCCTTGGGCTGAAAAGGTAATTGCCAGGCCAGGCCAGTATCTGTTTGGAGTCATTTAGCCAATTTGTCATGACAGAAAAAAACATTGTAGATAATGTAGGTGAGGTAGTGTTGTTTTCATGAAGAAAGTCTTCCCATCACAGATTTGCCTTACTCCTCCGTTGCCGCTTTTGAGGACATGTTCATGGCTAGCCTGAAAGACGGGAAGATGGAGAGTATGATATGATGTTTTTGGTTCTTTGTGGAAATGAATCTGGCAGTTACGATTCTGAAACAATATGAAGGAAAAAACAGCACTAAAGATAATCATGGTTTATGACCCATCTTTTATTATTATTATAAAACATTAAAAGAATAATATAAAAAAAGAAAAAGACAAACCCAGGGATGCCCTAATCTAAACATAATGTTTGTCATTCATTTAATCTCTGTTCAGATGTGGGCAGGATTATTGTCATCACTGTAGTCATATAATTTATGTTCCAAACTTCTTACTTTCAGATTGATTATGGACATTTTTAATTGTTCTCCATCAGTGGTTCTTGACTTTTTTGTGTCATAGACTCCTTTGTCAGGCTTTGGTAAAGCCACTGGACTTCTTAGAAAAATATTTTTAGATATTAAAAATCTAATGCAGAGGATTACAGAAGAAATGATTAATTGAAGTATAGTTATTAAAATATTTTAAAAATTAGTTTGTGATATAGTAAGGTATTAATGGGTTTAGTATGATAAAAAGATGTGGAAAGATCAGTAGTTAGATAATTAATCACTAAGGAAATCACCAAGGAATCACTAAGGAATTGTGAGCAAAATGTTTTGAAGGTGGAGCAGAGGGAAACTGAGGAAGTTCATGCCAGACACCCCTATCTAGGGCAGTGTTTTCCAACATTTTTTTATCTCACAGCACACTTGAACCTATAGTTAAACTTGTATGACACACTTAAATTATGTTGATTGAGAAAAAAGTCAAAAAAAGAATATGTTTACTGTGCTTTGAACTTCTTTCAAACATAATTTAATTAATGATCTTTAAAAATTTTCACAGGAGACTGGTTACAAATCATTGATCTAGGTGAAGAAAGCCACTTGGTTGTCTTTAGAATGTGAGGAGTTGGGCTGAGGTTGAAGGGGGAGAGTATGGGGGGCAGTTGAATACAATTCCAAAGAAGTATGTTTTTTCTTTATAATTTAAGATTGAAAACTACCACTTTGGCCCCAAAAGGTAGCACTAAAATATTAAGATAAATGTACAACGTTTAGACTAAAGAAGTTTGTGTTCTACTACCATAAAGCTTGTTGGGCTCCTCTTTCCTGGGCTTGTATTTTTACGTAGGCAAACACACAGAGGAATAGAGGTGTGGGAACGTCAGGGTGAACCAGATTACTTTGGAACAGTAATCCAGATTACACTGGAACAGATTTACTGAAGGATGAGAGTAGCATTTCTTACCTTGTCCTCGTACTATGTCCCATGTACTGTGCTAAACTTCTTACACTCGTGCGTACTTCTCTTAACCCTGAGGCAGCTTCAGGAAGAGTAGGAGCTGTTATCATCGCCCTTGAGCAGGGAAGCAGGTAAGATTAGAGAAGTTACCCATCGTTCTTATCACTGTTCTTGTCTCTGCCAAAATATTTGTCATTTACCAGCCCTCAAAGGAAGTCTACCTATGTAATCCAGAAGCAATGTCTTGATTGGTAATACAGAGCGAGGCCACAGGGAAGCAGAGATATGAGTCTGCCCCAACCTTGGGCCACAGGCTGCTTCCCTGCCTTATGTCTCTTCTCTGCAGTGGGAAATGTAAACAGAATTTCTAAGTGGCCCTGAGTGCCATTTGAGATTAAAATCCTGAAGTTTGCCCTATCTAGAACACAAATCACTAACCTTGGTGGTAGGTGATTTTTCTCTAGTAGTAGCCATCTCAGAAACCTGAGTAGAAGAAGGTGGCAGTTGGGGACTACAGGTGAAGAGGTGGGCTGTGGACGGGACAGCCTGTGTGCACACAGGGAAGCCAGACTCTGAACCAACTCTTCCTGGGGCTGCACTCGTCTGACCTAAGGAGGCGCTTCTTCTGAAGGGTCACCTGGGACACATCTGCACTGCATTGACTTATAGCCTGTCATCACTGCTTCCTCCGTTTTATTTGGAGACACAGTGCTGGGGTATTTGAACTTAATCATAAATTTTCTCAGTGTGGTCTGCTGCGAGCATAATGGAAGGACAGGAGGCAAAGAAGTTGGGGCAGGCCACAGGCAGAACAGTTTATGGGTGACTATTTGTAATAAGGGTCAGGTGCACTCAGGGTTCTTGGGGCGGCTTCTGGTGTTCTGAGCAAGACCCATACTTCAGCACAGCCACTGTGGTATTGTTAGAGAAAAATGAGGTCTCTTTATTGTTCCTTTCCCCAATATCTCAAATAAGTATCCTTCACCAAAGTGCACATATGCAGCATGAGTATCTGTAACCGTTCAAACTGTTAAAAATGCCTGGTGGAAGTTGGGCCAGAGGGAAGTGCTTGAAACCGCTTTGTGGGACACTGTTGCTTAGCTGCAGATGGGATTATCAGAGATGCCTTTGCTGTCCCATCCCAGACCTCACAAAAGAATGTAGTTTCAGTAAATGCAAAGAAAACAGCGGTTTGAGAAACTGTGCACACAACTCTAAAACACACACGTTTAGCAAAACAACATTGCAAACTTGCTTGCTGTTGGATATTTACACTGTCTGAGAACAAATACTGCAAAGGATAATGAGTTCTTATCTTTTGATTTATTTTGTTTTTTTGTCAGGTATCTAGGCATTCAGGCTCGAGGTCAGAAATAAATAGAAAATGTCTACTAAACCTGGCTTTGATAATGCCAATAGCAGATCATATCTGGTATTCATAATAAATATTTCTTTGCTTGTCCTTGGAGCAATAGAAAGCTTGTTAAGCCAGCCTTCCTAAACTGTACCAGATAAGACAATTGTGTGTTGTTTAATTTAATGCAAATTAAACGATTACAGTTTTATGGTTTCCAACATTAATTCAGAGAAGTCTAGTAACTAGGGAAGTTGAAGTTAGTTGAGAAATCCTCTTCAGTTGTAAGTAACTAAACAAATCTGGGTCTCTTTTTATGGGGTGGGGAACACACACAATAGTGGCTCTACCAGGGCACAATTGTACCAAAAGAGACAGTGTTACTTTTATTTGTTAAGCAAATAATTTGTAATTCTGAGTTCCACTAATAAATGCTTTATTCAATGAGAGTAAGAATTTCCGTTTTGTCTCTGGTAAACAATAATTTCAAATAATGAAATTTCCTCTAGGGAATAAGTGCTCTTTAATATTAACATAAGTAGAAATAAAAATGAAAATACGAAGGTGCTTAAGAATACTCTTTTTGCGGTGAGGAGGCTTTTCTTTCCCCACCCATCAGCTAGAAGACATTTAGTGACACTGATGAGTACATAGAGTAATACTTGTTTTAAGGACTAGAACATATAGCACTCTATATGCAATAATTTTTGCCCCCTTTGCCCTTTAGATTTGAAATAAACTTCAAGGATGGAGCCCAAACAGGCTATGAAAGAAAGAAAAATGATAAGTGATTGCTTTTTTTCGACGTAGATAACATTGCCTATTTTGTGATTCAGCAAATGCTGCTTTATGCTATCAGTGGAATGCTTCGGTCAACGTGAGATTGTGATGTTGCCTTTAATATTTATTTGCAAATGCTGCTTTTACGTATCAGTCTTCTGCACAGCTCAAATAGTGCATGGGGGAAGCTCTGTTTTTCTGGTGAGAGAAGCCAAGAAAAGAATGGCCAGATGTGTTTAGCAGCCAGCCTGTTTTACCCAGTAACTCCTCACCAGTTCACTTATGTCTACTCAGGCCATGTAAGTTTTGCTGTTTCTGTGACTTGCCCTTGTGCCTGTGCCCAGGTACCTTCAAAATGAGCTCTGCCTAACTTCACAGCCCATTCTGCTAATGACTGTGATACACCACGGATTTCTTACATGGAGGACTGTGGTGCTGGTCAAGGTGCTCCCCAGATATTTAGCTTGTACACTGTGACAGCTACCTTTAATACAAAATTCAGGTAGAATTTTTCCAAAGGCAAACAAATACAGAGAAATGCCTGACTAATAGGCATGCCTAGCTAAAAGTCACGCTGATTTTTTAGATGGGCTAGGCTGTGGGATTGCCTGGTTGCCTGAGGCTCAGCTCTGTACTACTCAGAAAATTGTAATAACACAGAGTCCTAAGTTCCATCTTAAAATTAGCTGCAATACCGAGGCCATCAGCACCCCTCTACCTTGGCAGGTGAAGCTCATGCCAGAGTGCTGTGCGAGATCTTCCAAGATCCCATCTGTTCAGCCTGCCGTCTTGGCTGTACTCACACTTCTTGACTCAGTTTTGCTTATATTTTTCTACTTCTGAGCTTTGTTACTTCTGCCTGGAATGTCCTTTCTCCTCCTTCATCCCCCTCTACATGCAGTGGCTGAAGCCTGCTCATCTTGAGGATGACCTCAGAGTGGCCCTCTTCTTGCTGACTTTTCTAGTCCTTAACACCCTGCTAGACAACTTGTTCATGCCCCGTGGCAGGTCCCATGTCCCTGCCACTGCAGTCTCAGTCAACAGGTAGTGTATCCTCCAGTAACTCTCCAGTGCAGTGTCTGACCTGGAACAGAAGCAATGCACGTGGTGTCTGAATGCCAAGAAATTAACTGCAGGAACTCACCCAACCCTGTCTAGGACTCTTGGCCCTCACAGGTGACCTGTCTTCACTGTCCTGCCGGATGATGAACTCCCCATGACCTGAGCTGTCAAAGCAGAATCGTACCTGCTTTGTTCTCCTCTATTTGGTGTCCCTCAAGTGGCTGCCATGAAAGTCACTGCTGTCCTTACAGATCTGCTCAGTGGATTGGTGCAGGTGCTGCGTAGTCACCAGCAAGGCTCACTCACTACCCTCACTTCTGCTGTGCTAGTCCCGCCCTTTCTCCTAAACCCAGCGGGCTTTACATTTTCTATTGCAATTACTACCATAAAGCTTTCATTACAGCCGTTTTTATATCCTAGGTTAGGCTCCTCAAATACAAGGATCTGTACCTTTTTCATTTTGTATTTCTTTTGCATTTTACTAAAAGTGTTTTATATAGAAGATACTTAATAAGTGTTGAAATGGCTAAAAGAATGAGTTAACACACATTATAATAAGGAAACAATCATTCACTTAGTTGATGGATATTTATTAAGCACCTACTTTGTGCAGTCAGTGTACTGGAGCTTGGATTAAAAGGTGTTTCCAAAGGGACTCCTGTGGTGATCTTCCTTGTGGTGTGATCTGTTGATCCCAAAGAAAACAAACTATGATTGTGCCGTTGACATAGTACTTTCCAAAAGTCATTCGTTAATTTGTCAGTTTGTGTCTGAACTGCTATGGCCTTTCTAGTTCTAGAATTCTTTTGTGATTCTTATTTAACATTTTCTCAGCGCCAACAGTGACTCTTTAGCCTTGTTTTGAATAAATGTAGCCTCATATCTGATCCTCAGCCGCCTCTGTCCATTTGTCTGGCTCTGTTTCTTGGCCTCGCTGAGCTCATCGCTGTGCCCTTTCCCTTTTCACCTGCCACTTGACCTTTTCTTAGCCTTATCACCTTTTGCAGGGTGAATCTCAGCAAACAAAAAGCAATGAGATAAATGGCTTCTAATACCTATCATAAATAAGGATTTAATTCAACATCCTTGGCATCACGAGCCATTTATTTTCATGCTATGAACTTAGAGTGCCTAAGAAATATCTTTTTGGGGAGGAGAAGCAGAGGACATTCCATGTTGTGAACGGTCGTAGAGTGTATGGAATTCTGTTTTACTGTATTTTTTTTTTTTTTTTTTTTTTTTGCTGTGGGGGGGATGCTGCATATCAATTCTGCCTCTCACAAAACAGCCAAGCCTTGCAGTGTCAGTGTACTGGGGTGACCTTACTTTTCTTGTCTTACTTTCTTTTACATGTTTATAATACAATTCTTTTTTATTATAGTAAAATGTACATAAAATTTGCCATTTTAACCATTTTTTAAGTCAGTGACATTAAGTGCATTCGTGTTGTGTAACCATTATCACTACCCATCTTCAGAACTGGGACTTGCCTTTCAGTGTCCCCCTTTTTTCCCTCTTCAGCCACTTTTTAGCTCACAGGGTAAACTGATTTCTCTTGGTATTAATCTACTTCTCTCTCTTTGCCTTCTGAGTCTCCCTCTCATGTGGCAGTTGTGTTCTGCTTTCCATTCTGGCCACGTTGTTACATGTCTGCCCCAGTACGCTGCACAATTCAGACCTCATTCTAGCAGTGTTCCCCCAGTGCTGGTCAGTCGTGGCACATGAGTGATTGACTTAATGAATACTGATGAGCAGAACATAAATCTTACAGGTAGTGTTAAAAAACAAAGGATTCTGCTGTAAATCTTATATTTAAAGGGTTAGAAGAAAAGGAAAAGCCTCAGTCCTCTGACTTGCCTGCAACAATATTGATGTCCACTGAGCCCAGACATAATCCCCTGTTGGAGTTGTGAGTGTTAGCTGGCCGTGTCGTGCCTGGAAAATGTGTTTGGGAGAGCTAAAAGAAGGAGGAATTAGCTGTTGTATCATTATCATTAGCTTGCATCTTGTTTGATAGGGAAATGATAATTAAAATAAAAAGCATTTGTGCCTGTTTTGGAATTATATGCCTGTATATAGGGGGGGGAAAGAGTCATAAAACTGGCAAAACAACAACAAAATTGTATCACAAATCACATTAACAGGAGCACAAAGGGCAGGAGACATGCTTGGAACCTCCCGCCCCGTCACAGCTCATCATTTCTTGATGCCCTTTGCCAGGCTGGATGCTCAGGGAAACCTAATGATACACAAAGCCTCATCACCAGATACTTCATTACTTCCTCCATCCATTAGTAGCCTTAATGGCCTATGCCAGCGGAGTAAGCATGGAAATCCAGTCCTCCAAGAAAGTACAGTGCTCCATAAATCACGCCTGCCTGAGGAGTCTTTTGGCCCTTGACACTGAAGAATAGGTGGGAAAAAAAATCCATTGTACTTCCTTAATTCCCTTGTACTAGAGACTGTCAGAATAAGTGACATCTTTTAACTCTTTAACTCTCCAGCCTAGTGGTTCTCAAAGTATGAGCCCTGGATCAACAGTGTCAGCATGACTAGGAGGAGTGTGGTAGAAATGCAGACTCTGCAGCCTCACCCCAGATGTACCAAAACCCTGACGACAGGCCAGAGCCACCGCCAGGCTTGGCATTGACTGCGCCAGAAGTGTCCCCGTGGAAATTCTTACTAATAGTTTTTTGCTGGGTGGTCAGCTCCCTGGAGTCCAGTGCTCTCTCACACTCTTCTCTCATTCCCCTACCACCAAACACACACTTTGAAATTTTATTTTTAAAATTTATTATATATTTTTATGCAAAAACTCTATTTATATTGAGGAGGTTGGGTGTTAACTTAGGTTTTTTTCTACTTCCTTCTCTCGCCTTAACTCTCCTATGGGGTAGGAGCTCTGCCTGACTGATTCTTTACTTGAATTTTCTAGTAATTCTCAAGAGTTTATTCTGAAGACAAAATTAGCAGTGTTTCCACAGGCCAAGGAGAGGGAAATCCTTAACTAATCTAGCCTTCTAGCAGCAGCACTTACCATATAAATCTTAAGTATGGTTACAAATCTTCAGAAACATCATGTTAAAAACATTGAGTGGCACTGTTTTAAAATAGGACAGTTACCTCATACTGACTCAGGGTTTCCTCTTTTTTTAATTGTGGATTGTGGAGTAGTGTTGAGACTTTGGGCTGAGAACTGTTGCCCTTTGCTATCTTTTGCCTGTCCTTGTTTGGGACTGGCACTCTTCTACTTTGGTTTCCCTGTTGATGTAGATCTGTTTCCCTTGATTTAGGAATTTCACATATTTTTTCTGGTCCTCTGATGGCTTTTTTTTCCCCGGTATATGGGGCTGGTGCCCTACTCCTTTGAGCCACAGGCGCCACCCCAGTTTTTGCTTTTCTTGAAGTCTTCTTTTTTCTGTTGTCCTCAAGCATGACTCATTGTTCCAGCTGTTCTAGTTCTGTGTAATATTTTTTCCCTACTTCTTTCATGGCAGTTACTCCATTTCACATCTTAAGAAGGGTTAAGGATTAGAATCTATAGCCCAGACAGGTGTTTCAGCCAGTGCTGGTGGCTAAAATTGATTTAGCCACCAGCAAATGAAAATGGGGGTCAGAAATACTACACAGACTGTACTACAAGATACATTCAGAATACTTCTCTGATATGTTTTGTGGGGTTCTGTCTCTGTGAGAACCTGTGTGATATTTAAGTCAAACTCTTTAACTCTGAGAGTAAATACCTTACAAAGCCTTGAATTACAGTATAGCATAGGTTGACTTTCTAAGGACGCCAGAAAGGACACTACTTCTGGTATTCCTGGTAGAGGATATATCCTCTCTTAGATTCTAAGTATTGAATCCTCTCAGGGCCTTGTGTATTTTCTTTGTCCTCTTCTGCCTATTTGGAGGGCCTCCATTTAATGAGGAAGTTAATAGGGCCAGAGACTGAGAGGTACTAATTTTTTAATTAGCGAATCTCAGCACTTTGTCTTACTCATGAAAGACTATTTAATTAGGAAAATAAGAAATAATTCCACTTTTCATATATCTGACAATTGCTGAACTTATTCAAACACTGACCTCTGTGTTGTATAAGTAGACTCTTAAATGACTGACTGATTATGCCTTGGGCTCCTGATACGAGTTTTTACTATGATAGCTGCCATCACAAATGGTACCAAGATGCCAGGAAGTATTAAGAATATATTGATATGGATACCAAAGATTGCCAAAGAGGTACCAAGGTAAGGTAGTAAGTAATGCCTTTATGTAGATTATGATGGGTCCTATTTTAGTTGTCTCTCTCTCTCTAAGTATCTCTGTCCCTCTCCCCTCACCTCCCATGTGCCTGTGTGTATGTATGTATATCTATAAACATATATATGTCTATGTATGTATGTATGTATGTGTGTGGGGGGGTAATTTCTTAATCATCTGAGCCACATCGTCAACCTCCACTTACAAATATTTAATTATACACTGAATCTGGATGTATAGGGAAATCAGTAAGTGCCTGGAGTGTAGGCATTTATAGGGACTAGTGGAAATAACACCACTCAACTAGGACATAAATCTTTGCTCTTCCATCTCATGCCATTTTTCTTTTTTTTTTTTTTTTGGAATGACTTGGAGATAAAGAGAAGCTGTTAATAGGTGAAGGATATTAACAGGGTGTTGATGGCAAGAGATTTATGTTACAAAGAGATTACTCTGGCAGCCCAGGGGAAGATGAATTGAAATGGAATAAAATAAAATATGGAGATATGACATACCTCCTGGGTGTGTGACACAACTGCAACAGGGAACTTACCTAACAAAAGCAAACAATTGTCACCTAATTATTTGTACCCTCATATTAATCTGAAATAAAAAATAAAATAAAATATGGGGTCACAAGTTAGGAGGCCATTACCATGCTGGGCAAGACACCCTGGGCAGAATCAATGGCAGTTGGTACAGAAGGGTAGGGAGAGATCAGAGTGAGATTAGAGAATCTATAAGACTAGGTTGCTGATCAGGTTGTAAGGACAAAGAAGAATTACAAGTTAAGTGCATAGGTCTGTGATAAAATATTACAGCTCTCCAAAGGCATTGAGTGTAGGTACCTTTTTTGTCCCCAGGAAGGAAAATGTACCTAGAAAAGAAGAGCACTTGGACCCACATTTGGTCAGATTACAGACCTTTTTTATCCAGTCGAATGAAACATTGAACTTTTTGATCATTCTGTTTCACTTGCTTTCCAAACTGACCCTATGTTGTTCTACAGCCCTATTTCCTAACCCTCAAGTTTCAATCTCACATTTAGTGAAGCCTTTTGATTTTCCCTATCTCTCATAACAAATGCACTGATAATGTTTAGGGCTAATTGTAAGCAATTTAATTTTCAAATTGTGGTAATCATTATTGCAGTTTTTATTTCATTTTCTCTTCCCAGGCATCATCAGTGATAGACTGTCAACAAAATTATGCCCTTTAGGGTGATTTTCAATTTTCTCACTTTGGGAGGCATATTTTTTTGTCAGTCATAAAGGGTTCAGATTTGGATTATTAAACACTCAAGCTCCTTGTTTCTACATTGAAGCAGTTTACTTTTTCTTGTCAGTGGAAAACTTAGCCTATCTGTACACTGTTTATGTGTTTTTGAAGACCTCATCTAATTTCAGAGTGACTGTCTCCAAGCCATAGTCTACCTCTGTGTACAGAAAGACATGCTATGCAGGAGGTAAAACAGAGGTAGCTTTCACATTCATGGGTGATTTACAAGGGTACCCTTGGGGCCTTTTCCTGAGCTCTGTGCCTCACAGAGGAGCATGTGCAGAAGGGTTTGGCAGTCCTAACTAAGAGAAGTATTTAAACATATGTTTGGTAGTGTGTGATTATAGAAGTGTGTTTCCTTTAAAAATAAGTGGGTTATATCGCCACTGATGCTCTCGCCACCAGGAGGGTCTTGAAGGTCAGGACTTGTGGATGTAATCAGTGTTTTTCTTCTCTAATACCATTTTTTTTTAAGGTGGCCACTTTATTGCCCTCAGTAGGGTGCTGTGGTGTCACAGCTCACAGCAACTTCCAACTCCTGGGTTTAAGTGATTCTCTTGCCTCAGCCTTCCAAGTAGCTAGGACTACAGGTGCCCGCCAGAACCCCTGGCTACTTTTTGTTGCAGTTTGGCCGGGGCTGGGGTCAACCCTGCCACCCTCAGTATATGGGGCCAGCGCCCTACCCACTGAGCCACAGGTGCCATCCTCTAGTAGCAGTTTTTCTATGAGTTGTGGAAATTGGCTAAGTTACAAACCTCAGAGGTTGAGTTGATGTTCTTTTCTTTTCCTTCCAGAAATGCATCTTCTGCAGACACCGGGTTAAGAGGGTCTCTGGAGCCTGTATCCAGTGTTCCTACGGGCGCTGCCCAGCCTCCTTCCATGTTACGTGTGCCCATGCTGCTGGGGTATTGATGGAGCCTGATGACTGGCCATACGTGGTGAACATCACATGCTTTCGACATAAGGTCAACCCAAATGTGGTAAGGCGTGCTTTGCCTTCTCAGCTGGGGAGACTGCATCTGGATTCTCCCTTGCACATCTCCAGGCCCCAGCATGCTATACTGTGTAATGTTATTCATTATTGACAGATCTAGACTTTGAGGGCATGGATTGCATGTTATTATTTACTGGTATTTGTCCTGAACCCGCCAGTGTTTGGTGACACACTAGACACAATAACTATTGAATTGAATAAGTGATAAAAGAAATGAATCAATAGAACTCTTTATGCCTGTTCTGGTTTGGGATCTGTATATAGGGCTGCTGAGTATGGTTGCACAGATTGTAAACTACACAAACCCAGGGTGAGAGCAAGATCATTTCTGAGAGGGACAACATGAAAAGCACCACCTAAGATTATGCAGTGAACAATCTCTACAACTGTCCACTGTGGCCTTGGGGTTTTATTCATCTCTTGTAGAAGAAACAAAGAGACCCAACAAAGTAACAGGAAAGAGAGGATGGTCAAGATCTGTAGGATGTTGCTGCTGAGATGGGGTAGCTGAGGGTAGCCCGGAAGTCCGGGAAGGGGAGTGGACTATCTCATTCAACAGAAATGTAGAAGTATAGAGATCTTTTTTTTTTTTTTCCTTTTTCCATTTTGAATTCATTTCTGGGAAAGGGAGTGTTTGCAACCAAATAACATGTGAGTTTAACCATAATTCAGTTTACCTGTCCTTGGAGAATGAAATATTTTCTTTCTTTTCTTTAGATGCTTAGAAAAATTATTTTGGTATAGATAGAGGTAGTCTGTAAGTCTTTGTTAGCTTTCCAATTTACTATAACTGTGTTTGGCTACCAAACGGGAGGTTAAGACATTGTATAGAGGCTCAATTTTGCAAACTTGTTGTTCTTTGTTATCCCTGGGAGACTCATCCACAGGCTATTAGCAGCCTAACATGCTTGTCCTATGTCTCTAATAACCTCTGGTGAGCAGCCTGCCACATTCTCAGAATTGGCCGCCGCAAATTTCCCAGGTCTTTGTAATGGTTTCAGCAATTTCCATTGGCATCTTGAGAGATATTTGATGTTTGTGGGTTGGGATTTTGTGCAGATATATGTGAATGCATAAATGTACAAAATGATGTCACCAACTGTCAAATCTATTTTATTTTCCATTGTTTCAAGTCTCAAGTTGATATTCATTCTTGCCTTTTCCTTCATTTCTTGAGTTGATGTGCTGTTGCTAAGAACAGTTTTATGTATTTAGCAGTAAATACATTTTAGCAGTTTTTTTTCTTTTTTTTGAGACAAAGTCTCACTCTTTT
The DNA here is from genome assembly GCF_000181295.1 of Otolemur garnettii. Taxonomy (NCBI): domain Eukaryota; kingdom Metazoa; phylum Chordata; class Mammalia; order Primates; family Galagidae; genus Otolemur; species Otolemur garnettii. The sequence continues at coordinate 19,846,776 of NW_003852401.1, read as the reverse complement.
GCCCAGGCTACAGTGCTGTGGCATCAACCTGCCTCACAGCAACCTCAAACTCCTGGGTTCAAGCGATCCTTCCACCTTGACTTCCCAAGGTGCAGGGATTACAGGCATGAGCCACTGCGCCTGGCCTATTTTAGCAATTTTTACAAAATTATAATAACACACTGCATCTCGTGGTGCTCTGCCATTCACAGCATGCAGTCAGTAGGATTATCTCATTTTGACGCATGAGCAAGGTCATGACCTTGGAAGCAAAGAAGTTGATGTTCCCACTTAGATTCTGCCAGTGACAGACTGCAACCTTGTGCAAGCTCTTGTCTCTGAGCCTCAGCACCCTCTTCTGTGAAAAATGGCATCCCACATCACCATGTTGTTTTCAGTTCACAGAGCAGAGTAAACCTTCAGAAAACGAAATTGTGTTATAATTGCTTCTTCTACTTCTGCTGTTGCTGCTGCTATGGTCTTGTGTGAACTGGGTCCTGTGAGCAGTATTCTCCCTGTTTCAAGGATAAGCAGCCCAACATTAGAGAGGTTCCGTTTCTTGCCCAAATAGAGGCAGTTAATGAGTGGCAGGTGCAGGATGCATGTGCCTTCTCAGCCCACACTCTATTATATGCTGAACTCCAAATCCCAAACCTCGAACGGTTCTAGAGGTGTTCATCTAAAGTTTTGCTTGAGATCATACATTACCATTTTAATATTCCAAAGCTCCAGTTACTGATGATTATGTTGAAGTTGCTGTTAAAATGATCCAGGTGTTTAATCAGGACCTCATTCCTTTAACTCTGATGTGGGCTTCAGTCAGGTTGAGGTTACTAATGTGTTTCATAAATGATGATGAAAAAGAAAATATTTGACTTTGAGGTGATTTAGAAACTACTATACCCTACAGATCCACTTTAATCTTGCTGTACTTTGTAAAGAGAGGAGAAAACATCATACAATGTACATTACGTGTGGCAGCTTTTCCTTATGAGGGAAACATCACACTGTTCATAAATTGCCTTTGCTGAGTTCTGTAGGTGGAGGCCCTGTGAACGCTGTATTCTTTCTGAACTCTATTTCTGGTAGCTATTACTTATCCATTCCTCTTCAATTAGACTCTAACCATGGACTCCTCCCCAAAACATTTGGCAACTAACCAGAAGGAATTTATAGAATCTGGCAACTTTGGTGGAGCGCATTATGCTCATCTTTATTGCATGAAGTATTTGTTCCCTTTTCAAGCATAGAAAAGTTCACATTCACTCAAATATTCACAGATGTGTAAACTGCAAATGCTGGGAGACATGCTGCTTAGAGCAGAAACTGTAGTTTGCCTGTATTCTCAACCATGCCCTGATTATTTGAGAGTAATGAGCAATTTCTGTATCATGGCAGCAAAAGCTATAAAATAAAGTTCAGGCTAACTTGACCACCTGACCCAGTTGTTTTATAGGGTACTGGAAAATGGCCTGGATAATTTAGGTGAAATAAACCTACTGTTGTTTCAATAGTTTCTCCATTTTTACTCGCTTTAGTATCATAAATTAATTATGCCAGCTTGTTGAATTTTATTGAGCTTTGGGTATAATATTATCTTTGATAATTGTAAAAAGACTGATCTGGTTTTTTTTTTGAGGCAGACCCTTGCTCTGTTTCCCTGGATAGAGTTCAGTGGTGTTCTCAGAGCTCACAGCAACCTCAAGCTTCTGAGCTCAAGTGATCCTCTTGCCTCAGCCTCCTGAGTAGATGGAACTACAGGCACCTCCTACTACACCTGGCTGATTTTTCCATTTTTGGTAGAGACAGGGTCTTACTTTTGCCCAGGCTGGCCTTAAAACTCCTGATCTCAAGCAGTCCTTCCACTTCTGCCTCCTAGAGTGTTAGGATTATGGGTGTGAGCCACCACCCCAGCCTCATCAGCTTTTTATAATTGACTGTCCCATCAGCAGTCAGCATGTTTTGCAATTAGAAAGGTAAGTATTTGAAAAACATATATATAGGTAGCTTTAAAAGTCTTAAAGATGGAAAGAAAGTTTTGTATGTATTTGCCAATATTTTTGTCAAACACTTTTTTTTGCTATCTTTCAAATGCGAGGTCTTCTTTGGGCGTGCTCATGAGTGAGTACACATGTGTAAATGAGTGTAGTCATGCTGTGTGCTTTGCCATGATCTGATGTGACCTATTTTCTGACTATGTTTCTGGAACTTCCATTTGCATATATTCCTAAATCCACGTATTTGAATGTTTTACAGAGGTTTGTAAAGAAAGGACAACACAATAAATAGCAACATACTTTTGAAACTAGGAGCATTGAAAAAATTTTCCTTCTCTATAACAAATAATCAGCTATACATAAAACTATATACTCTTGGCAAAATATAGCCACTGCAGAGACCATCTCCTGACGTTTGAGTAAACTAGACAGGTGCTCAGTGGGAAGGATACCTGAGTAATGGAGGACTCCAGAGGTGACAAAGATTGCATGCACACATTGTTTTTTAAGGAAATTACGTAGTGGTCCTTCATATTACATTAGAACAGTCCATATACTCAGTATAGGTACACCAGAATCATGTACGGTTCATACATCAATTCATTCCAATGAACATAGCTGCTTTTTACAGTATCTTATATGAGGAACATTCTATTTATTTTTAATATCCTCTCCTCTAGAAAAAATATGATGTGAGGAATTAGTTATCACTAGAATTTTAGATAATTTAGAAATTATGACTCTTAACATGGAGATAGATACCTCTTCAAAAAAGAAGAAGTTTTGTACTGGATTAATTTATTTCTGCTGTTTTTCTCTACTTTTTCTTTAATATTTTAACTGGATCATAAGCTTCTTAAAGACAGGTTTTGTTTTGGTTTCTTTGTTTGTTTTTTGTCTTTTTTGTTTTTTTGTTTGTTTGTTTGTTTGTTGGGGACTCTTTGAGGGTATAAGAAACCAGGTTATACTGATTGCATTTGTTAGGTAAAGTCCCTCTTACAATCGTGTCTTGCCCCCAAAATGTGTGGCACACACCCAGACCCCACCCCTCTCCCTCCTTCCCTCTCTCTGCTCTTCCTTTTCCCCACCCTTTCCTCCTTCTTTCTCTCTCTGCTCTCCCCTTTCCCCTACCCCACCATGTCATTAATTGTCCTCATATCAAAATTGAGTACGTAAGATTCATGCTTCTCCATTCTTGTGATGCTTTACCAAGAATAATGTGTTCTGCTTCCATCCCGGTTAATACAAAGGCTGTAAAGTCTCCATTTTTTTAATGGCTGAATAGTATTCCATGGTGTACATATACCACAGTTTGTTAATCCATTCCTGGGTTGGTAGCCATTTAGACTGTTTCCACATTTTGGTGATTGTAAATTGAGCTGCAATGAACAGTCTAGTGCAAGTGTGCTTATGATAAAAGGATTTTTTTCCTTCTGGGTAGATGCCCAGTAATGGAATTGCAGGATCAAATGGGAGGTCTAGCTTGAGTTCTTTGAGGGTTCTCCATACTTCCTTCCAAAAAGGTTGTATTACTTTGCAGTCCCACCAGCAGTGTAAAAGTTCCTTTCTCTCCACATCCATGCCAGCATCTGCAGTTTTGAGATTTTTTAATGTGGGCCATTCTTGCTGGGGTTAGATGGTATCTCAGGGTGATTTTGATTTGCATTTCTCTAATAATTAGGTATGACAAGCATTTTTTCATATGTCTGTTGCACTTGGCTATCTACAGGAGCTTCTTGGTATAAATTTATAGAAATACTATCATAATTCCATGAAATGGGATTAGTGGGGAAGAAAGTAAACTAGTTTTTCTTGAGTATCTTTATGTTGAGAGTGTTTTAGATAGTTTACAATTGCACCTTATTCTAGGGCTAGTGATGTTTGTGTGCATGGCGGAAAGCAGTGCCTAAGCTGGCTTCTGGATTGATCCCTCTCACTCTGGAAGGTTGTCCTGGTCTTGTTATTTTACCATCCTTTATGTTCTATTCTGGCACTCATCTCACACACCGATTCCTTTTTGCCAGCCTTTGTGTCTTCATGCCAGTTCACCTTCTCTGTCATCACTGTGCAGGGGGTCGGGACAGGAGAGGGCACCACTGAGCTTAGAATCAGGTAAAGGGCTCAGAGCAAGATAGCTCTCAGGTTCATCTATATAACTAAGCTTGGGATGATAGTGGAGGGGTGATGCCCCTCATCACTAACAACAATAAAACCTCTAGGTATGCAAAAACATCTCTAGGCCTCAACAGTGTGCAAAAAGGATGATTAAGGCCCCTCAGTTCTAAACCCTAGAATAGTAATTCTTATCTTGGGAGAATACTGTATGGCATATTATACTTTCAGTATCCACTATTGAGAAAAGACTTAATGACAAAAATAATTAAGAAATAATGCACTTTTATATGAACTCATTAATTATGAAAGGATAGGCAGTGTGTCAGGTTGATTATGTATTGGTGGGGAGAAATTCCCAACACTCCCACTGTAAGGTTCCCATATATTTACCCAAGAATACGGAATTTTAGCAGAAGTAGATTTACCAGATAAACTGGAAGTGAATGCAACCTATCATAACACACTTTCTCCTGGCTCCTCATGCCTTCATGGGCATATGCAGTTAACTATGTGTAGGGCGCTGCCAGATCTGAAACTAAAGACATATTTTTTTTTTGTACCACAGCTTTTATAATGTGTTTGGGACTCATTCAGGAAAACCAATTATCCATGCTTTTCATTTAATAAAATTTTTATAAACATGAAAGTGTCCTAGTTCCTAAACCATAATCCAGGCCCACATATTCAACTAGGGGAAGAAAGTAGTGTCTGTTCGCAGATGGCTACTTGAACCGTACTTCTTTCCAGCTCCCTAGAATTTTAGAAAGCCTGTTTTCCCAGCATCTATCCTGATTCTGGTTTATATACACATTTCAATTCAGTTAGTTCCAATAGGCCTTTAGGTTTGAAGGCCAGAACTACATTTTACCATACCTGCATGGTGTATCTCACCATATTATGCTCCTGGACCCAAAGTGGGAGGTCATATAGTCGTGTTCTGTGGTTAAGCAGTGCTCATTCAGTTCACACCGCTGTGCTTAGGTGTGCATTGCATTACTGGACCCTTTTGCAGATCATTATGGTTTCATCAAACCAGCCAGTGTGGGTGACTGTGACATCCTTCTTTATGCTCATGCTCTGGTTTGACTCTTTGGTGCCTCTTCCAGGTGACTTCTTATTTCCTAATTTAAAATCACTTTCAGGCATCTTTGAAATCATCTTTGCTTTCCCTCAGCAGGAAATGCCAAAGTTATCTTGGTTTCTATTGTACGTACCAAACTTGGTATCAGTGATTCATCTAGGAGTCCAGGTTCTTTTGTATGGGAGCTCGATTAGAGAGCAAATTTGACATGAAGGGTGAATGTTACCATGTTTTATTTCACATAAGCACTGGCTAATTCAGTACTGGGGCCATTTCAGTGGCAGGGCAGACAAATAATATTTTCTTTCAAATGGTTTAGAGCTCATGTTTATGTGTCCACTTTTCCTCTGTCTTTAATAAGCTTATTTTTATATTGCTCTAATTTTTCCTTTGTAGGTAATATCTATTTTACTTAGTTCACTATGTCATCTTTTGACACTTTTAGATCCAAGTCACATTGTATGTTTTTACACTACATATGTTTAAATTTTGTTGTTAATAAATTTTAGATATCATTATATGTTTATTCTTTTTTCTTAGAAGCATTGGATCTAGTGCCATGGAATTGCCTCTAACTTCTGTATGTCCAAAATATCCTACTTTTAAGCATCACTTAAGCACCTTTTATCTAAAGAGGGAAAAAAAAAAAACAAAAATCCTTACCTTCCCCCGAAGAAACACTAAAATAACTGAAAATACAGGGCATGGAGCATGATAAAATTTTCAGACCTGTGGTTCCTTAGACTATGATCAGACACCTGTATCTCAGACTTGGGGATTTTAGACAAATAAATGATTTTGATGTTTTTTTGAAAGTCCTCTTTGGGCAGTGTAGGGTTTTGGAATTGGAAGGGGGGGCCTGTGTTGGTCGCATGACCTTCTCGTCCCCTTTTGTTTTTTAGCCCCCCTTCTTTGGATTATGAAACTGACATGCTGCCTCCCACTCTAAGAAGGCACTTAACTCTCCCACTTAAGAAGGCACTTAACTCTCTCTTTAAGAGCAAAGTTCATAATTCCTCTGAGGACAGTTCTTAAATGTATTGAAGAGGAGATGAGAGTGGATTGGAAAACTCAAAAACTGTGACCGTATCCTAAGATTTTAAAATCAAATTAAAACCAAGAAAAATAAAATCACTTTTCTAAGACTTTCAATATTGGAGAGAAACTGTTAACAAATTTGGCAAATATACTGCTTGCTTTCCCCTTCTTAAGATATGGCTAAGCACAAAGATTAGTTATGAAGAATGTTTGTTAAATTGCCTTGAAACTATTCAATTCAATATATATGGGGACCGTGGAATATACTGGAAATAAATATAACTTTTTCCTTTTAACATCTCAGTCCAACTGCACCCATTCTTCCTGATCAGACCTCAGTCACAGACCTATTTCACGTATTGTTTTGATGAGATAATAGAGGTAAACATTTATTTAACACAACATAATGGGCTGTGTTCCTCTAAAGCATTTACAGATGTTAATCTTATTTAATCTTCAAAACCCCATTTGTGGTAGATAGGTCGAGCATCTCAAATCCAAAAATCTGGAATGATTCAACATCTGAACTATTTTGAATGCCAACATGATGCTCACAGGCAATGCTCATGGTAGCATTTCAGATTTTGGACTTTTGAATCTGAGATACTTGGCTGCTAAACCAAGTAAATACAATGCACACGTTCCAAAATTTCACAAACTCCAAAATCTGAAACATTTCTAGATCCAAGCATTTCAGATAGGATATTCAACCTACATTCTGGAAGGCTGAGGAGGATGGATTGCTTGAACTCAGGAGTTCCAGACCAGCTTGAGCAAGAGTGAGATCCCCCATCTCTAAAAAAACAAAACAAAACAAAACCTCAACCTGTCTGTCAGTTACCTTCTCCCACCCTTCACTGTTGTTTTGAGATAGAGATTTACTCTGTTGCTCTCAGTAAAGTGCTGTGGTGTCATAGCTCACAGCAACCTCAAACTCTTGGGCTTAAGTGATCCTCTTCCCTCAGCCTCCTGAGTAGCTGAGATTACCGATACTCATCATAACACCTGGATATTTTTAGAGATGGGGATCTTGCTCTTGCTCAGTCTTTTATGTGTGGCTTATATACACAACTCCAACTCCTGAGCTCAGGCAATCCACTGGCCTCAGCCTCCCAGAGTGCTAGAATTACAGGGGTGAGCTACCGCACCCAGCCTTGTTTTTTGTTTTTATTTTTGCAGATGAGAAAACTGAAGCACAGAGGATTTAAGTTTACATAACTTTTGTGTGTATTACACAAATAATAAAATAGAGAAGCCAAGATTCAAAACCAGGCAATATGAATGGACCATATGAAAAGCCAGAGCTGAGGCTTTTAATCTCTCTACCTTATTATCATAACAAGATAAGCTAAATAAAGATGTAGAAATGATGCTTTGATAGCCCAAAGAAGGAAGCCATTAATTTCATTAGGGGCAATGAGGAGGAATTCACAGAGGAGGTTAACGTTTGTGCTGGTTCTGGGAGAGTGAAGTATGCTGGTGAGATAACCGGACAGAGGTGTTCTGAGTAGAGGGAGCTGCACAGCACAACCTACTGCACAGGCCTCGTTTATCTGAGAAGAGTAGAAGAGTCCAGTGTGACTGGGTACAGGGCGTGCCAGGGTTATGGAGGAGTCAGGACTAAGTGATGTGAGGAAGCATGCACCTGGGAGGTAGCTCGGGTGACCAGAGTGTGCAGGCCTTATGTGTCATGGAATCCATAGAACCCATTTATATGTCTCTGAATTAAAATTTTAACGAATCTTATTCCTTATTCATGTTAAGGAAATGAGCTTGGCTAAACACGGATTCATTGTTATAGCTAAGGTAAGGGGCAGGAAGATGTATCCTTTCTAGAGGAGATGGGCCCTATTGAGAAGGAGGACGTTTTGGCTTCCTAGGAGCAAGACTCATCCATGGTAGTCAGTCCACACCTTGGGTGGGTGCGAGTGTACGTCTCCCAGTAGCTGTCTCTTACAGGTGTGCACACACACACACACACACAGTGGGATCGTGCTGAGACCTGGCAGGAGAGGCTGTTCGTCTTGTTTTAAAGAATTTCTCACCCAGACATAGCTCTGTAGACTTCCTTCACTCACGTGCCTCAGGTGATTCCTTTGACTCTTTTGCCACTGCTTTGGGCACAACCTAAGGGAGTTCTCCTTTGTGCTGTAGTGGATGGGCCACAGTGGGAGGTTTATGCGCCGAGCAGTGTTTGGGCGCTGCATCCTGAGGCTGAGTGGAAGCTGGGTTAGTGAGCAGAAGGGCTGGGAGAAATAGGAAGCCGACCTGCAGTGCCATTGAGAAGTGGGACTAGGTTTCCACAGTGCCCATGTTCTGGGCATGATGAGACGGGTCTTGATTCTAGACACTCTTTGGAGAGAGACTTTTAGGCCCTGGTGAATCAGATGCCATGAGGAAGGCAGAGAGAGGGGACTCCAACAGACAGCAGTTAATTGAGAAATAATTAAAAGGAAGACTCTGGCCTACTTTCAGTGTGGCCTCCTAATGCCAGTGACCTTAGTTCCAATAGGGTTGGCACATCAAAAGCACCTATGAGTTGAAACAGTCTTTTTATTTTCCCTCCCTTAGTCTGGAGCTCAATTCCATGGCTTGATTCTGGCCTCTTTTAGTTTCTTTTCCATCGTTTTCATAAAGGGAGCCAGAATTTAGCTAACACTTATCTAACCGTGATCCAAACAGTATCGTTTCCACAAACCTTTACCCATATTTCCCAGGTCCTACGTGTCTTTGTGTTGTTTTGGTGATGGAATTGTTTTGGTTCTTGTTTTTCCTTTAGCAAATTGGATATTACTAACATAATATCAGTAAAATTTGTTATGACCAACTGTACTCTTTCTTCTCAGACTTGTACATAATGGCTAGGTATTTTTATATGGTATGTTTCTTCCATGTAAAGTTTTTTCCAATGCTTTGCTTCAATTATTTGTTTGTTATTGAAAAACAGAGAAAATTCTGACCACAGCGAAGGTATGGAGTAAAGAATTCTTAGCAAGGATTTAAAAAAAATTGCCATAGTGATGCAGACCTGAATCTGATCTATATTCCTAAATCTAACATACATTTTAAAAAAGAAATCCCTCCTCCTTCTATCAATAGAAGTATTGTGTTGAGATCTCAGTCCATCCATCCCAGATGATAGAATTAAGGCCAGGCTTGCCCGGGAAGAGAAATATTTAGCACAGACCTTCGGAATATTTACATTTGGAACCAATCTTTCCCTTATTCATTTTATCTGGTATAGGCGGTAAAGATGGAGCTTTGCTTAATTTTGCTAAGAAAATTAAATTTATCCCATCTCGAATGTTTAAGCTCTGTTTAGTACCGGCTGGTTGCTTTCCTGCTGCTGTTTCTTTAGCCATTTCCGTAGGAGGGCCGAGTCAGTGAGGCTAAAGCCTCTCCCCCACGCTCTCTAGGGGCAGACAAGGATTCAGGAGTTCCACAGCAAACCCTGTGCTCAAGGCAGCCTCTGTCTACTTTATTAACAAAAGTTAGAAAGTTTAAAATAATTTTGGAAGGATTACTATGAACCAGGCTTGGTGGCACATGCTTATAGTCTCAAGGTACTTAGGGGGCCGAGGTAAGAGGATCACTTGAGCCCAGGAGCTTGAGTCTGCCAGGGCAACAGAGTGAGATCCCATGTCTCTAACAAAAAATTATTGAGGGCAGCACCTGTGGTTCAGTGAGTAGGGCGCCTGCCCCACATACCGAGGGTGGTAGGTTGGAACCCGGCCCCGGCCAAAGTGCAACAAAAAATAGCCAGGCATTGAGGTGGGCACCTGTAGTCCCAGCTACTTGGGAGGCTGAGGCAAAGAGAATCGCCTAAGCCCTACAGCTGGAGGTTGCTGTGAGCTGTGATGAATGAGCTGTGAGAGTGACAAATGAGACTCTGTCTCTAAAAAAAAAAAAAAAAAGATTGCGCTTTCTTCTATTTGTGCTAATGAAAAAGAATTCATTCCTTAGTCATTTGATGAGCTTCTGTTATATGGATAAGTCTCAAAAGTCTGGGAAATTAACTTCGAAGGACAGTCACTTCTTTGATAATTCTGCACATTGAAGTATTATACTAGACATGTTCCGGAGTTGCCAGTATTTAGGAGTGTGGTATAGGCAAAACCAACCTTGCCCTAGACAGGCCCAAAGTCAAATTCCTGTTTACCACTCTGAATCATAATGAGGTTCATTGAAAGAATTACCCAAATCTTAAATCCCTGATATGTATTGATTTGAGATTAGATGAATCTTTAGGATGAACATATGAAATTGCTGTTTTTTAGGTTAAAAATTGGTTGAATGTCAGCTATTTCATAGTATTCAATATAAACCATATTACTAAAAATTGATAGAGTTTTAAAAATTATCTGGAATGAAGTGAATAAAGCCTTTATTTGGTTAAATATGGTAATACATCAGCATTTTTTATTAAATTTGTTTTGGGGTGGTGCCTATGGCTCAAAGGAATGGGGCACTGGCCCCATATGCTGGAGGTAGTGGGTTCAAACCCAGCCCTAGCCAAAAAAAAAAATATATATATATATATATTTTAAGAAAAAAAATCTGTATGTTGCTATAGGTATTTGGTTTTTACCATAAAAGCAGACTAATGAGAATCCACATAGAAAAAACTTGTCAGAGGTGTGTTTCTTCCTTGGCTTTGTCATTTTCCACCATGGTGTGCACTGTGCACCCAGAGAGGGTCAGTACACTGAGGACTTTTCCCGTGGGGGACCACCTGCAGTGAGAAGTCTTTACATGGGACACTTGATACTTGGCACCTTCAAGGACCTTACTGCTGGGAAAAAATCAAGTCTTCCCCTTCAGGGGCCACTTATCTGATTACATTTTTTAGTATAGATAAGGTGTGTTTTCATTTAAATTGACTTGCTCACTTTTTTACATAATTAATATTTCTCAGTTCCCAGGAAATGTTAAGCTTTTCGACAATTTGTACTCTTTAAAAATAATTAAGACACGCAATATCATCTGATAGCTTGTTAAGAATATTAAGTAGTGGTGGTAATCCCACATTTTAACATTAGTATTAGAGTCAAGCACGATGGATACAGTAGAAAAATACAAATGGAATGTGTCAACAGATGCCCAAGGGCAAAGGGTAGTCGACATTGCGACGTCTTGTAAAAGGCAGGATTTTCAGTTCCTTCATGTAGAAAACAGTAATTAGATGCCGTAGTCATAATGAAATCCATAGATACTGACAAAATGTAATGAAAGTCTGTTTTTTAAGTCTATTAACTGCAAACAATGGAAAAGGCAATTAAATGACTGTACTCTCAACATTTCTATCTAAATGTCTGCTCTCCAGGTCTGTGTTGTATGCCCACTGTCAACAAATATGATGTACAAAACTCTGGATTAACTCAAAAGGCTTCTAGAAGCCCCCTGGCAAGAAGCCAGATGCCCTAACTTCTTTGTCCTGCCCTTCCAAGGAACGTTGGAATCCTCTTTGACTCTGACACATTTCTCATGTGTAAATTGATCCTACATCCCTTTCCAGGCAAAATGGGTCATTTCTTGACCATTGCTCATCTGACATTGGCTTGTTTTCTTTCTAAGGTATCCATACCCTCTGTTTTCTTCTCATCCCTCCAGTTATACTGGGTCAGTGGAATTAGACAGTAGTGTCTGAAGACACATAAGAAATTTATTTCCATATTTTTCAATAAAACAGCATTTTAATTTTTCTCTCAGCTGTTACTGAACTGACCTGGCACTCAGGATGTTTTGCTTGGAGCAGGAGGCAGGAAGAATTGAAACCCTCCTCCTTGTGAGCATCAGATAACCTAATGCGTTATTTTTCATTTGTCTGTCCCTCCTGAGTACTAGGTAGTCGTTCCTTTGGTTAAGTTTGTCCTCTTTCCCCAAATATTTCTTAGAAACTTGAAGACAATACAAAGTTTACAAACCTTTATTGTGTATTCAACTTTCAATTAAAAAGTATAAAAAATGTATACCCCAAATCTGCTATCATTTTCATTTTTTGTTGCATATTTGGAGAACAAAGCAGTGTCCCTACTGGATACCAAGAAAGTCATTTTGACCGAGGTTAACTGGACTGTAGATATTAACCTTAGGTGATAGAGGGAACTAGAGGGCTACAGGCCAGAGACAGAAGAAAGTGGTTACAGCCGTAGCGCCATCAGTTCTTTCCTTCCTGCCCACACATGAACCCCATGCACCCTGCTTTGAAGCATAGCATCAGGTACATAGGTTCATTCCACCAACACCAGACAAGCTGACATATGGATATTAGTTTGCTTGATTAATGGTGGAGTTTGATAGATTTAGACTTGGAAGATTTGTCCCCTTTGATTAGAATTAACAAGATAGGCTGAATCTGCCCTGCTCCTGCTACGGATGTGGTAGGGATGGGCAGTTGGAAGCTTTTGGCTGATTTCCCTTCCAATATTCCTTTGGCTGCTTCTCCTGAAATCCAAAGACACTTAGGAAGTGTATGTATTCCCTCTTTCTCTTTTCTCCCCTCATTCTTTTTCATATAAGCCGTGTACCCTAATTATATTTCTTTCTCATTGTGACCACCGTCCTTTGTTGAGGGGTGTGGGTTATAAAAGTTTAATAATAGCCAACATTTATATGATGTCTCATAGTTCATTGTGTGCTTTCCTACACAATACATCATCTCATTTGATCCTCATTGTACCTGGTAGCTATTATGATTGTACCCATTTTACAGATGATGAAAAAGATATTTCTCTAACTTAAGAACATGGCTTCCTGATTTACCTGGGCATCCTTCTTGGTGGTGCATAAAATCAATTAAAGTGTTTAATTAGTTTTGCTTTGTGTTACCTTCTTTTGTTAAGAAAATTTTTATATCGGTTTTAGGCATTCAGCAATTATAATTTAGGGCCAAAAATCCTTATAGGGAACAGTATCATAAAGTGATACCCTATGTCTCTGGTTTCTGTTGGTTAAAATGTTCCATCAGGGGCGGCACCTGTGGCTCAAAAGAGTAGGGTGCTGGCCCCATATACCAGAGATGGCAGGTTCAAACCTGGCCCCAGCCAAAAACTGCAAAAAAAAAAGAAAAAAAAATGTCTTATCAGAGGTCATCTAAAATAAATTGTCACATTTTCTTCTTGTTGAATAAATTCTTTTTCTTTTCATTTTATTTTCTCTAAATTTTATGTCTTCAAATTTTATTATTTTCCCCCAAGACTACTTTGAATATTTTAGATCCTTCACATTTTCATATAAATTGTAGAATCAGCTTGTTAATTTCTACTCACACACACATACACATACCCACACATGTTGGTGTTAATAATTGGAATTGTGTTGAATCTGTTATTCTTCCCAAATTTTACTGTTGCCACTCAGGAAGCCCGAAGAACTCCTGAAATTAAAAAAGCCCAAAGGAAGAGCATTTGGGGCCAAGCATCTGAGGATTCACTTACTCTCTAGCAACTAGTGAAATTGGATGTGACTCTAGGAGAAGCTCATGTTGGGTTTGAGCTTGGCTGTGGGCCCCTGCCGGCCCTGCCAGGCTAACTAATGTGAACTCTGAACTCTGCTTTTTTGCAGTAGGGTGCTTACTACTTAGAATAGGTAGCAGGTGATGCCTGCCTCTTGAGAGGTTCCTATGACAACACAGTGAAGCATATACTCAGCTGTATTTAAAGATGGTCTTCTCTTTCCAGTCCTCTCCACTCAGTAAACAGGACCTCTTACCAGACACCACCACTGAGTTCATGATTCGGATCCAAAAATAATTAGCTTTTCCTCAGTATCCACTGCAGCATAATTGTTATACATCTACAGACGTTTACATGAATAAGACCTTACATCTTCTGGGAAACTGCTTTCCACCATTTCCCACCATGTTATATGTTTGTAGTTAAAAACCCATGAGAAATAAAAGTACATGTGAACAAACAGACATGTAGAAAATTAAAGACTTGTGACACTTTTATGAGTCTACATGTGTGTTTGTGCTGTAAGAGTGATTATTTCTTCAAGAAACCCCAGGGATTTAGGTTTTTCTGGGCAGAAAACTTTTACCTAGCTCTTGTAATTTTATAAACAAAGCTTTCATTTTTACAAGCCAGTTTAGATGAGTAACTTCTGCATAAGTTTGATAAAACAATAATTTTTTGTATTAATTTACTTATTCCAACTCTTGGAGAAATTTTTATAAGGTAGATACTTTGAAAAAAATACAATAATACCTCCTAGGTTATTTCATAGAGAAATAACAAAGTTGAGAAGGTGCGATGGTTTTCTCTTCCCAGTCTCTTCTGTACAAGTGAAAATGTACATTTTGGTCTATTTATTGGCTAAGTGATTTCGTGGGTTTCTTCACCTGTTGTGCCTTGCTGGCTCTATGAGCTTCTACATACATTATTGTATTTGGACATACAACCCCTATTAACGTCATTATGTAGATGGAGAACCCAGTCAAGAATTTTCCCAAGATGACATTTCTGCCCATGGCTCATCTCATCAGACTTGAGGTGACCATCTTCAAGGTATGACATGGGTCTGGTAGGAAGGAGAATGCTATACTGCCCAAGCAGAGGAATCTTCCCTCATTCTGCCACTCAGAACTCCTTCCTTCTGAGCTTTTGCATTAGAGGTTAACTGCCTTCTGTTGTCAGAAATCCAATGCACAGTGATGATATTTGAGAATGCAGTGCATAGCTTACACTCAGGATTTCAGTTATATTCTTGTGTCAGGCTGGGTCACAAAAAATTACCCATTTCAGCCTTCATAGCTTAACCCTTCATGAGGTGCCGTCACTAATGTTCATTTCACTACTGCGTTCTTTTATATCGACAGTATACATAAGCACCATTATATAAATAGCATTATTACCATTTTTATAAGGCTGTTGTTAAAAAGGTTGACTGCTGTGCTGTTAAACATCCCAGATGATGAAAGCTTTTATATAAGTTATTATCAAAATAGATTTTGTTAGAAGATGGGATAAAATTATAATTTTCTTTCACTAAACTCTAGCAAGAGGTTAATAATTTTGTCAGTTTTGAGCATAGGCAGGGGTGGTATTACCAGTGTTTGTTAAGTCCATCCACAGTAGAAATCATATTGCCATTTTAACAAATTTCAAAATGTTTTTCTCATTCATCAAAACTTTGAAATTAGAATATTAATAGTTATCAGAACTGCCTCTAGATATTGGTATTTAATGCATTATTAAAGAAGCGTATTGCAAGTTTATTTTTCCAGTATTATTTCAATATAATTGCTTTTAGTTTTTTGGAACCTGGTGTGTTTATTTTATGCATATGACTTGATGCTGTTTTCTTTTCCTTAATATATGAAAGCATTGTTCTGAGTAGGGGCCTGCATGCTTTACAAGACAACCAAAGTGGTTGATTCACTGAATATTCTACTCTTCCAGTGGCCTTCCTGACAGAAATAGTGGGCTTCCTGGCAGCCTTGGGCCTGGTTCATATGTTTTCTTATGTGTTTTTCCTTCCCTGAAAGACCCTTTCCTTCCCTCATCTGATCTGTCACAGTGCCTTGCACTGTGGTCATCCATGTCCGTCTATGCTACTAGTCCATTAGTGACTATAGAAAAAGGGCTCTCTCATTTATTTTTATTCCTAGCACCTAAGAATGCACCTTATTTGTAATAAACGCTTAGGAATTGCTTGCTTACTTTTTTTTTTTTTTTTTTTGAGACAGACCCTCAAGCTGTCCCCCTGGGTAGAGTGCTGTGGCATCACAGCTCACAGCAACCTCCAACTCCTGGGCCCAAGTGAGTGTCCTGCCTCAGCCTCCCAAGTAGCTGGGACCACAGGCATCTGCCACAAGGTCTGGCTATTTTTGGTTACAGCCGTCATTGTTGTTTGGCGGGCCAGGGCTGGATTCGAATCTGCCACCTTAGGTGTATGTGGCTGGTGCCTTAGCCACTTGAGTCACAGGCGCCAAGCCATAATTGCTTACTTAAATGCCACTCTTTTCACTTCATATCCACCCTTGCATTGCTGTTTCTCTCTGCATTGATTGATAGCTGGTC
The DNA here is from genome assembly GCF_000181295.1 of Otolemur garnettii. NCBI lineage: Eukaryota > Metazoa > Chordata > Mammalia > Primates > Galagidae > Otolemur > Otolemur garnettii. The sequence continues at coordinate 19,830,544 of NW_003852401.1, read as the reverse complement.
CTTGGCACTTGCACTTGCAGTTTACTGCTGAAGAATGCTCATCAGGTCAGGAATGATCATTTTCTCATTGGAGTTCAACAGCGCTGGCCTTCAGATTTTTGGATTCAGTCTGTTAGATATTGATGTGCCTTTGGATAAGCCAGTCCAGATATTGGGAACATCTTTTCCTCCTCCTTTAACTTGTAATCATTAGTGGTTAGCCATCTGCTGTCTGAGGTTGGACCCTTTATTTCAACCTGGTAGAGTCTTAGGGAAGTTAGAAAGCTTTGTGAGAAAGGCCTATTAAATTCTAAGCCTACTTCTGGTTAAAGGCAATGTGATATCAGTGGAGAGAAAATTCTTCTACATTTAGACAACTAGAGCTTATTATTGGTGCTGTCCCTTAAAAGGTGGCTTAGTGTGATGGGAAGGACAATAGGAGTCGTGAATTCCCAAAGACTTGATGATATTTTCTTTTCCTTCCCTGAGATCGTAGAAAGGTCACTTGACTTTACCTCAGTTACATCATCTAGTTGTCCCAAAGAACAACCACCTCGCAAAGTTATCAGGAGAACTTAATAAATCCATATGTTTAGACAATATGTTGAAAACTCTAGATGCGGTACTGTTTCCCAGGAACTCTTGATGCTTTTGTGGAATTTCAATAACATTTTCTTAACACCCCCAATATCTCTAACTGGCGCTAGTATTTCTTAAAATGAAATATATACATACATCATTGTTTGTTTGTTTCTGCTTAGTTCATGCTAAGGAAAATTCAGCTTTCACAGTGTTAGCTTGAACACTGATCTTCAAAACACCATGGCCGTTTCTTCAATCTGATGGAGTCCCTTGTACAATGTCTGTCTTCTCTGATCAGAAATGACATTATTAACATCAATAGATTCTGGCAGGAATTATTTTTAAGGATGTATAATCACTTATGAAGTATGCTTTTCAATAAATTTTTCCTGCAAAAATACATCAGAAATCCTATCAAAATAGCATTATGAAAGAATCCATTTTCCTTAGTATTCTTCATGAAACGGTCATGCTTGATACTTATAAGAATTTTTATTCAGAGGAAGGTTGTATATTTTAATTTGTGTGTTGGCCATTTTTCTAACCAGGCAATCTGCATAAATTTCATCTCCTAAGCAAGAAGAAAATGGTTGTAATCTAGAGTCAGCCTTTTCCTTATAAAGCTTGCATCACCTTTCTTTTCCCTGACTGACTCTTCTACTTTCCAGACCCTGTGAATTTCACCATGGACTGTCTTCATTTTCTTCCCCTACTCACATACATGGCCACCCGCCCAAAGAAAGAGGAACATCTTTCTAAAACGCCCCTTTGCTTCTCTTTGCCCTTTCCTGGACTTTGAATGAATGGAATCCATCCTCTTCTGTTTTGAAAATGCATCTGTACCCATGGTCACAGTTCATTCACTCACTGGCTCACTCACCCCCCATTCATTCATTCATTTATTTGTTGTTTATCTGGCAGCAACAGTGTTACAGACACTGCTTGGTGCTGCATATAAAAAGACCCACACCGGCACTGACTCATGAATTTAACCCATTGTAGAGGGATAGTGATTGAAAAGATCATGTGGCTAGGACCTTAAGAGAGGTGTAATTAAAGTCTTTGGAAGCTGTGGGGATGGGGGCAGGACACCACACTATGCCTTCCCTCCTAGGGATCATAGCCACGTCTCAAGGTTGACAAGAGTCTGAGGCTGGGAAGTTCAGCTGCTGCATGTCTTCCCCTGTGATGACGTAAGGCTGGACTGGGCCTTGTGTGTGTGAGGTGAGGGTGCTGCTGAGTCACACATGCTGATTACTGAGGTAGATGCTAGGAAAGAGTGGTTTATTGACCTGGGGCTAAGGTTTCAGGTAGGCTCTCCAGGGCCTAAAATGAAGCCAGTTAGCATTTGTTGAGAACCTCCTACCTGTGAGTCCAGATATATTATGTATTTCATCCTTTTTTATAGCAAACCTTTGAGGTAAGGATTATCCCTGCCACAGATGAGCAAACTGAGGCTGATGAAGGTTAAGTAACATCCATGAGATCTCACAGCTGGTGGGAATCAGAGCATGGAATTCAAATCCGTATTGTCTTCTTTCAGGGCAACCAATTTTTATTAAATTTTAATTCCAATAAAATTCTAATAAAATATACACTAAAGAACTAATATACCAGTACAAGAATCACTTGTAATTCTGATCATGCATGTTTCTTAGTTGGACAAGAGAGGCAACATCTGTAGGAAAGTTCTGCCAGGATGAGCCCTGCCTGTCCCCCTATCAGAGTCAGGCTGCTGACTGTGCCTGCATCCGCAGTGAACGTGAGCTCCTGGAGGCACTTGTGAACTGTGCAACCTTAAGTAGCTGTTACAGAACTCTGCAGACTGTGCCTTCATGCATATTAATTATTATATCTGAGTCGTTCCTTTACTCTGAAAGGTTAGATACATTTAAAGGGGAGTGATTGGGGAAATAAAGTAGGAAGCTGGCTAATTATTTTAGCACATGTAGTATACTATTTGTTGCCTAGCTGTTGAAGATTTTTATTTCAAGCACAGTGCCTTTTAATCAGATAAGCTGCTTTCTGTTGTACTTTGTCAAAACGTACACACACCTAAAAGTACAGAAAATTTGCCCAGCCACCTCAGTCATTGGGGGAGTTATTTCAAGGAGGAAAGTTTCCTTTTGTTAGGAAGTCCCTTAGGAACATTCCTATTGGGAGGGGCTTGCCTGCCCATCTGTATCACTTGTCCTCAGTTCCTTCCTGCAGGCCTCATCCCCTGCTGTACTCCTGAGTAACCTCCACCAGCCCTGTGGCCATATGGGCCTGGATCCCTTGTCCTCTATCCTAACCCCTCAGTGGCTTCCTTAGGCTCCTGGGATAACAGACTCCTCAGGATGGCGTTAAGAAGGGCGCTGCTCCACCCCTCAGTGGCCTGACCCCTGGACCCTGGGCCATTTCTCCAGTTCCTCCTACCTTCCACACAATAGTAAGAGCTCTTGAAGTTCCCAACCAGAAGCGTCTGTTTCCTTTGTTTGGTGCCCAGCACTCTGCTGCACTGAGGCCACGGGATGGCCTGTTGCACAGAAGAGTGCAGAGCCCTGCTACAGGCCAGGAGGGCTCCCATCAGTCTACTCCCTTGCCACCTGGGAAGTGACTCCATAGCACACTGGGTGTGCTTGTTCCAGGAAACAGGAATCGGGTCTAAGTGTTTTTTATATATTCGAATCTCCAGCACCAGGTGAGGTGCTCCGTGCCCACTGTCTAGTTGCAAATGACTATTGAAGAAACTAGTGAATGACTTTCGGGGAATGTCTTCTTTGGTTTCTAGAATAAAAAGATCAAGCATAGCACATTATGCCCTGCAAAATGTTTTTTGAAATAGGAGGGAAAAAACAAGCAAAACCTCTGATGGATGTGTGACTCTGAATGACAAACTATTTTCTAGAAGTGTGCTATTTTTCTTCTTTTGTTCTTGTCCCTCTATCTCTGTCTCCCTCTCTCCCTCTTTCTGACAGAGCATTACTCTTTTGCCCAGGCTAGAGTGCTGTTGCATCAGTCTAGCTCACAGCAACCGCAAACTCCTGGCTTCAAGCAGTCCTCCTGCTTCAGCCTTCCAAGTAGCTGGGACTACCAGCACGTGCCACAACACTCAGCTAATTTTTCTATTCCTATTAGAGACGAGGTCTGGCTCTTGCTTAGGCTGCTCTTGAACTCCTGAGCTTATGTGATCCTCCCGCCTCAGCCATCCAGAGTGCTAGGGCCACTGTGCCTGGCCCTCCAGTAGTGTTCTAAATATCCCTGCAAGAAAATACTAGGATTTAATGAATCCTAGCTTTCTGCAGGTACATAACAATCTAGGATACTGTTGGTACTTGGGGAATTATGAGGCTGTGCCAGCCAGGGTCCAGTCAGCAAAAGGCCCAGACCTGCCCAGGTACTTGATCCAGGGTCTTCCTAGCAGTCACAGCTGATGGCATCGGATGAATCAGAGTTGATGAGTGAGACTTTTGAGTTGCAGAGAAAAGGGGAGCAGTACTTGGGAAAGAACTTCGGCATAAGGTGTTGACTGCAGTCTTTGCCTGGCCTGTAGGGTTTTGTAGGAGTTCCTAAAAGGGGGACATTAGCCTTATCTTGAAAAACAACCTCAAACACAACAAACTATTAATATTATTTCTGAAACACTTAATATAAGCCAGTCACTGTACCAAGCATTTCTTTTTTTCCATTTCTCTTCTAACTCCAAGTTGTAGAACCTGACAATCATTTCTGAGAAAAATCTTTTATCCTGAAGTCTTACGTTTCCCTAGTGTGATGAGACCCTGAGACCCTGGTTTTCCAGGAGGCTAGGAACGTGTGTGGAAGGAGAAGAAGGGAAAGGAACTCATACTTATACTTAGAAAGCATTGCAGCCCAGTTGCTGTGATCATGAGTTGATAATTGAACTTGATCCTTAATGCTTAACCTAAAAATGAAGTCATTTGTCATATTGGTTAGGTTTTCTAGTTAAAACTACAGTATAGCTCTCTCACAAGTCTTTAGAAATTGGGTATTTTTAAGGATTGCAGAAATGAGTAAATGGGTCATATTGTTGAAGCTAAGGTTTTCAAAGGAGGGACAGACAAATACAGAGTAGGAGGAGGCAAGAATGATCCCCGTAGGGATGAGCAGGGATATTCCTCTGCACTGGTTATTTCTAATACAGGTGTGTATAACGCACACATTTGTGTACATGTGTCTGTGTGTGTACATACATGTATTTCCCTGCTCTGTCCACAGAAAGGGTGAAGCAGCCAAGAAAACCCTGGAGTGAGAGCACACCTAAGCAGCTGGGTCTTAGTCTCTACCATCACTTCACTCTAAAGTGAAACACATTCTTGGAATGGCTAATTTCAGTGCTGGGGCAAGATGATCCTAGAACATCTTATCAGGCCAGATAGTAAGGAACTGCCTTAAGAAAAAAAGATGTCATAAGGATATGAGAGCCAGCATGAATGGGGACATTATTGGCCAAATCTGGGATAATTTAAGTGTGGTGGAGATGGTGGTGCAGGAAACGTCAACATACCACACATTACAGTAACAGCCAGGCAACACTTAGCAATGGATGCCAAGGGTCAATGGAGACGGACAAGGAACACAATATTTACAGTGATACAGTGTCTCCCACAGACTGCGTATTAGTGTAAGAGAAAATAATAATATCACCATTGAGGGGCAAACAAACATCTTGTGCCTCCAGATGAAATACCCTGAGAAGGACACAGCATCACCTATGTGGGATTTCTGGCCCAGATGTATAACCTGAGTCTAATCATGAGGAAACAGCACACAGATTCTCTAGTAAGAAGTAAACAGAGGAGAAATCAATCATATCCTTCCAACCGTTACTCAAAAAAACTACAAAACAAAGGCTGAGGAGATTATCCAGATCAAAGGAGACTAAAGAGATGTGGCAACTAGATGCAATACTGGACTCTAGCCTGGATTTTATACTTGGTACTTGGGATTTTGGGATCAGGGGAGAGGGATGCCATAAAGGTTGTTATTGATCAGTTGACCAACTGGAATATGAGTGGCAGATTAAAGTATCATACCAATTGTTCGATGCAGTTCAATTCACAATTGCTAAGTCATGGAAGAAGCCCAAGTGCCCATCAACTCATGAATGGATTAAATTATGGCATATGTATACCATGGAATACTATGCAGCATCTAAAAAAGATGGGAGACTTTACCTCTTTTATATTTACATGGATGGAGCTGGATAATATTCTTCTTAGTAAAGTATCTCAAGAATGGAAAAAAAAATCCAGTGTATTCAGTACTACTATGAAACCAATTTATAATCACTCACACTTTGTCATATGAAAGATGAATCACAACTATAGCCCAGGATGAAAGAGGGAAAGGGGAGAGGGATGGGAAGAGAGGAGGGTGGTTCAATAGAGGGAGGGTTAATGGTGGGACCACACCTATGGAGCATATTGCAAGGGTACAAGTCAAATCTATCAAGTATAGAACACAAATGTCTTGATGCTGTGATTAAGTAAATGAGGTGAAAGCTATGTTAATTAGTAGGATGTAAGCACTCTAATTTGTACAAATAATCAACACATTGAATCCCACAAAGGCATAAATGTATTCATGATCTATGTATATAATCATAGAATAAAATAAATAATAATATAATAGTAATATAAATCATATCAGTGTTTGATTTCCTGAAATTGAGAGCCGTATTGGAGCTGTGGTTATACTAGAGAGTATCTTTATTCTTAGCAAATAGACACTGAAGTATTTGGGGGGGGAGGAAGAACCTCAGCTTACTCATAAATGGTTTAAGAGAAACAAATATGTTTATTATACACACAAACATACATTCTCTCTCTTTGTACATATACACAAATATATATATATGTATATTTTCACACACAAATGATAAATGAATCTGAGTGTTGTTTTTCTATAAGTTTGAAATTAAGTTAAAAAAATTAAATCTCAGCCAAATCAGTGATTGTTTTCTACATAAATATATATTTTTTAATTTTCTGTTCTTTCTTTTCCTTTCCTCTTCCTTCTTCCTTCTCTTTCCCTCTTCTCTGTCCTCCCTTTTAGAAGTCCAAGGCCTGTGAGAGGACCCTGTCTGTGGGCCAGACAGTCATCACGAAGCATCGGAACACCCGGTATTACAGCTGCAGAGTGATAGAGGTGACATCACAAACCTTCTATGAGGTCATGTTTGATGATGGCTCCTTCAGCAGAGACACATTTCCTGAGGATATCGTGGTAAGTAGGTTTCCTTGGGTGTCTGCTATCCAGTGTGCTTTTTGTAAAATCAAAAGCAGCTGAACCCTCCAGAAAAAAAAAAGTGGCTTTTTTTAGTAGCCCATTCACTTGGTATTCATGGCTTTCATCATTTAAATAATATCCAAGTGAAGTGACCCATCTCCCAAATTCCTTTGAGTGAGAAATGCTGTTTGGCCAGGAAATATAAATGTTGTTTTTGTTTGTTCATATTGCTACAACAAAATACCCAAGACTGTGTAATTTATAAAGAACAGAAATTTGTTCCTCACAGTTGTAGAGGCTGGGAAGTCCAAGATCAAGGCACTGGGCTTTGATCTGGTGAGGACCTTCTCGCATCCTCCTTGTGTAGCAAGCTCACTGAATGCTGGGGGAAGCCTTTGTTAGAAGTCTCTGGTTCATGAGGGAGCTGTTCTCATGGCCTCGTTACCTCTTAGAAGCCCTGCCTCTTTCTTAATACTGTCACATTGGCAACACTTGAATTTTGGAGGACACACATTAAACTGATAGCAGATGTGAATTCGCCTGTTCTTTTCTGTTATAAAGTGTTACCAAATTTTAATTCCTTTATGACTTTTCTTTATGCTTAACCAGAGATTGTCGCTCTTATTAATATGATTTGACAGTGTGTTTAAATCTTTGTATGTTTCATACGGAGTAACAAAAATCACAGAGGAAAAAGGCTGTGACTTTTACTGAGTTTGTTAATCCTGGCCAAGACCAGGAAGACACTGTGTGTGTGTCTGTTGGTCTGTCTCCATCTCCTCCTTCTGTGTCCTCTCAGTGAACCCCATGGTGTTTATTCCGAGGAACTCATGAATATATGGGGATGGAGTTTATTCAGAGGAACTAGTGAATGTATATTGGGATGGAGTTTATTCAGAGGAACTAGTGAATGTATATGGGGGTGGAGTTTATTCAGAGGAACTAGTGAATGTATATAGGGGTGGAGTTTATTCAGAGG
>NW_003852401.1:19809433-19822275 GCF_000181295.1 Otolemur garnettii | reverse complement strand
GAATGTATATGGGGGTGGAGTTTATTCAGAGGAACCAGTGAATGTCTATCAGGGTGGTGACTTAGTTTCATGGTTTCGACAGAGGGCTTTTTGACACTGAAATCAAATCGTGTAACTGAGATCAGGGTTAGCCAGTCTGGTGATCTTGTTATCCCTTCTTCTTTCAGAGGGCTTGTCAGTTTGGGGGGCTGAGCTTTAACGACACAGCCATCACCTTGCCTTGAGTCTCTTTGGATGCTTTGCTTTTGATTGTATTTAGGAAGACGTTTGTTAATAACTTTTAATGACAGTAATGCATTATGTACAATTAAAAAGTAAATGTAACGCCACGAGATTGCTCAAAAATATTTCTAGAATTTTGGTCTCCTGAGGTTGAAGAAACGTTGGTTCAGGTTGCTTTTTAATGCATACTTCTCTGTGCTGTAAAGAATGACAAGTATCTAAACAAAAGATTTTAAAGCAAATGAATTTAACAAATTTAAAACCCCAGAACTTGCTCATAAAGTCACATAGAAAATTGTGTTACCTGGCAGGATTCTAGCTGAAGCATCACGTTACTGCCCTGCCACTGTTATTCATAAGCAGCATCCTTCAGGTGGCTGCTCTCCTGTGCCTTCCGCACAGTGGCCTGTGTGGTTGGTTCTGTATGGGAGCCACAGCAGCATGCCACCAGCTGGGTCCACAGGAGTTAATAAGAATTTCCAGAGGAACTGATACTGACCTTTGCCCCAGGCCCTGATCCAAGAACTTGACCCCACGAGCCTGGTTCCTCCTAACCTGTGTACAAGGCATTATTATTTTTCACATTTTGCTTTTGAGGGAACTGAGGTGCAAAAAGGTGACTAACTATCCCCAAGTCACACATAACTTGGAAGTGTCACTTCCACGTGGTCTGGTTCTTAGGATCTCTGCTCTTAATCCTTGGGAAGAAGGAGCGTTTAAAGCAGAAGAAGGGGGTAGCATAGATAGTGGTATGAGTTTACACAGGTTGGAAAAGAGTCACCTATCTAAGTTTATTTGAATAATAATTTCTTTAAGGAAAAACACTTACCTGTGAGCAGGTTCTCTCCTTCATCCAACCTGTCCTTCCTCTGTACTCCCCACCACTGCACCCCAGTCTCTTGTGGATTTGGTTGCTTGTTTCAGGCCTCTTACACCAAGTAGGAATACCAAATTATGTTTCTAAATTCCATACAGTTTCCCACAATGTCAGCACTGTGGCCTCTTCCCTCTTTTCTGTCTTTGCTGTCTTGGTGCTGAATGAGGCTTCCCTAGCTTCAACTCCTTAGTAAAGTTGTTTCCTTTACTATATTGTATTAGACAGGGTCCTCCAGAGAAATAGACCCAATAGGTTATATATATGGAATGAGAGAGAGGTCTATTGTAAGGAATTGGCTCTGTGGTTTTGGAGGCTAAGAAGTCCTAGAATCTGCTGTTGGCAGGTCTAAAACCCAGGAAGAGCTGAAGTTTCATTTGAAGTCTTAAGGTAGGAAAAAAACCTGATATCTAAGCTTGAAAACAGTCAGGCAGGAAGAACGTCCTCTTATTCTGGGGAGGTTCAGCCTTTCTGTTCTCTTCGTGCCTTCCAGCTGCTTGGATGAGGCTTACCTACTTTAGAGAGGGCTATCTGCTTTAAAGGATCTATCAGTTTAAAAGTTAAAGTCATCCAGAAACACTCAGAATAAGGTTTGACCACATATCTAGAGCACTCTTTGTCTCCAGCAAGCTAACACAAAATTAATCATCATAAATATGCTGTCCAGGCTTGGCGCCTATAGCTCAGTGGTTAGGGCACCAGCCACATGCCCCAAGGGCTGGTGGGTTTGATCCTGGCCTGGGCCTGCTAAACAACAATGATAACTGCAACAAAAAATAGCCGGGCATTGTGTCAGGCACTTGTAGTCCCAGCTACTTGGGAGGCTGAGGCAAGAGAATCGCTTAAGCCCAAGTTTAAGGTTGCTGTGAGCTGTGATGCGACGACACTCTCCAAGGGTGACATAGTGAGACTCTGTCTCAAAAAATAAATACATACATACATACGTACCATACATATATACATACACTGTCCAGGGACACGAGGTTTATGGGCTGTAGACGATCTTGACCTTCTGGAGCCAGGAGCTCTGGCTCCAGGGTGGTGTGTGTTTTCCTTTCCTGCCATGTAGACCATTGTGTTAGTAGGTTTGTGGCTCTCTAGAGATCCATCCTTAGCTGTGTTGGTCTTGGTCATCACCTAAGTCCTGAAATCCAAAGTCAGGGTTTAAAAGGTAATTTTTTAAAAATTTAAACTGTTAACAAGTACTCAGAGTCTGTGTTCCTTACTGAAATTGGTGATTTAATGCCTTGGTAGTATTTAACAAGACTTTAGTTTGATATATAGAAATTTGATTTTAAATTTTAAGATACATGTATACATTAAGTATGTACATGTATACTTTATTCCACGCATGATATTATGTAAATACCTGTATTTTTATACTATACATCATTATTTTAAGCCATAGGGCTTAATTGCCAATATTATTCTTTTGATATTTATCTAGATCAGAACTGTCATCTGGGAGATGGGGACTCTGCTCAGTACCCTAATCAGGAATGTCATCAAGACATAAGATGAAATGTTCAGGCCCATTTCTGTCTCAGTATTTTGCAGATTGTGGCAGAATGATTATTTAGTAGAAACGCTAAATACATTTCATATTCCTCAGAGAAATCTGGATTTCCTTGTAACATCAGAAACTGGTGATAGAAAATGATTCTTCTTCTGTTTGGCTGAAAACTCTCCAGTCCACACAATGGACATGGCAGTGGATGGCAGGTGCTGCTGGGAAGAACCGTCATCAAATGTGCTGTGACGCCATGTTACTGGCTGATGAACCAGTTTCTCTAAGCCTCAGTACTTGTTAACTAGAACTGCTGTAAGGGTGAAGTGCAATTTTAGTTTTCTAACTATGAAAATCAAATTTAGGATATCAAGTTTAATTATCTCAAGTGATTTATTTATATATGACATAAATATAGTCCCTTATGAAGCCTGATAATTTTGTAAAGAAAGTTACATCCCCTTATTTATAGAGTCGATGATTACAAATCATTTCATAAACCCAACAGATGAGAAACTCTTTAATGCAGGCTGGCCTATGCATGTTTGAAAATAAATTTGGCAAGCATCAAAATGCTTATGTTAGGATTATGTGACTGGAGAGAGTATTTGGAGTGGTAGGGAGAAATATTTTTTGTACTACCAGGAAAATTCTTTCCCTACCTAGGTACTTTGTTTCTATGATAGCCAGAAATATGTCCAAAGAATTCTCTCAACAATGCACCTGCAGAATGTATATATCCACCCAGTTAAACTCCGCATGCACTCTGTAGCTGTCAAGGGAGGTAATAAAAGATGTATTCCTCCACACCTCCATCTGTCAGTCCATGAAATTGTGACATACTCCTGATTAATTTTTTTTTTTTTGTCTCCCACTATTTTGATGGGAATGAAAGTTTCTTACCCAAAAGCACTGAATGAGCACAGAGATTCTAGGACCCCTCTTAGGCTCTGCCAAAACCTGAGATCTTCTGGCATGCCCATGGTGACAGTACAGGGATGACCATTTCCTTTACTCTGAACTCTGAGCTCAGTGTGAGAGAGGAGGATGGTGCAGTGGACATTTGATCATTTTAGGGTGGAAGTGAGAAGAAAAACAGGACCATTTAGACAACAAGATGCCTTCACTGAAATTTCCATGAAGACTGGCCATATTTTTCAACCTCTGTCAAAATGTAAAAAAAGCATGAAAACAATATTCTTCAGTATTCTAGGGATGAATGCTCAATGGCCTTTAATTCTGAGGGCTTTACAGTGCAAACTAAGGTTCTTAGAACTAATTTTTTCTCCTCAAATATATGTAATTTGCTTAAGCTTTCCAGCCTCATTTTTCTTCATTATATGTGGAAACAAAATTTTCCACCTTCAAGGATTATTGAAAGGACTAAAAGAACTAAATGCTGGACACATGGTAGACTCCAGATCAAATTTTTGGGATATTAACTTCAGCATGTGGAATTTTCTTCCCTATCTAGTTTATGTACTTTTCTGGTCTTAATGAAATCTGTATCCTCAGAACTTTGTTCTTATCTTGTCAGGTTAAATGGGAACCTGTACTGTACTTATGAGGTTTCACTCGGTCAGCTTATCGTCCCTACTTATATAAATTAGTCCTGGCATCTTTTTGATTTTATAATTAATAGTCTATCTTGTTCCCTACATTTATGCTCATCTTTTTCTGAATGTTAAAAAGCATCATTTCTGTGGCTTTTCATAAGAAACCCTGCTTCAAAGTAAGCTCATATTCATTTCACAAATTTAATACTTGCAAAGTCACAAAAAAATTTTTGATTTGCCCAAGTTTCTGCAAGTATGTGGTTGACAGTTAGGTCCAGATGGAAGGTCAGCCCCGCATGCTCCATTGCTTGTTATCTGGGAAGTTTACTTTTGATGGCTTAGTGTAGCTGAGAAGACATTGTACCTCCCTTGAGGGTCAAGCACAGCATCCACAGACATGGTGCAGGAAGTTTCTTGGTGCTCAGCACTCCTACTTGGCAAGCATAGGTGTTTGGTGTGGTGTAGGTGTTTAGAAGCAAAATATCCAAGTGGTTTTGGGAAAAAAAGAATAATTAGTTCCCAGAAGCATTCTCTAGTATGGAATCTTGGGAATGTTTTTGTATGCCTCTCACCTCCTAGATTTTGAGGCACCCTGAATTTTCAGGTCAGGTGGCAATGGCAGGTGCCTCCGTCAATGAGGCCGCCTTGGCTTTGGAGAGTCACATCCCATTTCTGCCCATTGTGTTAAGTTTAATGTCCTTTACCCCTCTCCCCCAGCTATTCTGGTTCTTGTAGAATCAACAGACATTTGCCAGAGAAGCCTTTGGAAACATTTTGCTTTTTTGGAGTTCTGCAGATGTGGCCCACCTGGTAATAACTATTTGGGGTAGAGCTCTTGCTGCTCTATCTTGACTTTGGGGCTGGGAATCTATGAGATGAAAGAAAGGCTTTACCAAATTCCCATTGATTTTTACTTCCATGGGAAGCTTTTTATATATTTAAAAAAAGAAACATGATTACTTTCATTTTAGTTATCCAATTTAAAATTTACTTTGCTAAGCCTTTAAACTCTTTGACAAATTTTATTTATAAATTTAATAATTTTTGCATAAAATAAACTTATTTGTTTCTTGATTAATGTTCATATAGTACATAAATTTGACAAACCAAGTCCTAAAAATTTTACATTTAAGTAACAGTATTTCCTGGAACATCTTAACCGTGATCAAAAATTTAATATACACATTTCTCATAGATGTCACAATTTTTCTAAGTACTTACTGCTCATAACATTAATAAGCCAGACATTCGTTTAGTACTTTAAATTCTCCTAAGTACATCAGACATGTTCAAAAACAGTACATAAAGCCATATAATATTTACAAAACCCATAATTATACCTTTGTAAACACAATTTACATACAGTTAATAGATAAGTAGACAAAGACTTAATCACCCAAGAGAGAACAATAGTACCATATTTTATGCTAGGAGTTTATGAAGACAAAATTATCAAAGAATCTCAAGGCCATTTTACAGGCACGGAATCTAGTTACACCTTCAAAGACCAAAGCTTTGAATGTTGGACAGGGACTCCTAATTAAGGTCGGCTTTCATCAGATTCCTCCACTCTCTAAACAACTGTGTCCTTTGCTGAGGCCCAAACCAATTTTATAAGTTTTATGAACTGTCTCTTAAGGTCATGGAGGTGGGTACTTTCTAGGTCCTGGAGTTTTATTACCTTTTGTGTAGCTCATGTGACTTTTTGCACTAAATCCTGGGGCATACTAATGGAATGTTCAAGCCCTTAATTTAAGTTGCAGTTGCACATTTTTTCTCTTTTATAAATTGTATGTATCTCACTGATCACAATTCTGTAGGTGTCGTATTGACAATTTCCATTTATCACTGGTGATCCTCTGAAGAAAAGTATGTCATTGCCCTGATGTTCCATGCCGGAGATTAACTAGTTGCCACGAAGACATACTGTCAGTTATGTTTTTCTTCAAATATTTACTTCCCTCACCTGACAGTATTTCTCTTATTTCTCGTTTGGTAATTATCTCAAGGTGATTGGTTTGGGGAACTTATTCTCAGGGGACAGCTTCCTGGCATTTCTTTCCCATCATTTTCTTTCCAAGAAGATTCAGGAATAGCATCTCATCTTCAGTCTAACAAAATCAAAATAACTACCTTGAACTTGAGGGCAGTGTTATTAATTTCCAGACTTCATCATCTCTTCTCATTGCAGACCTTAAACCCGAGGGTGGCAGGCATCGTCAGAGTCTACCCGTTAGGGGGAACATTCAGTAATGGCGTCCTTTCTGAGCGAGTGCTGGACACTGTGTTAGGCATCATGGGTGATTTAGATGTACACATCGGTGTAGCAGTGACCTCTGTGTTCTGGGGGCAAAATAAATTACCCAAAAGTTTGAAAGATTAAGAACAAAGTTGTTCCCAGAAACAATTTATTCTAGGAGACCTTCAGAAGGAATTTGGGTCTCTTTTGGCACCTAGATTTTGAGGTTCCCTGGATTTTCAGGTTAGGTGGTCTGTGAGGCTGCCTGGGCTTTGGGCAGTCACCCATCCCCGTCCGTTTATGTTATGCCACTACACATTGATAATCCTTTACAAGAAGGAGGCAGTGGAGGTTACGGAGAGTAAATTCAGACATGGAACCAATTGTGTCAGGCCTAAGTGTTTAAGGAAGTCATACTGAGGAAGAGAGTTGTGAGCTGGATTACTGACTTACAAGCATTCTTTATACATTCTAGATCAGTGGTTCTCAACCTTCCTAATGCCAGCCCTTTAATACAGTTCCTATGGGTCGTGACCCATAGGTTGAGAACCGCTGTTCTAGATACAAACCCTTTGTTGGATATTTTGCAATTTTTTTTTCCCAGTCTGAACAATGTTCCATTATACAGTATGAATATAACATATTTTGTTTATCCATTTCTTGGCTGATGGACATTTGGATTATTTCCAGGTTGGGGCAATCATGAATAATGCTGCTGTGAGCATTTCAATTCAAGCCTTTGTGCAGCCATGTATTTTCATTTTTCTTGGGTAAATACCTAGGAGTGAGATTATTGAGTTATATAGGAAGTATATATTTAACCTTACAGGAAACTGCCAAACTATTTTCCAAAGTGTCTGTACCATTTTGTATCCCCACCAGCAATGTTGGAGGTCAGTTTCTCCACATCCCTACTAACACCTGTTATCAGGCTTTTGGATAATAACCCTTCTAGTGGGTGTACAGTAGTATCTCAGTGTCATTTTATTTCCCTAATGACTTATGATTTGAGTATTTTTTTCAAGTCCTTATTAGCTATTCACGTATCTTTTTTGGCCAAAAGCCTATTTAGATCATTAAAATATTTTTAATTTTATGTATTAAGTTATTTATGCCTTTTATAATCTACGTATGAATCTTTTATCAGATCTCTGATTTACAAATGTTTTGTCTCAGTTTGTGTCTTGTGTTTTTACTTTCTTTATAGCTTCTGAAGAAGTAAGGTCATAAATTTTGATGAAGCCCAGTTTATCAACTTGTTCTTTATGGATCATTCTTTCCGTGTCATTTCTTAAGACATCTTTTCCTAACACAAGATTATGAAGATTTTTCTCTTATATTTTCTTCTGGAAGTTTTGTAGTTTTAGGTCTTATGTTTAGATCTATGGTCCAGTTTGGGTTAATTTGTGTGAAGTCAGAGTCTTAGGTCTGTAAAATGAAAAATAGACAGCTTAATCTATGGAATTGTTGCAAGGGTTAAATGAATATCTTCATCATCATTAGCAGTTATTACTCATAGCAGTTATTCGAAAAATGTGGTGGTTCTTTTCTGATCTTTGACTTACTAGCTTTCCAAAAATTGCATTGCAGAAGGAAATCCATATAGATTGTTTTTTCTTTCTTAATCTGAACTTTGCTAAAAAGCTCTGTGGACAGCTCATCTGCAGATCTGCTTAGTATCACAACTATTTTGGGATTGTGTGTTGTTTAAGTCTTCAAAATTTGATTTCAATGTTACAATTTCTATACTTTTAAAGGTAAAAAATAGAAAAGATCAGATGAAATAGTGGTCCCCTATGCAGCAAGCCCTTAAAAATGATAAATTTGTTTAGACCTTACAAATGCTTTGGTATTTTTTTAGATCATTGTTTCCAGGATCATATTTCAAACTAGGACATGTTTTGTTTTTTAAAAAAAAAATAAAGGAGGAAAGAAAGGCAAGAATTTATTTTTGTTAGCAAAGCAATAGAAATTAATGAAGAAGTGCTTACTTAAACTCCAAATTTTCTATTTTAACTGGAACTTTCTGTTGTAGCACTTATCCTAGTTTGATGGATGACACCCACTAAACTTTGAACTTTTTGAAAACAAGGGCCCTGTCTGAGTTACTGTTAAGTACCTAGTTCTCAGCACAGGGCCTAACTGATAGATACTAAGTGGATAATAAATAGTTGTTGAATTAAAAACTAAGTAAAATCAGTAGCATCACACTTTCAGGTATTAAATTTGCCATTCTGTTTTATACCTTAGACAATAAGTGTGTTACTTTATTTTAGAATTCATAGTCAACATCAATAATTGTTTTTAAAAAATTTGAGTTCATGGAGTTTCATGTCTTTTCCAGGTAAAGAATATTTAGTCTGTTGAGCAAGACTGTGCTCCAGTAAGTAGTCCCTAGGAAAAAAGCCTTCAGTGTTTTAGCTTCTGTGTGAGATTTCTTTAAACAAAATCTCTAGCCCTAAAAAAATTTTGAAACCACTGGTTTAGGAGAAGTGAACTTTATGTGCTGTCCTACTGCTGTAAGAGTGAGACGTCTGTCCCTGACTGAGAGCAGCATTGTTGGGGAAGTCTCCAGTGGTCTTAGAGGCTCCCCGTGAATATTTGGCACCACATTATGAAATTATGCGTGACTGTAACATCAGTTCTAAGTGTGAGGGTAGAGCTGAATCAACTTCCATTAAATAGAAAATACATAAACAGTATTAAAAATTCCGTATTCCTCCTAAGAAATGCATGGCCAGATGTCACTATTATCAGAATGTCAGTGTCCATGATTGACCTTCCTATTGCTCTTTAAATTAAAACAACACACTAGCTGTCTGTGAAGCAAGGTTTTAGTCTTTTAAATCTTTCCTTGTTCTAACTTCATTTTGATCCCGAACCCAGACACTGTGACGCTGAGAGTGATACAATCAGGTGGCTACATACATGCTTCAGAAATGCCTGATACTTTCCAGAGTTGATCCTTCCTGTAGCACATTTGTAAGTGCAGCTTTCTGCATATAATTTCTGAAATATGTAGCTAACAGCAAGAACTTCCTGAGGCGAACCTGTTTACAAGCCATTTTACATTATCTTTCACCTCTGTCCAACCCAGGTGCTGGCATAAATTGGTGACACATCTCAGAAGATATGGGACTCGTAAATCAAAGAGTTTATGTCCCTGATTGACCATGAGGTTTAAATTATTTGGGGAATACAGTGAACTTTGTTGTTTGATAGGCATATCCAGGAGAAGTCAATACTAACTGCTTACTGATAAACAATATTGCCTTCATTTTATTATATTTCATTTTTTTAATCTTATTTGAAAGAGGTTCGTTAATTTCCATGGGTGAGAGAGAGTAATAAATCTTGCCTTTTGTATTATTAAATAAATTATATTTTGAGGTCATTCTATATGGGCAAAGGGACAAGAGGAATGTTAGAAGGAAGTATGGAGAGAAATTGGAGTGAGAACATTTTTTTTTTGAAAATCTTATACTTTAAGTGTTTTATCCAAGACTATGAAAGAACTTTTTATTTGTACAATGTTTAAGTTCTTCTAAATGTGTTAATAGTATGTTGAATAAGATTATGTATGTGGTTTTTAGATTAAAGTAGAGTTTTCTATCAATAATTAAAGTTGGTATGATCTGTGCTTGAAAAAGATGCCTTTTGTAGATTCATGGCTAACAACTCAGCAAAAAGGGGGGCAAGTTAAAATTATGTATATTCAATAGTAGAGATACAGGATATATTCATAGGTTACTGCTTTTAAAACATGCCTGATACCCTTTCTAACCTTTAATTGAGAATAATATGACCCAGTGGTTTCTTTGTGTATCATCTTTTTTCTTTTCAAATAACAGATAAAATTGAATCTTCTAAAATAGCTTCTGAAAGTGACAGGCACAAAACAAGTCAGGTGTTAGTCTTTGTATTCTAAGCAGCCAACACCTGAAGCCATGTTGAAATAGAAACTGTAAGAGAACTATTGAAAGAATGTGCATGTGAGTGCCATTGACATTAGGTGATATTCTATAATGAAAATATATATATATATATATTTATATATCTGTCTCATCATACACCAAGCCTTAGCCTACATGGGAATGCCTATACCAGACTCTGTAACTTCACTGCTGCTGCTACTACTTACTAGGTATTTTGCTCACTGTTTGGTCAAGGAATTTGACATGATTGTGTATTACATACGAAATTTAAGATATCTTCACAGTTTTAAAGTTCATGTTATGACTAGAAAAACTCTTTTCCCATTTATTTATACTGGAACTCTATCTCATGTCATTAGTTGTGTTTTTGGAGGTTTTTATGGGTTTTTTTTTCTTTTTGTTTTGTTTTGTTTTTGAGACAGAGTCTCAAGCTATTACCCTGGGTAGAGGGCCATAGCATCATCATAGCTCACAGCAACCTCCAACTCTTGGGCTCAAGTGATCCTCTTGCCTCAGTATTTTGCATTTTTAGTAGAGAGGGGATCTCGCTTTTGCTCAGGCTGGACTCGAACCCATAAGCTTAAGCAATCCACTGCCTCGGCCTCCCAGAGTGGTAGGATTACAAGGTGAGCCACCACGCCCGGCCAGGATTTTATGTTTCTGTTGTGTTGTGGTTTGCTTTTGTCTTTATTCACATAAAGCTAGAAGGGCAAAAATGAAGCCAGTATCTTAACAGAGGGTTCCCTTCCACAGAAATCTAATGAGGGTGGGGACCCAGTAAGTGTAGTGCTCAAGTTCTCTACAGGGCCAGGCCTTTGATGAGCCACATCTGGGTACCGACATGTGGTGATACATGGATTCTGTAGTTAAAAAATATCTTACTCTCTCATAAGTGATAGCCTTAAAAAATTTCTTTTTACAGTGAGTACCTACTACATGGCAGGCATTGTGCTGGACCTTGGAAATATTATGGTGAGAAGTAAAATTAAAATGGTTTTTGCTCTTACAGAATTTATAATACAGTGAGAGAGAGTAACATACAGTAGTTATAGTCACAATACTAAAGATATGCTTCAAATTGAGATAAATCTTCGGATGATAGGAATATGGTTCTATAAGAGCATATAACCAGGCTCAGTGCCTGTAGCTCAGTGGCTAGGGCACCAGCCACGTACACCCAAGCTGGAGGATTCAAACCCAGTCCGGGTCTGCCAAACAACAATGACAGCTACGACCAAAAACTAGCCAGGCATTACTGCAGGTGCCTGTAGTCCCAGCTACTTGGGAGGCTGAGGCAAGAGAATCACTTAAGCCCAAGAGTTTGAGGTTGCAGAGCTATGAGGCCACAGCACTCTACCAACAGTGACATAATGAGACTCTGTCTCAAAAAAAAAGCATATAACCAAAAAAATCCCCTTATTTAAGCGGGCATTGAAGGCAACTTGAGTGAAGTTTTGCATGATGAGTTAACTAGATAGACAGAGGGCACAGGGAGAGTATTCCGGGCAAGGCAAGTACATCTGTTGGAGAAGTGGATGATGAGTTTAGCAAAGAAGGAAAGGGCCGGATCAGGCAGGGCCTCAAAGAACATGTTGTAGGGTTGGGTGTTCTTTTATTTTTGTTTGATTTTTTGATTAAGATAGGATCTTGCTGTATTGCCCAGGCTGGAGTGCAGTAGACATTCACAGATGTGATAATAGCTCACTGAAGCCTTGAATTCCTGGATTCATGGGATCCTCCTTCTAGAGCCTTCTAAGCAGAATACAGACATGTGCCATTTGGTATCTCTACTCCCTGCCATTGACTTTTGTGAGCAGAAGTCATCATAAACAGATTTATTACGAAGCATTTTCTTTGGCTATGATGGAGAAGAGAACTGGAGAGTGTGCCATAGTGAATGCTGGGAGGTGAGTTAGGAGAACACTATGGTATATCAGAGGAGAAATGCTGGTAGCTTGGACTATGTTAGGAACAGAGAAAGGATCTGAAATACATTTAGAAGGTAAAATCAAGAGGATGGGTATGGATTGATAGTGGGGACCAAGGAAGAAAGGTATGACTCTTGGGACTCTGGCTTACCCAACCCCAAATGGAGCGTGATACCTGTCATTGGATTAGGGAACTCTGGAAGAAGCCCAGGGTTCTAGGACCAAGATTATAGGTTATAAGACTTGGCCATGTATGGGTTTCTTCCCTTCTGCTCTATTTTCCCCACATAGAGCAATTTCTGTTATTTAGGACCATCTAAGACCTCCAGTTGGCAAAACATAGTTTTTGTAATTGTTTTTTCTCACAGAGTGCAGTGGCTGCTGAGTGAAAGGGCGTATGCCATAGTGTAAGAAGAGATTCCATACTTACAAAGTGGCATGGCCACACACTTCATCTCTAAACTGATGACATAACATACACACCCACCCACCCCACCACCACACCCCATGCACACACACATACACACCATTACCTAACTAACCCATTTGATGATAAACAGTGAATGTTTGCCCAAGAGATT
>NW_003852401.1:19788058-19809216 GCF_000181295.1 Otolemur garnettii | reverse complement strand
GGGTCCGGGCTGGGGATTCAAACCCGCCACCTTAGGTGTACGTGGCTGGCGCCTTAGCCGGTTGAGCTATAGGCGCCGAGCCAAGAGATTCTTCAATATGACAATATGGCCACCAAAAATGATGCATTATTTTTACCCTTTGGGGATTTCCATCTTGACCCAGAAATTTAAATTGAACGTAACCACATATTTGTAGACCTGAGCTCTCTTCAGCACTTGTTTACCTGATTTTGCTCTTCCTCTGTTTCCTGTACATGCAGCCTGCGTACTCTCTTCTGGAACTTTTACTCACCCTCTCCATTAGTTGGCTGTCCCTGCCCTCACCAGGGCTCTTGCGCTATGAAGGAACATAGAGGTTGATACATCTACTGTGCTGTCTTGGGAAGAGCCCTTATTTTCTGAAAGAGATGGAGTGTATGACATTACAGAGTCTTGAACATCCTTCATTTTTGAGGTTCATTTATCTTTTTCAAAGGGAAAGAATTGGTGACTAATGTCAGTAGACAAAATGTGTGTAGTTAACAGTAATGATAAGAATTAGCAGCTAATATTAGCAATCATAGCTGTACAATGTTTTGCATAACATACCCACAGCTGGCTAAAGTTCAGGCAATATGAAGGATATAAGATGAAAAGTTCATGTCCCTGCACCATCCACATTTAGAAATGCTTCTTGTATATCCTCTCAGGATTTTTTAGACCTACATAGAAGCGATATTCATTTGAATGGGCACCATATTAACATGCTAAAAGCTAGGATTGCATCCTATGGATTGTTATTGTCATTGCTAATTGGATGAGTGTTTAAAGCTGTTGTAGGCAGAGCCATCTCCTTTTATCTTCTATCTGCTTATCTGCATTCTTTTTAATCCCTGAAGTCTGTCTTCCTCTGTGAAAGCTAGTCTCAGCTCTTCTGGCTCCAGCATTTCCTCCAGCCCCCCAACTCTCAGGTGCCCATCAACCCTGGGATCGCCCCCTCTTTGTATTGGTTCCCAGTTGTCTTTATGTACAAATCTATGTCATTTCAGAATCGAGCGTGTCTGTTTCAAGGAAAGTAACTGAGAATGCTAACCTTGTTCTTTTTTGGTAGATTGAAAAAAGATCGTATCACAATTGAAATATTAATTGACTGACTACCCAGTGTTCATTAAGCAAGTAGGAATGCACCAAGAATCAGGCTTCAAACAAAGGCTAATAACCTGTGTGAAAAGAAAAGAGAAATTTCTACTTCAAAGGTTCCTTGAATATCAGAATGGGGGCATGACATAATCCTTGATGTAATTCTGAAGTGGGCATTCCATGTTTGAATACATCAGTAAAGCTGTGTGTTTAAGCCTTTGTGGATTAAAAGCTCTTGTTGGGATAATTCTGACAATGTTGTGGTATCTGCATATCATTTTCATTCTCCTTGCCTGGGAGTCTACAAACAACAAAATTCTCCTTAATTTCATATTAAGATTATTTTGATATGACCGTTTCTTGACAACACAAGAATCATTTGGGGGAGTTTCTTACTTCCTTTTAAGGGTAATAGTGTTTGAGTAAATAGATTCATTATCCTCTCCTCAACCATCCTATTTATCTGTCTACCATTTGTGACAGACCAGTCTCTGGTGAAATATGCTGGTAGTAATTACACACGTCCTGTTCTTCATAAAACAGTCGGTTATGAACATAATTGCTTTACTTTATGCATTTGCATTTAATCTAAAAGGAAGGACATGTTGAACTAACAGAGATAGAGGCAGTAGCTTACCTGGAAAATATTTATAGAATGGAGTTGCTCACGTTTTTTGCTATGGTCAGGAACACATTGACAACTTTGAGGAAATTCCATATTAATTAATTTGTACATAAATGTTCCGTACTCTTCTGCTTCTGAATTTGACATAATGTGAGCTGACATGTTTGGCACGTCATATTCTCACAAATCCTTTGGCTTGTCTTCACCCCTTCCTGGCTCCCCCTTTTAATCCCTTATTTAAAATCCTTTCCAGGTGTCACTCGTTTGCTCAAAACCTTGTACCGCTGGGCTGTGAAATGCAAATTAAATTCCATTATAGCCAACTCTTGGTGAGTTGTGACTCTGCAGGCCATGTTGCTATTCAGCCCTTCTCTTTATTTATTTATTTTTTCCTTTTATTAAGTCATATACACATAGATCATGAATACATTTATGCATTTGTGGGGTACAGTGTGTTGATTTTTTTATATAATTTGGAATGCTTACATCAAACTAATTAATATAGCTTTCACCTCATTTACTTGTTGTGTTAAGACATTTATGTTCTATACTTGGTAGATTTGACTTGTACCCTTACAATATGCTCCATAGGTGTGGTCCCATTGTTTACCCTCCCTCTGTCGAACCTCCCCACTCTCCTCCCATCCTCCTCTACTTCTCTCCTTCATCCTAGCCCATAGTTGTGATCTATCTTTCATAAGAAAGTGTGAGTAATTATAGATTGGTTTCATAAAGGTACTGAGTACATTGGATACTTTTTCTTTCCTTCTTGAGATATTTTACTAAGGAATGCAAGCTAATACATTCCTTTTGGAAAGAAGTTTGGAGAACTCTCCGGGATCTAAAAGTAGACCTGCTATTTATCCTGCAATTCCTCTACTAGGTATATATCCAAAAGACCAAAAATCACTTTGCAACAAGGATATTTGCACCAGATTGTTCATTGCAGCTCAATTCATAATTGCCAAGTCATGAAAGAACTCCATCAACCCATGAATGGAGCCCTTCTCTTTAAAATAGGGATGTTGGCCTACTTCTGAGGCCTTTTCCCATTCTGGCAGGGGAGGAAAACAATGAGCAGTCCATAGTCCTCTCTATCAGCAGTGGAATCACCTGGGCATACGCTGTCCCTTTTCCCTGAGCCCGCAGCCCTGCTGGCCTCCTTTGTGCTCAGGGTGAAGGAGTACAGGCAGGGGCCGCTTGGGAAAGGTCGAGAACTAAAACTTAGCTATTTGTGTGGGCACACAGCCCCCCATCACCAGGCACGGTGTGCCATTTGTGCATTAGAGCATCATCTGGAAACAAGCGGAGCTGAACTATCCTTAGGTTGCAGCCCAGGAGTGACCTTGATGTCTCCTTGCAGTGGCACGTTTTACCGAAGAAGCTTTGTAAACTCTTTCTTTGCAGCAGTGGCAAGACCCATATACCTGTTGCTTTCATCTTTTGTTCCCCCCATTGGGGTGTCATCCAGTTAAGTTAAGCCAGACCTTCTGTGACCCACAGACAGCAGGGTCGTGCTGCACTGACAGGCGCTCCTGGGGGTGTTGATCCCGAGAGCACTCCCTTTCTCTGACCAGAGAAGAAGCTGACATTATAAAGAGCTAAAGGAGGGGGAGCCATCAAGTAGCTGAGATTAGATTAAGGAAGAAGAGAAGTGAGAGGAGGTGAGTATGTGTGTGTGTTGGATTTTTCCTACTGTTCTTTTTCTTGTCTGTGCCCAAGATTTGGTGAGCAGGAAGAGCACTAGAGTGGGATTTGAGAAATCCAGTTCCAGGGTCCCAGTTCCACCCTTGCTTCTAGGAAGACTGGGGGATAGACCATGGCTTAAGGGAACCTTGGCCAAGCAGTCTCTGGTCTGAGTCACTGTAGCTAGGTTCAGGGTTGCTGCATAGGTAAGGCAGGCTGAGGGGAGTGTGCCTTCCCTCTCCCCAACTCATCTGTGACTTCCCTACCCACTGGGATGTCTCCTCGACTTCACCTGTCATGGAACACTGCAAGTGGCTGGGAGCTCACTCATTCATTGCTGTGATTGTTCAGAAGCCTTGGCTTCTATATGTGGAATGGAATATAAATGCTGCCTCTTTGAAGTACCCAAGAGCAAGTCCTGGTTCTTGATGTTGTAGAAATCTGGATAAATGCATTTTTTCTGACACATTCATAGAGAGCTATTTGGTCATTGCTAAGTCTTCTCAGATGCGAACAAAGCAGTCCTCATTCCTCAGTCATGAGGACTAAGTGAACAACTTAATGAACCCAAAGTGGTTTCAGAATGCCCTTCCTCCAGGACGCTCCCAGGATGAAATTTTCTTGGGTGATGTCTTACTCAAAATGTTGCTCTCAGATGTGGAAACAGTGCCCCAGACAGAGTCTGGCCAGTACATGCAGGACGACTCTCTGTTCCTTTGCTCTGGACATTGAACACTCACCAGTGCAACTAGGAGAAAGGTTAAATGAATTATTTATGCAACTATGAAAAATCATGTTCTCAAAGGATATTTAATGATGCAATATAAGAAATGGAAAAATCAGGCTCAAAATTGTATATACCGTATGATCCCAATTATGTATAAATATATAAATATGCAAAGGAAAATCCTCAAAGGAAGTACATCAGAATGTACTGATTATCTTTGGAGAGCGTAATCACAGGTGATTGTGATTTTCAACCTTCTTATAGTTTCCATATGAACATGTTTTATTTTTATAATCAAGGGGAAAATATTATTTTTCTTAAGGACCTGAACCCTTTTGAGAACTCCATGTTTTCTTACTCTTTTACCTCAGTTTTCCTTATCTGGATCTTTTCAGATTGTCAACATTTTACTTTGGATCTCTTATCTCTTGAGGCGTCTTGAAGCTCTCTGGAATGTAAGAACCATATAGATGCTAATAATCTCTGTTTAATGTATCAGCCTTATACCGTAGTTCTCTGATGTAGGAACTTAAATCCTTTGTTATTTTTAAAGAATTTTTTTTTTTTATTGAATAGTTTAAAGAAAATTTGATGCCTGTGTTTTCTAATGAAGAGTTACATTAAGTAAAGCACATCTCTTTTATTCATTATTTTTCTTTTGTTCCCCAACACAAGAAAGGCTGGAAAATTCCATTTTAAGTGAATGACCACCCACCCATCTACTGACTAGCCATGTGACCTTAGGCAAGTCATTGCGCTGGTTAAGCTGTAGAGGGATGTTGACACTCCCACCTACCCTACCAGGTTGCTTTAGGTTTCAACTAGAATAACACCTCTGATCTTCTTTTGCAGTCGGCCTTCTGTTTCGTGTGTTCAGTTTCAGCACCACTTCTCTCATAGTCTAGGTCAGGTGTGCTCAAACTACGGCCCGTGGGCCACATGCAGCCTGCCTAGGACATTTATCCAGCCCGCTTGGTGTTTTTGCTGCTGCTGCCTGTCCTATTTAGCAGCTGACTCGTCCCAGGGCCCACAGTCCAGCCCTCCAGCGGTCTGAGGGACAGTGAACTGGACCCCTGTTTAAAAAGTTTGAGGACTCCTGGACGAGGTTCTTGGCGTTCTAGACTTTTCTTCTCTAATTTTAATCCCATGGCTCACCTTCTTGCAAGGGTTTTTCCCCCCCTCCCTGTTGTCCTATAGGTGTTCCCTGTTGATAGGAATTAAATCCAGACATAGTTCACTCAACAGCCACCAGCTGCCAGGCAGCGTGCTCTGCTTTTCTGTTCTCTTCTTGAAAATATCCATTAGCTCGGATTCTCCCAGTAGCCCTGCAAGGTGGTGTTAATACCTCCTTTTTACTGAGAGAAAACCAAGAAGTAAGAGGTTAAGTACCCCTGGTGCGGGGTAACAGGTCTCTGACACTGGACAGCTGACCCTCGACCTTGGGAGCCATGCTGTGCATTGCTTCAGTGTTTGGGTGGGTGAAGGGCGTGCTGAGGGCAGGAGTGCAGACCCTGGAACAGAGCGGGAGCCAGCAGGCTCTTCTGGCCTTCCTGTACCACGAGACGGCCCTCTTTCCCCTCCATGCTCATCCTTGCCCTTATCTTTCCTCTCATCTTTCTTTTTTTAGCTTTAGAACTGACATTTATTTTTAGAAACCACTACAGAGAAATCCACCTCAAGCCTGTCTTTCTCCGTTTTGCAACATAAATTTTTATTGACACAATAAAATATTTTATTCCTCTCATGCATTTTAGTCCCTGCCAATAACTATAAAGAAGGGGAAAATCTGTCCTGCGTAGATAGAAAATGTCCCCCTTATTTGGGTATAAGGAATTGCAGTCCAGGGTGCTCAGCAGAGGGTGCCGCATACATGGTGACTGTCACTGCAGCTGGCCTTTGCCATTTCCCATGGTGGGAATGACAGACCCAGTGTGCCTTTGCTCTGCTAACTAGCCACGTGACCTCGGGTAAGGGAGTTAACACCCGTTTCCTCATCTGTCTGATGGAGATGGTAGTAAATACTAGCATTATTGTTGGGATTATTGGATTGTAATTTATGAAGCAGTTATTGTGCATCCTGAGCAAAAGCAAGACCCTGTCTCCACTAAAAATAGAAAAACTAGCCAAGCATTGTGGCAGATGCCTCCCACCTACTTGGGAGGTTGAGGCAGTGGGATTGCCTGAGCCCAAGAGTTTGAGGTTGCTGTGAGCTATGATGCCAGCACTCTACCCAGAGCAATGGAATGAGACTCCAAAAAAAAAAAGCAGTTATTGTGATGCCCAACACATAATAAACATTCAGATAGTGTTTTGGCTCCGGTGGTGGTGATTATTATGGCAGTGGCAGCCAGTAATTTTTGGTCAGGTTCTGTGGCCAGAGGGGTCCCTAAGCCCAAGACTTAGTTCCATCTTTTAAGCCTATGTCATCCATACTTTTAAATAAGGAGAGGTTACCAAAAAAAAGATCCAAGAGGAAGTATCAGAAGCTTTAACCATAATAAATTCTGAATTTAAGTACTTTATATGTCTGGTGTTTTTAGCAGTCTGCTCCTGCTGTGATGGGGCGTTTATCTAGGGCCATTGGTGGGATCTCTAGAGGCAGAAGAAAGGGTCAGGGCCACTCTGTCTTATGTGGCCACTCCACACAGTCATCAGGAGAGTCTGCCCAACTCTGGACCCCATGTGGAACCAATCTGGGGATGCCAGAGACTCTCAACAGTGCTCAGGCCCCAGGGAGCTGCCTCGCTCTTTGACATCTGCCTGTGAAGCCATATTGCTGCTTCGGCACAGCTTGTCCTAAGTTGGGACTCTGTAATTGGGACACTTTGTGTGGAGGGTGTTTAGCATGGAAGAGGCCTGAACACAGTTGGCATCATAGAAGGCTGAGTTGTGGACACAGTTCCCACCTCCTTGCCTGTTACGTGTCATCACACACGGTACCTGGTAGTACAGATGCTGTGTAAATACTTGAGTCTGCACCTGGATCTGAATCCTCTGAGAGGGCTGCATCTTTTTGCCTCTGTTGCCTAATGCTGCATTCAGAGCTGAGCCCAGAGGGCATGCTCTGTGTGTACGGGAGGGGGAGGAGGCCTGTCCAGGTCGGGGACTGTGGAGAACCTCTTGTCAGTGCTCTGTGCCACCACCCTTGCCCCCACACCACTGCCTCCCTGCATCCCTCTCCCATAGGCCCTCAGGTGGTCAGACTCCGTACCATCACATTTGTTTCTAGTTACTAGTTTTACTTTGAAGGAACCAGAAAAATGATTTTCAAAAGAAGTTGCCTAACTTTGTACTTGATGTGCTTTTCTGCATGCCAGAATCTCACCTATTTCTAGTATAATAAAGATTTGGCTTCTCTGGTAAATATATCATCTGAGGCTTAATGCTATAATATTAATTTTCAGAATAATAAAACAGTCTCCACATTTGAGTCCTGAGTACTTTACCCAGGCACCTTGTCCACTCTTACAGCTGAAGGGCAGTGCATACTAACATACCAGGTGGCCTCAGGAATTTACTGAGTGTTAGAGCTGTTCTTTCTGTGAAGATGACACTGTTGTTTAGAAAATGGGTATAGTCCTGTCTCAGGGCACTGGTCAAGTATGGCCAGTGGAAAAGAATTTGGCTACTTGAAGGAGCAAGGTGGGTGTCATTCCACCTTAACAGCGACAGCCACAGCATGTTGGGGTTCTAGAAAGGATTGTGTGTATGTGTGTGTGTGCGTGTGCTTCCCTTCAAAAAGAAAAGAAAAAGGGTTTTAAAAAGGAAAACTGGACATCAGACTTGGAGTTTCCTGAAATAATCAGTGCCAGTGTGGAAGGAACCCTAAGCCTGAAATGCCAGCTTTCTGTAACCAGCATAAGACACACTGAGGTACAGTCACCCCAAGGTGGGGCATCTGGACTTTTTTTTTTTTTTTTAGAGACAGAGTTTCACTTTGTCACCCTCGGTAGAGTTCTGTGGCGTCACAGTTCATGGCAACCTCCACCTTTTGGGCTTAGGCGATTCTCTTGCCTCAGCCTCCTGAGTAGCTGGGACTATAGGCGCCCGCCACAACGCCTGGCTATTTTTTATTGCAGTTTGGCCGGGGCCGGGTTCAAACCTACCACCCTCGGTATATGGGGCCAGCGCCCTACCCACTGAGCCACAGGTGCCGCCCCTGGATTTTCTTTTTAGCATGTTGGAAGACTTTTGAAGATGCAGCCAGAGGATGGGACATAGAACTGGTTCTTTCTCTGTACGTAGAATGTGTAGTTTGCACTGCAAGGCAACTCCTAGGACAGTCATTCTCAACCAGGCTGAGCATCAGAATGTCCAAAGGGCATTCAGTTTGCACCTACTTTGGACCAACTGGGTGAGAAGCTTCTGGGGTAGTTAAGATTAGATTTACTGCACTAGAGAAATGAGTCTGATGTTGAATTTTTCAAAACTGATGAAATTAACTTTATAAATAGTTGATGTACCTTTTTACTAAGTAAAATCCCTATTCTAGGAGTCTATTCTAAGAATGTAGTCAGTAATTTGGACAAAGATTTATAGAGAACAATACACAATTGCATTATATATGATAGGGGAGAGTTGGTATGACCTAAATAGCTAACAGTGGAAGAGTGGCTCAGTTAATTTTGGCATACCTGTTCTGTTGCATTTTTTCATTGAGTAAAACAGATTTTGAAGAAATGATAACTCAGAAAATGTCCATGATGGTGGCAAATAGCAAAACTATAAATGTACACCAGGGGACAAATATTGCATCATTCCACTCACATGAAGTACCTAGAAAGGCCAAATTCATAGAGACAGAAAGCAGAGGAGTGGTTAGCAGGGCCCTAGGGGAGGGGGAATGGGGAGCTGATGTAGGAATAGAGTGTTTCCGTTTGGGGAGATGAAAATCTACTGGAGATGGAGAGTGACAGTGGTTTCACAGCAACATAAATATACTTAATATCCCTGAAATGTACAATGAGGTGTGGTTAAAATGGTAATTTTTTCTTATGAGTATTTTACCCCCACCTAAAATGAAAGGGTCTCCCCCCCCCAAAAAAAAATGCCGTGGAATGAGAGAAGGAGCACGGCATGGACCACAATACTGAGCTCTTGACTAAAGGCGGCCTCATCTGCCTCTTTCAGGGAGCTCAGCCGTGCCCTTATGTGAAAGAAAATAAGACCAGTCCTCTGGGGGGAGAGGTTGTCTCTGTATGAGTGTGTGTATATAGAGGATGTCCAAATCTTACAAAATAGAACATAAAAAATAGAACAAAAAAAAAAACCCAGAAGCACAAGAAAAAATATCAAATGGTCACAGTGATCATTTCTAGGTGATGGAAATATGGATTGTTTTCAGTTTTCTATCTTTAAAAACCACAGTTTTCCTCTAATCAATATATAGTAGGAGCTCAGAACAAAAAATTGTTTGTAAAAAATAGTTTTAAAGTTTTTTCTCCTTTGCTAATGTCTACATGGAGGATGCTTGTGACTTATATTTAATAAGAAGTCTATAAAGTGGCGTGTCCTCCTCAGAGCAGCCTCTTGGGTGGCGATTCCTAAGAGCCTGCTGTTGCTCAGGTATAGCAGCCCATATAGCCTCTGGCTAAACACCTGTATAGCTCAATAATGGAACACCTTGGTGAAAAGGGCATGGAGAGGGATTTAGCTCTTCTAACAAGCATGAGAGAGCTCGAGAGATGAGAGCATCAGTGAATTGGCAGTCTCTACACCTGTGGTGTTGAGAGGCATGAGATCGGCTTTATATTAGGCTGGAGGAGCGGGCAGTCCGAGGCGTACGCATTCTATCATGGACCTGCTTATTCTGACTCTGTCACTTCTCCTGCCTGCAGAACGCCAGCGCAGCATCTCTCTGCTGAAGATCACTAAGCTCTGCTAAAGACTAAGATCTATCTTTCTAAGAAGACTGCTTTACTCTCTCGAAGATTATATGTCTCTCTCCGTTCAACTAAAGTAAATAGCCCTCAGACACCTAAGAGCAATTGTCCCTGAGTGGGATAACAGCATAGCAGTCCGCTTCCGGAACCTAGTTAAGCCAGGGCCGGAGAACAACCAGTCCTGGGCCCTGATAAGTGGCATCCAGAAAGGGACGACCCCGACACTCAGGTGCCTAGTGACCTCTACGTCTGGGATCCCTTCTTGTGCATATCCTCAGAGAGGATATGTCCAAGAATGGGGGACATATTGAGAACTTGGGAGACCACCACCATTCTTCTAGGGCCAAGACTTGTGAACAGGCTGGCCCTTTTGCCAGTATGCTCCCTTCTTTTGGGGAGATTTGTACTGGGCCCTCTGTACTGCATGGTGTAGAAAGTTCTCCAGTTTTATCTTCCATATTTAAGTGAAAGATTTCCATTTTGTGAGAGGAGGGTTCTGCTATCACCTAAACCAGTAGCTTCTTACCAGTCAGGTTCATTACTAGTGAGACACAGGAGCCAATTCGGATTCAGGCTCCCCAGAAGCTTGTTGGGAGCTCACAGAGTCTCCAGGGATGCCGAAGACCAAGGGACAGAATACAGGCAAGGACAGGAGAGGCTACACAGTTTCAGCTGCAGGCCCAGGCCTCAAACCCGGTCCAGGGAGAATGTGGCTGCCCCACCTCGCGTGGTCAGCATCCAAGTGCTGCTGCCGCTGCTGCCTCTGAGAGAACTCTCCCCCTCTACTTGTTTTTCTGCATCTCGAATCATAGGTTCTAAATCCCAGGCAGGTACAGCCCACTGGCCAGACCCTGTTGCTGTTTGTGTGCCAGGGAAGCTAGGGAGGAGTGTCTGGTGGTGGTCAGCACTGTCAAGGCAGGCCAGCTCTGTCCTCACTAGGCTCCATGGGAGAAGGCAGTTCTGGCACTGGGTAGCCATACGATGACAGGTAGCCACTATGATTCTTAATGTGGCTATCAGTGTTCTTAATCCCTGCCAGAGTCCAGTAATGAGCAGGTAATTACCTCTCAGTGCTGGCAGCTGCTGGCATCATTTCACTCCAGGTCACTGAAGCATTTTCCCCAAGGGGGACTGCCAGAGATGCCAGACTATATGCCGATTGACTACTGTGAAGGCATGTGTCATGTCTTCACCTGGTGCACTGGGCTCATAGATGGGGTTGACTGCTCCTGGGTCATACTGTCAGGTAGCAGTTGGGATGAGGCTGAGGATAGGGCTAAGACAGGCCACGTTCAAGGACAGCAGTTTCTAAGGATCCCTTTCAAGGGTATCCAGTAAGAGTTCCAAGAGCACGGTGGCTTTAGAATTTCAATAATCAGACTGGCAGTGGAGCTTTTCTCTTTAGTTGGTAGAACAAATCAGGTGTGTGGCCCTGACTTGGGCAGAAATGTGGTATGACACTGCCCTCTTGCCCTGGGTTGATGCCTTGTCTTAGTCCAGTGGTTCTCAACCTTCCTAATGCCGCGACCCTTTAATACAGTTCCTCCTGTTGTGGTGACCCCCAACCATAAAATTATTTTCATTGCTACTTCATAACTATAATCTCACTACTGTTATGAGTCATAATGTAAATATCTGATAATGCAGGCTGGTCTTAGGCGACCCCTGTGAAAGGATCCTTCAACCCCCTGCAACCCACAGGTTGAGAACTGCTATGGTCCTTTAAGTAGCTAACCACAGCTAAAAGTCCACTCTTGACTGTGGTTATGATTTCTGTCTTTAATTTTCACATCATCTACTTATTCCTCTAGCTACAGGCTTACTGGCAGCTCCAGACACTTGTGTCCTTGTGAACAGGCTCTGGTAAATTTTGGGCGCATTTACACATCCCTGAAGGCAGTGCAGCAAATGGCAAAGAGCTGTTTGTGTCAGTGAAGGCAAACTGCTTCAAAAGGTCTAGACAGCAACTGAAAAAAATGCATTAGTCAAGGTTTTAATGCATGTAATTTTCCAGCAAAAGTGTTTGTTTACCTCAATAGCACGCTAAGAA
This sequence comes from Otolemur garnettii, assembly GCF_000181295.1. NCBI lineage: Eukaryota > Metazoa > Chordata > Mammalia > Primates > Galagidae > Otolemur > Otolemur garnettii. The sequence goes on along the minus strand of NW_003852401.1, from coordinate 19,797,127 downwards.
CTGCATTAGGAAAGGTCTCCTTAGCATTTTACGTCCTTTAATAACTGATCTTAAATTCTAGATTGCTCTAAAAAATCCCCTAAGTCAGAGAACTTCAGCAGGCCTTGGAATCTTCATTTCTAATGTGGGGCCCCAGTGCCAGGGACACACTGTGAGAAGCTGTGCTCCAGGCCTGGTTCCTCATGCCGAGGGGTGTGTGAGCCAGCTGGGAACCCTTAGGACAGAGGGCAGACCACTCAAGCTGTTTTTTTCCAGAAACTAAAATTCACCATTTTCAGACTTTTAATTTTTTTAGACCTTTAATTTTTAAAAGAAACTTTTTTTCCCCTGAATGAAATCTTAGTCAGAAACCCCATTTGTAGATCAAAGTCCTGCTCTGATTGAAGTCCCATAGATCTCATTCCTTGCAAGGAAATGTGAGACTCCCGCCCTACAGAGCACTGGGGCTTAGTGTGGCAGCCCTGTCACGCGTGGATGCAATGTACTCAGCCTGTTTCTACTTTGGGTAGCTGGGCATTACTGCCTCCTAGTGGCTCATGCACAGTAGGTAGTTAGTAAGGGGGTGTTAGAACAATTTGTTAGCTTCAAGCTGCTTTGGAGGGATTAGGGAAGCCAAAATATCAAACCTTCAACTTCTTTTCATTAGTCTACGTGTTTCTAGTTTCATTCTTTTTTTTTTTTTTTGCAGTTTTGGCCAGGGCCGGGCTTAAACCCGCCACCCCCAGTATATGGGGCCGGCACCCTACTCCTTGAACCACAGGCACCACCTTCTAGTTTTATTCTTGTTTAAATTTATACCCCACATAGAGAAAGTTTCTGGCAAACTCCATGTGAGACAGCTGATAAATTGACTCCATTTCTTTATGGACAAAATTAGGTGTAACAGAAATAAAGTCTTTCATGTTCTACTCTGAGCTACTTTAAAGCCATGTGGAAAGTGGCTGGGAGTAAATAATGAATTATACATACCGAATAAAGTTACACGCAAATCACCACGTATCCACCTACAGCTAAGTGACTCGGGAAAGGGTGAGAGGTAGCCATCATAGTTAATAATCCTCCCTCCTGCCTGGATTTCTCTTCTTAGATAATTTATTGATTTTATTCTATGAAAAAAGAAAAAGTTCAGACAGCAAGAAGATTGGGAAAGTAAATTGAAGTGTCTTCTCTAAAGTTTGACATGAAAGATGATAAACTCGATCTTTGTGGCTGTGACAGGGCAACATGAGGTGGGGGCTGAGCTGTAAAGAGTTCTTTGAGGTCATTTTCTTTTCTCTCTTTTTTTTTTTAGACAGAGTCTCACTTTGTCACCCCTGGTAGAGTGCCATGGCATCATAGCTCACAGCAACCTCAAACTCTTGGGCCCAAGAGATGCTCTTGCCTCAGTCTCCCAAGTAGCTGGGAATATAGGCACCCACCACAATGCCCACCTGTGTTTAGAGATGAGGTCTTGCTCTGGCTTAGGCTGGTCTTGAACCTGTGAGCTCAGGAAATCCACCTGCCTTGGCCTCCCAGAGTGCTAGGATTATAGGTGTGAGCCACCGTGCCCAGCTGAGGTCATTTTCAATGCCAAGCTAAGATTTGCTGTGATTAAAGGGTGAATTTACCAAGTAGTGGGAAAAGATATCAAACTGTACCTCAGACATTTTGTTTTCAAAAACACTTTTTAAAAAGAATTGGTTCAGGGTGGCGCTTGTGGCTCAAAAGGGTAGGGCACCAGCCCCATATGTCATAGGTGGCAGATTCAAACCCAACCCCAGCCAAAAACTGCAAAAAAAAAAAAAAAAAAAAAAAAAAAGAATTGGTTTCACTTGGGAAACTTGCATACATTTAGTTTATTAATAAAACTATTTTTCTATTAAGTTGCTCAAGCATAATTTATACTTGTCTAGGCCTCATTTCTATGGCATTGCCTCACCTTGCTGATACATGTATGGTACCTAAAATTGCAGGTCACGATTTATTTGGGGGAGTTTTATTTTAAAGGTTAATAAACTTCTGTTGAAGGTCAAATCTGTAAAATTAAAGACCTAAGTGATAAAGGAATGCCTTAACCCTCCCGCTTGGAAGTTGTTTGTGGTGGGTAAGTAAATGGGGTTATATAGCCTCCCATATTCCCTGAGGCCTTGACTTGCTTCTGTTGGGATTCAAGAAGCTCCTAGTGGATACCAGGATGGATAGTCTCATCCTGCCCAAGGAAAAGCAGTTTAGAGAGACTAAGGAGTCAGGATTTAGGGGTTTAAAATATCACCTTCATTACCAATAAAGCAGATATTGGGGAGTAGGCTTATATCTGTGAGCAAAAGGGTTTTCTAATACTGGTTTGGAATGAGGCAGGGTTGCCTAGTGCCGGGCAGTGCAGGAACTGCAGGTGCCTGTCTGTGGAAGGAGCAGAGCTCTGCATTTCTCTGCTGCAGGCAGCTCCAAGGACAAAGGGCAGGTGAGGAGGCAAGCCAGAGGTCCCCAGACTGACTTCCTTGGCTCACAGTGTCTCTGATATCTCAGCACAGTTTTACCTGGCCTCAAAGTCAAGAGAAATAACCCAACAATTCTGTTAAGTCAGTTAGGTGCAAACAATGTAACAATGTTATTAGTAAACTAGTGTCCCACAAGCATCACTGTCAGTCTTTCCCTGAAAGCATCCCACAGGTCCCTTCCTGTGAGTTTGCTGTGGCACTTTTATATACTGTGGTGCATAGTCTGGGCAATATGGGCTCCTTTAGAACTCAAAAGTAAAGTCACGGTGCTCCAGTCCTCTTGAAAGAGGCAGTAGAGGAGCAAAGGAGAACCAGAAGTGTTACCTAATGGAAGTTCCTCCCCAGGGAAGAAGCTTTAGCAGTTGGCAGAAGCATGCTCTTCCTTGCTACCCCCACTGCTACCCCAGCATCTGGGTTTCAGCTCAGAGTGATCCCGGAGCTGATGTGACTGCCTAACCCAGGAGACTAGACACATGCATTCAGTATGTACTTAGAAGCTATGCCTTCCGGTGGTCTTAGTACCACATAAATCTTTGGAAGGGAAATGGAAAGAGAGGTGCTAACCCCAAGGGCATATATAGAGTGCATTTGGATAGCCCACTCTTTCACTTCTGCGTGCCCTGTGGTCAAAGCTGATGAGGGCCAAGAATAAACTTATTTTCATTTGACTAAGTTAAGGTGCACTCTGTTAGTTCAGTAGAGACTCTGAGCAGGCTTATTTTATTCTGTTTGCTGGTAGCTCTAAATGGAAGCATGGTCTGCAGTTAGAAAAATGAACAGCTGCGCTTTTCGTGGGTACTTCCTAGCCCGAGAGTAAAATGGCTGCTCTTTCATAAGCAGAATTTCTATTAATAATAAGAAGTAATACATGGTGAATTTCTAGTTATAAACAGCTAAGTATTTCCAGTGTGCGTGCCTCTTATTTAGACCACAGAATGTGCCCAGGCTGTATCGATAACTTGATTGGTCAAGTGTGCATTTCAGTCATTCAGATTGGCCTCATCAGTAAGATACCAGATTTAGCAGATCATGAATTGCTAAATGTGCAAAGAGTAAAATTTACCATTCAAATTTAAAAGTTTGCGAACTGTGTCTGTGAAAATGTATTATTTACCTACACCACTCCCCACCACATTGAAAAGAAAAAAGGTGCCTTCCAGGATGAGCCTCCTGGGGAGTTTGCTCTGAGTCACTGCCTTAGGAGGTGGTGGAGCAGAAGACTGGAAGTGAGCAGACTGCGGTTATGGGAGCCACCACCTGTGGGAGGAGCTGTTGGGCAACATGCCTGTACAGGGAGTTCCAGGGGTTTTGAAGGGGTGTGCTAGCAGGATGAACTCACCAGCTGCAGGTGACCCTGCTGTTCCTTGCCTGCTGCATGGGCAAGTCCTACCAGCTCTGATCTCACTGTGTTTCTCCCCCACCCACTTCCACCCAGTATCCTCAGCTCTTTTCCCATTCAAGTTCATTCTTCCAGAGATCTTCCCAACTTAAAGGAGCCTCCTAGGAGGCTCAGTTTCCTTGTCAGTAAAATGGGGATAATTAATAATCCCTGCTTACTTCTTGAAGTGATTATAAGGATCAAATGAGATGTGAGCTAAAGCATTTTGTTAATTGCAAAATGCTGTATAAATGTCAGGTGTTATAAATCATTAGCTGGTCTATTCCTCAGCTAAAGCAGTTCCTGCAAATTTTAGTTACCCCCTGAACAATTCTTTGTCAAATAGCAAATGTAAATGCTGCTGTTTTTTCCTGCTTGCATTATGGTGGTTCCTTTGCAACTTTATGATGTAGGCTGAATCTTTAAGTACTCCTTTGGCTCATATCTCTTCCTCTGAACACCCGTGCGAGATCATAAGCCATAAAACACAGAGGCAATAACTCCTTTTAATTGCCAGGAGTTCATCATTTGCTCTAAATGCAGTCGCTTAGGCACTTGCTTGGAAAAGCCTGTCTCTGTTTATTCCGTAGAGCCGAGACTGTGTGAAGCTGGGCCCTCCTGCCGAGGGAGAAGTTGTTCAAGTCAAATGGCCTGATGGCAAACTCTACGGAGCAAAATATTTTGGATCAAATGTTGCGCACATGTACCAGGTGGGTGCTGCCCTTTCTCTGATGCTTAGTGGGATGGACATGAGAAGCCAGAGGGAGACAGTAGATCAAGTGTGAAGAAGCCGCGTGAATTTGGGGCACCTCTTATTCTGTGAAGGAGGCAAAGATTCAATGTCTGATGACCCTAGTTAAAGCTCTGAAGTTTTATCACCAAATTGGATGCTGGGAAACCCTAACAACATTTGATGAATGGTTAGTTATAAGGAATATAGTTCAAACCAAAAAGCTAAGTGACTAGAAGACAGACTGCTTCCCCTGTTGCTGTCATATGGGGAGAGACTAATTGGCTGGCTCACCTCACCTTCAGCCAGTACAGTGAAGTCTGTTTTTCCAACAAGCAACCCCAGGATTGTGGCTTTTGGGTGCAAAACATGTACCCCATATCGCTGGGCAACCCCATAAACCTAGACCAATGGGGTGTTGGTGCAGATGTGGCTAGTTAATGTCACAGAGCTAGAGGTTTTCATGCACCCAAGCTTAAAGAAGTGCTTGCTTAATGAGAAGTACAGGTATCAGTTTGACATTCTGTTCACTAGGGAGCTAACTCTATTTTATTAAAGAATATGTATACAATTAAAAAATGAAATTTGTTGTAGATGGCCTCTATCAGTTTAAGAAATGTCCCATCTAAGCCTATTTTCTTAAGTGTTCTAATCATCAAAGGATGCTGGCATCCACAGCCAATATCATATTGAATGGAGTAAAATTGAAAACATTTCCACTCAGATCTGGAACTAGACAAGGATGCCCATTGTCTCCACTGCTATTCAACATAGTAATGGAAGTCTTATCCATCACAATCAGGCAAGAGAAGGTGATCAAGGGTATCCAAATGGGGTCAGAGGAGATAAAACTCACTCTTTGTGGATGATATGATCTTTTATCTGGAAAACCCCAGGGACTCAACTACAAAACTCTTAGAAGTGATGAAGGAATACAACAGCATCTCAGGATACAAAAATCAATACTTAAAAATCATTAGCTTTTATATATACTAGCAATAGTCAAGCTGAAAATATAGTCAAGGACTCTATTCCTTTTATAGTAGTTGCCAAAGAAGATGAAATATCTGGGAATTTACCTAAAAAAAGACTTGAAAGATCTCCATAAGAAGAATTATGAAACTCTGAGGAAATAAATAGCTGAAAATGTTAACAAATGGAAAAACATACCATGCTCATGGCTGGGAAGAATCCATACCTGAGGCAATCTACAGATTTAATGCAATCCATATTAAAATACCAATGTCATACTTTAACGATCTCGAAAAAATAGTACTTTATTTTATATGGAATCAGAAAAAAACCTCAAATAACCAATATATTACTCAGAAATAAAAACAAATCAGGAGGTATCACATTATCAGACAGGCTATACTATAAATCTATAGTGATCAAAACAGCATGGTACTGGCACAAAAAAAAAGAGAGGTAGATTTATGGAACAGAACAGATAACCAAGGGTTGAATCCAGCCACTTATCATCATTTGATCTTTGATAGGCCTCTCAAAAACATTCACTGGGGGAAAGATTCCCTATTCAACAAATGGTACTGGGTAAACTGGCTAGTGACCTGTAGAAGACTGAAGCTGGACTGTCACCTTTTACCACTTACAAAATTTGATTCTCACTGGATAAAAGATTCAAACTTAAGACATGAAACTATAAAAATACTAGAAGAGAGTTCAGGGAAAACATTTGAATAAATTGGCCTGGGAAAATATTTTATGAGGAGGGCGCCCTGGCAATTGAAGCAACACCAAAAGTATATTACTGGGATCTGATCAAATTAAAAAGCTTCTGTACAGCCAAGAGCACCATAAGTAAAGCAAACAGACAGCCTTCAGAATGAGAGAAGATTTTTGCAGGTTATATTTCTGACAAAGGTCTGATAACTAGAATCCACAGAGAACTCAAACTAATCAATAGGAAAAGAACAAATAACCCCATTTCTTTGTGGACAAGAGACTTGAACAGAAAGTTCTCTGTAGATGACAGGTGAATGGCCAACAAAGACATGAAAAAATGTTCAACATCTTTAATTGTCAGAGAAATGGAAATCAAAACCACTTTGCGATATCCTCTAACTCCAGTAAGATTAGCCCACATCACAAAATCCCAAAACTACAGATATTGGCATGGATGTGGAGAGAAGGGAACACGTCTACATGCTGGTGAGATTGCAAACTAATACAGCCTTTTTAGAAAGAAATTTGGAGAATTCTCAAGGAACTAAAAGTAGAACTACCATTCAGTTCTGCAATTCCTCTACTAATATATATCCAGATGATCAAAAATCATTTTACAACAAAGACATTTGCACCAGAATATTTATTGCAGCCCAATTCATAATTGCCAGGTCATGGAAGCAGCCCAAGTGCCTATCAACCCATGAGTGGATTAACAAATTGTGGTATATGTATATCATGGAATACTATGCAGCCACAAAAAAGGTTGGAGACTTCACATCTTTTATGTTTACCTGGATGGAACTAAGACATACTCTTTTTAGTAAAGTATCTCAAGAAAGGAAAAAAATATCCAACATAATCAGTACTATAATGAAACCAATATACAATCACCTACACATTCATACTAATGATAAAACACAACTATAGTCCAGAATATGGGGAGCGGGGAGGTTGGGAGGAGGAAGGATATTTGGTGAGACCTCACCTATTGTGCCCAATGCAATGGTACATTCAAATCTATTAAGAGTAGATAGAGTATACACATGTGACCACAACAAATGAGTAAGTGAGGTGACAGTTATGTTAATCAGTTTGATGTAAGCATTCCACATTGTATAGCAAATCAGCACACTGTGCCCCACAGATACACATAGTTTTGATTTAATTAAAAAATTAGTATTATTCAGAAGCAAAAAAATAAAAAATGAAATTATTTGATTCTCACTAGAAATGAGAATGAATTAAATTTGAATGAGGGAGACAACATGGATAGCACATACGTATTTGTATTCCTTCAGAAAGGCTTTAAAAAGGGGCAGATCTCAGAACCCCAGTACACTGTAGTATTTTCCATAGCATTGTGGCAGAAGTTAACTTTCTCAGGCTAAACAGGAGAGTGAAAACAGGCAGATTGAAGTAAGAGAAAAAGCTATATGATTCAGGCCTGTTACATTGAAAAACAGCTTGAGAATGATAAGACTGCCAATTTCAACAGAGATATTGTTCAAACGTTGATAAAGAGGAAGAGCTTGAGTGGAAGAGTATATTGTAAAGCACTATATCTGGAACTGGAGCACAGAGTAATTAAAGGTGTCCACTGAAGTTTGAAGAACTTAGAAGAGAAAGAACATCTTCACGGTCTAGAAAAACCCAAGAGGAGTGAGGGGAGGATGTGTGCATATGCGTTGCTTGTGTGAATAAAGCTTATCTTCCCCTTTAGATATGGAACTGGTGATAGTGTAAGTCAGGGGTCCTCAAACTTTTTAAACAGGGGGCCAGTTCACTGTCCCTCAGACCGTTGGAGGGCTGGACTGAGGGCACTGGGACGAGTCGGCTGCTAAGCAGGACAGGCAGCGGTAGCAAAAACACCTGGCGGGCCAGATAAATGTCCTAGGTGGGCCGCATGTGGCCCGCAGGCTATAGTTTGAGGATGGGTAAGTTGTAGATTTAGGTTATTTATAATAGGGTAGGTGCTGAAGCTTCTCTGTATCAGAATGGCAAGAATTAGGCAAAAAATCACAACAGGCTGATATTACTGGAGACTCCTAGAAAAGAAGGGTTACTATATCATTTGAAAGAAAATAATTGCATTTAATTAAACAATAAGTGCAAAAGTAAAGCTTTTTATACATAGCAAAGCTATTTGCTACATGAAAAGCATCACAAAATGAGGACATGTTCAAATTTAGGCTAATTAGTAATCAGTGTGGGACCTTCCTTGAATTATAGTGTTCTCACAACATAAAACTATGGGCACATTTATAGACTCAATGAAAAAGTTAAGACTAATACTAAAATTATCTTTCAAGCACAAGTAGTTTAAAATTCCTCGTTAAACCAAGTGGCCTTTTGAGATCATTTTATGTTTTCTGTCTAATTATTCAACTTCACCATTGAATATGCAAAGACATTTATAAAAATAGATACAACTTAAATACCTACTACACAGTGCCAAATAGCATAAGTATGTACATGATTTCACCCTCACAGTAGTCCTGCCAAATAGGTGTTACTGATTTTACAAATGTGATTAGATTTGTAATAATTATTAATACAAAGAACAATCTTTTTATCATCTGTTCATGAGCACACAGCTGGTAAAGAGAAGGGTCAGCATTTACTCTCAGCGCTGTTCCAGCCACCATCTCTGCTTCCCTGGGATCATCTCTGATTTTAGTACTGAGAATTCTGCTCCCCAGGGGACCCTCTCAGTTCCAGGATACTTGATCATCCTAGTCCTAGTGTAACATACTTTCTTTTAGTTTTGTAATTGCCTTTTTCTCTTTTAGAATTTT
>NW_003852401.1:19730323-19787898 GCF_000181295.1 Otolemur garnettii | reverse complement strand
GCCACAACGCCCGGCTATTTTTTGGTTGCAGCCGTCATTGTTGTTTGGCGGGTCCGGGCTGGGGATTCGAACCCACCACCTTAGGTGTACATGGCTGGCGCCTTAGCCGGTTGAGCTATAGGCGCCGAGCCCTCTTTTAGAATTTTCAAATGATCGAAAGACAGTAGGCACAATACGATGACACCTTGGCCTAATTAAATATTAAAGAAATCATTCTGCTCAAACAAGGCCAGGAAGGAAACCCTTCTCATCTTCATTCAGCCTTCTGGGAAGTGACAGCAAGCATTCTCCTGTGACAGAAATCTAATTCCATATTAATCTAATGTTAGTAGTAATGTGGGTTGTAAGACATTGAATTGTATATTTTATCTTGCTTAAGACAGTGATGGCTGTTCATCTACCAGCAGCCCGGAGTTGGTGGCTTTTGCCTGAAAGACATATATCTCTACCCCCTGGGCATCTCATCTAGACTAGTGGTGCATTGGCACAAATGTAGTCAAGTTAATGTCACAAGGAGCTTGTGGTTATCATCCACCCACACTCAGGGAGTGCTTCTTTAATAAAAAGTACAGCTATCAGTTGGACATTCTGTTAATACTTGCAATACCACATATTTCAAACTTCAGCAGATTATTTTTTTAATGAACATAGCACAACCGCATGGTTTAACTTAACTTCTAACTAGAAATACATGCATGAAATAAGACATGTTATGTCTTAAAATTAAAGAATTCAGACAAACAAAAAAATTTAGGGACTTCAAAAATATGGTTTGTTCAGCATTATAGCATATTAGGTATTCAACCTGAGCACCTCACTTAGGTTTTCTCCTGGAAGAGTTCACGTTGGATTAAACCCAAACACTCTAAGTTTCTGTTACCTTTTCTCTGACAAAACCTCCTGAAATGTTGAAAAGTTGGTTATAAAATTATTTGGTGCCATTTTATTAACATGAACAAAGTTTTAGCCATTTTTGTTTTAGTTGATAATGTATTCACACAATTGATGAGGTTTACATGTTATGAAGTTGAGAAACTGGGTCTTTCCTAGCCTGCTTGACTGAATTTGACAAAAGCAAGTTTTGAAAGTTAGATCTTGAGAAATTATTTTATCTGAGAGGATTGTTACACAAGAGCAAATACATCACCTTATGTTTTGCATTTGTTCTGTTGTCATGGCCTCTTAAACAAATTGTGCTAACAGACCTAGCCTGTTTTTATGCTGAATATGCCACAATCTCATATTCTGTGAAATCCTTTGACCAACAGGTATTTCTCTCTGTTTTGGCTTTGTTGGATAAAGTTTTCATATGCCTTATTCCAAGACACTCATTTTCAAGAATTTTGACTTATTTTAAAACATTTTTTGTTTTTAGTTGAATAAGGGAAAGAGATCATCTTATCTGGTTGTCAATTGGTTCTCTTGTTTATTCTACTCAAGTCCTTTTTATCTTTTTTTTCTGTGTGTAGTTAATGGAAATGCTTAAAAAAAATGGTCACTGCTTGTTTTTTAATATACACCATGATGTCTTGTTTCTCCTTAGGTTGAATTTGAAGATGGGTCCCAGATAGCAATGAAGAGAGAAGACATCTACACCTTAGATGAAGAGTTACCCAAGAGAGTGAAAGCTCGGTTTGTAAGTGCTGGCCAGTGCCATTCAAGACCCACCAAGTAAATTCTTCATCCTCTCCCTGGCAGGAAACATATTAATACTTAAGCCTTTGGATTAATTTTGAAGAAAGCCAATGCAACTTTTCCTTTTTGAAAGCTATTGAATACAATCTTCAAATTTGGCCCAAAATAGAGAAACTATTGCATATCCCTTACTTTTCTTCTAAGTCAAATGATGCTTCTTTGTGTTAACATTATTGACACACAATAATAGTTATTGAAAATGTGCAAAGCACCAGGGGTACACAAAGGTGCCACCAAGGCGTTCCCAATCTTATTAGTGTAAACAGCAGTAAAAGGGAGTAATCAGCACAACAGAATTGATGCATGTAACCAAAAACATTTGTACCCTCATAATATTTTGCATTAATCATAAGAAGAAGAAAGTATTGAGTAGGAGAACAGAGAAGAATAGGTGTAACGGAATGTCTAGTCTCCTGTAGCCTTTTGAGACAGAATAACTTCTGTCTCAGAAGATCCCTAATGTATGTATTAGTTCACAATTATATTAAGCACTCACTTTCATAATAAAAGGGATAAACAAAGATTAAATACTAGATGTGGGAATACTGAAGTAGGTTTTTTTCATTGTTTGTTTTTTTGAGACAGAGTCTCCCTCTGTCACCCAGACTAGAAGGCAGTAGTAGCATCATAGCTCACAGCAACCTCAAATTCCTGGGCTCAAGAGATCATCTTGCCTTAGCCTCCCAAGTAGCTGGGACTATAGGTGCATGCTGCCATACCCTCTTATTCTTCTATTTTTTTTTTTTTTTTGTAGAGACAGGGTCCTATGCTTGCTCAGGGTGGTCTCAAGCTCCAGCCCCAAGCCATCCTCCTCTCTCAGTCTCTAAAAGTCCAAAAGTGCTAGGATCACATGTAAGCCACCACACTTGGCCTAAAGCAGTTTTTAAAAAAAGAATATATTAGTTTCAGGCACTTATTACAATTAAAAGATAAACATTGACAAGTAATCAAACCTGAAGTTAAAAAATATAATGTGTGAGGGCAGCACCTGTGGCTCAAAGGAGTAGGGCACTGGCCCCATATGCCAGAGGTGGTAGGTTAAAACTCAGCCCTGACCAAAAACTGCAAAAAAAAAAAAAAAAAATATATATATATATATATATGTATAATTTATGATAATTTGTTTCATATTATTGTATCAGAAAATATTTTATGGACCCCCAAAATGAAGTCAGTTACACTTCCTTAGAATTACATCTGTACACAATATCTATGAAATGATAAATCATGAACAGTGAGCTTTTGGGAGTCTTTTTTTTTTTTTTTTTTTTTTAATTTTTGGAGACAAAGTCTCACTCTGTCATCCTGGCTAGAGTGCTGTGGCCTTAGCCTAGCTTACTACAACTTTAAACTCCTGGGTTCAAGTGATCCTACTACCTCAGTCTTGAAATAGCTGGGACTGTAAGTGCCCACTACCATGCCTGGGGAATTTTTCTATTTTTAGTAGAGCTAGAGTCTTGCTACTACTCAAGCTATTCTTGAACTCCTGAGCTCAAGGAATCTTCCCGCCTTAATGTCCCAGAGTGCTAAGATTACAAGCATGAGCTGCCCCCTCCCCCAGCCTGATTAGGGAAATTAGAATGGATGAGATTTTCCTCACTAAAATGATCATTTTATTCCTAAGTAAGTGACATTCTTAGTCCTAAATAAGTGATACCCTTAGTTTTCAGTGTATGCTGATAATATACCTGTCTCAGTGATAGAATTACTATAGATTATTTGTTTTAGGGGTGGGAAACCAAGGGTTTTCTTAATGTTCAGTTGTAAATTCAGTTCCTTTCATGTCAGGTGGAATGGTGACAGCAGGATACCTGCATTAGGTGGACATGGACTTTCCTCTGAGCTGCATCCTGAGGAAGGTCCTTCAAAGTGAGGTGTTGAGAGCAGCCCGCTCAATAACAAATTGAGCTGGAAGGAGACCCACGCACCTGTTAATACATAACCACCAGATAGTAACTGGAGGAAAGAGAAAATTAAATATTCCTATTAGAAAGACATCAGCTACATCTTAACAAAGGTCCCCCCTCCCCCGCCAAGAGAAAAAAAAAAAAAAACAACTAGATAACTTGTCAGTGTCCTGAGACCTTACATCTCTTGAGGAAAACTTTCCTTTTCAAGATTTTAGAGCTAGCTGCCTCTCATTCTACCCGTCTGCCCTGGACTCTCTTCCCTTTCTTTCCCTTTTTGTAGCCCCTAGATTACAGTATGGGGAATGGAGTAGGTAGGTAGTCCCCCGAAATCTCTTGGGTCTTTGGCTTTCTAATCCAGGTATAGCTAAGGTTCCTGCTCATAGATTTCAAATACTGTTTCTTAATTGCGTTAGAAGAAAGCTGTTCCACAGTGGATTTGGCTCAGACACCGGGATGCCTTCCCCTGTGGCTTTATCTGAACACAGCTCTATGGTTCAGTTTTCTAATCAAGCACACAGCATTCAACTTTTTTTTTTTCTAGGAGAAAATGTTTTAATTAAAAACAAAGTATATACATCACAATCATACATTCTGAACATAACCTGTTGTGTCAACAGCTAAGTCTAGCAGAAAATATCTTCAGGAACACAGGCTCACAGTCACGAATCCAGGGTGCTGCCTCTGTCGCTATTGAATCAAAGATGTCTGCGCCCTTGCTGTGGCTGGCTGGCTTTCCCTTCAGGGTGGCATATAGCCCTCAGCCCTTGGTTAGTCTGGCCATGATTGCTGTTTTTTTCCAGTTGGTGAAACAAATCTAATTAGAAAACTCATTGATGGAAGATATTTTATGGGTAGAGAAATCTTTTTTGTTTTTAAGGAGGTAGGTTAGCAGCCCTCATCAGGAGGCCTTCGTGTTTTAATGACTTTGGCTCACCCAGACACACGCTGACTAGGGGAGAAATTTTTCAAAAGAGTCAGCAGTCCACCTTAGTGATTGTGCTGGGCTCTTTCCACTCACTTCAGAAACAGCCCCATTACCTTTTATTGTCTTACAGAATAACCATAGCAACAGCGCATAATTAGCTGGCACTCCTGGTAAATGGGTTTTATTATTGTATTTGAGAAGCCGACTTTTGCTGTTCCCTCACAGTGGTAACACTTTCATTGATGTTTTATTTTCTCCTTTGATAACTTTAGCACTTAAAAAACTGAAAGATCACTCAGAGGAAGTATTTTGCCAAGAAGGAATGAAACAAAAGTACCCCTAATGGTAGAGGGTACCCAACCAACCCACCATCTCCTAGCTTTTGTCTTTAGTGAAACCAGGAAGTATTGGGGGGAAGCCATGGATGTAGTCTGTGACCCTGGTAGCTATCTCATGGACTGCTGGGGAATGTGGACAGCCTTATAGTTGGATCCATTTTTTTCCCAGGCTTCCTTATGCAGTTCTCTTGTTTTTCTCTTCTTCATAATGGAACATGTGTTTTCAAGTCTTAAAAGCTGGACACTACCACTGTCACCAACCAGGAGAGGTGGTATCCATGACACAGTGAGATGCACTGTGCGTTAGTATCATCAAAATTCATCCACCTCATTGAAAACCTTTTAGGTGGGAAAGTAATGGGAAATTAGGAAGCAAAAATTGTGCCTTAATGTATGTAGACCATAGGCTTTACCAATCAGGGAAAAAGCCCAAATCCTTCACTCAGCGAACACTGAACTAAGTGCTGGGCGTGTTTGTGTTGGGATCTCATACAGAGTGGGATTCTGAGTCCCTAGCATCCTCACTCTTAGAGGGTTCCCCAGAGGCTTGCCTGCCCCTTCCCTCTGTACTGCCCTGGTTCCACTGCACTGATCGGTAGAGAGAGCCCTCTAGTTTGTCTGTGGAAAGAAAATGGTGTGTCCAAAGGCAGAGAAGTATGAGGCCCTGAGCCAGGAAAGTGTGGCTGGGACCTGCAAATAATTCAGTCCAAAGACAGCATGGGGCAAGATCATGCCAGGTTATGTAGGTCCAGCCGAGGGAGCAGGGTGTCATCTTGAAAGTTGTAGGGTGGTTGAAAATTTATGATCAGGGTCATATGTGGATGCTCACACAGAGCCACATAACAAAAGGGCTTTCAGAGAGTTTGTTCCAGTGGTCCTGCAGGAAGTAGGTTGGGGAACAGCATGTGTTGCAGTGGTTTGGAGAGGAAGTATGGGGGCCTGCTCCATGGGGTCTCTGCAGGGAAACAGGCAAAAGGATGGAGGGCTTTGGGGTATAGATAGGAGGGACCTTAAACAGTGGGGGGACTAGGGGAAATCTTTTGGGTTTCTACTAGTACAACTGGATGGGTGCTGCTTGTGGGCTATAGGAAGGATGGAGATGGAAAAGGAAGGCTTTGAGTTCAGTTTAGGACAGGTTGATTTGCAGTGCCTCTGAGGTGCCTGCCGGGCCGGGGCTAGTAGGCCTGAGCACAGGACAGCCGAGCTGGAGCAAGAGATGTGCGCATCCTCAGAGTCAACACAGACACCGAAGCCACGAGCGTGGGCACAGAGGACTGGGAGGACATGTGGAGAGAAGGCCAAACATGACAGCCAGGGGCATCAGAGTAGAGCAGATAGTTAAGAAAGGGAAGCCCTGAGACATCAAAACTGAGCAGCCAGAGGGGGAGGAGAAGCAGGAGGAAGGGTTTATAAAGTGACAGAGAAGGGAGCTTCAAGCAGTAGTTAGGTGGCAGAGCAGTCAAGTCAATTTAGGAATGACTTTGAACACTTTAGGACACTTAGGGACTTGTCATAGGAATTAGCAACTAGGACTGTATCAAGAAGAGTTTGACAGAAAGGGTAGGGGCCAAGGTGCAAAAGTAGATAGGAATAAAGGTGAATTGGAGATGACTGTTGACAGGTTTGTCCAAAACCTTGTTAGGGCCGGGCATGGTGGCTTGTGTCTAATCCTAGCACTCTGTGAGGCTAAGGTGGAATGATTCCTTGAGCTCAGGAGTTTGAGACCAACCTGAGCAAAATAAGACCTCATCTCTATTAAAAATAGAAAAAACTAGCCAGCCACAGTAGTGCTACTCCAGAGCCCAAGAGTTTGAGGTTGCTGTGACCTATGACACCACGGTGGCACTCTACCCAGGTGAACAGAGTAAGACTGTCTCAAAACAAAACAAAATAAAACCTTGGTGGGCAGGAGCCAGAGAAGAGAGGGAGAGTGAGGAAGATTTGGAAAGAGAAGACTTTAATCCTGCTTCTTTTTAGGGAAGGTCCCTGGGGGTGGAGCGTGGGGTGATAGGTTGGAAATCGTATAGAAGGTAGGGCTAAGTGGAGCCACCTTTTCTCTCTAGACTGAGTCAGGGTGGGGAGGTCAGAGAGAATCCAGAGCCTTGGCTGGGCCCTGCTCCCTGGAGCTGGCAGTTCTAGGCCCCACTGACTGAGTCAGATGCCATGTCCTTCTGTGACGTAACGCTGGCTGCTTTTAGTCCACAGCCTCTGATATGCGATTTGAAGACACATTTTATGGAGCAGACATAATCCAAGGGGAGCGAAAGAGGCAAAGAGTCCTGAGCTCCAGGTTTAAGAATGAATATGTGGATGACCCCGTGTACCGCACTTTTTTGAAGAGCTCCTTCCAGAAGAAGTGTCAGAAGAGACAGTAGCCTGTATATCCATTGCTGCAGGCAGTGGATCAGCTTGGGTCGGAAGAGAGAAGATGAAGGGACAGCCTTGGTGCTGTGCTCTGAGTTTCACTGGGGTAGGTGACGAGGTGTGTCTCTGACAGTGGTGAATCAGGCTTCCAGTTTGGTCACCAAAAGTACAAAATACACATATTATTAATTGGATGCTGCAATCTGAAGTCATCCCCTAGTCTTACTTTCACTTGTCAGTAGTTATCTTCTGTGATCCCAAAGAATTTTTCTAAGTGAAAGGCAACACTAGTGAATCGTCCCCCTAGAAAAAGCCACTGCCAGAAAGGACGAGGGTCCCGTGTGTGGCTTCTGCCCCAGTTAGGAAACACGCAGAGACTTCTCTCCCCCAGCTCCAGCAGGTAGGAGCCTCGTTGCCCAGGTGGGAGGGTGATAATTTATATATTTTCCACAGTCAGGGAAGTACTCTCACTTACTGGTTTTAAATGGCAGTTTTTATAAAACATTTTTAAAACATAAATGGCATGTATGGTAATGAGATTTACCCGTGTGCTATCTATATTTCCCTTGTACAGAACTTTTACATTTTTTTATATTCCTATTGCTTTTGATTGTGTCTGATGAGAACTGAGTTGTTGGCCTTTCTGAAATGAAATTTTTGGCTCCTGAGGAAGAATTCTTATGAATTGTATGGGAATTTTATATATTTAAAAGAGGGAGATCTGGGCTGTTATTTTTAAACACTTTTTTTCATAATACATATTCTGAGTAGATATTTATAAAATATATGTTTCTTTCATTATGTGTTTGTAAAATTAGAGTTTAAATAAATATGCTTTGATGCATAGTTTTGAACTAATGTAACATGATTTTTCCTTTTTAAAACAGCCTGAAAATGTACTAGTGTTTAAAAATAAAGATTTCCATTTTCTCCAATCCTGTCTCTGACTTGTTTATTTGTCTGGGTTTAAAACAACAGAAAAACAAGTTTTGTTGGTGTCAAGACATATGGCAGCCCAGGGTTGTCAGACCTTCCTCCCATCCATGTCTGGTTCCATACCTCTGCGCAGGTTTATGGCAACACCTTAGGGAGAGGTAAGGCTCCTCTGCCTGTCCACTTCAGGGCCAGCTGAAGTGTGTTCCTTAGTTCCTCTTCTAGGCCCTGAATAAATGTCAGACCCTTGAATCTAGAGCACTCTTCATCCCAGGGCTCCTGGGCCCCAGGTGTCATTAGAAGAGAACTAGAGGTCCTCCAGTCCCTCCCTCATTGTGTGAGGAGTAGAGGGCAGGCAGGGAAAGGGATGGCCCAGGGGTACATAGGTTTTAGTGACCGCTTCTGTTCATCAGGGCCACAATTTTGCTGCATAGCAAACAACAAAATCTTGGTGGCCTGCGGCAAGAAGCATTTGTTTTGCTCCTGAGCCAGCAAGTTGGCAGATCTAGGCAGAGCTTGGCTGGGCAGCTGTGCTGACCTTGGCTTGGGCCAGCTCTCACATATGCTCCTCGTGCCTCCCATCATCCTGTGCACCCAGCAGGCTCACCCCAGGTATGTTTTTCTCAAGTCGCTGGCAGAGAGCAAGTGAGGCCAGGTGGGTAAGCCCGTTTCAGGTCTCTGGGGGATGGTGATTGGGCCAGGGATTGGGAGAGGTGGCAGGGGCATTTCACAGTTTCATGGCAAAGAGTGTGGACATATCCTCTTACTGATGAGAGAAGGAACAACAATACTGAGCTAAAACTCAATTCTCTAGGCCACTCCCTGGCTGGGTGCTCATTTTTCCAGAGTGCTCCATGGCTGAACTCTGGGCTGGGGTAGAGCTCACCAGCCTTATTTTTACAAAGGCTGAGCACTCCATGTTCTCTATCAGTATAGTCGTATATCCGATCAAGTAATCAAGCTTGAATTCTCTGGGTTTTGAATAGAACTGGCCTTCTCACTCCATGACATGCCAGGAAAGTAGGCCTGTGTAAGGCATTAAGAAGAATTAATCTAAATAGGATCATTTGTTTTGTACAAGTTTGCCTGTCAGCAAGATTCTGATTGGCCACCACAGGGAGAAAATGTGCAGAGTGTGATGTGATCTCAAATACAGCCCTGTTTTATGGTCTCACTTAACTAATGTTGCTATAACCAAGTACCACTGTATATGGCCTTAGCAAAATAGTGCTGGTCACAAACACAATCTGGCTATTGAGAAAGGCACCTTTGTTTCACTGCGTCTTGCATAAAGTAATGATTAGTTCTATGACCAGACAGACTCTTAAACCTTTTTCACTTACAGTGTGAAATCTGAATTGTAATTTTAATTTCTTTGTGTTACACTACCTGCATTTTTAGCATATATGTATAGCATAAAATCAGTTCTAGCATTTTTTTTTTTAATTGCTTAGCTGTGACAATTCTAATGTAATACTAATCGCAATCCCTTTCTCTGGAGGTTAAGGGATTAGTAAAAAGTGCCTGGCATATTTCATAACATTTTTATTCCTTTATGTGTGTTTGAAATGAGAACAATGTGATCCTTGTCAGTTTACTGTTATTAAGGGATTTTTTTTTTCTTTTAGTTCAACTAGAGAGAAATTGAGAAGCAGCATCCACAGAAGTATCATATGACTTCTCAGAATATAGTATGAATTGCTACTGGCTCATACCAGTGAAAATATGGAAACCGAGAATACAAAACTATGTAGAAATGAAAGGGTCTGCCACTTCTCTCCACGTGAAACAGGCTGCTCATGCACGTGTTACTGTGAATGCCCTGGAGGCCTTATGAATAATCATGAGAGCGGTATCTGCTGCAAGATAACATTGTGCTTTATTTTTGCCTTTAAGTAAAAGGGATCTGAAATGAAACAATCTTCATTTCAGATATAAATCAGCCCCATAAACTTGAAGCTAACCAGAGATCCTGAGGCGTTCTCATTATAGGAAGTAATTGGTTGGTTGCAAGACTCACTTGTGCTACAAAGTCTTTCTGAGAATTCAGATGTGCAGTCATCGGAGTGTTACACATTCTCTCGCCCGGCATGTCATAGGAACACAGCACTGGCCAGTGGGGGAAATGATTTCTGGCCTCTGCGGAGGCTTGAACTCTCCAGCAACTGAACTTGATGACCCAGAAACCCCATGTTCCATCCTCTGAAAGTACAGGTGCCTTTGAGGAAATGAAACTCCGTCAAGAGCAGCTGATACTAATGTTGTATTGAGCCTCTGTTGTGTACAGCTAGCCTTTAGCCTCCTTGGTGGCATTTATCTTATTTAACCTCCCCAGTCAATCAGCAAAGAACCATTACCCTCTTTTATGAAGTGAAACTAAGGCTCGGAGAGGTTAATAACTTTTGTATCACTCATCCTTTTCAATGCATGAGGAAAAAAGATCCTAAGTCTGACTCAAACAAAAGATACCAAAGAGATGAGTTTGAAGCTCAAGAGAGAGGTTAGCACTAGATATATCCATATGGAGGCATTATCTTTATGGGTAGACTTCGCAAAGTACATGAAAATTGTATTTTGGCAAAGGCAAAACTATAGTCAGAAAACAAATCCAGTGATTGCCAAGGACTACAGGTGGGGAGAGGGGTAACAAGAAGGGGGCAACAAGGAACTTTTGGGGATGACGGGAATTATAATTAATGAGTAGGAGAGTGGGCATAGGACTGTATATATTTGTCAGAATTTATAGAACTGAACACTAAAATGGGTGAATGTTATGTAAATTACACTTTAGTCAACATGACTTTTAAAATAAGTAAAGATCTAGGAGGCTGGAGGGGAGGCTACTTTGAGAGAGAACATGTCACATGAGAAGAACAGAGAACTGAGATCAGAACCTTGGGAATGGCTAAAGGTAGTTAGGTAGGAAAACACGACCTGTGAATGGGTGCTGGGAAGGGTGGTGAGATGGGAAACCCAGGGTGCTGTGGTGTCTCAGATCTCAAGGGAAGAGGTGTTTCAAAAAGGAGGAGTGGTCAACAGAAAATGCTATAAATCAAAGTAAGATTAGGAAGCCAATAGCTTGAGAGCATTTCAAGTGATTTTTAGCTAAGAAATCTGTTCTCCTAACTGTTGTTCCCCTATTAGTCATATGTTATTTCTCTTTCTAGCTGCTTTTAAGATTTTATCCTTTGTGTTTAGTTTTCAGAAGTTTGATAATGATGTACCTTGGCTTTGATTTCTTAGGGTTCACCCTGCTTGGGATTTGTTCAACTTCTTGGTCTTTCACCGAATTTGGAGAATTTTCAGCCACATTTTATGGACTATACACACATACTATATGAATATATATTTTTATATATATGCACTTTCCCTCTCAGACTTTGATGATGCAAATGTTGGGTCTTTTGTTATTTCACAGGTCCCTGAGGATCTTTTAAGTTTATTTTCTCTCTGTTCGGATTGGATAAAAGTTATTGATCTGCCCTCAAGACTCCCCTCCTCTCTGCAACCCACCTTCCATCGCTCTGTCCCCTCTACTAGTATTAAGCCCACTGAGTGAGCTTTTTTGTTTTGATTGTTGTATTTTTCAGCTTTATAATTTCCATTGGTTTGTCTTTTACATCTTTGTGTTCCTCTGCAGAGATTTCATTTATCTTAAGAGTGTTCCTAATTGTTCACTGAAACACTTTTAAGATGTCAGACAGTTCCAATATCTGGTTTATCTTGGTGTCGGTGTCTGCTGATCGTCTTTTCTTGTTTAGGTTGTGATTGTCCTGCATCTTGATATGACGAGTGATTCAACTGTGACCTGGACATTTTAGATATCATCTTAGAAGACCCTATTTAAATCTTCTCTTTTAGTCATCAGCCACCCTGTTTAGGTCTGCTGCTCCTGTCCTGGCCTATTACTGCGGGCTGTGAGTCCAAGGACAGTGCAGTTTTCAGAACCTTAGAGTGAGTACTCTTCTGATCTGCTTTTTTCTGTGTGCTACCCAGAGGCCACTTTGAAAACCTGGGTACTGTTCCACACTTCAGCTCAATTCCCCAACCATTGTCAATTAGCATAGGTGAGTTTCATGAGTGGAGGGTAAGCAAGTTCCCTTGCAGGTGTAAAGAATCCTTTCTCTAGCTCCCTCCTCTCCAATGTCCTCCTTCAATTCTCTAGTTGGGTGGGTGAGGGGTCCTGCCTGTCCCTGTGGGGAAATTCCACTCAGTCTCTACTGACATTATTCTGGCAATGAAGGCAATGCTACTAAGTTGGGAGACAGGGATCCAGACTCCCGACCCAGTCTCCACAGACAGTTATGGGAAGCTGGGAGGGAAAAATCATCCTGGGTCATATGCTGTCACCTGGTGTAGGAACGCAAACTCCCCACTTGGTCTTCACTGACACCATAGAGGTGGGGGCATCCTTGGGTTTGATGATGGGAGGAAGAGCATCGTCTAAAGGGTTTCTGTCCTGTTGTGCTGCCCCTTTCTCCATTCTTTGGGTGGAGAGAGCAGGTTTGTCCTGGGGCTTTTTTGCCTTTTTAAATTTTCTTCGCCTGTGGATGGTTCTGGTTCACAGCATTCTCCAGTGTGACATCTGGGACGTAAAGGCAGTGAAAAGCAAACCGAGAGAATTTACCACTGTATACTTCCCTAAGTCCTGAAGTCTCTCATTAGTCTGCCCTCCTTTTTAACATATTGTAGTCCTCCTGTGATTATTTGTTGTGTTATATCCAGGATTCTAGCTACACTTAGCTAGGGAGAAGTAAGTCCAGAACAAGAAACCATTTTTCTTTTTGATGGGAAAAAAGAACTTATTCTAAAAGTAAGGGCTGAGTTGAAAGGCAGAGATAGGAGATCTAAAGAGAGTAATTATAGGATTAAGAGCAGAGTTGGAGAAGTTAGTCTTACACAGGAAAGACCAAATTCCTGACTGTAAGCCCAGTGAAAGTGGATGATAGACCTGGTCCAGGAGGGAGTTTCCAGGTGGGTTTGGTGAAAGGAAGAGGGTGTCAGAGAACTGAAGGTGCTGGAGAGAGAGAATAGTGTCTTTCAACCCATTCTCTGGGTTGTATAAGGAAAACAGTTGATATCCAGAAAGGACTGACAGGAGAAAATAGAAACTCTGTAGAAGTGGATGGCAATGGAAGACTCAATAATGGCCCCCCAGAATGGCCACAGCCTAATCCTCAGAACCTATGAGTGTGCTACCTTACATGGCAAAAGGGACTTTGTAGATGCTATTAAGTTAAAGATCTTGAGATAGGGAGATTATCCTGGATTATCTGGTTGGGCTCAATGTAATCACAAGTTTCCTCCTAAGAGGGAGGCAGAGACAGAGAGGGCTACATGATTGAAACCGCCTTTGAAGATAGAGGAAGGGGCCAAAGTAAAGGAACGTAGGTGGCGGAAAAGGCAAGGAAAGGGATCGTTCCCTACAGCCTCTATAAGGAACTAGCCTTGCTGAGACCTTGACATTAGCCCCGTGAAACAGACTTCTGGTCCCCCGAACTACCAGAAGATACTTTTGTGTTGTTTTTTATTTTATTTTATTAATTTTTTTTAATTGAATAGTAATTATGTACATTAATGCACTTCTGGGGTACAGTGTGGGGTTTTCACACACAATCCAAAACACTTCCATCAAACTGGTTAACATAGCCTTCATGTCATTTTCTTAGTTATTATTTTAAAACGTTCACATTCTACTCTTAAAAAGATTCACTTGTACCCTTGTAAGATAAACCTCAGAAGTGATCCCTCCAATCCCCCTCCCCCCACCCAGTCCCCCACCTCCCCTCTTGCGTTGTTTTGAACTACTGAATTTGTGGTCAGTAATTACAGCATCAGTAAGACTCTAAAACAACTGTGAGGCTGACATAGCAGGAGGGAGGCTGAAAGGATTTGGAGATTAGGAGTCCTGGTCTGAAGCAGAGGTACTGGCTTAAGATTTCATTTGAGATTCCAGGGGTGAGATGGTTCAGAGTGCAGTCATGGGAGTAGAGTAGAGCTGCAAGTCATTTTGTTGAATCAATTTGTTTCCTTTAACTGTTTAGTTTTTTCTTTTTAATTGATAATCCATATACCATAAAATTGCCTCTTTTAAGATGTACAATCCAGTGGTTTGTAGTATATTCATGAGGTCACATAGCCATTGTTGCTAGCTAATTCTACAATTAACTACTTAGTTTTCACTGAAGAGTCTTCATTCTGTCTTAAAATACTACAGCATTAAAAAAAAAATTCAGTGTGTTTCTGCCACAACTCCTAAAGACTAAGGCATTCAGTGAATATTTTCGTAAGACTATATTGTTATGAAGAGTTCTTCTTACAACATTATTTAATATATGCACCTATTTGCAAAGAATATATATTAATAGCTGGCCAAATATTTGGCCTGGCTTGTGACTGAGGGAGGTGTTGTGGGGGGTCTTTTTAGTGGAAAAGACTATGAAGGGGAAGGACACATCCTGCCACAGAGCTTCCCTAGAAGGTTGAGCTCCAGAGCCTGTGGAGGGTCTGGTCCTCAGGCCCAGAGGCCACCAGCATCACTGGAGCACAATCTTCTTGCAGCAGCTCTTTGGAGAAAGATGACTCCCCGGCCCCACATTGAGTGACAGGCCTCTCATACCCTGAGAGATCAGCCGCTCTCAGTTCACTGCACCTTTGTTCCTTCCAGGGTGCAAGGTGACCCCGGAGCATAGAGTCAGACTGATCTAGTCATTCAGAATATTCCACATCAGAATGCTACTTCTTTCCCCTCCCAGGTGGGTCTTCTTTGAACTTTCTTTTCTCCCAGAAGATTTTTCATGACTCATAACTCATTTAGAAGCAAAATTTGGCCTGACCTGTACTGAACAAGGCTGTTTATATTCCTTACTTATTCCTTTAGTAGGAATATGCAAACATATCACTACTGGATATTCATATGTGGGGTGTTAGGTAGTACAGGATGTGAGGTAAGAAATTACTTCTTTTTTTATTGTTCAGGATTCATTGAGAGAAATTACTTTTCTAAACTCTTAAAAATTGTGAATTCACACAAAACAAATCTAATTCTCAGGGCTTCGGATATGGGTTTATGGACCACATTCTAATTTTACACTCACTACCCACCCCTGCTCCACAGGAGGCCTTATTGATCTCCCTGTTCCCTGTGATTCCCTGCATGTGGCAGACCTTCACTAAGCTTGGTTGAATGCCAGACACTTGATTTATTGAATGCCACGTGGCCAGACTTATGTTCTCATGGGGTATGATGGTTATGATGGTTAATTTTAGGTGTCAACTTGATGGAATAACTAGCAAAGCATTATTACTGGGTGTGTCTATGAGGTTGTTTCCAGAATGATCAGCATTTGGGTCGGGAGACATAATAAGGAATATTCATCCCCACCCCGTGTGGGTAGGCACCATCCAATGGGCTGAGGGCCTGGGTAGAACAGAAAGGCAGAGCAAAGGTGACTGGCTCGCTCTCTTCAGGAGAAGCAAGGGACACCCAGCTTCCCCTGCCTTGACCATCAGAAGCCCAGATTCTCTGACCTTAGCACTCTAGGACTTGCACCAACAGCTCCTCAGTTCTCAGGCCTTCCAGCTGGGACTGAGACATGACACTCGCACTCTGGCGCTCCAGCCTCTATAATCATGCAAGCCAACTCCCCGGACAGATTCCCTCTTGTCAGATCTCTATCTGTGTCTCCATCTCCATTTCATCTCCTATTGGTTCTGTTTCTCTGGAGCACCCTGGCACTGGGTTAGGGACCCATAGCATTTGTCTTAGCTTTTGGCACTAAATTGACATCACTGGGTTTGAGAGTAGACCTACTACTGACCAGGGGAGGGGACAGTGCCAGACAAGGTTAGCTGTGAACACAGCAGGGGCCTGAGGAGGGAAATGGTCACATCTTGCCTTTCCAGTGGGGGCCCACAGATAGGGCTGAGAAGGCTCTCTGCCAAGGCAGGCTCATCCTATACAGACTGTTCCTTGCTTTTGTGACCCCAGAGAGCAAACAGTTTCTACCCAAAGGCTACAAAAAGATAGGGAAATGAGCCAGTGTGGTAGGGAGAAGCATTCTTGTTTGCCCTGGAACAAAGAGATATGTCCTCTAGGGGAGGAAATGTCTGGGACATGAAAGGGTTGGAAATTGAAATGTCTGCTCGGTCCACAGAATGCCCTACATCAGGGCTTTGAGGCCACCCCCTGTGGACTCTGAATGTGTGACTTTACTGTGATATGATTATAAAGCTATTTATTTCATGATTTTTTTTCCTCCCCAAATCAAAGCCATAATGAGAAAAAACGGCCTCATAATCATTTCTGTGTATTTTGGTAACAAAGGAAATGGCTGTTGTTGATGGTAATAAAAAAACTGCTGTTCAAAATCGGGCACCCTTTGTTGCCATTTATAAAAGAAGCCTGGGATCGCAGGCTCATTAGTAGCTGAACTTGATTTTGTCAAAGGAAATTGAGTCAAGAGAGATTATGTTTCATTTTTAATATCGCTGTTCAACAACAATGCCATTATACTGAGTTTCAGATGAATTTAATTGAACCTTAATGAACAAAATTAGTTGTTTTATACAATTAGAATCCCATTTAAATGGGTTAGAAAATGAATAGGATAGTGAATGTGGTTGACTTGATTTTCCTCAAGACTGATTCTCCAGACCTCTTTCTGTTCTTGTTTTTCTCTCTCCCCTAGATAAATCAATGATATTTTTTGAATTTAAGAAGATTTTTAAATTGCCAGGGTTTCCCTTAACCCCTAGTCTGTAGAAAATGCTTGGGACCTCCAAGAAGATGAGGGGCAAATGGAACTGGCAAATGAGAACCAGCTACAGAAAACTATGGTAGAAAAGTTCTCCTAGTCCAGTGCGTCCAGCCTCATGTGCATCTGATCTCCCTTTTTTTTTCTAACATGAGAAAGTGGATCTTCAGCAGCATCTAAGGTAAGGAGGGATGGGCTTCATCATCAGGCAGATCTGGGTATAAATCATTTAATCTATCATTTAATAACTTTGTGACTCAGGATGCATCTCTTGGCTTTTGAACCTCAGTGTTTCCATCATATAATGGGAATAACAATACCTATTTCTTAAGAGTGAGAGGATATACAGGGTGGCCATAAAGTTTGTGTGCAACTATTTTGAATTGCACACGAACTTTACTGCCACCTGTATATATAAACTATTTGGCATATTGCTCAGCTCAAAAAGTGGGAGCTGCTACTATTACTACTATTTTTCATCATCATCATTATCAATCTTTCAACTTCTTGGGACCTTGACATGCTGAAGACCAAGAGCTCACTAAGGCGGGAGTTTCTGATCAAATACAAACTTTCCTAAGTAGTGCCCTAAACACTCAACTCTGGAGGACATAGATGAGATAAGATGGGGTGCTGGCGCTCTTAGGAGCTGGTAAGGCCTGATTTGGGAGAAGGGCCTGGTCACTTGAAATTCCTGCGAAGTCATCTAAAATTGAACTAGCGTCCCCATCTGTGATATTAGGGAAAGGCCATTCCTATGGAACTTTCCAGCTATGAAAAGCTTAGGATTCTGGCTATTGCTAACTCTCCTACCTAATGGACCACATTCCTTGGAACAGGCTCTTGCCAAGAAACTCTTCCCACTAGTATCAGAATGGCTGAAGCCTCCTGCAGAATGTTCCCTACCAGCATAGGGGTTGACTCAGTGCCCTGGAATATGGCTTCCTGAGACACAGCAGAGGTGAGAATGAGGACCAAGGTGACTTGGCTCAGCTTTCTAAACTCAGCCTTCCCTTAGCAGCATGGCATTGACTAGGGTGAGACAAAGGACTATCAAAGAAAGGAATTATTCATATGCACCCCTGGTTATTCACCCTAAAAGATAAGGAGATTCTCAGTTTTTCAAAAAAACAAAACATTACTTTCATTTTGACTACAAGGTGCTATTACATATGTCCAACTTCCTATCAAATGCTCCCCACTTGTTTTTGAGAGTCCCCAAGGGGCAGGCAGCTCAGAAGTTTTCATAATCAATCCTCTTGGCTTTGCATGGTAACTGCCATTTTGCTGTTTCTTCCCTAACATAACTTCAGAAATATCAGCTTCCTCAGCCTTCGTTGTACTCTAGGTGGAGGGACAGAGCCTTTCTTCTGTGCCCTGTTGATAGTGCTGACACTACCTCACATCACATATGTGGACCAGAGTGACCATGCTGCTGAGGTAGTTCTTGAGATGCAGGATGTGCTGCTGGCCCCTGCTGGCTGGAGGTGGGGATTGTAGGGCTAGGACAGTGGGATGCCCACCCCTTCCACCCGGCTGTTGCTGAGCTAGTGTGAGCTGTTCTCTGAAGCAGAAAGAATTGTCATCCCACCTGTGTGGCTCTCTGTGTGGTGGTGCTTGTCCCAAAGCAGTGCAATTTCATGCTCTTGACCTCTCAAGGACATTCTTTGTGTACATGCTGTATTTTTGGATTTCGTTTCTTACAGTCCTTTCTCGCATATGGCATTAGGGCTCCATGGGGCTGACTGTTGGAGGCTAGGGATATGAGCAAAACTTGTGACTTCAGTACTGGTGATCTTATTGTAGGGATGGATAAGAGGATGGAAAAGTCTGCCACGTACCTGGGCCTCCCAGGGTGCTAGGAAGATCTGGGCTTCATAGACATGACATAGATGGCAGTAGCAGGTCCTTCGTGTGACATGTGTCTCTGTTGGGCCCCACTCCCAGGTCACTGACCTTTAACTTTTCTATCACCTGCAGTCACCTTCCTTGAATTTCTTTCTAACTCCTCTGCTGCCATATGGCCTGTGCTGTCAGCCTTCACTGTTGGATTGTTTTCAGCTTTTACTCCAAGTACCAGAAACTTGACCCTTCAAACGTCTAGACCAAAACTCATCGGTAGAAAGTAAGTTTGAGGAGGTCATAGATTCAGGTTTCTTTTGCTGTTGATTCTAATACTATTCTAATACTTAGAGGAATAACTCTACCACTTAATAATTAATTGATTAATACTCCTTAGGGTAACTTACTTAGATTCTCTGTACCTTAGTTTTTTGGATTTTCTTTTTACCTTCAAAAGGGAGATAATAAGGCCATGTGTGGTGGCTCATGCCTGTAATCCTGGCACTCTGGGAGGCTGAGGTGGGTGGATTGCCTGAGCTCAGGAGTTCGAGACCAGCCTGAGCAAAAGCAATACCCCATCTCTGCTAAAAATAGAAAAACTACCTGGGCACTGTGGTGGGTGCCTATAGTTCTAGGTACTCAGGAGGCTGAGGCAAGAGGATTACTTAAGTCCAGGAGTTTGAGGGTTCTGTGAGCTAGGCTGGAGCCACAGCACTCTACCCAGGGCAACATGGTGAGACTTTTTATCAAAATAAAAGGGGGAGGATAATAATAGTAGTTAACTTATAGGGTTATTCTGAGAATTAAATGAATTAATGTTTATATAGCTAGCAGGTTAGTGTCTGGGACAGAGTACATGAAACAGAGGCATTTATTAAATAAGATTTTTTAAAAGTGTCTATACAAAGCTGGTGTTCAATAAATATATGTGTGGAATAAATTAAACAAATTGAACAAATTGATTAAGGAATCCTATTGGCTAACTTAGTTGGCTTTTCCCTACTTGAGGGCTTTTCTTTCACACTACCTCACATTCTCCTTTAGCCTTTATTGACTACCTTGGGGTCAGGTTCCCACTCAGGACCATTTGCTGAGCTAGGCTTTGAGGTCTTGTGTTATCAGCA
This sequence comes from Otolemur garnettii, assembly GCF_000181295.1. NCBI lineage: Eukaryota > Metazoa > Chordata > Mammalia > Primates > Galagidae > Otolemur > Otolemur garnettii. The sequence goes on along the minus strand of NW_003852401.1, from coordinate 19,768,011 downwards.
AGATGATTTAATGTAGAAAGGACACCTTTAAAAAAGGGCTCTGGAGAGGGTAGTTACCCTGGGCCATGCCTGGGGTCCAGAGTTGAGGACATCTTAACCAGATGCAAAATCATCCTTCCCCTTCAATGGCTGAGTTACTGGTTACAAGCTCTAGTACCCAATTCCTGCTTTAGGGTAATTCTTTCCTGACGGTTCTCTGTATCCTTAAGATACGAAAGCTGGTCTCTCCCACTGATTCTCCAAATGTGTTTTGTCTTCTTTTGCACTCAGTAGTAAATAAAACACAGAGACTCGTGCTGCATAGCTTTCTTCTCTTCCTCCCTGTTATTCTTTGACCTTCTTCAGCTCCAGGACCTTCATGTTCTTGAAAGAGGCTTACCTCCACGATGCACACTGTGCATTCATAATGCATATACCTGTGTGTAGATGCCAGGATGCTCCCTCTCTGACCTAAAGGCATTTGGATTTTATATTTCCTAGCTATACCACCTGAGAGCCTGGGATAACAATTCTGGGGCTGCCAATGAGAAATTGAACACAGTGCTTATTATTCTTTCCCTGTGGCTCCAAAGAGAGCCAATCTCCACAAGAGAGGCCCTAAGTGATCAGGGAGGAAATTTTTCCATATAATTTTTTTTTTGCAGTTTTTGGCCAGGGCTGGGTTTGAACCCACTACCTCCGGCATATGGGGCTGGCGCCCTACTCCTTTGAGCCACAGGCACTGACCCTCTATTTAATTTTTTCAGGAAGTTGAATCCTTAAAGTCCCATGAGCGGAAATGGTATGGTGGAGGGGACTTCCAGGGGAGTCTTCATTATGTGAATGGGCAGAGTGAGGTGACAACGGCGTAAGTGAGGTCTGAGGAGGTCCACAGGAGGGAGTAGAAGAGATGAAGCTATTAGTTTAAACTATGGTGGACCGAGATGGCTGCTAAACAGCTAAATGGTTATGTTCTAGGAATTGCCGTTTCACTACCAATGCCTGGAAACCTGGAGGACTCTCATGATCACTTCCAGGCCTTTCAGGGCAGTAGTTTTCAATCAAGCTACAGGCCAATATCACCAGAAAGCTACCTAAAGAGATGTTCTTGGTTTGCCTCCAGTCCTTATAAAACAGAAACTCTTGGAGTTGGGGTCCAGCAATCTTATATTGTCATGGGTCAGTCTGAGTACTATATGGAAAATTAATCCAGTTCCATTAGGTTGGATGCCATTCTTGGTGACTTATGAAAACAGAAATATTGCCACTTAGAGAAAGAATGGGCCAAAGGAAAAGAACCAACTTCGGCATTTCAAGAACTGGGTGGAGTCTTATCTCTGCCACTGAGCTGGGTAAGTCATTCAACCTCTTTGAGCTTCAATTTCCTCATTGTGAAATGGGATAGTAACACCTACCTGCCTGCTTCCCAGAGTCCTTTCAAGGAAAAAAAAGAATAAATAGGTGAAGGTGTTTGAGAACTGAAAAAATAATGTGTACTCAAATACAGTATATGACATCAAGCTCTATGGAGAGTAATATATTAGAGTTCTCTTGATGAATTTGCAATAAACCCTGTATTACAGATAGCCCTGTGTGAATGCTTCCTCTAATTCTGCCTCATGTGCAAAAAGGGTGTGAGTGAGACAGGTTTATTTAAGTGAGACAAGTTTATTTAAATTCTATGCAATTCTTTGATCTCATCATCAAGCAGCAATACTGGACTCCTAAATGAAGATGGGAGAAATAAACACATACATTTCTCTCTGTCTCTACCCTACAGCTTAGTAAAATTATAGTAAAATGATTTTTTAAATAGCATAAAAACACAAAGACAAAGAAATGTGAGAAAAAACAACATTTAAAAAAATAGAAGCTAGGAAGCCAAGAGATGGCAAAAGATTTGGTAGACTTGTGGAAGTTGAATCCTAGGATAGTGAGGAAAGCCAAGAAGCAATGCAACTGACCTCACAGAACCCCCTCCTCCAACTTAGGGCTCCAGAATTAGTGATTCCATGTTCTTCTAAGAATGGGAATGAGGGGAGTGCTGAAGATAGAAACATGGTTGAAAGACTATCATATAAAAATTAAGAAACTGAGCAATAGACACCCTGTCATTCTCTCAAAGTCTCAGATATTCCACATTTGTCCAGAAGTGGGGGTTAAATTATAGCTTTAATTCTAAGATTACTTTGGGGGACCCCCACATTATTGGCATCAGGGAGGCTGCTTCTTTTCTGTCCTAAAAGGACAGAGTTTCTAGAAAGGGTCAGACAGACTTTTTGGCTACAAGACAATCGGCACAATGGAACCATGTCAGAAAAAAAGGGATTGAATGAAAGTTCAGTGACTCTTGGCCTTATTTTCTCACTTAGTCCTCCAAATGCTGCTGGGTTTATAGTCTACAGACAGGAGAGTGCACTCTAGCCCAAGAGAGAAGACTTTATATTTCTGACTTTGGAGAACTCCCAAACAAAATCACCAAGATAGTCTACCCAACAGGAAAGCACAGAGGCACTAATCCTTTCCCCTGTGCACTGAGTTCCCAAATTGCGTTTGTGTGAGAGATCACCAGATATTTGAGGAGACCATCTAATATGAAAGATGAGATAAAACAAACAAGAAAACTCAATTGGAGAAAATTGACTTTACTTAGAGGGGAAAAAAACCTTACCACCAGTTGCCTCAGGAAAATAAGAGAGGCTATTACTTCTGTAAAGTAAAGCCAGATGCCACAGAAAGAAACATTCAGAGAACCTGAAAGAGTTCTTGAAAACTGATATAAAGTTAATCAAATCTCTTTTAAAAAACTCAGAAAAATATTAAAATAAGAGGAAAGCAGTACCAGAAGGGAAACGATAAGTCTCAGGGGTTAAACATTCAAATAATTGGAGTTTCAGGAAAAGAAAAGAAGTAGAGAAATCACTAGTGAAATAATTTTAAAAATTTTTCCAAAACTTAAACAAGATTTTAAATTGTGAGGTCCCACTGAGAACCCAGCACTGTGATGAAAACAGGGCCATACAAAAGGCGTCATTTTGAAATCTCAGAATTATAACTACAAACACCAAGAACTCCTACAAGCTTCCAGGTTTTATGCAAAGAATCAGCTATCAGAATGTCATGACACTTCTCAATGGGAATAATGGAATCAAGAAGACAAGAAAATAAAGGAGTAAAATTGTGTTCACCCTTGAATTCTACAACCAGCTGGATGATCGATTTAGCTTCATATAGAAAGATCTTTTTCAGACTTATAGGGACTTAAGTAATTTACCTCTTAGGTGCCCTTTCTCAGAACATTACTGGCAAATATGCTCTACTGAAATCACAACATAAACCAAAAGGAGAAAGGGAAGGTTTGCTAGTCATTCTTAGTTTGCTGCTTCAATTGTAGTCTCCATCCTTCTCTCTGCCCCAGAGGCCTGGTCTCCATGGACTCTGTTACCTGAACTCCCTTGCTGGTAGATTTACCATTGGGTTTGGCCAATGGAGATGCTGGCAGATCAGCAGGAAGAAACCAAGATTGTAATATTTATTCCTCATGTTCCGCTCTTAGGGGCCTCACTTTCCCAGTATTCTATCAGTATTCTATCTAAGACCGTGGCTCCTACTGGGTGACTCTTCCAATGGCCACAGCTCTTACCAGGTTCAGATAACAGTTCCCTCAAAAGAACTTTTTACTGCTGCCATGTAGCAGAGCTAGCTAGATTCAAACAAGTCAACAGGATTTGGGAGAGATTTCATCTTGAAGATGAAAACAATAGAATTACTGTCCTTGTGTTGAGAGGAGAGATCCACAACTGGAGGGCAGACTTGCAGTAATCAGTAATAAGAACATAAAAAGCAAGCAAATAATAAACAATACAAATGTTAAATTCAGGAAAGACAAAAAGGTGTGCTAGAAAGGAAAAGTAATTGTAGTATACCACATGGTTCAGCTGTATAGATAACACTTACCTAGTCGTAATAATATAACTGAAGATTTCTCCAGCTAAAGTATCCTGTATGACTTACTGGGAATTGGGAGGAGGTGAGAAGTGATGTCTTTGTTGGTGAGACCTGGTGAGTGTCATGGTGGAAAGTGAGTTTTATATCCTCATCTTCCACAGGACGAGATCAATTTTCATCTCCTGCAACTAAAAACCAAGATAGTAGAATATAATATAAATAGCAGAGAAAAAATTTTTTTTCACAGTGAGAGTCAGGTTTATTGAGACTCACACCCAGGGACAGCCTCCTCCCCTCTCTCCTGGGGCAGCAGGTGTCCTTCGGGAGTTGCATTCCTCATCCTCATTTTCTAGTAGATCAGCAGGCCGGTAGGTGGGGTGTTGAAACCTCCAGGGCTCAGGCGCTTCAGGGCCGGGTTCCTCACTGAGTTCTCCAGCTTCCCAAAGATGTGTGCCCTCTGTCAGACAGGATACAGTGTGGAACAAAGCTGACACAGAAAGTCCCAGATGTCTCTGTAGGTCCCGTCCAGCAGCGGGTTGACATGCAGGAACGAGGCCAGCCCAATTATTATTTTAAATAATCGTAGAAGAATCAACTAAAAGAAGTGATTGTCTCTACACTATGGTCAAGTGTATATTTGATAAAAATAAAACCTATTTTTCTTTAAAAAGGACAAATAACAACTAGTTTACTAATTCTCTGGGAAGGCTTTGTTTGTGTGCCATCCCACCAGGATGGCTGAAGTGACAGAGAGACATGGCAGATTGGATTTGTACCCAAGGAAGCTCAAAAGTGGAATAATCAAAGGACTAGAGCAGAACAGGCTAAACTGTTCTAGAAATTAAGAGGTAACCCTAGAGGAAGGAGTGTAAGAATTGAACAGGAAGCTAAGTTTCTTTAGCAAGGTCTGAATTTGCTGCCAAGCTCTTGGCAGCTAAAAACCACAACTGGGGCATGAACTGTTATATAATCCTCAGGATCAGAGAGAATTATGGAATGTTCCTCAAGGGAGGAGGAAGAGCTTTTCTTAGCAGTAAATTCTCAAAGAACCATCCCATGCAGGGCTTTTAGAGGAGGCATTTGGTGATCGAGATGACAAGGCTCTCAATAATTTTGCAATGGCAAATGTAGGGATGAGTTTCCTGTGGCTTCCTTTGACGAAAGCCCAAGGCAAAAAGCAGGGGTTAACGTAAGAGCTAGCAGCCTGGATGTGAGGCACGATCAGAGAAGTGCCCAGGGATGTCTGGCTATGGGGTTGACTAAGTATCAAAGACAGAGAACATGTTTTTAAAATCTAAGAAGCATGAAGACTGATGTGAATAGCAAAATGAAGAGATACTGGGAATAGTTTTAAAGCCAGAAAAGTAAAGGAGGAAAGTTGGAGAGAGCCTTCTACGGGTGTGAGAATAACCAGAATGTCTCAAGTCTGCCAGGAGAGGGAGGACTTGATCTAAGGTTACAACAGGTAGAGCTCTGCTTCCCCAAAGACTGAAAACCGACAGAGAAAGCCGTGGGAGCCATAGAATCAGCTGCTGCAGGCTCGAGCCTTGCTGACATGGTCATGCTGAGCTGTCCCTTGTGGCTCGTGTGGCTTCACTGAGCTTGTGGAAGAGAACTTGGAGATAAAGCTGGGTGGGGCTCAGCTTAAACTCTATGGAGCCTGGAGACTTTGGCTCAGAGTGGACTGTGTTCCTAGGTCCTGTGCTATGCTTGGGAGGTCTAGTGGTGGTAGGCACCTGGGAAGGGCTACTGACGGCAGGCAGGGCTCTGGGAGACGCAGAGCACGATGAAAAGGGCAGAGGAAGGGTGCTGTAGCATTAGATACACCTGAGTGAGATTCCCAGCTTGTTTTCTTTTTTTAATTTTTAAATTAAAAAAATATTTTTGCTGAGAAATTTAAAGCAAGCTACTTGGTTTTCTGTGCCTTTCCTTTTTCCATCTCTAAAAATCTATTTCTTAAAAGATTTAATATAACTAGATCTAAAATGTGCCCAAAGCCACAAATTTCAAAATGCTCTTGCCACGGCACTCTCCAAATGTTTGAGCTCTGGTGAATTCCAGAGAAGGTAGAAGCAGGGTCTATTTCAATCTCCTGTGCCCTGCTCATTATGGAGTGATCATGTTTCTCTCTGGCTGGAGGTTGGAGGAAGGGACAGGAGGAGCAGGGGAGGAAGGGATTCTGCATCCTGAGGGCACAACAGGGCCCCAGCCTTGGGGGTTAGAGCCGAAGCAGGGGCAGCCCCACCTTGACTGTCTCAGGATAATTTCTACAAGAAGCACAGAGTCGGGGGTACCAGAGTTCAAGAGCCTGGCTTTTCATTCTTCCTGGCAGTGAAAAATGGAAACAACTGAAATATCTAATAAAAGGGGATTGATTAAATGGATGGTGGAAGAAGCATGCTGTAGGGGACCAGATGATGCAAGGGGAGGAGAAGCGAGTTAAGCTTTGAACGCTCTGTAACTATAAGAAACACCTGTGATAGAACACCTCGGTGATAAGGGCATGGGCAAGGGCCTTAACATGAGAGCGAGAGGAGGCGAGAACATCAGTGCTGGGTGCTCTCCACACCTGTGCTGCAAATAGCCACAGGACTACGTCTATAAGTAGCTGCAGGAGAGGTTAGTGCGGATCCTCATTCTTTCACGGACTTGCTCCTTCTCTTCTGCTCCTCCTGCTCGGAGGGCGCTTGCTTGGCGCCCTTCTACAAAGACTGCTCAGATTGGCTCTCCTACTAGGATTGTTTCTCTCCCTCAAAGACTGTGTCTCTCTCCCTCTGTTGCTAAGATGAATAGCCCTCAGGCACCTAGCGGGAGTTGATCCCCAGCAAGGTAGCACAGGGGTCCATGTCCGTGCTAGAGCCAGAGAGCCGGGCAGTCCCGGGCCCCCACAGCATGCTCTGAAATACTGTGACACCAAGTTACAGCTGATAAACAGGTGTTGGTCTAAGTTTGTTTATGAAGTAATATTATCATAATGTACTTTTTAGTTAACTAAAAAGTAAATTTTAAGGCAGTAGGTAGAGTTTCAGCCAATTGCAAATAGATGTATGTTCCCTTTTATTACTGTTAATAAGTGCCCGTTATCCTAGAAAAAATCCATCAGTCAACTTGTGTGTAAGATCCTCCCCATTCCTATGGCTCTGGGGCACCAGTCCACAGCTCTGTCCTCTTTCCATTGTAGTCACTTCCCCCTTCTCTTTGGGATTCTTACCATCACCTTAAAAACTTACCATAATATGACTCATTTGAAAAACTAAAATAAAATATAACTTTTCTTGATCCTCATGTGCTGCCAGTTACATGTCGTCTCTGTTTCCCTTCATAGCAAACTGTCTGAAAGAGATATTTTTGCTTCTCCCATTCTCTCCTAAATTCACTTCAGTGGTGTTCTTGTTCCTACTATCCCACCAGAACTACCTGTGTAAAGTCATTAGCACAAAATTTTGCCGAGTATCCCCAATCACATGGTCAGTTTGTACTCATTAACCTGTCGGCTGATTATAGCAGTTCTTTTGTTTGGCTTCCAGGACCCCAGACTCTCCCACTTTTCCTCTTACCTCTCTGGCTGTCCTTGCTTAGGTGGTTTGGCTGAATTCTCCTGATTTTCCTTACTTTTTAATGTTGCTTTGCTCCAAGGCTCAGTCCTCAGACCCCTTCTCTTTTTTGCACTCTCCGTAGGTGACATCCTCAGGCCCATGGCTTTAAATGCCATCTACACACTGCCAGTTCCCAAATGCTGCCTCCAGACTCAGCACATCCCGGCTTGGCTGCCTGATAGGCATTGCACGCTTAGGTTCCGTACATGGAACAGATGGTTTTCCCCAGATGCTCCACATCTCTTTCCACTCAGCTCATCTTGACTTCTCTGCTTCCCTGATATTCTACAGCGATGCCTCAGCAACTTCTGCAGCTTCTGTCTGAAATCTGCCCTAACTGCCAGTAATCCCCTAAAACAGTGCCCGAATCTACTTCGCAGCACTGCAGAGCTCTCAGCCTGGGGTGTGATCTGGCCCCTACTATCTCTGTGACTTTGTCTTTCATCCTTTCCTCTCTCTCATTAGCCTCCACCCACACCACACCGTTGTTAGTCCTCAATCATACCCAGGACATTTCTCACTTAAGATTTTTGCATTTGCTATTTCCCGTGTTTGCGAGGTTCTTCTCAGGTTCCTGCTGAGCTTGCTCTCTCACTGTCTTTAGGTTACTCGCAGTATTTCCTAATCAAAGAGGTACTTTCTGACCTCCTGGTCATAAAAGAATATTCTTCCTTATTCTGCTTTATGTCTCTTATCATTCCCCATCATGAGTAGTTAGGGTGCGCACTGCACAAGTCCTGGGGATGTCTGCAGTGTGACTGGTTCTTCTTGGAGTTTTGCAGTGAACAAGCTGTATAGCTAGCTGTTTGTGGCAGACCTACTAACATACATTATAGTACAAATTTATTCATTTATTTGTTTCTTTTCTTTTTTTGTTTTGTTATTTATTTTTATTTGAGACAGAGTCTCACTTTGTCACCCTCAGTAGAGTACCATGGCATGATAGCTCACAACAACCTTAAACTCTTGAGCTCAAGCTATCCTCTTGCCTCACCCTCCCGAGTAGCTAGGACTACAGGTGCCCAGCATAACGCCTGGCTATATTTAGAGATGGGGTCTCATGCTTGTTCAGACTGGTCTTGAACTCAGTCCTGAGCTCAGGCAATCTACCCGCCTCAGCCTCCCAGAGTGCTAGTATTAAAGGCGTGAACTACCGCGCCCGGCCTTATTTATTTATTTTCTGATTCTTCTGCTAGAATGTAAGCTTTTCAAGGATGGGGGCTTGGAGTATCCTAACATGTAGAACAGTACTTATATATTCGAAATTTATTTGATGTATGAAAGGATATAAATACATGCTTGGTGAATGTGTGTGTCTATGCAGAGACCTAGAGGAAAAAGGTCTGAAAAGGAGTACATCAGATGTTGATAGCGATTATATCCGAGCACTAGAATTATGTATGAGTTTTCAGTCTTCTTTATCCTTTCCTTTAGGCACAGATATTTTAATAGGAAGAATGTATTATTTTCACAAAGACAAAAGTACTTTAGAGTAAGATAAACCTGAGATTGAATTCTGGCTCTACTCTTTATTTGTTATGTAACCTTGGGCAAACTTATTACCATCTCTGTGTCTCTTTAAAATGGAGATACTATCTAGTTCATTGGGCTGTTGTGAGAATTAAGCAGAATGCATACATCATAGCTGGTTACAGCACCTGCCCGAGAGGAAGCCTTCAGTAAATAACACTCCCTCTCCTCTTCTTAACTATTATTATTTTTATTATTTTTGGAGAAGGTCACTGAGATGTAAACCTCAAGACAGGAACTGGTTTATGTTTAACCCCAAGGTCTCTCCCTCTTGGTAGAGGGAAATTGCTGGGCTGGAGTTAGCAAAGGACAAGCCGGGTCAGTACCATCACCCTTGAGTGAAGACCCATCATTACCACAACCTTAAATCTTTTAAGACTTCTAATCCCCTATCTGTTTTCTTGTGGATCATGGCAGAAAATGGGCTGGGTGGGCAGGAAGAGGAGGGAGGTGTTCTCTTCTCTGTTCTTCACTGGTCTGGTTACAGAGGTGAACGGTGACTGAGGCAGCCGGGACACATGGAACTGGCTCTATTGGCTGTGCTGGCGGGGAAAGAAGCTGCTAGGGGCCTGTCTGAACCCCACTGCACCTCCTGGGCCACACGCCCAGAGCCAGGAGAACCTCTCTGCATTGGCCCCGAGACTCAGGAGGCTCTAGCAGAGGACAAGCCTCCAGTTTCAGTACGCCGTCCTTGGGCTTTTAGGCAGAGCGTCTGGTCTCAGCATGCCGTTCTTTGGTTTTTGGGCAGTTCCTGGAGGGAGGTGAACGAGGTTACTGCCTTGTTACTGTGAGTTTGATAGTGTCACAGTCACAACTTTGAGCAACTTCACAAACTGACTTGTAGTAGAAACACTGAGGCTAGTTTTTCCAGATCTTTTTCTTTTTTCCCTGCCTACATGGTACAGATGAGTGTCCATGTCTCCCCTGGGCCTCAGTGTTCCTGCAGACATCACTGGCACGTTCTTTGTGTTGACAGTCTGGGCAGACTGCTTGCCTCCGGCCACCTTGGGCCATCCATAAAGATGTTTCCACTGGGCTTCTTTGAGGCCCACTGGAGGGTGCCATTGGAGGTCATTTCTATTTTCCCTCTGTTGGGCTCCGCGAACACATTCCTTCTACCCTGAGCTACAGCTGCACAGTTAGACGGGCACCTTCCCTCCCTTTGTGTGCTCCCACGGTCCTGCAGGGTGAAGCCCCAGAGGACTCACAGCCTGGCCACCCACGTTTCACATTTGGTAGGGGAGCCCTTAGGGATTATGTGTGCAAGGATGCAACAGAGATCAAGTCTCCTCAGACACTTTGCTTTATATTCATCTTGCTTATTGCTTAGCTCTTCTAGTGCTTGCCTTTAGTTATGTCCACAGAATAGTCCTAGAAGTTGCAGCCATAAAGTTCAAGAGGATATTTGGAGGTCATTTTATTACCTGGAAGAGGCTTAGTGCTAATAGGGACAAGATAAAAAGGTTATAGGAGTCCTTATGGTTCAAAGGTTTTTATGAATACACATCAAAACAATTTATAGCTTTTTAAATCCAAAGAAATGCAAAATTCTGTCAATTAATACAGCAGCTTGGGTAGGTGTGGCTAATTTGCTTGACAAAATGAAAGAATTGGGAAATGGTCCCTATCGTAGACACATGGAAATCCATGTGTTCCATCAATGTTGCGGCATAAATTCAGTCATCATCCCACTAAGAACCTCTTTGGTAGTTTTAAATCACAGCAAGAAGGCATGGCAATTACAAAAATATTCAGGAAGATATCCCCAAATTTGAAGGGATTATGTGAATTAGCATCTTTCAACTTCAGGTTTAGAATTAAGAGTAGAAATGTTAAAAGAAGAATAAATATAAATTATTAACTTTTTTGCATTACGGAATTGGCACATATTTAATATTTTATCATTTCCAAAACTTACAATAATTTAGCCTGCTAGAATAAAGCCTTTATACTCATTCTGATTTCATATGTGCACTTGAGTAATTACTTACACTTGTTATTAAGTTGAAGTCAGTTTCTAAATTGTGCTGGGGCATGTACAAATATATAAAAAGGAAGTAGGATGGTAACAATGGTTAAATTTAACACCTATATAGCTTCCCTCCTTCTTGAAACCCTCCTTAAAACTATAGCAAAGGGATTTTTTTTTTTTAAAGACAGAAACTTGTAAGGATAGGGAGAAAATGCAGAGACAATGGAAATACATTTTGGAGGCTGAAAAGCAGAATGATTCTTAGCTTACTTCAGCAGATGCAAGAAACCTGAATCTTAAGTCTGAAGTGGAGACAGCCAAGAATATCTTTTTTTTTTCCAGACAGTCTCACTCTGCTGCCCAGGTTAGCTTGATCTAAACCACAGAACCCTCAGAAGACTCAGAATAGAAACTGAGGATGAAGGTGGGAGCTGGTGGCCAAAAAAGAAGGATTGGTTAAAAGGAATTAGGGCCCCAGATCTCATCCCCTCACTGTACACCTCCAGGTGAGTGTCTGTCCTGTGCCTGGCCAGATAAATGGGCTCTCTCAGAGGATTAAGACAGAGGGACTCTGCGTGGAGGGCACCAAGCTCCAGGTGGCGCTGTGAGCACTGTGTGAAAGAGAGTAAATGAGCATGAGCACAGGGTGTGCTACGTGCTGAGACCCCACAGCATCCATACCCCCAACCCTACGCCATTCTTCCTTCCCTGCGTAGTTCTGGAACTACTAAGAGCTAGGCTTCTGACCCTCAGGGGGAGACTGGAAAAGTGGGCTCTGGAAATGTGACCCAGAGGAAAGACAAGAAGATAGCAGCATCAGGGATTCCTCACTAAATGGGCCAGCCAGATCCATCTAAGTAAAGGTCAAAGCTGACAGCCCTACTCACGCTCAGGATTTCTGAGCAGCTTTTTACTTTCTCACTTTTAAACATGAGCAGTCAATAGGGTTTGCTGGACATCTGAGGAACGCCTTGATATGGGAGACAGAGTTCAAGACAAACAGAAGCCAGAGAGTTGTAGGGAGCACAGACTATACCAGGGAAGAAAACTTATAAGAAGCGTGATTAGCTGGGCGCGGTGGCTCATGCCTGTAATCCCAGCACTCTAGGAGGCCAAGGTGGGGGGATCCCTTGAGGTCAGGAGTTCTAGACCAGCATGAGCAAGAGTGAGACCCTGTCTCTACTAAAAATAGAAAAACTAGCTGGGCACTGTGGTGAGTACCTGTAATCCCAATTGGTTGGGAAGCTGAGGCAGGAGGATCGCTTGAACCCAAGAGTTTGAGGTTGCCATGAGTTAGGCTGATGCCAGGCTACTCTAGCCTGAGCAACGAAGTGAGACTCTGCCTCTAAATAAATAAATAAATAACATGAGTATTAAAATAATCAGAGATAAGAAAAAAAATGTTGCATCCATGAAAAAATAACCAGGTGGGATTTTTTTATTTTAAAAAGGAAAGATTCAAGGAATAAAAGCATTCTTGGAAATGATAAAACATGATAGCACAAAGAAAAGAAATCGAAAGAAGAGTTAGGAGATAAGGGTGAGAAATTTGTCAGATAATAAACAAAATAATAGAAATGGAAAATGGAGGGTAAAAGAGAAATAAGAAGAGACCCACGTAAGACAACCAACATCCCAATAACGGGTGTTCTAGAAGGAGAGAAACTGAAAAAAAAAGTGGGGTGAATTTAAGTGAGTTATCATCAAAGAAGTAATTAAGAAAATTGCCAAGATCTGTAGGATAGTAGGAGTTTCTAGATTAAAAAGGGTTTATCAAGTTTCCAGCACAATAGGTGGGAAAAAAAAACCCACATCGAGACAGAGTGTTATAGAATATCAGAATTGTGGGGATGTATAGGAATTACTCTAAGCTACTAGAGAGAAAAACTGTTTCAGGAGTGAATAATCTGAGATGGACGTTATTTTGCCACAGCTGCATGGGAAACTAGAAGACAACAGAAAAATGACGTTGAAATTGAGAGGGAAAATAATTTCCAATTTAGGATTTTCTGCCCAGACAAACCATAATTAAATGTGAGGGTAAAAGAAGATATTTTTAGACACAGAAACATCAAAACACTCAGCGCCCAAGTTCACGTTCTCGGGAAGGTCCTGGAGCAGATGTATCCTCAGTCATCCAAACTATGGAATCTACGATCCTTTATCAGGAAACGACTGGAAATGTTCGGCTCCTCTGTTCTGATTTTCTGTCAGTGCAAGAAAGTTAGCTCTGAAATATTGGGCATTTAAGAATGAAGAGATTTCTAAAGTGTCCTGTTATACAGACTATACAGGGCACATGGATCACCTCTGCTCGCGGTGAGCAGATGACAGAAGGGGAATGAAGCCCCAGGATGATGGCGAAAGGAGGTGTGAGGAAGACAGCTGAACTCAAGGCAGGGAGGACAACCATCCCGTCCCAGGCAGTGAGACCCAGACAGGCTAAGGATTGTCATCAGCACAGCATAGGCCATCATACCTTCTTTTTTTTTCAAGAACTTTTTTTTTAGACCAGTTTTAGACTTCACAGCAAAATGAAATGGAAGGCAGAGATTTCCCATACACCTCCTGCCTGCACACATGCACAGCCTCCCTCACTGTCAACATCCCCCACTCTCTGGTTACAGTTGATGAACCTACACCAACACACCATGATCACCTAACGTCCATAATTTCCTTTAGGTTCACTCTTGGTACACCCAAATTCCTTGGATTTGTATAAATGTATACAAGTATCCACCATTATGGCATCATACACTGTAGTTTCACAGCCCTAAAAACCCTCTGTGCTCCCCTTGTTCAGTTCTCCCCCTGGCCTCAGTTCCTGGCCACTGCTCATTCCTCTTTTTAGTTGACTCCATGGTTTGGCTTTCTCCAGAAAGTCATGTAGTTGGATTCGACCCATACGAAGCCTTCTCCTATTGGCCTTTCACTTGTTCGTATGCTTTAAGGTTCTTCCGTGTCTTTTCATGGCTCGATAGTTGTGTTAGATCCTGACATGATGAAAATAACATTCCTTGGTTGGGGTGTGCCACAGTCCATCCACTCACCTACTGAAGAACCTCTTGGTTGCTTCTAAATGTTGGCAGTTATGAACACAGCTGCTATAAACATCAGTGTGCAGGTTTTCGTGTGAGTATAAGTTTTCAACTCCTTTGGGTAAATAGCAAGGAGTATGATGGCTAGGTTGTATGGCAATAGTACATTCAGAGTTATAAGAAACTGCCAAACTGTCTTCCCCAGTGGCTGTGTCGTTTTGCATTTCTACCAGTGATGAATGAACTTGAGCATGTGGGGCTGTCAGTGTTCTTATTTTGTACATTCTGGTAGATGTAGTGGTATCTCACCGTTGTTTAATGTTTCCCTGATGACATATTATATGGAGCATCTTTTCATAAGCTTATTTGCATACTCTCTTTTTAAACTGGCTAAATGTCTGGAGAATGTGTTCCAACAGGGTAGGGAAGAGACATGAGATCCGAGAAACAGGGGTCCTATTCATGAGACAACAACAGGGATTCTTGGGACGATGAGGAAGAGAAGTCACAGTGTAATAGTGTCTGCTGGTCTGCGCCTGCTCTGCTAGAAGGGGAGTGAAACTCTCTGGGAAGGTCTATGGGGGGTGGAGGATGGTAAATTTTATCATGTGAGATCCTAATATGGTAAAATTTGCGGAATATTGTGCTGAGAGATTCATAGAAATTTTGGAAAGAATTAGCAACATGCAAAAACAAACAAAGAAACCAAAGCAAATTAAAAATGCGAACAATTGTTAACATCAGAAAAAAAAATTAAAAACCCATAAGGTAGAATCATAGTCCCCTGTAAAGCTCAGCTTAGAAAAAACACTTACATCCACAATAATGCAACCGTGGGAATTGCATTAAGCACAGGTCTTGATAAACTATCCTGAGACCAGGGAAGTAAAGCCTCAGAGGTCAGGAGATGACAGCTCAACCTCAAACACCCAAAGCTAGCAGTGGATTCATGCCGCAGTGTTTAGAAGTACAGAGAGGTCACATTCCAAAAGAAGCTGCTGGCGAGGTCAAAAATAGCACCTCTGGAAGAGCAGAGTGGTGTGGTAGGTGAGGTGCGCAAGAAAACTATTATCTTTGTGATAATGCTTTTTGTATTATTTGTGAATTAGGTTTGATGGTATTTGACAAATATAAAAATTTAACAAAATAAAATGTAACACAACGTATTTATAAATAGTGCTTAAAATGTTTAATTAAGCATGTGAAATGGAACCATTTCACCACAGGCCCCTAAAAGTGATTGCCAGATTTGCTGGAATTTTGTATAAAATAATAACATTGGTAAGCTGGATTTAAAACCTGAAGGAAGAATGAGGCTCGTTTCACTTGAATAAGTCGAGTAGTATTTAAAAAAAAAAAAAAACAAAGTGACCGCTGACTTTCCTTTTCTGCTCAGTCCTAGAGCAGCCAATTCTCTCCTTTCCTCCATGTAGAGCCCATACAGACCAGTACTGGGTGTGGGAGGGGGTGGAGAGGGCCAGAAGGCCCAGGACCACTAGCAGGATAGAGAGGGCAAGGAGAGAGGCTTCAGCTGTGGCCTTTTTACCGCCTGTGTGCTGAGGTGGGCTGGGGTGGGAACCACAGTGCCCGCTGCCCACCTGGAAGCTGGCTGCTCCCAGCCTCCTGCCCGGGGCATCCACAAACCACCCAGAAGGGCTGTTTGTTCTTGAGTCTCTCCCCAGCGGTGCACTCCCCAGCAGTGCACTCCCCAGCGGTGCACTCTGAGTCCAGGATCCTGTTGAGCCTCCCTGCTACAGCTACAGCTCCCGGCCATTCCCAGCCAGACAGATGGTAAGACTGACAAATTGCCCTCGATCCTGATAGTGACGTTGGTTGCCTCCTGACATTCGGCTTCAGGGAATGTGCCAGCCATGCTAATTAGGGATAGATTGGAGGTGAGGGGGATGGTAGAAGGGATGAGTGGTGCATTAGCTGTATAGTCTGGGGACACTTGTCTGAAGAAGGCCACCTAGAAAGGATGGATGGCTGTTGAATTAGCCCACAACTGAGGCTGCTCGCTTATCTTTAAAGAGGTTTCCAGTCACTCCAAGGAATTAGTTTTGTCCACACTTTGTTGTCCTTCAGCCCTTCTCCAGAATGTGGGACTGGAAAAGTTAAATTTCAACAGGCAGGACAACTCTAAAGTATTCTATTGAGCAGGACTTCAGAAGGACTTAGAGCAGGGGTCTGCAAACACTTTTTGTAAAGGGCCAGACAGTAAATATTTCAGGCTGTGTGAGCCATACAATCTCAGTTGCAACTTCTCAACTCTGTTCTGTTAGCGCCAAGACGGCCAAAGACAGCATGTATGTGAGCAAAAGTGGCTGGGTTTCAGAAACTTTATCTGCATATAGAGTCAGGGGGCAGATTTGGCCTGAAGACTGTAGTTTGCTGACCTTTGTCTTGTGGATGAGTGAGGATGGGTCAAGTGTCGTGGCATCACAACTCACAGCAACCTCAAACTCCTAGGCTCAAGTGATCCTCTTGCCTCAGCCTCCTAAGTAGCTGAGAGTACTGGTGCCCACCACAACACCCAGCTAGTTTTTCTATTTTTAGTAGAGAGCCTCAGGCTGGTCTTGAACTCCTGAGCTCTGTAGATCCACCTGCTTCAGCCTCCCAGAGTGCTAGGATTACAGGCATGAGCCACCGCACCCAACCCCTTGTACCTTTTCTGTAAGTTGAAATTATTTCTAAGTAAAAAGCTGTCTGTCTAAAAAAGAAAAAAAACAGAAAAAAAGTTATAAGAAGAAGAGAATATATAATACTCTTTACCCCATTTGCCTATTGTTAACACCTGATGCCTTTTGCTTTATCGTGTGTGCTTACTCTTTTGTTATTTGTATATATATATATAAAACACATGTACTTTATTTCATATTTATTATACATAATTTTTTTTTTTTGAGACAGAGCCTCAAGTGGTCCCCCTGGGTAGAGTGCTGTAGCATCACGGCTCACAGCAACCTCCAACTCCTGGGCTCAAGTGAGTCTCCTGCCTCAGCCTCCTAGGTAGCTGGGACCACAGGCACTCACCACAACGCCCGGCTATTTTTTGGTTGCAGCCATCATTGTTGTTTGGTGGGCCTGGGCTGGATTCGAACCCACCACCTTAGGTATATGTGGCTGGTGCCTTAGCCACTTAAGCCACAGGTGCTGAGCCATAATTTTTTTAATTTTGTGAAGCTAGGTTATATGCATCAAGGTGCTATATGTCTAAATATTCCATGTACACGTATGGGTTTCCTAAGAATGGGGATATTCTCTTTCATAACTAAGTATAATTTTCAACTTCAGTAGAGTTAATCTTGATATAATATTTTTATCTATCCCACCATCCACATTCCTTTGTCACATTTTTTTCCTCCTATCCAGTAAAGGATTCAGGGACAGAAATTGCATTTAGTTGCTATGAATCTTAGGCTTTTGAAGTTTGATTCTATTAAAGGATGAAGTACTTCCTTTATATGCATAGCTCATCTCTCAGAAAACTGAAAGGAAAAGGTAATCTTTTCTCCAGTCCTTTAGAGGTTATACTTGGGCAACACCTGAAACAGTCTGGGGAAATTTTCTAGATATAAGTCCAGGGAGCAGGGCTTCTAGAAAGGCAGATTCCTGTAGTTGCCTGACCAGAATGTGGCAGGTCTCTGGATGACCTTCAGAGAGACAGATTTCCATCTGAAGCTCTCCACTCTCTGGCTGCAGTGGGCCTGAGAGATCCCCCTCAATGATGGACCGCAGCCCTGCAGAAGGAGTGCATGTCAGACCCTCCTATCATCCTGAGAATTTGGAAATGTGGGGATGAACAAGGAAGCTAGAACCTAATACATAGAAATAAAAGCTCTGAGGAGGATCAGAGCCTGATAACTTAATAAAGAGTGACTTTATTGCAAATGAAAATTAATTATATCATTAAAGCTACCATTTAAAGTGTAATTAGTGATTCTTTTAAAATAAAAAGAGAAAGGTACTTTTTGTTAGCATAAATGGGTTAAATAAAAAATGAGTTTATACTACAGGCAATGCGGTCTGATTTTGTATATGCATAGCATGCATTCATGTGATCCTGCAGAAGTGTGTATGTGTAGAATATACCATTCATTTAATCATTTATTCATTTTTTTCATCAAGGACTTTTTTATTTATTTTTTTTGAGACAGAGTCTCACCATGTTACCCTCAATAGAGTAGTGTGGTTTCACAGCTCACAACAACTTCAAAGTCTTGGGCTCAAGCGATTCTCCTCAGCCTCCCAAGTAGTCAGGACTACAGGCACCTGCCACAATGCCCTGCCACTTTTTGGTTGCAGTTGTCATTGTTGTTCAGCAGATCTGGGTCGAGCTCGAACCTGCCAGCTTCAGTGTATGTGGCCGGCGCTCTACTCACTGAGCTACGAGTGCCGAGCCTCATCAATGACTTATTAAGGTTTATTGTGTGCTAAGTGCTGGGGGATAAGGAAGTAAATCACATTCCTTGGTAAGCTGCACAGGGCCATTTTGTTATATTAAAGAATTTGGATTTATCTTTTAGAAAGTGTTATTCTCACGGGTCCTGGCCTGGACTAAGAGATGCAGGTTTGAAATTTGCAGTTCTTGTGGGGGGTGGGTGACAGTGATCTTTTGGAAAATGTGAAGTCTGGCAATCTGAGGCTGAACTGAAAATATTGGTAAAGGGTTTAAGACTAACGATTCTTCCAGAACAACCAGCCTGACAATGAGTAATATGCAGTTTGATGTGAAAATTAGAAAACTGGCAGACGAACCTGCAGAAGGGAAATTGGATTTCCAGAGAGACGAATGGGAGGCCACGCAGCTGAATAGAGTTCATAAGATGCAAACACGTGCAGGGAGTCGCAACCTCCCTTGTTCCCAGCGTGCAAAATCAGGCCCGGTGCTGAGCTCCTGTTATTTATTTATTTATGGGTGAAAAGCAAGAGTTCCCTGGTCCTGGTGTTTATTATCAGAATGGATGGATTCAATATTAAGCAATGATGTGTTCAAAATGAAAGCTACATCATTAAATGTCACAGGCATTTATTAACACAGGTTCTTGCTTATTCGAATAAAATAGCCATTATCCCACCAGGAGCCAAACTCCCTTTCTCTGTTTCTCTCTTTCTCCCTCATCGTAGTTTTTTTGTCTGGCTTTAGCAAAGTCTCAGTTTCCAGGAGGCAGCCCGGTTAAAGTAACTCTGGGAAAAACAGAGATATCTAGAGGAATGTGCTGAGGAATGGAAGACTCCTAGACAGTGTTGCCACCCAACCAGGTTCATCTGTCTGCTGCCCAAGAGGAAGGCAATACCAGAGACAGCAGCCTTTATAGCAGAGGAAGAGCTTATCCTGCACAGTGCTAAGCAGGGAGACAGGAGGAAGTCCTCAAACCCTCTTCTACCAGCACTGGGGTGTCAGGGCATTTAAAGACAGTTCAGTGGGCTGGGGATTAGGCAGTTAGGGTCTGCTAATTGGCTGTTTCAAGCAGAATCATGAATCTTTTGGTATGGGCCAGCCAATCCACTGGAATGTAGTTCCAGTTGAGTCGGCTCCTTGGTCTGGGTGTGATACAGGATTCCCCTGCTCAGGCCTGGATAGGGACAGCCCATTTTCCAGGCCTGGGTGAGCTCTGAGATCACTCTCATTGCAGGTGCAGACCTAATCCCTAGGCACGAACAACTTTGTAAGGACCAGCCTGACCAGTATCTCATCTGGGCTGCCTCTCCTGGAGCAGAGAACACACCCAAGCAGGGCCATATTCCTGCACAAGGGCAGTTTGAAAATTAATTTCTGCCCCTAAGCCCTTGGTGCCAAGTAGTTTGACAATCTATCTTCCCCCAAACTTCCTGTCCCCAGGATAGGAAAAGCAGTATCAGCCAGAAATTCTGTTCCCTTCTTTAGCTTCTATATCTATTAATAAAATCTGTCTTTCCTTTACTTGAGTGGTCTGTGGATTCATTCTTCTAATTTCTGAGACCAAGAACATGGCAGAGAGAGAGATTCCGGCTATAAGTGGGTTAGTCACTGGAATGCAGGACCTGGAAGAGAACTTCAAAGCTACCGGAGGTTCCAAACAGGAGATGTTATATAAGAAGAAACTTTATAACCGACCACTATGCATTTACTCCAGGGTAAAGAAGCAAATGAGGGGACAGTAACTGATTGTTATCATTATTTTCACAAAGCCTATTCCTTCACAGAGTTTGGGGGTCCCTGACTCCAGTTCCTGCCTTGCACTGCTTCATCAGTTTGTAAGGACCAATTTGTACAGGTGGTTTCAATGGTGGGGCTTACAAGGAGGGCTCCACCTTCTAACAGCTCCAGTAGGACCTTTCACCTTAGCGCTTTCTCTCTTTCTCTTTGGCATCCCCTCCCCACAGTCATCTGATTATTTCCCCACCCTTTCCTCTCTCACTCCTCTCTTACTGCGTATTATTGACATCAAGGAATGGCTTCCACTTCTGTGAGCTGCGACTTCCAACCTGCACACGATGGTTGGTGGCAGGTGGCAACCTTTGCCTCTGAGGAGCCTCTGAACTACTTGTTCTATGCCCAGAGCGACTCCCTTCTAACAGGGCTGCACAGTTTTGAATGCTCATGCTCCAGTCCAAAGAAACCAATTTGGGAGAAATGACATAAATTCATTATCATTGCATTGAAACCTCTTTCTGCTCCAGGCAGAGAAGATAAATCACCACTCGAGCAGTGATATAAAGTTAGTTTGAATATTTCATCGCATCAAATGCAACACGATGTCTGGAAATCTCTTCTCTTTTAAGTTAGAATTAAAGCATCATTATCAGCCCAATAATAGACATTATCATTTGCATACATTTTATCTCAAGAGAGGTCTGAAGTTATGTAATCTGACAGTGGTTAATTGTGCTTCACACTCCTGACATCAAATTACAGCTCAGATTAGGGAGAAACCCATTCGTGATTGAAAAGATTGGCAGAAGCTTACAAAAAGAGCACCCTCAAGATCTGAAGAAGGAGATCCTTTCTGGCTTTTCCATGGAGGCTTGGAGACCATGGGTTCTAGATTTTATTATAAGATGCGGAGACTTCATCAGTGTAGGTTCAGAAGTGAATGTAGAGCAGTTTCCCCATCAATTGTATTACAGTTATAATATGAAAGAAAAATATATCTTTGTTATGTTAAGCAACTGAAATGTCAGCGTTAATTTGCTACTAGAGCGTGGCGAACTTCTGATGAATACATCCCCAGCAGATTTTTCCATCTCTCTCATTGGCCAAACCCAAATTATATGGTCACCCATCCCTGGAAGGAAGGCTGGGAAAGGATCACTCATTTGGCTTCAAGCAAATAGGATCTAACTTTCTGGGGTTGTTGGCCCCAGAAAAACAAGTTGTAGTACAAGGAAGAAGTAAGGAAGACATTGGGTAGGCAGCTTTCAGGGTCTGCCAAGTCACCAGGCACCATTCAGGCTGAACAAGGAAGAAACTAAAGCCAAAGAGGCAGAGGTGAATATCCAGGTATTTCTGTAATTCCCCGCTTCAGACTAAGTGTCCCAGAAATTTCTGATCCAAAGTGGCTTCTTCTCCGCTGCCTCAGCTGTCAAGATGCCTGGTTAAGCGATTGTTAAACAGCTTCTGCCTCCTCCCTTCTCCCCCCCATCTACCAAAAGGCTGCCCCTGAGGTAGGCAGGGAAGTGATCCCCACCATCCCTTTGCAGAACCTTTCAGAGAGGTTATGAGGCTGAACAGATTTGTGTTTGAAAAGGGCTTTGAGGCTCTGGCTTGAAAGGTGCCACAGAAGTGCAAATGCCTGCAATTCACAGGCCTGCTGAATGGGACAGGAGCTGAATTGCTTTAAACTAGAATTTCAGGGCTACTGGCTGGTGTCTGGGGTTTGCACAATGGTTTTCTTGAAAGCACTTTCTTCTGTGAAGACTGCTATCTGTTCCTTCAGTTCCTCACCCAAGTTAACCCCTAGCACTCTCCTCACCTCCTGCTGAAGGTGGAAAAATTGCAAATTGTCCGAAGTTTGGCTCTCAGAACTTTTGTCAGCTCTTTCCCTGACCTTTTCTGGTTTTCACCCCTTCCACCATCTCAGGCCCCTGCTGTGAGAGGAATTAAACTCCTACCATCAAGATTCAGGGATTTTCCCAGTGCATGCAGGAGGGTGGGTTCTGAGGATAAGATCTGACCCACTTCAGCAAACCACCTGGAGGGTTTGTTAAAAGTCCATATTCCCAGGCCCAACCCAAAGCTACTGAAGCGGGATCTTTAAGAGTGCATTTCAGAAGTCTGCATCTTTCCAGGCATGTGAGTGTTTGCCAGAAAGCCTGCTCCATAAGAAGATTCATTAAGTGACACATGGATTGTAGGGCACTCACAGTGTGCCAGGTCCTGTGCCAAGTGTGTTCCCTTAAAGCTCTCATTCTACCTCTCAGGACACTAGGGGGTAGCTGTAATTCTCAGCATTCCTCTATTTTCCAGATGAGGAAACTTGGCCAAGGAACTCAGCTAAGATTGGGACTCAGCTTCTGCACTAGCACCCTAACATGGGTGAATTCTCTATTTCCCCTCCCTGTGGATTAACATGGTTAAGAGGGTTTGCCGACAATAACTCAGTGGAATGGATCTCCAGTGGTGACGTCTCTAGCAGCAGAACTGGTGGGAAGCTATTACTTGACGCCACGGTGTCAGGAAGAGTTAAATCTTCTTGACAATTCAATGGCTCCCTTTGGGTTTGCCCAAATGGCACCTGTTTTTGAAGTCAACAGAGCTTACAGTTTAATTTCATCTGCTTGCAAACAATTTCTTTCATTAGAGGGTAGAATGATGATAGAATTCTCTCAGCCATACAGTTTTACTTTATAAGGGGACAATGTGTAAATACAGTCATTATTTTCTGCAGAAAGAGAGAAAGAGAAGGCAGAGAGAAGGGGAGAGAGAGGGGGAGGAAGAGGGAGAGGGTCAGCGTACAAACTCCCAAACTGCCTGTAATGAGGAAGCGAGTGTCTGGGCAAGGTGAGAGGTGGGTGGGAACAAGTGAGGGTGAGAAGGGGTCAAACTGCACAGGGTTTCTGAGACTGCTCAGCCCTCTCCCTCTGTGAGCTGTCAGCTGTCCACCTGCAGGCTAATCATTATGCTCCACAGAACCTGAAAGCTTCCATTTTCCAAATGACAAGGAGTGGCTTTTCCATCTATTAGAGATGAACTCACAGCATGGGCATGAGGGATTCTTTCTGTTTCCAACCCTGAGCTAAGTGGACACTTCGGTTCGATGATAAAGGTGATGGAGATAATAATAACTCAAGTAACAGCAGTGTTACTGCCGGTTCCCGTTTCCTGCTACTGTTCTAAGTTCTACTATACTGCCCACGTTTCCTTACTGAATGCTCTCAGCCACTCTGCGGTAGGCATCTCAGGCCCATTTTATTGAGAAGGAAACAGAGTCTGAGCTAATAGAAGATGTAACTGTTCAGGGTCACACAGTCAGTCAAAGACAGAGGTAGGACTGGAACCTGAGTTTGTCTGACTTCAAGTGTGTCCTTTTCCCACCACCCTCATGTCACACACCCCCCAGCTGAGGTTCAGCGCTGCAGGAAAGGCCGCCTGCTCCCACCATTCTGTGTGGGTCAGAACCACAGCCAGGCAGCTCCGAAACCCTGCACTGAAGGTATTGACACACTCTCTCCTTTCTTTTTCAACAGGGAATTTCTTTGAGAAACTGACAGGCGGATACTGTTGGAGATTTCATTTTCTTTTATGAGTTAGCGGTGATAGAACATATGTGTGTGTTTGCGTGTTCTGGCGATACTGATGTCTGACATGTGACCTGCTTTTTATTAAACTTATAACTTTTGCGGGGACTTGAGGTTATTACTGGTGTTTTGGGAAAGCAGGTGTCAAAGTTGGACTCACTCTGGCATGCGGAAGGCGATTTCAAGTTGTCTGCCTGAGAGATCTACATGCTAATGGGGAAAGTGCTCTCTCCTCTTTTTAGGCTAAGTTCTGAAAGATTGCACTAGCTGCGTGGATTGCAAAGGGAAAATAAAAGTATAGACACGGCCCTGGGAGGCATACTTGGGAGGGAAAGGATAAAGGAAGGAAGCAATGCCACTGAAGAAGGCAGGGAGGGCGCGTCCCTCCTGCGTCGCTGTGGGGTGCACGGTGTGGGGTGCACGTGTGCAGCGCGTGTTTGCGTGAGGCAAACATCTTGCACCCGCCTCTTCCTACAGATGTTCCTCTTTTTATCTCACCTACCTGTCAGATGCTCCTTCCCCAAACTGCTTCCCTTCTTTTTATCCGGAAGACTCTTGTCCCCTTGGCCCAATGCCCTTATGCTTGGGTTGGGTTGGGCAGCGCATTCTTTGTCCTCTGCCACTTCCAGACACTGATTCTGCGTCATAACTGCAAATTCTGCAAGCCACCTATGCCCTGTCTCCCATGCCCCCCCTAGTGCCCTCCTAGATCACCATGTCTGCCTCTAAGTCCAGCCCTTCTCTGCTCTCCAATACCAGCTTCTGTCCTCAGTGTCTTTACTATCTATGTTATTGACACCCCATTGCCTAAAAGGCTCCATTTCTTGAATTCCTTAATCTCAGTCACCCACAGACACCAGCTATTTTGTGAACTCCTTCAAGGTAGAAACTTAGTTTAACTTGGATTTACTCGTCTTTCTCCCCTGATCTGTCACTGAATATGAAGTTCTTGACCTAGTGAATGTCAGTATGCGTTACTGAATGAATGAATTGTGGCAGTGAATGCAACAAGTTGCCAGGGCCTAATGCTATAGAAAAACTTGTTGTATACTTAACTTCCCCATTCGCTAGCTTTGTGTTGAAGGAGAACCTTCTGATGGTCTGACAAAGTAAGCCTCCCACGAAGTCATGCTGTGCAATGGTGACTTTTCATAGTCTGACACCTTGGATCTCTGGGACTCCCATCTTACATTTTGGTGATTTTTCTCATTGAGATTTTCACCTTTGAACTCAAGTTCTAAGCCATCCTTAATGCTAAAATTAGGTAGATGAGGCTTGGCATCTGTAGTACAGTGGTTATGGCGCCAGCCACATACACTGAGGCTGGCAGGTTCAAAACCAGCCTGGGCCAGCTAAACAACAATGACAACTGCAAGAAAAAATAGCTGGGCATTGTGGTGAGTGCCTGTAGTCCCAGTTACTTGGGAGGCTGAGGCAAGAGAATCACTGAAGCCCAAGAGTTTGAGGTTGCTCTGAGCTGTGATGCTACTGTACTCTACTGAGGGTGACATAGTGAGACTGTCTCCAAAAAAAAAAAAAAAAAAAAAAGAACCAAAAAAGTTAGGTATTGAGCCAAGTTCCACTAGTGAAATGGGCAACATGATAAAGAAGGTCACACTCACAATCTACCTTTACAGCGAAAATGGCAGGAGGCCATTGAGCCTTCAGGAGCAGTGGAAGCAAAGCTCCTGTCTAATTCCGTGGATGCTACAGTGTCTCACGCTTTGTGTCCACTAGGTGAGCTATGGTGCTGCGTCCACAGTGACAGTGGGACTGACCTGTGAGTGTTCCAACATCTGCATTTTCTTCTTGGTTGTAACATCTCTGGCCTGCCTCACTGGTTCTGCGTTTCTGGGAATTCTGTGAATTTCCCATTGTCTGTAATGATTTTGTTGTTGTTGCCTAAACTAGCTACAGTAGGTTTTATTGTTTGCAACTGAAAATCTTGACCTATGCAGGCGAACATTTCTGTTTTTAACTGTGAATTAAGAAATAGAATTCTAGTATTCCTGATTTTAGCCCACTCTGGGAAGAGAAAAGATCCCAGTTATTGAGTCTGCAAAGCAGAAGTGTCAGGCCCTGGACCCTGGACAGTGGTGGATTTTCCAAGGTTTCTAAGTGGCAGATTTTTCAATGCCATTGGGCATGTGTCTGCATGATCGTCCGACTTTCTCCAGGTTACCCTCCCAGCGTTGCTGTATTTCAGGCTTATTTTCTATTTATAACCTCATCATATAGCTGTTACCATTTAAAGGGTCACACTTTTGTAGAAATCATATTGGTGACCTGTTTCTATCTTCTTAGCTTTTACATTTGTTTTAATAGTTTCATCAAATCATTCAGAAACTCTTAATGGCTGCTGTCCATGATAAAAACCCTCCAGCTCTGGGATTAAAGGCCTTCCACATCCCGGGTCTACTTTCTAGCTGTTTTGCTAACAAGTTGCAGCATTTGATTTTCCATTTGATTAGAAAAAAGTTTCTGGCCATTGATTGTGTTATTCTCTCTGCTTGAAGGAATCTGTCCTATATCTTTGTCTATCAAGATCTTACATGTCTCTTAGGCCTCTACTCAGATTCTACTTCTTCAATGAAGCCTTTGCTAATTACTCTCTGCCAAGATATTTGCTTCATCTTCTTTAATCTTCTCTGCCACCAAGAGCATCTATTTCATTATGACTTGTACAAGAATTAGTTTGTTTACTTAGACATCTTCCCAAGTTTATACTGTGGACTCCTTGAGGACAGGACCATGTCTTTTCACTCTTTGTGTTTCTACTTTATCATTGAATAATGAACCTTAGATACTTTTGTCTCTGAGAGTGGTAAGTGCTGATATAGTCAATGAATAAATAAATACATGAGTGGACCACTCACAGTAGATATCTGGGAATCCTGCCAAGACTTCAGGATTGGGGTGTTCCTGGGTTGAAAGGACCACTGTGAGATCACAACTCTTCAGTACTACAACGTATAAACTTAGGGACATATAATTTTATAGTCTTGGAAAAATATCATGTTGAAGAGTCAGAGTCAAATGATAACTTGTGAGTGAGACAGAAGCCTTGTCTATGCTTGAACCTGAATCTTCACCTGCAGACTCAGCAGTGGATGGGGCACCTTCAGAAGAGCTGGCAGAACAGAAGTCTTAAGAGTCCAAAGTCCTGGTTTCTCTGGTCTTGATTTTGTCTCAAACTAGATGGGTGCCCTTGTTGAGCAGGTCCTTTATTTTCTTTGGACCTTTGTTTCCTCATCTAATAATTTGGCCACGCCTACCTCCTGAGTGCAGGACTGGACAATAAGTTGGACATCACCTAACAAATGCAAACAATGCAACCTCATCATAGGGATGCTTACGTTAATCCAAAATTTTTTAAAAAGGGGAAAGATAAATAAGAACTGGGCCATGATGATGTTTCTGCTTCATTTGATTGCATAAGTCCCATGAAGGCATGCATACTTTGGAAGTAAAGGAGGGGAAGTGGGGGGTGGAGGTCAGCGGTGAGGAGAGATAGATGGGGCTGGTGAGAAGGAAGTGAGAATGTGGGAGGGGGGACAGAACCAGACCTGGCTGAGAGACACTGCAGGTGGAAGGCTCTCTGTCAACTGACAGATGCGGGAAGCACTCCTAAAAGTGATTCTCAGGGCTGTGCCAGAGACTGCATTTCATGCCCCTCTTTACTATCAGACCTGCACGCTTTAGAGATAGCCACCTTCCCAGGAGCACGGGTGTTTTCATGTGTTGCTTTCCTCTTGAGTCTGGGCCTAGGGCCTAGGAAAGCACTTGAATTTTATAAACATTCTATAGACCTTGGAGAGTCAGTGTTGTTGAAAGAGCAACTATCATCATTCTCATTAAAAAAAAACAAAACAGTTTGGAATAAAGCTGGAGTCAATACTATGAAACTGGGGTCTTCATGGCTTGGGGCATGAAAAGATCTTTTTTTACCTGTTATCTCCTGGGGGAAAGCCTTATTTTCCCTCTCTTCCCTCCTTCCTCTTTCCACCTTTTCTGGCACAGTCACGAGTTAGTGTTAAGCAGCAGAACCTGCTAGGCTTTTCCGAGATTGTCCAGTGAGCGCAGGCAGCGCATTTTAATCTGTAATCTTACCTGTGCTCTGGCTGCTGCAGTCTCTTCTTCTTCTTCATTCTGACGATGGATTTTCATCCTGCTGTTTCCCAAATAAAGACAGATTTAAAAACACCCACGCACAGTCTCATCCCTGTGGTTCTGCTTTGTACCAGCCAGACCCAGAACAGGGCAGACATTTTCTCCTCATTATCACCCCATCACTCAGTTCCCCTTGCCTGCATCGGGTCAGGAGGTGGAGCAGAGCTGAGTGCAGGAACTGAAGTGCTAATGAGGAGAAAGCACTCAGGTCTGACCCGGCCCTCCTCGCTCAGGCCCCCTTGAAAATGGCCACACCACGAGCTCATCTTTCTTCCTACTGCTAAGTTCAAATAGATTTGAATGCTGCTATTTCTTGGGGTAAGCAAAATGTCGAGTGCTTTAGTTCTAAGCTACAAACCATCTGGCCCAGGGGAGGGAAATTAATCCAATATTAGGTTAATGCAAAATGTTCTTTCTTTACAAACAGACATAATTTACATGGGGGGAAATGTTTTAGAGAATGAGGCATAACAATCAATCTGATATGTAAACCAAGTTTCTGTTGAACAAATGTCATTGGAGCACCTGCTATGCGGTAAGCTTTGGGCTAGGTGGTGAGAATACAAATAAATATTTAACATTTATTAAATGCTGTATGTAAGACAAGAACCATGAACTCAGAGCCTGTGTGGTGGTTTCATGCTTTGTTGACTTAGCTCAGCTGGGACCCTGCATTCTTGGGGTGGTTCTGGGGTATGTATGGATGACTGTAAGGGAATGCAGCCCCAGCGCTGCTGCAGCTCACGCGGTCCTCACTGATCTGCCGTTCCCCTTGTTAGATGGAGCAGCTGGGCCTCAGATCTTCCAGATCCTGCAGAATCTCCTCCTTTAGCCTCCTGAGTCAGATGCACCTGCCCTTTGTGGTGAGCAAACCTGTGTCTTTGAGGTGAAGGTGATGAGAGACAGATGCGGGTTGTAGTTTGTCCCAGGAGTTCAGGTTTGTCTTTATGGATTCCAGCATTTCCTCTCTCTTCACTCTTCACAACCGGCCTCTCTGTCTGACCACTGGCCTTGCTGACCTACAGCAACTATGAGCCCACTGTCAGAGAGAGAGCCAATGGCCCTCTTCAGACACCACTAGCTTCCAAGTGAGGTCCTTGTTAATGACTTTTCTCTGATTACCCAGTTCTCTTCTTTGGACTTCAACTTGACTAGTTTCTGCCACAATAAGTTCCTTATTCCCATATCATACATATGGGATTATTTTGGGGACTGGAAGTGGTTTGAATGGTCTCAAGGAGACTAGTAGTAAGGCTTGAAGCACAGGACGTTAAAATGGGAGCTGGAGAAAAGGCAACCCATGATGATAAAATTTGGCAACACAGTTGGGCCAGCCATGAGGATCACTTGAGGCCATGAGTTTGAGACCAGCCTGGGCAACACAGCAAGACCCCAACTCAAAAAAATAAAAAAATTTGCCTGGGCATGGTGGGGCATGCCTGGAGCTTAGCCAACTTGCGAATCTGAGGCAGGAGGATCACATTAGCCCAGGAGTTTGTGGTTGCTGTGAGATATGATCAGGCCACTACATGCCAGCTTGGGCCACAGAGTAAGACCTGTCTCTTAAAGAAAAAAAGAAAGAAAAAGAAAAAAAGAAAAGAAAAAGAATGTCTGGCAACACCATTGTCTGAAGTAATGTGAAAAACAGAAAATATGTCAAACGAACTGGTAGATTGGTTAAGAAGATTTATAGGAAGACTCCTGAAAGTGCCAGCTGGTTTCTTTTAGCAATGTATGATAAGGTAGAGATAGAAAGAGATGAGCTTAAAGGAACACTGGCATGTTTCCGAGCAAATTTAGAAGAAACGTAGACGGCCCAAGCCAATAGAAGGACTTCAAAGTAAGAAATGGTCTCAGGGAGAAGATCTCACTCAAGGCAGTAAAACACTGTCTTAGGGTAAAAATAAAATCTGTAAAACCTGATGTTAATAATTCAGAAGTGCATAATTAAGTGTGTTTTGTAGACATCAGGGAGGTGGCAGTACCTCTAAGAATCTTAGCGGTGGGCCTCTTAAATATTCTTTGCTTGGCAGCAGGACTTCTAAAGACCCTTCAGGGCTTTGTCCCGCAGCGGCCTTATACCTGACACAAGATGGAAAAGCGCCTATCTCAGAAAGAAATCTGGAGGTGGCACTGGCCCAGTGGAGTGGAATATAGTGTGATACATAAACTACATACATTTTAAAAGGAATCATCTTAAAGTGAATTAAGATGAGCTGAGATAATTGAAAATGAAAAGAGGCCACTGCGTTTTTAAACTACTACAGGCAGGAAGTAGGCTGAGAAGGCTACTCAGCTGCAGACCCCTTGTGATGGAAGGCAGCTGCAGGCAGGGAGCCCACAGCCCAAGGGGCAGAGGCAAGAGCAGACTTATGTGCTTGCATCTCGACCGCACGGCTTAGCCAGAGCCACGCAGCTTGCTCAGCTCATACTGCAGAGCTGGAAGTGCCGCAGACTTGATGCCCTTAAAGGCAACCCTGCGATGATGAGGAACGGAAGTCAAGGGGAATGCTGTACTCCAGTTTCCATTTTCCTTGGTGAGCACAGCCTTCACGGTTTCTCAAAGCCCCCCAGGTAGGAATGAGCCTCCTCATTAACCTAAGTTACTGGCTTTCCTCATGTTATGATCTCACTTTCAACTTTCCTTTACTTGCGCCTCCCGGGGGCCATCCCCCAGATACGCTGCCTGCACCCAGTCTTGGTCTCAGGGTTGCTTTCGTAGGAATCCAAATTAAGACCAGGAGGAAATGATTACCTCTGGCTGGGAATGTGAGGCCGTGTCTGAGATGGGTTCTTGAGGCTTAAGAACCATTTACTGTGCCAGCAGGGCGAGCGCGGTGAGGAACAGCCTGTATCAAGCCCTGGAGATGAGAAATGGGATGTGGGATTCAGAGAAGCTCTGGAAGTCTATACTGCTAGCCAATATAAAGCCTGTGTGCAGAATAGGAAAACATGCTCGTCTGGGTATAGACAACTTAGAATATAGTACATTTATCTGAATTAGAAAAGGTTGCCCAGAAAGAAATGCTCACAAGAGATCAAAGCTTGGCAAGTAGAGATGAGCTGGATTTCAGCTTCCTTCCGACCCTTGGCCAAGTCCCTGGGTGCAGTGTGAGATGAGATAGGAGAGGGGGGCAGAGCTGGTACACGGTGGGCTTGTGGGTCATGCTGAGAGAGCTATTCTATAAGTAATGGCGGTTGGTTAAATTGTTTAAAGGAAGGGGGAACCGACTTCGTTAGATTTGTATTTTAGGAAGATTATTATGTCTGATGAAGACAGAGGAGCTTTGGTTTAGGGTCAGGCCTGAAGACAATGGTGGTGAAAGCTTAAAATAAACAGTGCCTTTGGGGATGGGAATGGCATGGGCATATTTTGTAGAAATGGGGAAGGTACAGTGAGCAGTCATTGGTGACTGACTGATGGGGTCACGGGTGGTACAGGGGAACATGGCAGACATTTTGAGAAAATGGGGGTTGCATGAAATTCCATCTGATCTCTGAATTTCCCAGCCTCTTGCAGTTAGGTGGGTCTCTGAGGCTAATTCTGCCTCAAGGGCTGTAGTTAGGAGATACATAAAATATTTATCAGCCTTTCACTGATGCATGATGGACATGTAGTTAAATGAAAAATAAATCAGTTCAGTTAAGCCATTTTGTGAGTTATCACAGCACAGCCTGGGCCATCCTGAGTGCTCAGGGGGCCTCAAAGTGATGCCTGGTTTCTGAGCGGGATGACTGGGTGCACGCATAGGTCACTGAGGTATCTTGGGAGGTACCCAAGAGGGGCTGTGTCAAGACAAGGGAGATATATTTCCAGGTCACTAAAGAGGGAAATTGTTAGTATCTTTCCTGGAAATAAAATTATCAGGATAAGAGCAACAGAAACAAGTCATTGCTCTGGTTTCAGTGAACATCTATGTGGTGTCCTGGCCTGTGCTGCCACTATGGAGGGAATGAGGGGGACTTAGGACACGGTCTTTGCCTCCTGGTGCCTCTCAGTCTTGTGGTGAGATGAGGTGCACACAGAAGCAAGTCAAGTGGCCCAAAGAGGGAGAGAGATAGCGGCTGCCACGGAACATAGGTGTGAGTTACCCCAGTGGGACTCACGGGGACACCCCCCTCACTAGGAAGAATACCAAGCTCAACACACACGTGTTAATCACAGGGAAGTAGAAAATGGAGTGCAGCCTGATGTGTATTTACTCCCAAAAGACAACTGGAATGAACACGAATCTTGTGCAAATTAGGCAGGGCCAAGTTTTCATGGCTGGGTCAGCCACTTAAAATTTCTTCCAGGTCATCTGTCCAATATCCCCACGGATAGGCTCGAGGGTATTCAAGTGAATAATACTTCCATGGCCCAGTGGTAGAAAGGTGTACTAGGGCTGGGGAGGCAGATGGCTTAGAAAGGAGAATTAATGATGTTTAATGCATCTCCAATACTTCTCCCCCACGTGAGTGTGGACACGAGCACAGTTCACCCCCTCACAATCCCTTGCACCCGCGCTTTTCTCTACCTGTTCCCTTCCCAGCCGGAAGCCCAGAGTTCTGGCCACGAGAGCACAGTCAGCAAAGCCTTGCAAGCCCTCACTCATGCTATGGATTGCTCTGTAGGAAAGCACGGAAAGGCAGGAGATTGTCCCTGAGGCACGAGTTTGCTAATCGGCCTTTAGCAGAGGAATCTTCGTGCCTGGCTGTATGGGGGCATCAGAGCTAACTTTCCTCACTTGGGTTGTCTTGCAGCCTCCTCTCCGCTTCTGTAAATGTCAGAACATCCGGCTCCCCAGTGCTGTGGAGGCTATTAAATTAGCTTAGACAGCAGGTGGGCACTAAAGAAATTGGAAAACAGCAGCTGGTCTCAGTCCCAGCACACTATGGACTCTTGTGACAGGAACATGAGATATAGACCCTCTCAGGGGAACTCATTCAGCAAAGGACCACCTCCCCCTCCACAGCCCCAGAAACACCAAGTCCAGACAGCCACGTCCAAGAGGAAGAACAGAGTCCTGGGCTCTGTTAACAGTCCCATCAGCTCTGCCCCTGCCTGGAGTCACCCGGCCTCTGACGGTTGTCTTGGGAGGTGTGTGTGTGTGTATGTGTGCACGTTGCAGGAATGGTTATGAAGAGCCAATCTCCTATTGGCATCAAAATCAAGGAGCTCGCATTTTACAGGAATGTAGCCAGGAGTGAGTGAGGATGGAAGAAAGGAGATAATAAAAAAGCCCGCATTTGTTGAGTATCCATGGATGGGGCAGGCACTGTGCTTTCCTGCGATGCTGATAGCAGTCCCGACAGATCCCTGATGTGGGCACTAGAACTAGTATGGATTTACAGGGGAGATTGAGGCACAGAGAAGGCTGAACTGCGTTTGAACCTTGCCAGTCTCACTCTTGAACCTGGGTCCTTCACTGCTCTGTCAGCAAGCAGCTAAAATGGAGGGAGTGGCAGGGATTAAAGAGGGGCCTGAGTGAGCCACTGCCAGAGGACGGGGAGAAGCCACGTCCTAGCCCAGGGGAAAGTCCAAGCAGGACCTAGAAAGTTCTAGACAAGGGCTGCTGCCCTCGGGCCTTTGACGCAGAAGCATGCTGTGGATAAAGGCTTGCTGGCTCTGCCTGCAGCTCTCTGCTTCCTGAACAGGTTCTTAGATTAGGTAGGTGGGGAGAAGAGATAACTTTCCCAGACTCTTCAGAATGGCTGGCCTGGAAGAAGATGACCCTGAACCAGCAGCTGTGACAGCTATGACAGCACAGATGCAGTCAAGGGAGCCGCAGACAGCCGGGCCCAGTTCCTGCTTTGTCACCACTGGCTCTTCTTATGGCCTTCAAGTTCTTGGTAGTGGGCACCGTGAGAGCAGTAAGGCTTCTCTATTTGTAGGGTGTTTTTCTAGGTGCTGGGTCTTTGTTCTTAAGAGCTTCACCATATTCACGACTTACTTCTGACAATAGGATATGAGGCAGGGATTGTCATTTCCTTTTACTAGATGAGGAAACTGAGGCATAAGGCCCAAAGTTACCCAGCCAGAGAGACCAGAGCTATGTCCTGACTTTTACCAGACTCCAAGCCCTTAACTAATGCGAGCCACCTTCAGGGTCCTGTCTTCTGAGAGATATCACAGAGGCTGGTGAATGTGCAGTCCTTGCTTCCAGCTCAGGGGCTGTGCATGTGAGTGGAGGCAGGGAAACGTTTTAGATCCAGCAGAAGAGGATCACTGGAATGAGCTATGACATGAGTGGGGAGCCCTGGCTGGTTCTAGGGAGCCCTCGTGTGTGAGTATCTGCTTTCTGGAACAGTCTGGTTCCTTTCTTTCAAGATTCTACTTTGGCTACATCAGGGGAAATAACTTCCTTTGAGCCTAAAGGACAGAACACCTTGTCCGCTGTTTTGTGTAGGCAGGATTGAGCTGCAAACACACTGTCCTGCTGCCCTACTCTGAGCTGCTAACGCCAGTTCTCTGTCCTGCCAGGGAATTCACTGAGGCACAGATGCCGGAGAGGCTGGGTGGCCACAGTCCCACCTGATCTGTGCCATGGGAAGCAGATGCCCAGAGCTTAGGGAAACCTCACTCTAGGTGGAAAGATACCACTAAGGCAATATCCACAGAGAAGGAAGGGAGCCAGCACTCACTGAACGTCTGTTTTCTGCAAGTCACAGTGCAGTCCTACCACATCTAATCTTCTCAACTCCTGTGTGAGGGTGGAATTTTGCTGCTCTCATTTTATATATAAGGGAACTGTAATTCAGAAAAGTTAAGAATGCTATTGAAGGATGCCAGCCCAGTAAGAGCAGAGCTGGCATGTGAGACGAGTTCTGTTGGCTTTTATAGCCCACCATGGACTATGGATGCTAACCCACCGCTGATCTCTGAGCTGTACCTGTAAACCAGTGAACCCACCACCCTGTGTGGGTCACCCAGAGCATCCTAACCAGAGCATCCAAACCAGAGTGTCCCACTGCCCTGTGCAGGACAAGCAGAGCATTCCTCTGCCCTGGGGGGTTGACCAGAGCGTTCCACTGCCCTGGGGAGTCGACCAGAGTGTCCCACTGCCCTGTGGGGATCGACCAGAGTGTCCCACTCCCCTGTGGGGGTCGACCAGAGTGTCCCACTGCCCTGTGCAGGACAAGCAGAGCATTCCTCTGTCCTGGGGGTCGACCAGAGCGTCCCATTGCCCTGTGGGGGTTGACCAGAGTGTCCCACTCCCCTGTGGGGGTCAACCAGAGTGTCCCACTGCCCTGTGGGGGTTGACCAGAGTGTCCCACTCCCCTGTGGGGGTCGACCAGAGTGTCCCACTGCCCTGTGTAGGACAAGCAGAGCATCCCACTGCCCTGTGGCGGTCGAACAGAGTGTCCCACTGCCTTGTGGGGATCGAACAGAGTGTCCCACTGCCTTGTGGGGATCGAACAGAGTGTCCCACTGCCCTGTGGGAGTCCACCAGAGTGTCCCACTGCCCTGAGCGGTAACCTGAGAGTCATCAGGCATAGTGTTCTAAGTGGTGGGCAGAATTGTACAGTGTAGAACATAGAAGAGAGAAACAGAAACACTCTCTTTGAAAAGTGAGCATTTTAAGCAAAGTTGAGAGGATCCTGATGGGATTTGGCCCAGAACAGAGAAACCAAGAGAGCTGCCCCATAACAGTCTTCAAGATTTTAAAGTTCCTTGGTGGCTCTTTGGAGCTGTATTCATCATGAGAAGCAGGAGATGAAGGATATCCTGATATCTTGACTGTATGGATGTCAAACCCTAAAGGGGAACTTCCCTCTCAGTGCAAAAGGAATTACATCCCGGAGATGATTAATCTGCCTACCTGAGTCCTTAAAGAGAAAGGAAAATGCCCCTGATGGAAGCAGGGTGGATGCTGAGTTTGTCTAATCCCAGCGCTAGCGTGTGAGCTGTGTAAAATACTCACCACCATCCCAGACACACAGGGTCAGATCTAGAGGTGGGTCAGGCATCTGTGTAATAAGTTATGTTAGTTTTGACGTCCATGCTCTGAAACTGCCTCTGAAGCTATAACCTCAGGCTGGTGTGCACATCTTCACAGCCATTTCCAGTCACCCATTTTGCCATTCTGTAAACTAGACTTTCTTAACTTAGGGTTCACTGCTGACTTCAATAGCTTCAAGAACCCTGTATAATAGAAGGTAGAAGTCTGTGTGTAGGTTGTATGTGTGTTTTTGTGGAGAAAAAGTCTATTCTAGTCAGATTCTCCAAGAGATCTGAGCAGTATGTGTTTTGATGAGTTCTTTGAGCCTGTTTAAGAGCCTTACAAGAAGAGGCTCGCTGATTTGTTCATACTTTTTTTTATGTGTATGTATGTGTGTTTACATGTGTGTGCACGTAGTGGTGTGTTTGGGGTGAAAGGTCATGCTACCCAGAGAAACTACTCAAAGTATTCACAACATTTAGCTCAAATTCTTTAACAAAAATTGTATCCAGTAGAAAAACCAACCTAATTAGAAAAGAAGCAAAACACAGGGACTGCCATTTCACTAAAGAAGATCCACAAATGGCAATAAGACATGAAAAGGTACTCAGTAACACTAGCCCTTAGGGAACTGCCAATGAAAACTGCAACGCAGTTATCACTGCCCGTGTACATAATGGCTAACATACAAAGTAGTATCTGGTGAGAACAGAGAGACCAGATCAGTAAGACTTTGTGGAAATACGTGTATAAACCTGAAAAATCATTCTACAAAACTGTTTCACAGTTTCTTATACAAGCAAACATGAACTACCATACAACCTAGAAATTGCACTCGTGTGCCTTTATCCCAGAGACATTAAAACTTACGTTCACACAGAAGCCTGCGTGTGAATGTTAGTGGTAGCTTTATTCACAGTAGCTCTGAACTACGAACAATCCAGATGTCCTTCAATGGGTGGATGACTAAACAAACTGTGGAGTATCCCTACTATGGACTATTACTCAGCCTTAAAAATCCTGAACTACTGAGAAATGCAACAACTTGGGTAAATCTCTAGGAAATTGTGTTGAATGAAAAAAGCCAATCTTAAAGGTTACATCCGGTATGATTCCATGTCTACAACATTCTTGAAAGGATAAAATTATAGAAATGGAGAACAGATTAGTGGTCACCTGGGATTAAGGACACTGTGAGTGTGTGTGTCTGTAAAAGGACATCATGGGAGTCCTTGTGGTGCTGGAAATGTAGCTGTATCTTGACAGTATCAATGTCAAGATCCTAGCTGTGATATGTACTATAGTTTTGCAAGATATTACTATTGGAAGAAAATGGATAAAGAAGAGATAGGACCTCTCTGTATTATTATTTCTCACAACTGCATGTGAATCTATAATTAATCTCAAAATAAAAAGTTAAAATAGTTGTACCTATCTACCTCCCCCAAAGAGGATGTTTACCTCTACTCGAAGGAGAGTTATGAATTTAACTGGGGTAGGACATTATGACGTCCCTGCACGGATTCTCAGGAAGGGCCACTAGCCACCAGGATACAGCAGTGCTGACCTGCTGGTTCAGTAATCAGCCTCATCACTTCATCGTGGTTGTGTAAGAGAGACAAATGTGGGCTTATGGGATCTCATACACTGCTTCCCACTGCCTTCAAGATATTCAATTCAGGGAGGTGCCTATGGCTCAGTGAGTAGGGCGCCGGCCCCATATATCAAGGGTGGCGGGTTCAAACCCAGACCCAGCCAAACTGCAACAAAAAATAGCCGGGCGTTGTGGCGGGTGCCTGTAGTCCCAGCTACT